>NC_045426.1:83207506-83845006 GCF_902635505.1 Sarcophilus harrisii
TTCTGGGAAAAACAGCCCCGCTCAGAGCGCGGCCGACCTCTCCGCCCCTCGTCGCCCGCTCCAGAACCACAATTCCCAACATGCGCCTCGCTCGCTGTTCGATCGGCGCAGGCGCTGTCCTCCTTGCCACCCACAGGGACCCGGACTCCAAGTCCCATCCTGCCTCGGGGCGGAGAGACGCGAAGCGGCCCGCTCCCGTTGCGCAGGCGCGGTGATCTGTTTGTCGGTCCCGGAGGAGTCGGGGGCGGCTGCGGCTGTGGCAGCAGAGGAGGCCGCGGCCTAAGAGAAGCCGGTGGCGGTGCCAGGCAAAGAAGTAGACGCGGCCTCCCGCCCTTGCTCAGGCCCCTCGGGGGTCTTCGGCGCTGAGCTCCGACCCCGCGGAGGAAGACGGGAAGGGCGCCCCCCGGCGGCGGGCGGGCGGGCCGGCCCGGAGCGGATGGGGGAGGCCGCGGCCTGAGGCCAGAGCCGGCCCGGCCGGCTTGGAGGCCCCCCTGCGGGCCCGGGGGCCCGGCCCCGCCTCTAGGCCAGGCCCCCGGCCGCGGCCCGCGGTCGCCGGAAGATGCAGCCGCCGCAGCGGGCCGGGCTGGCGCTGGGGCCCGGGGCTCGGCTCCCCCTGGGCGCCGCCCTGGCCAGCGCCAGCGTGGTGGTGAAGGCCCTGTGCGCCTCGGTGCTGCTGCTCTACCTGCTCTCCTTCGCGCTGGACACAGGCGTGGGCTTGGCCGTGACCCCCGGCTACCTCTTCCCGCCTAACTTCTGGGTGTGGACCCTGGCCACGCACGGGCTGGTGGAGCTGCACGCGTGGGACGTTGCCCTGAGCCTGGCCACGGTGGTGGCGGCGGGCCAGCTGCTGGAGCCGCTCTGGGGGGCCCTGGAGCTGCTGGTCTTCTTCGGCGTGGTGAACGTGTCGGTGGGGCTGCTGGGCGCCCTGGCCTACCTGCTCACCTACATGGCCTCCTTCAACCTGGCCTACCTGTTCACGGTGCGCATCCACGGGGCGCTGGGCTTCCTGGGCGGCGTGCTGGTGGCGCTCAAGCAGACCATGGGGGACAGCGTGGTGCTGCGGGTGCCGCAGGTGCGGATGCGCGCCGTGCCCATGCTGCTGCTGGCCGCGCTCGCGGCGCTGCGCCTCACGCCGCTGGTGGAGAGCCCCGCGCTGGCTTCCTACGGCTTCGGCGCCCTCTCCGGCTGGGTGTACCTGCGCTTCTACCAGCGCCACAGCCGGGGCCGGGGGGACATGTCGGACCACTTTGCCTTTGCCACCTTCTTCCCCGAAATCCTGCAGCCGGTCGTGGCCCTGCTGGCAAACCTGGTGCACGGCTTGCTGGTGAAGGCGCGCGTCTGCAGAAAGACTGTCAAGCGCTATGACGTCGGGGCGCCTTCCTCCATCACCATCAGCCTCCCGGGCACAGACCCTCAGGATGCCGAGCGCAGAAGGTAGGCCGCCGCAGTCCGGGCCCCTCGCTCTTGGAGTGGGAAAGCCCAGGCCCCAGACTGCAGTAGGTGCCCACGGCCAAGGGTGCCAGGCTAGGGCACAGACCCGCTTCTCCTTTCCCAAGTCAGGGCTCCCCCTCCCAGGGAGTCAGGCACTGGGGCCCATCTTCCTCTTTCTGAAACATTGGCTTTACATACCATTTTGCCCAGAGCTGAAGCTCCAACATAGAAACCACGATGCCCTCGTTCTTTTAGTGTTGGGAATCTGGGGGAAACTAGAAACATACCCTGAACGTGTTTGAGTCTAGGAGGAAGCTGAATAGCCTGTCCAGAATGATCACTGGCCTTAGGGTTGTGGCCCCCTGAGATCCTGGTTCTCTTTGAGAGAGTGAGACCCGAGTTTATGTTCTAACTTTACCAGGGGCTCAGCAGGTGACCTGGACTTTGCTCTTGGCCTGTCTCCTTGTCTGAAAAAGATGGGAATTGCCTAATGTCAAGTGGATAGTAAGTGTGAATCTAGACCGTGCTGACTTGGTGTCCCCAGAAGGCCTCAGCACCCTTCATCCTCCCTGTGCTCCCTCCGGTTCATACATTTTGTGAATCTCAGGTTTTGGTCGGTGCATTCTATAGAAGGCCTGTAGGAGAATTAGGGCTCACCAATCCCTGAACTCTGCTGTTTTAAGTTTCTTTCCAGTCCTATGTTCACCTAAATATTCACATGTTCAGGCTTTCAAGTTTTTCAGTTGAATTCATTGCCTATAGACTTGAAAGTCTGAGGTATCCCAGAAAGTTCTCTCTATTGACAGGTAAAATATGTTGCTTCGTTTCTCCCCTGAGCTCCCTAGGGGATGGACAGACCCATTGAATAAATCAGCTGTTTCTGCCACCCCTGAAAAAAACTGCTGTTTCACTTCCTGTAAACCAAGCTAAGTTTCAGTTACATTATTCACTTACATAAAATCATAGCCTTCCCTTTCCCCAGTAATTAGCCTTCAAGTAGGACAAAGAACCCTCCCTCCCCCAACTGAACTATATCAACTTCATATCTCACACCTTCAAACTTCATTCTCCATGATCCCTTTGGAACAATCATTTGGGGTCAGGGGCCTAAAATAATGATAGAGAAAGTGCCAGAAACAGATATATCAGTGTAGCTTGTCCCATTTGACCAGAGGAAGTTCGAATGCAGAAAAGAAATAATATACTGGTCAGGATCACCCAGCAAGAGAGTGTCAGAACTGGGACAGGAGTCCAGGTCCTAATACTCTGGTTTGCTACAAAGAACATTTATTTAAACATAAAACAAACATCTTGACAAGAATGCTAACTAAGTAGGTTGATTTTGTTTTTCCTTTTAAGTTAAACTTCATTTTGGTTGTACTGGGAGAGTTGTACGGCTTGCTTCTAACATTTCTGTAACCCAGAGCAGAGGTCAGACCTGACCTCCCTTGGAGAGGCTTAAGGGTGGGACCAGTAAACATTTTTCCCTCTACCCTGGAGCCTAAAGCTATTCTTTTTTTCTGAGGAAAAGATTCTTAGAATAGTATTTAAAACCTGTTCCCAATCCCAGTCTACCCCTCTCAGCATTTCTGTTCCTATCTAGGTAAGGCCACTGGCTTTTTCCATCCCAGCTGTGTGGCAAAGACAGACCTGACAGTTACTTGTTCTCTTCTGGCTGGAAATTTCAGGGTCTGAAATGGGGCAGAGAACTTTTGGGCAAGCTTAGTGTACGTGTCCACAGAACACATACAGGAAGAGGCTTAAGGAGCAGGTGAGGGTGGTAGCACTGTGGACTTTAGCATCTGCCCTCCCTGATCCCAGCAGTCACTTGTTGCTTAAGCAGTTTCAACGGACTCTGACTGGGTCTAGGGAGGCTATCAAGGTCATGAGATAGTTTAGGGCAGGGGTCCTCAAACTTTTTAAATAGGGGGCCAGTTCACTGTCCCTCAGACTGTTGGAGGACGGGACTATAGTAAAAACAAAAACTCTTTGTTTTGTGGGCCTTTAAATAAACTTCATAGCCCTGGATGAGGGGAATAAACGTCCTCAGCTACTGCATCTGGCCTGTGGGCCGTAGTTTGAGGACTCCTGGTAGGGAAATACAGGCATCTGTATTGAACTTCCTAAGGGACCGCTGGAGCAGCTTGTGCACATTCATTCGCTTCTGAGGGTCATCTTTAGTTGGGCCTCTTAGCAGAGACAAGCTGGGCATGCTCTGTGTAAACTCTGGGGACTAGTCTGAACACAGGCAGTTACCAGAACCTCTGGGCCCTAGGTTTCTCATCTCTAAAACAGGGATACTGCTACTTGAACAGCCAGTGTTTTAGAGCTGTTGGAAAGTATTTTGTCAGTCTTAAAGTACTATAGAAATAGCAGTTATTACCCCTCTGCCTCAAACTCAATGTCATAATAACTGACTAGAGACCACCCTGCTCCAACAAAGCTATAGGACAGGAGGGGCAAGGAAAGCAGCACATTGTTTCTCTCAGATGGAAACCAAGGTCCAGAGAGGGATTTGTCTAAGCTCATATTGGCAAGTAACAAAGCTCACATCAAAGATTCTTTCCTGTCCCCAAAATTTTGCATTGCTTTTTATAGCCTTAGGAAGCACCATTGATTTGGGGCTATTAAAGATACTGGACTACAACAGGGGATTTCCCCCCTCCCCCCACTAGAAGGGAAATACTCGTCACAGCTTTGCTTATGCGGCTGGAAAGAGAGGCTGTCTACCATTCCCCTTTGGACTCTGTCCTAATGCCCAGGGCTCAGAGGACCTGATTCCTTGCTCCTGGCTCTTGGCAAAGGAGGCTCAGGCAGCAGCATCTAAATAGTGGTGCCTGAGCCCTGGAAGTCACCCAAGGAATGTTTGACACTGGCAAGGCATCCCCTGAGAGATAACACATGTTACAAGATCTTTGGGGTCTTCCAAGCCTGCAGCTAGCTACTTTGTCAATTTATTTGCAGCCAATGGTCACACTTCCAAAGTGTTCACTCTAGAGGACACACTCCAAAGGCCCTTTCTAACTTCTTGTTTCCATCTCAGAAATGAGATGAAAATCTTGTCCAAAGGGCTCCTTACTACGCCCCCCCAGAGCTCAGACATGGTATAAATCTAGACCCAGAGCTTATCTGTCCCATAGGACTTAGCACTGAAGGGACTCTACCCAACCCCCAGAACTATATACCAAGGAACCAGGAACTTCCATAGTGTCTGCCTTAGCTAGGAAACTTCCACTGCAGGAATGGCCTGGACAGCCAGGGAAGGAGGGATGGTCAAGATTCTGAGCCAATGGAGGGACACATCCAGGCACAGGCTGATGGGATAGAGTGGTTGTTTCATAAGGTGCCCTTCTGATCCCCATGGCAGCCTGAGTGGCTCATAGAAGTATCTCCTCAATTTGCAAATGGGAAAGCCAAGCTCAGAGACTGCGATTGGCCCAGTTACCCTCATTGGACACTGCAGGATCAGCTTTCAATTTCAGTGTTCTTCCTGCTAAATCAGGGCAAAATGTTTGTTCCCACTATCCCAGCACAGCACCTGGCTGCCTATATACAGACTCATTATTGACCAGCTTGACCTAAAATGAAAGATTGCTTAGAAAAGGAGCTAGTGATTTTCAGAGTGGCAAAGACATATTTGAGTTATGATCAGAGGTTTGGATGGGATACGCTATGATCTTATAGAAAAGAAGCCAAGATTCAGGAAGAGAGGGCTCTGGGAGCCAGCCCAGAGACCTATATGCAGCCAAGGCCTGGCCCTCTGATAATATTCCCGTGTCTTTTCTTCTGCAGGCAGCTGGCCCTGAAGGCCCTAAATGAGCGTTTGAAGCGAGTAGAAGACCAGTCTGCTTGGCCCAGCATGGAGGATGAAGATGATGAGCCCTCGAGCAAGGTGGACAGCCCCCTGCTCCCTGAGAAAAGTCCCAACCCCTCTGGGAAAGGGACTGCCCCTGAATCCAGCCTGATCACCTTCGAGGAAGCCCCTCCCCAGCTATAACTCCGACCTCCCAGCCCAAGGGCACATTCCCTTTCCCCAGCCTGGTCAGTAGTCACACCATTTGGGCCACCCTGCTGCCTCTCCCTGCTCAGCTATACACAGAAGCTGACTGCTTCCCAAGGAGAGAAGGCAAAGAGGGAAGCCCTTTTAGGTCCATGGGGTCACACTGTGTGCTGATTCTTCTGGATATGTGGCCCCTACCAATACCATGCCCCTAAGGCCTGGCCCACCCACCAGACAACCACTAAGTCCAGGAGTAGGGAGCACGTGGCCTGAGGCCTGACCCAAGTTTCAGCCTCATCATCCCAGTTGACTGGTTTGGAAACCAGATCCAGTGGGTTAACCTTGTTCCTACGATTCTGTGGCAAATCTTTGTTAGTAGAGCAGTCCCTCTTCCTGGCCTCTGCTACCAGGAAAGGATTTGTCAAAAAAAGAATTCTGGGGATCCTAGCAGCGGGCCCAAGGCTGAATGTGACAAGGTCAGTTCCAGGGCACCTCTGCCACCCTGCCATTCCTCACCCCTCCACTCCAGAGACATGTTAGTATTGCAGTTTGGTTTTCCCTCGGCTGGGGTCGGGCAGTACATACGAGTGACGCTGAGATGGCCTTCGTCCCCAGGTGTGGGGGCTCTCCAGAACAGGGACTTCTGTTGGGGCTAAAATTCATGGGGGTTATTTTTTAAAAGGACCACTTGAATGGGGAGCCTGGACTCTCAGTATAAATAAAGCAGTTCTTTGAGGACCGGCTCTTGGTGGCTTTGTCCTGAGCACATGCCTCATTAAGCAGTTGTTGAGGCACAGCCTCCCTAGGACCCACAAGACTGCAGACTGCATCCTGGGTTGCTGCTCTTGTGCTGCTGAAATGGAGACCACCACCACCCCCCATTCTCTTCTACTCTGTTTTCATCTTACCAACTTACTATTTTTACTCCTCATTCCTCAAACCTCTACATTTTCCTTCTTGTGGCTTTCCATGACTTGTGCTCCTCTGCTGCCTCCGAGAGAAGAGTAGATCTAATTTAGGACCCATTAACACTTCTTGTTCATATCTTCTTGATCTCTCTTTCTTTGGAAGAGACTCAGCTACCTGCATATTGATAGGAAATAGATGCCAAGACTCTGCATTGACCAGATACCATCCCCTCTGCCCATTGTCCTCTGGTTTGAGGGGTCATCGGACGAGTTATTTTCTCCATCTTGCCATACTCTACCCAGCTCTTGGCTGTGTGGGCTATTTCATTAAAACTAACCTGTACAGATTAGTATAGAGGGAATTGTGTAACTGGTCCTTCTCATTTCTGCCCACAACTTATCCAGGCACTAACTCTTAAATGGGTAAAATACCAATTATCTGCACACAGACAGGTAGATAGAAGAGCTTTATAGGAAGTACAAGAACACATCTTTAACTCCTTGACCTTACCCTCCCACTATCCCTGCTTCCTAGCAGGTTCTCCTCAGGCCTCCCTGACCCCCATGGGTCAGCATGGGGAAGTTGCTCAGTCCTCAGGAGCCAAGGCCTGGCAGCAGTGTCACCCCAAATATCACTGGTACTCCCAAGAAAAAGGTGAAGCACCTGGCCCAAGCAATTTCTTCATACAAATGGTACCTATAAGAATCAATTGTGACTCGGAACTCTTCCTCTACCTCTTTCCATTGTTACTTTCCCCCCCTTTTTTGCAAACACTGATAAGAGTCTAAAAAATGAATAGAAGAGGCAGGCAGGCTGCCAGCAGTCCATCCATGTGCTCACGTATCTCTTCATAGTGGCAGGAAGATGAGGCAGTCTCTGTATGTGAGGCATTGAGCACCCTTCCTCAGTACACATCTCTTCTGCCTGTCCCCCAAAGGGACGATGCATGAC
Organism: Sarcophilus harrisii; assembly: GCF_902635505.1. Taxonomy (NCBI): domain Eukaryota; kingdom Metazoa; phylum Chordata; class Mammalia; order Dasyuromorphia; family Dasyuridae; genus Sarcophilus; species Sarcophilus harrisii. Next base: position 83,214,798 of record NC_045426.1, read on the forward strand.
CCAGGCCCGCCCCTGGGTATAGGGGAGCCGAGAGTCCAGCAGCACTGCAAGCAGCCACTTCTCGGCAGAACGCAGGACCACTGCAGGGGGAAGAGTAGGAGCACATGGGGGATGCCTCCTTCACGGCTGGATCCTCTTGCGGTACAAGTAGGCATTGCTCACCTGATTCATGACCACCAGGCTGGTAAGAATGGGACAGAGAGCAGCCAGGTACCAGGCACCACCCACCAGTGTGGTGGTGAACCAAAGGGAGCACATGCCTAAGAGGAGACTAGTACTTCCCAGCAGGTAACCCACCAGCCCTGAGGTGGCGTGATACAGCTTCAGCTTGGCCAGTGGCCACCGTGGAAGCAGCTTGGGGTAGAGCAGCACTAGCCCACCTGTGCACTGCAGCCCGGCCCACAGCACTGACAGCAACCCTGCCCACCCATGCCACGTAGCCAAGTGAGCTTTGCCATGATGTTCCTTGTTGTAGACAATCAGGCCCAGGCCCAGCAGGGCACATAGCAGGGCCAGCAGCTGCAGGGCCCAGTGGCATCGTGCCCGGCCCTTTCGAGAGAAGGATCGCAACAAGGAGCTCTCTGGGGAGAAGACCAGCAGCGCTTCTGTCATCAGGAAGGAGAACTGGGGAGACAATTAGGACCAGTGTTCAACTACCAAACTAACAAAAGAGATTTAGCAGGAGGAGACCCAAGGAGCAAACAAGCCAAACATTTCTACGTGGCTCTGGAAGGAGCAAACAAGCCAAACATTTCTACATGGCTCTGGAATTCAGGCTATTTCACAATGGTTCAAATGGCCTTCTGGATGCTACCCAACTCAAGCTGATATTATGAATCTGTCTTCCTTGACCTTGGGCTGAGTTGAAGTGCTGGAAAGATTTGAGGTAGAGCTAGCAATGAATTAAGTTTGTGTTCCATTGAATCCACCTGCAGATAGTCAAGACTTAACCTTACCACAATTTTCCTTTTTAATTCAACAAAATATTTCTTTGGTCCTTTTCGAAATACTACCTCTGAAAACACACACATAAACAGTACTGTAGCAACTAGAAACAAAAAGCCTCAACTCTAAATGATGAATTTGTTTCACATCCCCAGTGTGGGACTGATATGAGATAGATATTGTTACATCCTGTAAATCAACTCACTAGGAGCAGTGTTTCAGGAAAAATGAGATGACATGTAATAGACTAAATTAAGTCTATTAATTTCACATTTTATATATACATATGAAATATTGCAACTTATACACTTTAAACGAGCTGGTAAGTTGCACAGCAAGCACTGCAAACTTCTAACACTAGGGACAAGCACAAACCGCAGGAATGGGTCAGGGCAGGTTGGGAGTGCTCATCCCAGGTCCACCTTCCCTGTTATCCCAGGCCCACACTCCTCCCATCCCCACTGGGCATCATCCAAGCCACAGACCAAACAGGAAAAGGGTTACTTACAGCCAAAGACATAAGCACTGGGTGCCACGAGAACAGACCTGGAAAAAGAAGGAAGGCTGCAACCAAAAGTGGTCTAAACAGAAGTGGGTGGGCAGCTCCCTGCAAATGGGGACTGAAATTCTAGCCCAGGACAGCTGGAGGAGGTCAAAGAGGACTAGGAAAGAGCATCCCAGACTCCCATCTCCCAGACACCTCACTGAACTGGGGACCCAAAAAACCTCCCACCACCCATTTTCCTCAAGACAAGAATTCAATCGAGAGCCCCAGGCTGGCTCCAACCTTGCAGTCTCCTCCAGACACCTACCCAAGAAGCTGTATACAACTCTCGGGAGGTCCTGGAAGTAGCCCTGGCCAAAGAACCCTCAAGTCCACCGTTCTGCTCAGCCTTTCTCACAGGGAGGGAAGACCCATCCTGCAAGAAGTGCTGCGAGCGGCGGGCCAAGCGAAAGCTGATCTCCAAACTCCCTTCGGCCTCGATATCCGATGACCCGGGTCCCTGGGGCTGATCCACGGCCCGGATAGAATCTGGCTCCTCCCCCACAGGGAGCAGGGAAAAGGCCCCTGCGACACGGGTGGGGACCCGGCTCCGAGGATCCACAAGTAGCGGGCTGGGTCACGCCAGCCAACGACGCCAGGGCCAGAAAGTCTAGGCAAAGAGTATTTCCTGCCGGAACGCCCCGGCCTGCGGCCCGCTGGACCCAACCCGACACACCTCCCTGGGACCCCCCCCCGCGGGGGGGCGGGGGAGGCTCGCTCCTTCCCGAATCCCCCGCCTGGCCCGCGGCCGAGAGCCGCCCCCTGACCCCGTCCCACTTACTGGAGCCGGGCCGGGCCAGCACGGCCACAAAGACCGTGAAGCCCAGGGCCACGAGGTGGGCGGCGGCCCCCGAAGCGGTGCGCAGGCCCCGGTAGATACGCGACTCAGTCTCCACCGTCAGAGCCATGTCCGAGGTGCCGAAAGGGTCTCAGGGCTCGGGGCCCAAAAGCGTTCCCCAGGGAGGTCTTCGCAGCCTCTAGGGACCTGGCTGGAACAGACAGGTCCGCGTCAGGGACACCAGGCAAAGCTAAGCAAGGTTCGGCGCGACAGGAAAGCCCAATGCTCCCAGGTAGGATGCTGGTGAAGGGTCGTAAGGACTACGAATTCCAAGATGCACCGCGCTGGCGCGGGTCCAAGAAACCCTAAAGTCAATTGCAGAGGAAGGCGGAAGGAGTAGTTCTCTAGCCATAGGCGGGTTACCCGAACAGAGAGCCCTGAGCCACCGGGAAGCATTGTGGGAATTGTAGTTAACCCTTTCACCCCGCGACCACAGTCCCACAACACGCCGCAGACTGCCTGAATGCAAGTCGTACCCATTCTAGAATTCCCCGGGCTCACCTGCCTACTCGGCCCACCGTCTTCCGGCTTCTAACAGGAAGTTTCGGAAAAGAACTACTCTACCACTTCCGTGGAGCGGGGCTCGTTTCATTTCCGGGTGCAACTTCCTCCAATCCGGAACTTGCGCCAAGAAGAGTCTCTGGGGCTCTTCCTTAGAACGTAGTGCGCAGGCTCCAGGATCTTCTCGGCAAGTGGGCGGGGCAAGGAGAGGCTCGCGCGCTGCCCGCTACTACGCAGGCGTCCTCGGGAGCCGGCCCTTTTTCCGTACCAAGTCAGGTAGGGTATCGGTCGGGGCGGGACTGGCGGGAGTTGCGGAGCTTGCGGGGTTCCGGGAGCCTCCTAAAACTGCTGGGATTCGGGGTCCCCACGGAGCCCCACGGGTGAGAGGGAGGCAGGGGATGCGCCGGCGCCCACCTTCCGGGCAGCCGATGCGGCCCAAACGTGGGGAAACTGAGGCACGCCCCGCCCCTTTCCCCCGTCAGCGCCTCCCCGGGCGGCCAGGCGGGGCCCCGTCCCCGGGCCTTCTGCAGGGTCTCCGCGGCGCGGCCTGCCGGCATGGGCAGCAGCAGCAGGATCGAGTGCATCTTCTTCAGCGAGTTCCACCCCACGCTGGGCCCCAAAATCACCTATCAGGTAGGCGCGGGGCGGGGCGCCGCCGCGGGGGCGCTGCACGGCCGCAGCGGCCCGCCCCACCCGCTGCCCGCGGCTGTCTCCGCAGGTCCCCGAGGATTTCATCTCCAGGGAGCTGTTTGACACGGTGCAGGTGTACGTCATCACCAAGCCCGAGCTGCAGAACAAGCTCATCACCGTGTAAGTGCGGGGAGGCCCCCGCGGGGCCGCCAGCGCGCCGGCCCGGGCTGCCTAGCCTCCCCTGCCCCCCCGAGTCCCCGGAGCGAGGTGACCTGGGCCGGGGGCAGCCTCCATGCTCGCAAACGGGCCGCCTCGGTCCTCCTGCCACCTACCCGCTTGAGCCACCATAATTAGCTAATGGAGCTCCCTGCCTCCAGCCTTTCCTCTCCAGCCCGTCCTCACAGCGCTAAGCAAATGCAGCGCATCACTCCCAGTCCGAGCAGAGGCCCAGAGAATAAAATAATGTTTGTGTGTCTGTGGCATTTATTGACTGTACATCATCCCCCCTTATGCACTTCCCAACCCTGGCCTTTTGGCTGTTATCCCGCTATGATAGTCCGTCTCCTCCGTTTTCGTACAGGGGATCCCCCTACCTGGAATGCTTGCTTCGGAAGTCCTCGCTCCCCTCAAGATTCAGTTTAAGTGCTATCATCTACAAGAGGCCTTTCCTAAATTTGTTTTGCACTTAATAAGAGTTAGGGGTAAGCACTACCCCTAGTAGAGTGTAAGCTCTTCTGAAGTAGGGGCATTTTAGTTCTATGATCTCTTTATATTCACCACAATGCCTGGTACATAATAGGTGTTTAATATCTTTAGCAGAAAAAATTTGGTCAGAGATTCTTTTCAACAGACTAAGGAAAAATCAAGGAAGGTTTTATGTATAGAAGAGCTATCACCTGATCCGAATCTTGAATATAATATTGAGAGGATGTACATCCTTGACATGGAGCAAAATGAGACAGCGAAACAGTTCAGTTTGTCTGAAGCAGAGGCTATAAAAGGAAAGAATGTGAACTAAAGCTATTAGTATAGGTTGTGCCCAGATTCTTGAATGCCAGGCAGGAGTTGTATTTTATCCTTTAGGAAATAGGATTTTGAAGGAATGGCTTGATGGAAGCTGGGCCCTAGGATAATTACCCTGGCAGACTGCAAGGTTGCTTAGAGGGGAGAGGTAATTAGGAGCACCATCACCACCTTGGCAAGAACTAACCAAGGTGTGGGCCAGGGTAGTGTCAGGAGAAGAGGCAAATGATTGAAATATCCTAAGGGACAGAAGACTGACAAGGCCCTGAACAAGAAACTTGAAGAGGTCCCCAGAGACCTGGCTCCTGTCCCATTCTCTAAGATGGTTTCCAAAGGAAAAGGAGAAAAGGGATTCCCCACACACACCCCTTGTGCTGATTCTGCTTCCTGCTTAGGACAGCCATGGAGAAGAAGCTGATTGGCTGCCCTGTGTGCATCGAGCATAAGAAGTACAGTCGCAATGCACTGCTCTTCAACCTGGGCTTCGTGTGTGATGCTCGAGCCAAGACCTGCGCCCTGGAGCCCATTGTTAAGAAGCTAGCCGGTTATCTCACCACGCTGGAGGTCAGGACCAGCCCCGTTGGGGGCCGTTTCTCCAGGGACTCAACCACTGGGGCACTGAGCCATGATCTTTGGGTAGTAGAGAGATACATAAAGTGAACCAGAACTCCCTCTCATAGAGTTGAAAGAAAATTCAAAAGGCTGTGTAATTCAACCACAGTTTCCTCAAAAAAGGCAACTAATGCCAAGAAAGGGAAAAGACTTGGGCTCCTGTGACTGAATTTAAAGCTAGAAAGGATAGGAGATCTTTTAGTCCAACCCTGTTTCCCCTGTTAGATACAAGCTCTATGAGGTTCGTTGATGTGCCCGAGGCTAACAGCAAAGCATCAGAGGCTGAATGGAGCCCAGTCCTCTGACTACAAACCAGTGCTTTATAATTTATCCCAATCCAGAGTGAAATGGGCACCAAGGAATCCACCTTGCCTGCTTGCTGTCTTCCAGTCATTGATGGACCTCATGGCAGCTCCCCTTTTTCATCCCATTTTTTCTCATAGCTGGAGAGCAGCTTTGTGTCCACAGAAGAGAGTAAACAGAAGCTAGTGCCCATCATGACCATCCTCCTGGAGGAACTCAATGCCACAGGCAGATGCACTCTGCCCATAGGTAAGACCAAGGGTCTAGTCCTTCCTCCAGAGAAGGTCTGCCTGCACATTCTTGCCCAAGAAGAAATAGAATTCAAAGCCCCCCATATAAAGCCCCAAAGATTACTGTCCCATGTAACCCTCAAAAGATATATGGAAAGATTTTGGTGGATCCATGAACTTTAATGAGAAATAAAGGATATCTTTAATTTCACCACTCTTTTTAAAAACTATCATTTCCTACAGTTATTTAAAAACTTGACTGAGGAGTCTGGAGACTTCCCCTGCTGGCCAAAGGGAACTCCTGATTTATAGGCACAAAGCTTTGTGAAGGGAAAAGAGGGTGCTCCTCATTGTGAGAAGGGGGATGTGCAGAGTAGAGGCTTCCTCAGATCACAGACTGAGGTAGATAGATAAGGACTAAGAAGGAATGTGAGACCCTTTGGGATCAGGCTTCAAAATCTGGGACACAGACAGTGAACTTTGTGAGGATGGGTTGGAGATAATGCCCACAGAGATCTTGGCTCTGATGCTCACTCTGCAGATAACAAGTGATGGCTTCTTTGACGTCATCAGCTTCTCTGTGCAAGGTGGTGGTTAATCCTAAACCAGTCTCCCATGTTTGAGGGGAGAATCAGAGGAGAAGTCTCATAAAAGTCTAGGTATTAGAGCTGTAGTAAGAAGCTTTAGGGGTCCCCTAACCCTCTTTCTACCTCATCCCCGTTATTATAAAATGAAGGAGGAAACAGGCAAAATCCAAATCTTATTGAGCCCTGGTTTCACAGATGTGAAGACTAGATTTTTCCAGTCTAGACAGCAAGTTCGAAGTAGAGCTTCTGTATGAGGCCAGATCTGTATCTTGTGGTTCCACCATACTGTGGCATACAAAAGTGCTTTGGAAAGACTTGACCTTCTAGAGATGCAATCATGTGCCTGCATCCTTGTACCCTTCTGGAAGGCTTCCCAGAAGCCAGGAATCCCTATCATCTTTCTCTATAGATGAATCTAATACTATCCACCTGAAGGTCATTGAGCAGCGGCCTGACCCCCCTATTGCCCAGGAGTATGACGTACCCGTTTTTACCAAGGACAAGGATGAGTTCTTCAACTCTCAGTGGGACCTCACCACACAGCAAGTATGCCTCCCTGCCATATACTCCCCTGCCAGCCCTGAGGGAAAGAGTGTGGGCTGTGGGGTACAGACTGGACCCAGGAATGACATAGCCACCCTCTCTAGATATTGCCCTACATCGATGGCTTTCGACATATCCAGAAGATTTCTGCTGAGGCTGATGTGGAGCTCAACCTTGTGCGGATCGCCATCCAGAACCTGCTGTGAGTGGGTCAGGGACTGAGAGGTGGACAGGGAAAGACCGAGAGAAATCACATCTGGACCCTGCCAGGCCCTGCCCTCCCCACCTCCTGAGACGTCACAGATGTCATCACCAAAATGAGACTCCATAAGCCAGAGGGTGATGCCTGGTGGGGAAGTGAGGCCCTGGGGGAGGCAGAGGCCCACACTGAGGAGCTGTATCTCCTTGCAGGTACTATGGGGTGGTGACCCTGGTATCCATCCTTCAGGTGAGAAGGGGAACAGTGGGAGGAAGATGGTATTTGAGAAGGGAATGCAGCTCTGAAGGCAAGAGGGGTTCCACTTCAGAGCACAACCTGAAATCAAGATGATAAAGCTTGCTAAAAGCAGGAACCTTCTCTTGGAGATGCCCAGTGGGGGGGGGGGGGGGGGGGGGAGGAGGAATGGCTTGTGTGCATGACTAGAGCAGATAGAATGGAGGTCTTCTTGAACAACTGAGGCCCAGAAGGGGAAAGGACTTGGGTTTTTTTTTTTCATCAATGGTGTAAATTCCTTGGCTCATAGGATTGACAATCAAAGGGACTTAGACCACAGCTTCTTAAACTTTTTCTACTTGCAACTCCTTTTTGCCTAAGAAATTTTTAGGCAACCTCAGCATATGGGTATACAAAATAAATATACAAATCAAATACTGACTGATAATCATAATTTCACAACCCTCATATTCAGTTCTGAGACTCCTATATGGGGTCACAACCCATAGTTTAAGAAGCTGGGTCTTCTGCTGTCCAGTCTAACATCTTTGGTTTTATTGATGGGCACTGAGAACCAAAGAGCTTAAGGGCTTTTGTAAGCTCACATGGCCTTATTCTCATGGCCATTCTCGTGACTCGTAAGTTGGGGATTGCTAAGCTTGGAGAAGATGAGGCCTTATTGCATCTTTGCACCCTCAGTATTCCAACGTGTACTGCCCCACACCCAAAGTTCAGGACCTGGTGGATGATAAGTCACTACAGGAGGAATGCCTGGCCTATGTCACCAAACAAGGTAGGGGAGGAAAGGGAGGGAGGAGGGCAAAGACGCAGCTTTCAGGGTGTCTGGTTGACTTACAACTGTGCCTTTATACCAATTTTGAGAAGCTACATCCAGTAATAGTTCAAAAAGATCCAAAAATCATTCACTTTACAAGCTTCTCTGGAGGATAAGGAAATTGAGACACAAAAGTTTTAAGTAACTTGCCTGTGATAATAGAGTTAAGAAGTGTTGGAACCAGCATTTACAGTTTGTTATCTTCCAGTTTCAAATCCTTTTAGGGGTCTAAAACAGGGGAGAAGAAATTGTAATCCTAATTCCTCCCAACTGTCCTGAGACCTAGAGTGGTAGGAGCTTGAGATATGTGAATTCCCAGCTTTCTGTCACCATCTCAATCCCCAGGGCACCAACGAGCCAGCCTAAGAGACGTCTTTCAGCTCTACTGCGGCTTTAGTCCCGGCACCACTGTCCGAGACCTCATCGGCCGCTACACCCAGCAACTGCAGCATGTGGACGAGAGGTCAGCCCTGGGCTGGGGAGTGGGACTCTGGGAAGGTGCCCGGAGCTCAAGGGGCTGGCACCTGGCTCCCGAGGGGCTGGCATCTGGCTCCCGAGGGGCTGGCACCTGGCTCCTGAGGGGCCGGTCTCGAGCCAGAGGAACCTGCCTCCTTCCTTTATCAGTTTGGGGTTCCCGCAGCCTCTCTGTGCCCAGACAGGGAGGCGGTGCAAAGCTTCAGCATCCCGCTGGCCCCAGTCCTGCTTGATAGCCAGGTGGGCACTTGCACCCCACCTCCCTAGCTCTCTTTCCAGAGAGAAGGCTTAACAGAAAGGGGGACTCTGCCACTTTGAGCCAAATACCTATTGGTAAAAAGGGCACCTGCAGTGCTCTCAGAGGCCATTTGTTGACTCTGATGTGGGATACTTGGGAGAAATTTCCCGGGAAGTGACCCTTGCACACAGTAGGTCCTCAATGCTGCCTGAAACGACTTCCATGCCCTCCCGACCCAACAGGAAGCTGATTCAGTTTGGGCTCATGAAAAACCTGATGAGGCGGCTGCAGAAGTACCCGGTGCGCATCACGGCCGAGGAGCGCAGCCACCCCGCCCGCCTCTACACGGGCTGCCACAGCTATGACGAGATCTGCTGCAAGACCGGTGGGTGGGAGGATGGGGAGGATTGGGCGGGGAGGGGAGGGGGGAGAGGCTCCTGGCAGAGCCTGGCGGCCGCTAACTCCCCACCTCCCACCGCCCTTCTAGGAATGAGCTACCGGGAGCTGGACGAGCGCCTGGACAATGACCCCAATATCATCGTGTGCTGGAAGTGAAATCCCCGCGGACGGGCGCCGCGGCAGCGCGCACCCGCCACAGCCTGCCTGGGACCTCGGGGGCGGCGGGAGTCTGGGACGGGCTGGGTCAATAAAGCGCCTTTTCTGTCTTCCGGCTGTCTCCTGCCTTTCCTTCGGTGTCCAGCAGGGGCCGCCATCACATGAGCCCCGGACCGCCTTCGTTTCCGTGGCAACGGCCACGCTAGTCTTTCCAACCGCTTTTCTTTTCAACTACTGAGCGCCCGCTCTCTCCCGCGAACGCGGCCCGTGACACCTAAATGCGGCTCCTACTTGCCTTCATCCCACCAGAGCCTGAGGATGGGGGACTTGGAAGTGCTACTGCCCGGAGAGGCCGAGGCCCTGGTGCAGGCCCTGCAGAGCTTCCCCCTGTGGGAGATGGGATCCCAGGGGTGAGGGATCGGGCCCCCAGGAAGGGCTGAGGGCAGAGGGCTCTGATTCAGGCCAGACAGCTTATGGGGGCTGTACAGCCTGTCCCCCAGGCTGGCAACTTCAGACTCAGGGCAGTTGGGGGGGGGGGGGCATGGCGTGGGGCGAGAGTTTTCCTGTTCTAGGACTAGGACTAGGGCTCGGCTCAGTCCTATCCAGAAGTGGCCCTGTTAGGGGCCCCGAGATTTCTGGAAGTCTCTTCCAGTTCTCCATCCCAGTGAATCCCTTGTGGCCAGGTGGTGTCGACAGCATGAACAGCTGGAGAAACTGAATATGCAGGCCATCCTGGATGCCTCAGCCTGCCAGGGAGAGCCCATCCAGGAGCTGCTGGTCAGCCACAGCAAGGTAGGAGATGATCGGGGAGCTTTGAAGACTGAAGGCCCCATGCTGATTCCCCTTCTCCCCTCCCCCCCAACAGGATGAGATGTTTGAGTAACTCGCTTCCCCTCAGGAAGGCAGACATTGTCCACTTCCTTCCCCAGCGGAGGGCTCAGGGCAAATTAGAAGGTTGGATGGCCTCACTTGTGTGGTAGGGTCTGAAGGCCCTTCTGACATCTCCATTCCACCAGTGGCCCTTTGGTTTTTGGAGGTAAATTTTGACATGAGAAATTTTTATCCCTTCCAGATAAGATAGATAACAGAGACATCTAAGACATATAACACATATCTAGTAACACCAAAGAGAGCTCAGGCTTCTAATCCCCCAGCTCTGAAAATATTTCTCTTTTCTTTGTTCACATACCAAATTACTAAGAATTTCTTTAGTTTTGCCTGCTGTGTCCACCTTTATGCTTCCTGCTGAGGGAAAGGGAAAGTTCTTTAATGATTCCAAATCCTAAAAACCAGTAAACTCATCTAAATCACTCTGAAACTTTGAACCAAAAGAGCTAGGTTCTAGCTCTGTCCTAAAAGAGGGAAGAGACTTAGTATTTATTAAGCATCTCCTGTGTGCCAGGTACTGTATTAAGAAATGACTAGGACCTAGTCTCTGATTCAAGTTCACAGTCATGACCTGGGGGGGGGGGGGGGGGGGGGGGGGGGAGAGGACAGAAGAGAGACAAGGAAAATATTAAATAGCCACTAATGATTTCATTGAGTTTGACACAACAGGACTATAGGGTTATATATTTAAGTGTACAGTGGGGGATAAGATGTTTCATATGGATTCTGAGAAGAGAGAAAGGACTTGAAATTAGGAGACCTGGGTTCAAATACCTACTTCCAGCAATAGCTAACTGTGAGACAAGAGACTTCAGATTCCTTACCTATAAACTACATTCCTAGGCTGTTAGGAGGAAAGTATTTTGTCAACTTTAAAGCACTATAAAGCCCGAGTCAGGAAAATCAAGTTCAGTTTTTAAAAATAAGAAGTTAGATTAGGCATTAAACCCTCAAAAAAATAAGAAATTAGGTTGGGATTTGACCCTTGGAAAAAAAACAAATCTCACTGAAGAAACTCTGAGTTTCCTTTTCAATTCATCAAGTATTAAGCATCTCTTGTATGACCAAAACCAAAACTTAATGAGCTTACATTGTACTGGAGTGACACAAGCATAAAAAGATATGAAAATGCAAAGAAATGGGACCTGAAAGGCACCACTCACAAATGAGATAGGGAATTTGTGAAATAAAGAACAGTTTGGTTGGAATGGAGAGTACATGACAGGCTGTCATTTCTAAGGTCCAGAAAAATAATCAGTAGCATGTTTCCTCAGGCATTTTACTTCTTCCCTCTGTTCTTGTTGCTCCACACAGCCATTCTGCACCCCAAAACTAAGTTTCCCTTAGGGTTGTACATTTATTTATTCCCCCAAGTTGGCTTTGCCTGTGGAAAGAACTACCCACTGATAATAACCATGTGAAAAAATAATGCAATTCGCTAATATTCAGAGGCACAAATTGATTTAATTTAGAGGAACCTCTCACATCCATCAAACTTGTAAAAATGAAAAGAACTAAACTCGGTACTGGTGCACTTCTGGAGAAGAAAATGTACTCGTTATATTAGAGCATCTCATATCCTTGGACCCATTGGTATTAGTGAAATAAATAAACCCAGAAAGTGTTCATCACAAACAAAAACCCAGCGCTGTGTGTTACCAATAAAGGGGAAGGAGAGGAGCATTCTCAATGTCTAAATAAATTGTGGTACTGTGTTCAAAAGACCAAGGAATATAAAGAATTCTGGAAGGAGTTTTATGAAATGCTGTCAAGCCACACACACAAAAAAGCAGAACCAAGAATAAGCAAAGGGTTCTGATAGAGACAGGAAATGACTAAAAAACTATGCTATTTCATGTACTGAAATTAAATAATCATTACAAAGCAAATATATTTAAATTGATATTCAATATTTATAAACTAGAAGACTGGTTACATTAGTTAAATTGTAGAACATTAATATAATGGCATGGTCTAATGCAGGTAACAAGGACAAATTATGAGGAATACCAAGAAATATGAAAAATTGAAAAATTTCAGGACCAGAAGAATATTAGACTCACTAACTAGACCAAATTGAAGGTAAACAGACAGTGGATTATCCTGGTGCCTTGAAATGACTGAAAAGTTGTCAGAGTACTAATTAATCCCTAATGGATTGGGAACCCACTGAGTAATCTGAGAAGTTAAGGCACCTGGATAAGATTTTGTCCCAGCACCTGATTTGAACTTTCTCTCCAACTTTCCCTTATGACTAACTCTTAGAATTTGGATCCCTATATTCTAGAGTGTGGAGCTGGAATGGAAAAGGGAAAGTGTGGGGAAAAAATACACATAGCTGCATTTTGGGATTTTTGGATACAAACCTGCTGGAGACAGATTGTATTATTGTAATCTTAAGCATTTTTCTTAGAGGAAATCCAAAGTGAGAGAAATCTATCCAGCCTCTGAAAATCTCACTCAAATCGGTTTGATTTAAAAATTTTAGCCCACTTAAACTAAAACTCCATACTTAAATTATAGTAAAATCATTTGGATAACAGAATTATAGTGTCAGCAAATTATCTAGAACTTTTATAACTTCAATCTTCCAGTTTCCTGCTGACTGGCCAGCCAAAGGTGACTATCAAAGTCTTCTTCCTTTTCTAAATTAGATCACTCCCCTAATTCAGTGGGGGATCTGCCAACGACTAAAATGTCCTTAGCACAGAGCCTGGCACTTGGGAGACACAATAAATGCTTCTTGATTTGTCCTAGTGGAATGTTTATAATACAGGGTGGTCTCAAAGGTCTTGGTGCAGTTTTATTTGATTAAAACTATTAGTTTTAAGTTAAAAACCAATAAAACAAAAACTTAGATTTAACAATTTATTTTAGTATAGTTATAAGCTAGCAAGACTGCACTAAGACTTTTGAAGCAGGTTGTTTGGAGTCTAAAAAAAAAATGGGAGGAGGAGGTGCTTTGTTATGTTTGCACCATAGGAAGCTTCTAAAGTCAATATCCTTGGCTACAATGACTGCAAAAATAAAAATAGAAATAGGATGCTAAGGAGCAAGCCTTCAGCCAAGACAAAAAAAAAAACAAACACACACACAAAAAAAAGAAGCTGCCTCAGTTTCCCCAACTGTAAAATGGAGAAATGGTATCAATTATTGTGAAGGTCAAATGAGATAGTATACTTTTTAAACAGTAAGATACATTTTATTCTTTCAAATAATATTTCCGTAAAGAAATGTATATTTCCATTTTTAAAATGTGGTAGAAGGTGAAGGGTCAACTCCTGAAGGCTGAGGGTCAGGCCTAAAATGGGAAAAGCAAGACAATGCCCTGTTTTTAGGAAGAAGGGGAAGAGATAGCTAGCATTATGGAGCTCAGGAAGTGGGTAGAATCTTAGAAAATGAGCCGTGTTTTGACCTGCTAGAGGCTGAACTGGGCCAAAGAACAGAGCCATGGTTCAAACACTTGAGCTTCTGCCTGCAATCCAGTGTCCAGGGCTATTTCTATCACGCCACATGCAAGAAGACCTAGGCCCTTGGAACATTAGGCAAATCACTAAGCAGCATTCTTCATCCATCCACAAAATAAAAATAATCATCCCTACACCCTACATTAGCCCTCAGGCTATCTGTGAGGAAGATGCTTTATAAGCCTTAAAGTATGATATGAATTTGTTTTCACCTGAGAGTTCAGTTTTGGATAGGAGGCCCATCCTCTTCCCCCATTTCCCATGCCTCCTCCCAAATAAAGTCACTTTGTGTTTATTAGTCTTTTACTCATCAAAGCCTTGGATTGAATAAGATGTCCTCAGATAACCTTCCTGTTTTGGGTCCCTAGAGCTTTAGAAAAGAAGCAAAGTGATTATTAACCACAAAGGTAGCCCAGTAAGTGCCACAATATACTGGAGAACTTCCATCCCAGGATCTCAGATTTTGGGGGATGGAATTCCTACTCCCCTCACATAGAACACTTAATTTGTGGCCCTCCACTTCCAGGAAGAAAGAAGATAAGGAATTGAAGCATGTTATTGATTGCCTTAATGGTCAAATAAATGAACTTTTTTAGTAGTTCCCTATAAACATTCACTAAAGAGATATGCAGTGTATCTACATAGAATCTTTGTGTGTCTACAAAATTAATCGTAATAGCATTTATATGAAGACAGCCAATTTTGGTCTATAAAATCTTTTTTTTTTTTTTCCAAGTTGGAATGAAGACACAATTTTTTTGTTGTTTTTTTTTAATCATTTTCTTATACTTGGAATTGCACTGTATTAAATACTACTATAGTCAGAAGTGACTGATAAGTCAGTCATCTTTACTTTGTTAGCTAAGCTCAAAAAGGAATATAATAGAAACACACATGTACAGCCCCACTAATGACTGAAATTAGGGAAACTCACCATAACCATCCCCAGTAACCTTTTTATAATTTGTGCTCCAAAACTCCACATTTCCACCATAGGATAAGGGAGACAGAGACAGAAGGAGTTTGTCTGGAAAAAGACGAAGGGGGTAGAAGAAACAGAGAGCTGAGGGCCAAGTATGAATTGGGATGATGTGGTAACCAAGAAAACCAGTGCAACTTGGGTGACAATGATAAAAGAGTCCTGCTGCCATCTGAAGAATAATAAGGTGATCCCGGTCCCTCCCCCAGTCAGACCACCATGTCGCTTTGGGGTCTACTGGACACCAGTTTAGGAAAAACATTGATAAAGTAGGAAGCAACTGGGATTGTAAAGAGCGGTGAGCTCCTGCCATAAGAGAAGATGCTGAAGGAATCGAGGATATTTCACTATTTAGTATTTAGAGAAAACTTATGGAAAACACAATGGTTTCTTCCAAGTATTTGGAGACTATCATGAGATTGAGAGATTTGTTCTAGTCTTCAATGGCAAAACCAGGAACAATAGAAGTAACAAAAAGGCAAGGTTAGCTTTGATGTCAGGAAAAACTTTGTAATAAATTGAGCAAGCTATCCGAAAGTGAAATGGGTTGTGGGAGGCAACTGCTGGAGGACCACTGATTTCCCATCAAAAATAAGGATGGACTAGGGCTGTGAGGTCCCTTCCATCTGGGAAGTTGGTGATAAGGCTCGCATCTCTTGTCTCCTCCTGTACCACTAGATCCCGACTCTTATTGAGGAACTGATCTCTGTGGAGATGTGGAAGCAGAAGGTGTTTCCTGTGCTGTGCAAGCTAGAAGATTTCAAGCCTCATAACACCTTTCCTATTTACATGGTGGTGAGAGCAGCAGTAGACCCTGTGTCCCCTATTTGGCAGGCCTCTCGTGATCCATATGACCACCCTCCCTCCATGCCCAAACTAGGGCTCTGGACCAGGGCTTCTTAAACTTGTTCCACTTGTGACCCCTTTTCATCTGAGAAATTGTTGGAACTCCATATATAGGTATATGAAATGGGTGAACAAACTAAACATTTACCCATAATAAACCATAGTTTTGTGACCACCACATTCAGTTATGAGACCCCCATGGACTCACAACCTGTAGTTTAAGAAGCTTTGCTCTAGACTCCTATCTGATAAGTCTCCAAGGGGGGGTCACCTCCTGCCATGGAGCTGGGCTCTGGGCAGGAAGTGGGCTTGGGATTTCTCTCCCCAGTGTGCTCTGCTCTCTCTCACCTAGATACATCATGAAGCCTCCATCATCAACCTTCTGGAGACTGTCTTCTTCCACAAGGTGAGGTTGGTCCGCTCCCAGCAGGGAGGCCTGAGGAGCTTTTGGCTCTGGGAATAAGATTGGAATGTATTGGAAAGCCAGGGGAGAAGGCCTGTTGAGTACTCCAGGAATAATGGTAGCCTTGAGTTAACTGGGCAACCATGGCTGGCAGCATTTGCACTCCCACGCCCCAGGGATGGAGAAAAGGAAGCTGGGACTGTGGCTGGAGCTTGTCCCTGCTACCATGCTGCAGGGCAAGCTGATTAATCCCCCAGTGCTCGTTGTCAACCTCAAATAGAAGGGCTCCCTGCAGGACCATGGACTCAGAAAACCCACTGTTAATATTATCTGTGTTCTATTGGATATTTGTTAAATATTTCTGTATTAACTTTAATCTTGTTGAGGAAGCCCTTGGGCCCTCTCCTTCCACACCTCCAAAACTGCGTTGTAGAGAGAAGTTGGCAAAGAAGGGACAGGGAGCTTCCTTCTCCGGGAATTCCCTGTACTCCAGTGCTTCTCCTTGAATAGAGTTACTTGACTGGGTCCTACTAGTTCCCGATTGTGGTCCTATAGACTTTGTCCCATGACCTACTACTTGCTGCCCTCCCCTGACCTCAGCTTCCTGTACTGGGACCTTTGGGCCAAGCGGATGAAGCACAGGTCAGGTAAAGGGAGAAGTGAGTAGCTCCAGAGGAAGGATGGTACGATGGGGCTGAGGTCATCTGAGCCTCTCCACCACAGGGCTCCTGGGCAAAGACCCAGTGCCTCCCTGTTCCTAGTACACTTAAAAGTCTTTTAAAGATGGAAGGCATCCAGTGCCCTTCCCGGGAGAGAGGGCACTGAGGTTCGCACAGGGTGCCTCTCTCTCACCTGAGATCTTCATATCCTCTTTATCTTTCCTTCCTTCCCCAGGAAGTGTGTGATTCAGCTGAGGACTACATTTTGGATTTGGTTGACTATTGTCACCGAAAACTGACACTCCTGGTGGCCCAAAACAACTCTGTAGGCTACCCGGTGTCTTCTGAAGGAGACTTTGAGCTTTCACCTTTGCAGGTATCTTGGGCACCCCATTCCCCACTAAAGCTGACTTTCCAGCAGGGGCAATGGGTTCGTCTGAAGAGCCAGTGCCCCTCTGGCCCAGGCTGGGCAGGATGAGGCTCCATGGTCAGAGAAAAGTGGCCTGTCCCGTACTGAAAACCTGTTTTTCCCATGGTCCCCACCATGTCCTCCTGTGCCCTCCAGGAGCTGCAGAAGCAGGCCCAAACGATGGAGTTTGAGATCTCTCTGAAAGCCCTTTCCGTGCTGCGCTACATCACGGACAATGTGGACAGGTAGTGCTGCAGCGGGTACAGAGCCACAGAGTGGGGGGGGGGGGGGGGGAGCCAAGGAGAGGAGCACAGCTTTGCTCCAATTCCCACAGTTCTCCTCTCCTCACTGCCCACCCCCTGCAGCTTGTCTCTGAGCACCATAACCCGGATGCTGAGCACCCACAATCTGCCCTGTGTCTTGGTGGAGCTGCTGGAGAACAGCCCCTGGTATCACCAGGAAGAAGGTGAGTTTGTGTCCTGGCAGCTTTCTGGCACTGATGCCAGATGGGCCAGGCTCAGAGCCAAACAGGACGGTCACAAATCCCGGCCCTGCCTCTGGGACACCTCTGGTCAAGAACAGTGACTGTCCGAAGCATTTGTTGTGTTCCACTGACTAAAGACAGCTGCGAGGGGCCAAAAAAGTGGATGAAAATCTTCGAATTCCACAAGTATGTTTGGAAATCAAACCTTGTAGAAGCGAGTCCCGGCCCACGATCTCCCTGTGCGACCTGGAATCGAGGCAGGGAGGGTCTCAGAACTGGAGGGAAATGGACATGCAGGCTGGCCCTTTAGCTTAGAGCTATACAAGTCCAAGGCTTTGTCCAAAATCCAAGATACCAAAGACATGGCTTAGAGCAGCTCCGTCTTGGGCTCTTCGGTCACCTCTCCCGTGCCCTCTCCATTGTTTTTTCCTCAGGCCAGCTGAAGAGGTTTGAGGGGGGCAGGTGGCAAATAGTGACTGCCAGGGACTTCCAGAAGCTGACCAAGGTCGACGGTCAGGTGTGGATTGCCCTGTACAACCTGCTGCTCAGCCCGGAATGCCAGTCCAAGTATAACCTCACTGGCTTCAACAAGAACCAGCTCCTTAAGGTGAATGTTGCTGAGAGATGTTAGGGACAAAGGGGCAGGCAGAGGACATCCAGCCCTCCTGAGGCCCCATTGACCCTCTCCTGGGCTCCTATTCCCTCATTTTCCTTCTTGTAGCCAGCACATCCTGCTCATTGCTGCTACCACCTTTCCCCAAATGGCCATACCTCTGCCCCCCCAGATCCTCTCCTGTCACTCCTGCCCACCCTCCACCCCTCAGACACCGCCCCCCACCCATGCCCAGGGTCTGCATGGAACTCTGCCTCGCACTAATACGTCCCTCTCCCAAGTGGAAAGAAAAGCCAGATCTTTAGCTGCATGGGCCCAGGGCTTCCTCCTTTCCCTGGTGAGGATGGAGGGCAGAATCCAGGGCAACAGGGATCATTCCACAGATCTTCTCCAGGAGCTTCTTCTGACTCTGTTCCCCCAGCTCCGGGCCTTGCTCTCTGATGTCCTGCTGGACCAGATACCCAACCTGGTGGAGCTACAGCGCTTCCTGAGCCACCTGGCAGTCACTGAGCCCCTCTCTCCCAAGAAGGACTTGGTGATGGAGCAGGTATTAACAGAGGAAAAAGACAGGGGGCTGTCCAACCCATAGTTAGAGTTGTCACTGAAGCCAGACCCTGGGGCACTCTTACTGGTGCAGCTCAGCTTGCTGTGGCCATGAGTGACTCCGCTTCTGCCATTGGCCCACTCCTGGACTTGCTAGTCAAGACCTTCTTCCATCCTGAGGCCCTTCCCCCCCAGGTCCCAGAAATCTGGAGCCGGCTGGAGAAGAAAAATGGGGGGAAATGGCACGCCATTGCAAAGTACCAGCTGAAGCACATCTTCAGCCCCTCTGAGCAGGACCTTCGTCTGCAGGCCAGAAGGTAGGCAGGGTAGGGGGCAGCAGATTGGGCTGCAGACAGGAGCTGTAGTCAGACCCCCCAGCCCTTAAGAAGGATGGACCCTGAGTCTCGGGGTCCCCGATTCCTGAAAACTCCAGAGAGCACCAACTCCTTCCTCCTCTCTGCCCTGAGCCTGCATCAGGCCTTTGACTTTTCATTACTTTCTATACCTCTGCCTGAAGTTGGGATGCCCTGATTTTCCGAGCCCCTGAGCTCCCTCTCCCCTGATCTCTTAGGGACTCCACTCATCCTGCTACTGTAATTGGCCTCTGCTCCCTCTCTTTCTTATTCTCCTTAGCATCACACATCCCAAAAGAAAAGTTTCCCAAGGAAAACTACAGGATCCATTCAGAAGAACTATCCCAGGGCAGGACAGTTAGACATGTGCATGTAAAAGAAATTGACCCCATTCCAGGTTAGGCCATGACTTAGTTGTCACGCCCATCTGTCTAGCTAGGTTTCTAGCCAGGCTTGGCCCAAGATGCTTCAGGACGGTGTCTCCTATCCCAGAACAAGTCTACAGGACTGGTGATCAGGGATTCACCTACTTGGGTTCCTCTGATTGAACTCGTCGGATTGTCCTAGAACCTCCAATTTCCTGTCAGCCAATGGGGACGTTTCACAGTAACCTGGATGGTCTGGAGGTGCAACTACTTGGGCCTTCCTGATTGATCAGAGCTGCATGGAACCCCAGAGATCACTTGGTGTAGCCACAAGCTTCTGTACTTGGAGAGTCAGGAAAGGGAAGATACTTGCCTTCAGACAAAAGGCAGCAAAGGAGCAGAATCTGGATTTAAAACCACATCCTCTGGTTTAAATGCAGTGTCCTTAACTCGAGTTACTTTCCCAGGCCTCCAACCAAGACAAAAAAAATGGAGATACACAAAGATACAGGCAGGCTTGTGGAACTATCACCAGGCAAATGTGTTATCGTTGTGGTCACGCTCATCAGGCCTCCCTTTTCCTGTGTTTTTCCTCAGATGGGCAGAGACCTACAAACTGGATGTGATGGAGGCACTGAATCCTGAGAAGCCCAAGTGTGCCTCCTGCAACGCCGAGGCCTCCAAGCGATGCTCTCGGTGCCAGAACGAGTGGTACTGCAAGAGGTATGCTCACCACTCCCACCAAAAGTGCTCCCCCCCCCAAACACCCATCCAAGGGCTCTGCAGAGCAGTAGCTGGGCTGGGGGGGGGGGGGAGTCCAGGAGCTCCCATTCAGAGACCAGAACTCATTGGCCCAGAGATGTAGAGGCCAAAGAGTCCTCCCCCGAGGTCCAGGAGCCCATTCCTTAATTAACAGCTAAGCAGAACCTGACGGAGCCTTCAGTTGCTCTTCTTTCTCTTGAACAGGGAATGTCAGGTGAAACACTGGCAGAAGCACCGAAAAGCTTGTGATTTAATGGCCAAGGGGATGGGCAGTGTGAAGGAAGAGGTCAAAGCATAACCGCAGCTGCTGCTGGTTTCCCCTTGTGGTATCCCATCGTGCCAAGCCCCCACCCACCCAAGGCCCCAGAGTGCCCCACTATGCTTGCTATGTGCCCCTCCCTCCCACCCCCACATCCATTAGCATCTGCTCAGACTGCTCCACAGGCTCCCATCTCAGGCAGCAGCCCTGCTTGCTCTTTCCCCTGCCCGGTCTGAATCCCTGGTAACCCATTCGTTGTCTGCTAGCCCCGCAGCTCCCAGCTTGGGCCTCGGCTCTCGAGACAGCCCAGAATCCATGAGACTAGACCAGAGGATGGGTCCTCTGACTCCTGGGAGCAGGCAGGGCGCTGCAGGCTCCTTCTTGCCCCGGGGGAGAGGGAGGGGGGATTTTAGGGGGAGTGAGTGCTCATAGGCGCCCAGAGAAGGGAGGGAGGGAGGGAGGACGGTTTCTGAGACTTCCCTCCGCTTTCTGAGAGTCTGTGGCAAGACAGTGCGGATGTGGGGTACCTTCTTCCTTTCTGTAAAGCACAGTAAATGGTTTCTTTTAAGAAGCTTCTCTTCTGTCTGCAGCGCTGAATCGGCCCTCCCGGCCCCCCTCTCTTCTGGCCTGCCTAGTAATGGGATGGGGATGGGTTTGGAAGAGGGCTGAGGCTGCTTCCTGTGGGGCCAGGCTCTGCCTCGGAGGGAAAGGGAAGGAGGGGAAAGCCACGGCGGAGAGCCGGCGGGATGCTGCGCTCGGAGGGGCCTCTCCCTGCACCCCTTTTCGGGCCAAGTCCAGCTCGGAGCACTGCCCCGTTCGGCTCCGGTGCTTCTAAGATCCAACTTCGTTCCCTTATTGGGGGGTGAGGGACGCCGCAAACATTCTCACACCACTGCCCCCTCCCTCTAGGAGATGTGTCCGCCTGCGGCTCCTTCGCCCCAACTTGCACGTTTCGGGTCTGCTGTGGCGGATCCCCTCCCTTCAGTTGGTCTCTCCCCGCACTAGTTTCCCGCCCCCGAGTCAAAGGCAGAATTCTGCCAGCCCCCCCTCCCAGACTCTAGTTTCCATTGCGTAGCTTTGGCTTAGGAGATCGCAGCAAACGAGGCTGGGCCCCTAGGGTGGGGCGGGGCCAGTTGTCAGAAGCACTGCCCGAGCCTTCTCGGTGGGGGCCGGGGGCCGGGGGCGGGAGGACTCCTGCCTCCGAAGGCGCAAGGAGTTGGAAGGGGCGGCTCCGCCCTAATCGTGCTCCTGCTGGTGCTCGGAGACCTCTGGGACCCACGGACTGGAGGAGGAGGCAGAAACCTCCGCTGCCCGTCCCAGGAGGGGCAGGGCCAAGACGAGGGAGCCCCGGGCACCGAGAGGGGCCGAGAGCCAAAGCGCTGAGCGGTCCCGGGAGCCCGAGAGGCAAAGAGCAAGACGAACGGAGAACTGCAGACAAGAGGCAGAAGTTGGACTTAGGTTTAGGGGGAGGGGAGGGCGGGAAGGCAGTGGAGACCGAAGCAATAACTGTCCCACCTAAAGAGCCCTGAGAGGAGGAGTGACCAAAAGAGACAGGGCTCCCCCTGCCCGGCTAGAGACGGGGCTTTGCTGCTCCGCGGCCAGTGACGGCCGCGTCCCGGGATCCCTGGAGAGGCAGCGATGGCTGCAGAGCCGGAGCTGATTGAGTTAAAGAACTTGGTCCGCTACCCCGACGGGCTGCGGGGGCAGGAGACTGGCCGGAGTCCGGGCCCTCGGAGTCCAGGCCGGCTGGAGCGCGCCAATGCGCTGCGCATCACCCCGGGCCGCGGCCCTGACGTGCTGCCCCGCGGCCGTCAAGTCCGGCTGCTGGGAGGCCACAGCGATCCCCGACTCACCGCGGGACCCGGCCGGGGCCACTGCTTCCGCCCATCGGGACCCGGCACCCACACTTGGTGCGACCTCTGTGGGGACTTCATCTGGGGCGTCATTCGCAAGGGCCTGCAATGCGTCCGTGAGTACCGGGGTCTCTAAATGCAAGGGTAGGGGTGGGGGTGAGGGGAGTCCGCTAGCTAGACAGAGGAGGCTCTCCGTACTCAAGTGTGTGTCCACACGTGGGAGCTGCTGTGAATTGGACTTTCAAGAGTAAGTGTCCCGCAGATCGGGTGCGTGACTTGAGGAATATGGGTAAGGGCGAGAACATCCAAGTGGGATCCGGGATTCTCTGGTGCACCTATAGCTAGCAGCAAGGTCGTCTTCACCTCTATTGCTAGCCAGGTTAAACGTAGTGCCCAAACAGCGGTATAAGAGTACCTGAGGTGGGGGTTGGGGGGATCCCCGGGCCCTGTCAGGAAAGGTGTAAATCACAGCCTTAGACTCACATTTGCAAACCACCATCACCATTCCTTCAGTATGAGGATGGAGGAAGTGCTGCGACCTAGACCCTAGCACCATCCCAGAATCAATCAGTAAGTTCTTTTAAAGACTTCGGCAGGGGCAGCTAGGTGGCGCAGTGGATAGAGCACCAGCCCTGAAATCAAAGACCTGAGTTCAAACGTGATCTCAGTCACTTAACACTGTATGACCCCGGGCGAGTCACTTAACTCCAATTGCCTCAGCAAGAAAAAAAAGAAAGGTCTTGTCTGCAGTGTTATTCATTCATTGCGGGGTAAATGTTTAACCTACTTAACTGGCAAACTACCCAGAAACAGCGCAAGTGTTCATTTCCAGTGATTCTTATCTACAAATTAAAACTGGTTTGGCCCCACTTCTTTTGTTTTCCATCTCCACCCCCAATCGGGTTACCTCTGCTTCATTTTGTTTTCTGTCTTGCCTTCCTTCTGGTAGTTCTACTTAGTAGGGTGTTACTGTGTTTGGGTACTGGTGCCCTCCACCACAAATGCCTTGTTGTGGTATGTGGTCCTGGGGGTTATGCCAGGTTTGGCCAATGCAGTACAAACTGTGGCCCATTCTACCAACCAGGAAAGGCTCTGAGTGCAGCCTTGGTGATTCTTTGAGGACTAGTCTAATGAAGGACAGTGACTGTCTTCACAGGAAAATAGGACTAAGTGGTTTGATTTGGGGTTGGGTACTTTTTTGTTGTTGAGTTTTGTTTGGGAATTGGTTGTGTGTTGCTTCAGTGACTCTGATTAGCTGGGGGGGGGGGGGAGGAGAAAGAAGGATCCTATGGAATCCCTTTCTAGAACTACTTCAATGATACAAAAGATCTGAAAGAAAGTGCCAGGAGTCACACAGTTCTTGGATGGTCAACAAACATAAATTTAACTGTTGATTTTTAAAACTCCATCTTTGCCCAATGAATGAGAAGCTGACATATTCTTGGAGAGTGGGAACCGCCTCGATGTTGATACTCTAGCTGTTTTGAGGACTCACAGATTCTTCTCTGAGATGCAAATAAAGGGAGTTGATTTTATTTTGTTTCCAGAACATCACCTAATGTTATTAGATGTTAATGTATTATTTGTTCCATCTAATGTAACATTTGGATCATCTTATCTTGCAAGTGCTCAGATTGAGCATAAGCCAGCAAAACATCATATAATCATTTGACATTCAGCCAACATTCAGTTCATTGAACACCCACTGTGTGGCATGCAATATGACAGGTGCTAGAGATGCAAAGAAAAAACACTAATCCCCAAACATAAATTATATGAGGGAAGGGGGGAATATGCCCACAAGCAAGTAGATAACAATACATATAAAGCAAGCACAAATTAATTGGGGAGTAGGAACTGGCAGCTGAGGGAACTAATGGACAAGAGCTAGATTTGGAGTCAGGAAGACTCAAATTTAAATCCTGCCCCATACACTTATTAGCTATGTTGTTGTTCAGTCACTTTCATTCTTTGTGATGTCATTTGGGGTTTTCCTGGCAAAGAAACCACTGGAGTGCTTTGCCATGTCCTTCTCTAATTCATTTTTAAAATGAGGAAACTAAGATGAACAGGGTTAAGTGACTTCCCCAAGTTCATACAGCTGGTCTTTGACATAACATCTGAATGCAGGAAGATGAGTCTTCCTGATTCCACATCTAGTGCTCTACGCACTATGGTGCCGCCTAGCTGTCTTATTAGTTTCTGTGACCTTTAAAATTAAGTTGGACTCAATGGTCCCAAAGGTAGACTCTTCCAGCTCAATCTAAGCTCTCTTGAACTAAGGGATCTACATAAGACTCCTAAGAAGTGTCACTTGAGCTAATAGAAATAAAGATCTGCATTCAGAGTCAAAGGGGACAAACAGCCTGTGCAGAAGCCAAGACTGGATACACAATGATGTGACAGCCAGGATCCTACCTTTAAGCTAGATGGTGATGGTTTTAAATACCAGCAGTGGTTTACAATTTATCCTGGAGGCAGTAAGGAGCTCCCCTATAGCTTCTGGGTGTCAGACTCATGATTGAGGCCCCTGGTTGGTTGCTATGAGGAGAATGAATTGGGGAGAGAAAGGAGATGTTAATACTGCCAGAAATGTGGCTGAAAATTGATGAGACCTTGAGCAATGAAGGTCACATGTCTAAATTTATACCAAAGAAAGAACAGAGAAATGATAGGAAGAACTTGACAACCCAGTTGTACAAAGTAAGTCAACGCTCATCCCTTGGTGATTTCATTATGACTGTAAAGAGGATGACAATCGTGCTAGATAATATGGTTCTGTGATAGAAAATGCCATCCACACCCAGAGAAAGAACCATTGAGTGTGAATGCAGATCAAAATATATTATTTTCACTTTTTCTTGTTTTTTTTTTCTTTCTCATGGTTTTCCCCTTTTGTTCTGATTCTTCCACCACAATATGACTAATGTGGAAATATGGTTAATATGATTGTGCAGGTATAACCTATATAAGATTGCTTGTTTCTTGGGGAGTGGGGAGAAGAGGAAGGGAGAGAGAGAAAATTGGAAATCAAAATCTTAAATGTTGAAAAATAAAAATAATTTAATTTTTTAAAAATAGGGTTCTGAATCAAGAAATTAACATGAAGAAAAATGTGTGTACTACTCTGCACATCATGAATAATTTCTTCCTAAGAAGAAAGAAGGTGCTAGGCACAGTGAATACCAAAGATATAATCTTAGAGAGAGAGAGAGAGAAAATAAAAACTATCTCACCAAGCAGGAAATGACTAGTTGTTACAAACTATCCGTATCAAAATCTGCTGTCAGTTATGTGTGAACAGAACATCATATACCCAGAACAAAAGACAAAGTAAATACTAAAATAGAAAAAGAAAAATGAAAAAAGTCTGAGCAATTAGAGTAGTCTCAATCCCACCTGTTTAAACAGCCTGTTGATCCTGGAAAACAGGAATTGGACAAAAGTAAAGACATTGACAATGGATGTTTCTTAACGAAATCTAACTGCTGTAAAATGAGGAGACAGAAATTGCTATCGGCACACTTAATTTATTTGCAGGTAAAGTACAATACTTGTTTAAAGTGGAAACTCATTTATTTAACATTACCGAGGGGGCAGACAGACTTTGAGCAATCACTTCCCAAAGTAGTGGAATGCAGCTGAGAAAATGGGATAAAATTGGGTTAATATCTATTACATATCTCCTCAGTCGACTGTAAATTTTATTGAGAAGAGGGACTATTCATTCTTTCTTTGTAAACACTTCTCTCTCCAACTTTGATGACTTGAATCGACAGTTACAATTAAAACCCAACTGTGTCATTAGCTGTGTATCTTTGGGGAATTGGGGATAGGAAGAGAGGGGAAAAGTGTTAAAATACCAAATAGGGAAACTTTGGCAGTAGTCCAGATTGAGAGTTGATGAGGCCCTGAGTTCAAGGACCAAACACAATAAGAAATCATGATGAAACACACTCCCCACCTCCAGAGAGAGAGGAATGATGGATTCACAGCAAAGATTTAAACTTTCTGGATGTGGCCAATGTGGGATTTTGCTTAACTATGTGGGTTTGTAATAGCTTTTATTTTTCTTGTTTTCTCAGCGGGTAATTGGGAAGGTAAAGAATGCTGACTTGAAAATGTGATGGAATTCAATTTAAAAAGAAAGTGTTAATTTAAAAAAACTAATATTTTAAAATGATGAATGGAAAAAATGAAAAATGCTGAAGAAGACATAATTATAAATGCACTTGGGATTGCTTTTTCAAGGTATCTCAAAGAGGGAAGATTTCAAAAGGATCAAAAAGATTAAATGATTTTCCCCCTATTTTCTCCCTTCCCCAAAACGAGATCAAGATGCCATCAGCAACTAGTGAGCAAGAAGCATACTTTCTTATACTATTTTTATTAAAAAGTGGCCTATTAGCAGTAATGAATTGAACCAGCTACACCCAGTGAAAAAACTATGGGAGATGACTATGAACCACTACATAGAATTCCCAATCCCTCTATTTTTGTCCGCGTGCATTTCTGATTTCCTTCACAGGCTAATTGTACACTATTTCAAAGTCCAACTCTTTTTGTACAGCAAAATAACTGTTTGGACATGTATACTTACATTGTATTTAATTTATACTTCAACATATTTAACATGTATTGGTCTACCCGCTATCTGGGGGAGGGAGTGGGGGGAAGGAGGGGAAAAATTGGAACAAAAGGTTTGGCAATTGTCAATGCTGTAAAATTACCCATGCATATAACCTGTAAATAAAAAGCTATAACTTTTTTAAAAGTGGCCTATTCTTGGACTGCCAATGTCATAAAGAAAACATGAAACACAGACAGGCAGGTTTTTGTAGGTAGGTAATTTTCTATGGAATATTATAGTTGTATGAGGTTTGTGACCATGCAACTGGCTTGAGAGGCTTTAAATTCCTACAGTCTCTATATGGGTGAGTTTGTTTTTGTTTTTTTAATTAAACTTTTTTATTTTCAAAACATATGCATAAATAATTTTTTAAATATTAATCCTTGCAAAACCTTGTGTTCCCATTTTCCTTCCCTTCCCCTGGACCCCCTCCCCTAGATGGCAAGTAATCCAATATATGTTAAACATGGTAAAAATATATGTGAAATCCAATATATGCATACATATTTATACAATTATCTTGGTGAACAAGAAAAATCAGATTAAAAAGGGAAAAAAGTGAGAAAGAAAATAAAATGTGAGCAAACAACAAAAAGTGAAAATGCTATGTTGTGAACCACACTCTGTTCCCACAGTCCTCTCTCTGGATGTAGATGATTTTCATCATCACAAGATCATTGGAACTGGCCTGAATCATCTCTGTTTGTTTGGTTTTTTAAATGCAGTATGAAAGGGTCTAGTGAAAGGTGTCTCCTGTGGGGAGATATGATAAATGGGACTGTGGCATTAATAATGCTCAGTTTCCCACTGCATATCATCATGAAGGGTTGATACATAACTTAAGATATATGTCAGTGTTATGAAAGATGTTATGTGTGGAATCTAAAAAAAGAAATTTTCTGTTTATGTACATGTTCTCCAAATTGTTCATTTGTCTATGATATTGGCCATAATGAAAACAATTTTTTTTTAAAAGCTGCTTCTATGAAGTCTATAATAAGATAAAAGAGGTCTCACTAACTGTGAGTACTTGGACCCAAAGCACTTGGATAAACACATTGTTCAGACTATAACATTATCTGCAATCATTTATTAAAGGGAAAAAGAAAAAAAAGATTTTTAAAAATCCTATTGTATGTTAGGCACTATGCTAAGAGCTGAAAATAAAAGGACAAAAATGAAACCATCCCTGGCCTCAAGGAGATTACATTCTATAATCTTACCATCACCTTTTTATGGCTGACATTCACATAGCATTTTAAAGCCTACACAGTTCTTTCTGTACATGATCGAGTTTGATTCCCTGGGAGGTGGGTTAGTACAGGTATTGTTTTTCTCATTGTACAGATATGGAAACTTAAGTTTAACTCAGGTTAAGTGCCTGAGTGTCCATGGTCATATGGCCTTAAGTGGCAAAGATGGAGTGTGAACTCAAGTCTTTTTTTAAAATCATATTTTATTTTTCCAAACACATGTAAAAATAAGTTTTTAACAGTCACCTTTATAAAACCTTGTGTTCCAAATTTTTCTCCCTTTCCCCTCCCCAATACCACAAGCAATCCAGTATAGGTTAAACATGCAATTTTTCTAAACATTTCTATATTTGTAATGTTGTGCAAGAAAAATCAAATCAAAAGAGAAAAAAAAAACAAGAAAAATAAACAAAACAAGAAGAAAGGGTGAAAATACTATGCTTTGATCCATATTCAGTGTCTCTATGAATGCAAATGTCACTGTCCATCACAAGTCTATTGGAATTGCCTTGAATCACCTCATTGTTGAAACCTCAACCTCTATCACATCTGTGATGGACCTCAAATCCATCACAACTGATTATCACATAATCTTGTAGTTTCTGTGCACAATGTTTTCTTGGTCCTACTCACTTTACTTAGAATCAGTTCATGTAAGTCTTTCCAGGATTTTCTGAAATCAGCCTGCCCATCATCTCTTGTAGAACAATAATATTCCGTAACATTCATATACCATAATTTACTCAGCCATTCCCCAACTGATGAGCATCCACTCAATTTCCAGTTCCTTGCCACTACAAAAATAAAAAATGTTTATACATTTTTGCACATGTGGGTGCTTTTACCCTCTTTTATGATCTCTATAGGATACAGACCTAGTAGAGACACTGCTAGATCAAAGGATATGCACAGTTTTATAGCTCTTTGGGCATAGCTCTAAATTGCTCTCCAGAATGGTTGGATTTATTCACAACTCCACCAACAAGGCCTTAATTCCAGTTTTCCCATGTCCTCTCCAACATTTATCATTATCTTTTCCTGTCATCTTAGCTGATCTGAGAGGTATGAAATGGTACCTCAGAGTTGTCTTAATTTGCATTTCTCTAATCAATAGTGGTCTAGAGCATTTTTCATGTGATTAGAAATGATTTTGAATTTCTTCATCTGAAAATTGTTTGTTCATATCCTTGACCAGCCTGAGGAATGGCTTATATTCTTATAAATTTGGAAGTCTGGTTTTCTTGATGCCAAATCCAACTCTATGCATTTTCAGCAGCCTTTCTCAAACTTTTTGGTCTCAGAATCTCTTTACTTTTCAAAAATTATTGATTCCTCCCTCACTTCTGGCCAACAGCATCAGTTAAATGGGTTACATCTATTGTTCTTTACCATATTAGAAATTGAAATGGCTTTGTATTATAATGAAAGTAGTTTTAACCTCTGGACTCCCTCAAAGTGGGCTCAGGCATTCCCAGAAGTTCCCAGACCATAGAGGTGCTATTTTCATGATGCTTCCAGGTACCTCTGACTGGCAGGAAGTTTTTGTAATAAGTCTGTCTGTCTCTCTAGTTAGATCTTAGACGGATGCTGCTGATATGCTTCTGGCAGATGCTCAAGTTAAATTGGGCAGGAGCATTCATTTAGTTTGATCACATTGGGGAAATGTTGCAGTATTTTGGACTATCTTTTGAACCTGATATATTTTCAGTATTTTCCTGATGATGAGTGAAACCTGAAATATCATAATCCCTAAAATATTATACTGAGCAGTAGGTTGTTAGCAATATCTTGGGTATAATAAGTGGCCATTTAGACATAAAAAGAGATGGACTAGTTTTGAAACAAGAATGTGGATTAATAGTGGTACAATCCTTGGTACCCCTGAGATACTAATAGTTCCAGAGGAATATTTCCAGTCCATTGAGTAGATCTTCTTATCTATTTTGGGAATTGGGGGGGGGGAACTAGAATCACAGGGAAAGATGAGCCTTTATCAACGGAAAAACTTACATACAGGGGTCAAATCAAAGTATCAAAGTGTACTCTATCCTCACAAAATATATACTAGGTAGTATTACGTATACATATATGTGTATGTATATGTATGTATGTATATATATACATATATAGTATGTATATAATTTTGTGTGCAACAGCATATTATGTATAAATGTAGTAACATGTGTCAGAGTCTCAAGATGTACTTATATACAATGTTATGGTTTTATTCAGTTGTTTCTGTCATTATCAACTATGTGACCCTATTTGGGGTTTTCTTGTCAAAGATAGTGGAGTAGTTTGCCATTTCCTTTTCTAGCTCATTTTATAGATGAGGAAACTGAGGCAGACAGGATTAAGTAACTTGCCCAGGGTCACTTTGGTAAGTGTCTGAGGCTAGATTTGAACTCGAGATGAATTTTCCCGACCCAACACTTCTAGTTGTATAATATGTTCATGCAAAATATGATCCTGTAACAATGATGTGCAAATTTATGAGTTCCCTATGAAGTTTAAAGTTTGAATATATCAGTGGAGTTTCAAAGTAGATTTAATTTGTTAAAAAATAGTGTAGTTGAGGACTGTCAGTAAAGACATATATATATATCTGTGCATGAAGGCACTAATGTAACTAACATGTAGTTTATGAAAATTTCCATGTAACTTGGTGGCTTATGAATGTATCAGGGTGCCCGTGTATCAGTTTTTATCAGTATGAATGTATCAATATATTTCCAAGATAGCTTATGACAAAGCATAATATATATCAGTGGCGTGTGAATGTCTCTTACTGGGATACAACTTCCTTGTGTGTGTATCTTTATGTGTGTAAATGTATCAGTAGCCTTTCCCTATCCCTGGAGTGTTAAAGTTTTACTATGGCATGTGAATGTATTAATATATAGCTAAATCCACATAGCAACCTTCTTTCTCTGCCTTAAAGTGTAACCACATTAGGAGAGTACAGAAGGGGGTGTGGAGGCTGGGAAAGGCTAGAGGGACAGCTGGACATTGGAGACTTTGATCCCCACAAGATGAGGACATTGCTCCCCAGTACATTGTGGGCCCCATTTTAGGCAGCTTTTTTCCTTTCAACACCCTCTTGTGGGAGGATGTGCTCTCCCCAGGAAGTCCACCAGGGGAACCTAAAGAGCCATGTGAAAATTACTGGTCTGGGACAATGGGTTTGGGGAAATTAAAAACAAATGGAAATTCACTATTTTTCCCTCTTCTCCCCAGATTGCAAGTTTACTTGCCATTATCGATGCCGGGCCCTGATCCGTTTAGACTGTTTTGGTCCCCGAGAACTGAGCTTGGAGCCTACCTTGGAAAGAGACACCAATGTGGTATGGCTATTCTGGTGGTCTGTATCATTGGAGGGTAAAACTGCTGGATAGATGGGGCTGGGAAGGTTGAAGAGCAGTGAGAAATGCCTTCTTCTTGGGAGTTGATGGGAAAAGCAATGCATTTGTTATAGGAAGCCTTGATCTTGAATACCATGTTGGGGGGAAGATCGCTTAACTTTTCTGGCTTCATGCTGCAGTTTAATTGTTAGATAATAGAGAAAACTCTCTTAAAGTTCTAAAATCTATGATCATTATGAAATGGAAACCTGGAAATAGGACTTTCTTTAGATCACACAAGCCAAAGACAGAACCAGGACAAGAACTGAGGTCTGCTAGCTCCCAATCCAATATTCTCTCTCCTGAGAAGCTGGTCTTGGAATGTAGTCTCCAACAGGGCTTCTTAAACTTTTTGGCCTGAGAAATTTTTATGTAATCCTAGGTAAATAGGTATATAAAATGGGTATACAAACCAAACGTTTACTAATAATAAATCACAGTTTCACAGCTCCTACATTCAGTTAGTTACTCAACCGCATATGGGGTTGCAATCCAGTTGTATAACACTAAGGAAGGACAGTTAGCTTGGACATGAACTATGATGCATATTCCTCTACCCCAGTCCAAATATCCCTAGTTACCAAAGCATGATCTAGTCACCCTGCCTTTGCTCGAAGGGAGCCCTTTATCTTCTGGGTTAGTACATTATATTTTGGGATAGATAACTCTTTTTTTGGGGGGGGGTGCAAGCTTTTCCTTATTTCAAGGCCAAGTCCATTTTGCTTCAATGTCTATTTGATCCTTGTTGTGCCTTTTGGAGCCAAGCAAATTAATTTTCTCATACAAAAGCCCTTCACATACTTGAAGACAACTTTTGCACAGTATTGAAGTGTTCTCTTCAAACTAAACATGTCCATTTCTTTCCATTTCTGTCTATGATCTTAAGGCTTTTTCTCAAGTGGTCACCCATTTCTCTAACTTATTAATGTCCTTCTTCAAATATTGTGCCCAGAATTAAATGTAGCATTTCAAATATGATCCAGCTAGGAATACATAGAGACATACTATCACCTGTAGCCCTAGATATGCTTCCCCTCTTAATGAGGACTATCAACTTTTTTATTGATATTTTATTTTGATACCACATTCATTTCCACATATATACCTATTTTTCTCCTTACCCATCAAACTCTCCCCCTGTGACAAATATTTAAAAAGAAAAAACAACCAACATGCTGTGTCTGGCAGCATATTCAACATTTTATACTCCATCTTCTATCTCTCTAGTAAAGGAAGGGGAGGTACATTTGCTCATTTCTTCTTCACAACCAAGCTTACCAGTTTATTTTTATTGTCTCCATTTACCTAGTTTCAGTTGTATGTTTTTCCCCCTTGGTTCTGTATATTACTTCCTGTATTCGTTCATATAAGTCTTCCCATGATTCTCAGAATTCTTAATATTGTTTTATATAGCAGAGTAATGTTCCATTGCATGTATGTTACCTATTATGTTCCCAATTAGTGATAATAATTGATGACACTTACTATATTTCCAATTAATATCAGCTCTTTTAATTGTCATGACTAATTAATTTGCAATCTATTAAAACTCTCATAACATTTTCATAGGACATGAAATATTGTAATACTTCTTTCATCTTGTACTTGTGAATTGGATTTTTTTTTCAAATTAGGTTGCAATTCTTTTATTTATTTGTGTTATATTTAATTTAATCAGTCCTGCACTTTTACATGTTGAGACTTTGTTGGATGCTGTCACATAATATTTTAGCTTCTTTTCATCTACACATTGATAAAATGCAATCTTGCCTTTTTCCTAATCATTAATATAAATGTTTAAAATGGCATTTCATTAAGAATAAATTTTTGGGTCACTGCATTTGAGAGCCTCCTTCTAAGATGCCATTAAATAGTGATTTAATGACTACTTTTTGTATTTGACCATTCACCAACTTCTGAATGTCTTGTGCCATTGTCTAATTCACCTCACTCCATCTTGTCCTCCAGGCTAACATGAAATATTTAATCAAATGTAAAGAGCATTACCTTGTCTATTGTAATTATCGTGTTTAAATAAGTGTGATACTGGCCTGGCCATCCTCAGCTATGATAGCTTCTTGTGATTATCGCTTCCTTTTCTAGACGTTTACCTTGAATGAAATCAAGCTCCTTGGTCAGTGGCTTGCAAATTACATCCTCTTCTTAATTTTGAAAACCTGGACAGCATTTGCCTCTTTTAAATCCTGCGGTGTCCTTCCTGTTCTCTATAGTCCTCCCCCACCCCCCAAGGCAATTGGGGTTAAGTGACTTGCCAGGGTCACATAGTTAAGAAGTGTTAAGTGTCTGAATCTGAGTCACATTTGAATTCAAGTCCTTCTGACTTCAGGCTGGTTCTCTATCCACTGCATCACCTAGCTGCCCCATGTTCTCTATAGTCTTAACATGATCGCTAACCTGGTAGCTTAGCAATCACAATGAAAGATTTTTAAAATCAGTTCTTCCTAATATCTTTTTGTTGTTGAAGCATTGGGGTTGCCCAAGGGTTACACAGCTAGGAAGTGTTAAGTATCTGAAGTCGGATTTGTACTCAGTTCCTCCTAACTCCAGGGCTGGTGCTCTACCTACTACACCATCTAGCTGTCCCCTGATAGCTTTTTTTCCCCACCAAAATTTCCTCCTCTATCCCTCCCTCTACACCTCGCTAGAGAAGTATCCCATGTAACGAATAATCTTTTTAAAGCAAAAAAAGAGGGGGGAAATATCAACAAATCAGCTACTGTCAAAGTCTGAAAATTTATGTGATATACCACCCCTGTGGGCTTCTAGACTGTGGAAAAGAGTGAATGAAAACATCCTCTCATATCTCTTCTTTGGAGTCATCCTTGCTGTTTGTAATTTCCCCTTTTAATTGCAAGGGTGCTGGACAACGAGTCAATGAACCAGAGGGTGGTCACACAGGAAAAAGCAAAAATAGAACACAGCCATTTCACAGTGAAGTGGTCAACACTATCAGAAGCTACCAGAATGGATGAGGAGGATAAAGACTGAGAAAAGACCATCTGATGAAGCAGTTGAAATTACTGATGACTTTGGAGAAAACTGTTCATTGGAGTGGAGGGGATGAGAATCACTTTGTATTCCTCATATTTATAATTTCCTTCAGTAATATCTCAGTACATTCAGGTACCACAATTTGTTTAGCCATTCCCCAATCAATAGACATCTACTTTTCTTTCACCAAAAGCACTGCTATAAATCTTTTTGTATATACTGGAGATTTTCTTCTTTTTTATGGCCTCCTTGTAAAACACTTAGTACAGTTTCTGGCACATAGTAAATGCTTAATAAGTGCTTGTTTTCTTTTCTCCTTCCCCCCTTGCTGTATAAGTCTAGTAATGGAATCTCTGAATCAGAGGATATGAACATGTTAGGCGCTTCAATTGGTGATTACAAGTTTCTTTCCAAAATGGTCATATTGATCCACAACTCCATTAACAGTACACTAATGTGCCTTGTCTTCCCACAACCCCTCAACCACGTATTCCCCTCTTTTGTCACCTTTGCCAGTTTACAACCAGTGAGATAAAACCTCAGGGCTGTTTTGATTTGTAGTTCTCTAATTATTATTGGTTTTCTTATTATTAATGGTTTAGAGAATTCTTCCATACAGTCGTTAAATGTTTGCAGTTCTTTTGAGAATTATTTGTTCATATCCTTTGACACTTATTTATTGGAGAATAGCTTTTGATCATACTTTCATCTGTAAATACATATATACGTTTATTGTTGTTTTTGTTGTTTTCCAATAGCCAGCTTCTCTACTTATCCAAGTGCACTGAAAATTTTTGAAATAGGGAGTGACATGAGACCTGCACCTTAGGGAAATTACGTTGGCAACTAGGAATGTTAGGATGAGGAATGCTTAGGGTGAGGAGAGACCAAAAGCAGAAGACACAAGGGGCTGTTGCAGTACTCCACAGAGAAGTGATGTGGGCCTGATTAGGAGTACTAGCATATGTCTGGAGAAAAGGGGATAGTTGTGAGATATTGTGGGGTTAGAATCAACAGATGATTGGATATAAGAGTGGAAGGAAAGAGATGAGTCTAAGACTATCTCCAATGTTACAAATCTGAATCGCTGAAAGTATAGTGGTTCTTCAATAGAAATAGAAAGTTTTAGAATTAGGAGGAGCAGAAAATGAGATTTGTTGTTGTGCCATGTTTAATGTGAGTTGATTATGAATCATCTAGATGGAGATTCAGGAGAAAGTTGGTGAGACAAGCTTCTAGAGAGATTACAGCTGGACATTCAGATTTGTGATTTATTTGTTTAGAACTAGATCTTGACCACATCAAGACAGATGAGGTCAACAGTGGGAAAAAATAGAGAAAGAAGAGAAGAAAACACATGCTTATTGCAAGGGTGCTGGACAAAGAGCCAATGAACCAGAGGGTGGTCACACAGGAAAAAGCAAAAATAGAACACAGCCATTTCACAGTGAAGTGGTCAACACTATCAGAAGCTACCAGAAAGGATGAGGAGGATAAAGACTGAGAAAACACCATCTGATGAACCAGTTGAAACTACAGATGACTTTGGAGAAAACTGTTCATTGGAGTGGAAGGAATGAGAATCACTTTGTAAAAGGAATTAAGGAGGTAAAGTCAAGAAATATAAATGACCGGAGCTATAACTAGCAGAGAATCATGGGAATTCAGACTTAGGGCAAAAACATTGGTTGGAAACTAATCTGTGCTTTAATCTGTTGGCCCTGAAGTGGATGGTAAGCACTGAATTTCTTTCTGTGTCAGTTATGGCTGACTCAATGGCACTTGGCCAACAGAAGGCTTAAAGGTGCCAAGGACCTAGGTGGTGCAGTACCTAGCACCAGCCCTAAAGTCAGGATGACCTGAGTTTAAATCTGGTCTCAGACACTTAACACTTCCTGGCTCTGTGACCCTGGTCAAATCACAACCCCAATTGCCTCAACCAAAAATAAATAAATAAATAAATAAAAGGTGCCAAGGACCTCTTTAGGGAGAAGATGTACCCTGTTTCCATGTCAGCACCCCTGGCCTGAGACTCCCTTCTGAGGGTTGTATCATCAGGTCCCTCTCCAAGCCAACTTTCCCCAGTGGCATTAGAGCAATTGTACCTGTTTGGGGAAGACCATCCTAATCTTGCATAGTCTGGACGTCTCCAGCACAGGGGACCAAAGGGTTCAAAGTATTCTATGTGTATTCTTTTCTGCCTCCCAAACCCACCGTCAACTTAATTTGCTGGAGGTACAAGAATTCCCAGTTATAGGAATTTGGTAGAAGTAGATGGCTTTGTTTTACTGATGCTTTAAATATAGGCCAGTGGTGGCAAAGAACTGGAAATTGTGGGGTTGCCCATCAGCTGGGGAATGGCTAAACAAGTTGTAGTATATGATCATGATGGTATACTGCAACACTATAATAAATGTTGAACTCTTGTTTTAGAAATACATGGAAAGACTTGAATGAAATAATGAAGAGTGAAATGAGCAGGATAAAAAAAAAAACACAGTAACAGCAATATTGGTTAAGAAGACGTTTGAGCAACTCAGTCATTCTGAGTATTATGAATACTCAACTCAATATACATATATATGTGTATATGTAGGTATATGTATACCTATTTATGTATATACACACATACAGATACATAGCCATATACAATATACATCATACATATATATATTTATACATATTATGGATAATGGTAGTTATCTTTAGGAGCAGGGGGGAAGGGAGGGGAAAATATTATAAATGCAAAGCGGAGAATAAAAGAAAATTTTAGATGTCAATGAAAGTAGTTTCAAAAATAATGTGTAGTATTTATATAGTTTTTAAAAATAAACTGTGCATAGTAAATTCATGATTTTTTAGTGAATCTTATTTTTATGTTGTGCTATATACATAGAAATGTTCTCTTTTTGTCTTTAAATATTTAAGTTCAAAATGAATTATATATGTATACATGTATGTACATATGTACCATTGTTACTTCCCAGTAGCAAACCCCTCCCCAAGCCTCACTTTTAAGAGCCACAAAGTTAAATAATACTTATATTATTATCACAAGTGCATCTGACTGCATGGATAATGATTCACACCCATAAGCTACATGAAATAAATTGGAGGCAGAGGGAAGAGGAGGGAGAACAGACAACCCAACTGCCTCTCTGTGGAGAGGTCAGAAAACGCAACTGCCTCTCAATCTTGTATCATCATTTATCCCCTCACATGAAGAGATCCATTCTCCAGGTCTGAGTTCGACCTCCAGCAGCCACTGGCAGATGGCTCCAGTATCATAACAGTAGATTTTAAGGTTCTTTGTGGGAGGAAGGAGGAAATAAACATTTATTAAGTACCTACAGTGTGTCAGGTGCTGTATTAAGCACTTTACACATATTATCTCATTTGATTCTCCTAACAACTCTGGGAAGTAGGTGTTATTATCCCCATTTTACATTTGAGGAAACTGAGGTGGATAGAAGTTAAAACAACTTGCTGGCAAGTTTTTGAAGTTCATTTTTAACTTAGGTTTTCCTGACCCAAAGCCCAGTGATTTATCACCTAGTTGTCTCCCCTGCCCCTCCCCTTGCTCCACTCCCCTCTTTGTTTCACTTTGTATCCCTAATTCCTAATACAGTACCTATATATCAGTTCATACACATCTTCTTTTCTTTTCTTTCTGCACAATAACATTTCATTATTTTCATATACTACAGCTTTTTCAATCATTCCCCATTTGATGGACACTTAAATTTGTTTTCAGTTCTTTGCTACCACAAAAAGTGCTGCTTGAAATATTTGGAGATATATAGATATAGATATAGAGACATATCTTCTTCTTAACTTCTATATTCATCTTCAACTTTCTTGGGCATAGACTTAGTAATGGGATTGCTAAGTCAAAGGTTATGGACAATTTAGTCCATTCTTCTTGCATAATTAAAAAAAGACCTTTAAAAAACTTTTTTTTGGTTTTTAGCCATTTTTACTTCCAAATATTTCCATCCTCCTTCCCCTACCTAAAGAACCATCAAATAAAGGGATAAAAGCAACCCAACAAAACTAACCAATATATCAACCAAGTCTTAGAATATAAACAATATTCTGCATACACACTTAAAATCTCCCACCTCTGCAAAGAAGGGAAGAAAGTATGTTTTTTCATCTCTTCTTTGAACCCAACCTTTGTCAGTGTAATTGAATAGCTTGCAGAAGTGGAGTGTGTTTGCTTTGGTTTGGTTTGGTTTTTTACAATTCACATTGTGTTGCTGGTGTTTATTGTTCTCCTGGTTTTGTCCTCTTCACTTCGAATCAGTTCTTCTAAATCATTCCATACTTCTATATTCTTTATATTCATTATGTTATATAGCACAATAATACTCTATTACACTCATGAGGAAGAATTTGTTTAAAAATTGCTGAGCATCTGCTTTGCTTGCATTTCTTTGTTACTATAAAAAAAATTGCTGCTGTGAGTATTTTGGTGTATATTAGGACTTTTGTTTTATCTTTGGGACATATGCTTAGCAATAGGATATCTGGGTCAAAGGATGTAGATCTTTTAGTCACTTTATTAGCATAATTCCATATTAACTTTCTAGAGGTATTTGATTAAGTTTGTGCTTTTCTTTCTTTTTTTTTTTTTTTGCATGTGTAGTATGACTTTTATCATTCAGATTGCATGTACATTTTTAGTTTATTGTGGGATACAATGTAAGTTACTAGTCTAAGCCTAATTTCAGTCAGATTGCTTTCTAGTTTTCCTAGCATTTCTTCCTCAAGTATGGAGTTTTTCTCCCAAATAATTTATATTTTTAAGCACTGTGTTAAATTGTTTCTAATTCTTTATTTAGTTAATTTTACTGCTTTACTTTTCTTTTTTTATCCAGTATCAAATAATTTCAATGATTACTATTTCGTAATACAATAGAAGCACTATTGTTCCTCCGTTCCTGCATTTTATTACTTCCTTAAGATTCTAGATCTTTTATTCATCTAGATAAATTTTGTTCTCTTTTAAATATTATATGTTATTCTGTATATTTTTAATTCTATAAAGTATCCCCTTGGATATCTGATCTATACAGTCTTAACTCTGTAAATTAATTCATTTAGTGTCATTTTCATTATGTTGGCATGGTCTAGCCATTAGCACTAAATAATTCTCCAACTATTTATTTAAGTTGTTCTTTATTTGGGGAGGGTTTTGTAATTGTTTTCTATACAACTCTTAATTGTGCCTTGTTAGATTGACTCCTAGATATCTTGTGTATTTTATAGTTGTTTTAAACAAGACTTCCCTTTGTATTATGTCCTTCTGGATTTTGTTATTGCTATATACAAATGCTAATAATTTCCACTTTATTTTGTATCCTGTGATTGTCTCAGTTTATTTGTTGAGAGAGAGAGTCTAAGCCAGGAAGAATCTGATTGTTCCCAGTTACGGACTCATAAAGTATATATGTGTCTGTATTTTTTAGTCATGTCTTTTAAATGATTCTTCAGTGAGAGTAAGAATCACTCCTATGGGCCTTTTCTATTCCTGTCCCCAGCCCAGATCATCTCTGGCTTTCCTCCCATTAACCCACACATATAGTGAGTTTTTCCAAAGAGAAACCCCAGTCCAGGGGCTGATACTTGGTCTCTCTTTTTGGTCTCTCTTTCTTTACTCACTCTCTTCCCATCTAGTGGATCTGGTGAATATCCAACACTCACTAGCTGCATCTTCCAGAAAACTATCAGATGGAAGACTATTTCTACCATGACTTATCATGGGCTCCTTTCTTTTATGTTTCTGAGGATGAGAATGGGAATCCGCTCATGGGCTCTGTCCTAACAAAGATGGAGAAAGATGATAGCTACCAAAAACACATCGTGTCTCTGGCGCAAAATGTTTCCACTGCTTGCTTTGTCTAACACAGGAGTTTATAGATTAGGCCTTGAGGGCCTTGCATGATTAAAAGCTTCAATGTATAACATATCTGAGCATCAGAAAAAGTAACTGTGACTTTTTACGTATATTCCGCTGCCCTCCAGAGCAGTGAAGCAGAGCCCACACACTATCAAAAAAATGACAATATATTATCCTACAAAGTGGGATCTAACCTAAATGGCAGAAAAGCTGAGAAAGCATCTAGAGATGAGAAAGGCAAACGAATGGTGTTAACTTCATGAAGAACAAGAGGGATCCCAAAGTCATCCACATGGGGGAGTGCTGTCATCAGAAGAAGGAATAAGGACTTCTCGCCAAGAACAGCAATAGTAACAGCAAGGACCTTAGAGAGCAATGAAACAAAGGATAGCTCAGAAGCCTCCAGTTCAGTGTCCTTAAATCCCAAGTTTGAGATTATGTTGTCCTTAAGCCACCCAGATGTCTGGCTGTGTCTTACCCTTATCCACAAATCAATCCCTCCATTTGAACCATTTGGAGCCCTGAAGGCTGCATTAAAAAACAATAATAGCAATAAAAACTTGCTGATT
The DNA here is from genome assembly GCF_902635505.1 of Sarcophilus harrisii. Taxonomy (NCBI): domain Eukaryota; kingdom Metazoa; phylum Chordata; class Mammalia; order Dasyuromorphia; family Dasyuridae; genus Sarcophilus; species Sarcophilus harrisii. Next base: position 83,255,739 of record NC_045426.1, read on the forward strand.
CTCTGGGATTGTCTAGGTAAAACCACCATATCATTATCAAATAAGGATGGTTTTTGTCTCCTCTTTGCCTATGTTTATGCCTATATTTCTCCTCATGTTATTTCACTAGTAGTATTTCTAGAACTAAAATGGGAGATTGGAAGCATCTTTGCTTTTATTGCATTATTCAGACTTGATATCCAAAATGATCAAAGGAGCAGCTAGATACAGTGGATAGAGCACTGGCCCTGGAGTCAGAAGGACCTGAATTCAAATGCGATCTCAGATACTTAACACTTATTAGCTGGATGATCCTGAGCCGGTTGCTTAACCCCAATTGCCTCATCAAAAATAAATAAGTAAACTTTTTAAAAAATGGTCAGAGAACTTCACATCTCTACTCACAGTACACTAGTATTCACTCCAGCATGACCCATCCCATTTTTGCTAATTTACAAGCTGTGAAATGAAATCTCTGAGTTGCTTTGATATGAATCCCTCTTAATATTTATGATTTAGAATGTGTTTTCATTAGTTTATTTCTAATTTGTAAGTCTTTTGAAAATTCTAGTTTCTTCATTGGAAAAGGTCCTTAACCTAGGTTCCATGAACTTTTTCTTCTTTTTTAAAATCTTGTTCAATATTTTTTCCCTAATTACATGCAAAAACAGTTTTAACATTCTTTTTTTCTTCAGATTTTGAGTTTCAAATTCTATCCTTCTCCCCCATTGAGAATGTGAGCAATTTGACATAGATTATACATGCGTAATCATACAAAACACATTTCCTTGTAAGACATTCTGTGAAAGAAAACAGACCAAAAAAAAAAAACCCCAAGAAAAATAAAGAAAAAATATTTTTGATCTGTATTCAGGCTCTACCAGTTCTTTCTCTGGAGATGGAGAGCATCTTTCATCATTAAGTCCTATGGAATTGGCTTGGATTATTGTATTGCTGAAAATAGTAGATCACTACACAGTATTGATATCACTGTGTACAATGCTTCTACTCATTTCATTTTGTAGTAAGTCTTTCCATGTTTTTCCAACTTGACTATTAACTCTATGTTAGCATAGGACTCTACTTCCCAAGTGGAAAGGGCACTGTCTCAAGCTTTTTGTATAACTGTTTTCAAAGGTGATTGGGGGGGGGGGCTGTACATTTTTGGCTCTTCCAAGTTGATATGGCCTAGGAAGAATCATATTTGCTATTCTAATGTACTGTGCACTGGTTTATGAGAGACCACAAGTACTCTTCTTTTGCCTCTTTTTCTGCATGTTTTTTAATTAAAGCTTTTTATTTTTATTTATTATTATTATTATTATTATTATTTGCTGAGGCAATCGGGGTTAAATGACTTGTGGAGGGTCACACAGCTAGGAAGTGTTAAGTGTCTGAGATTAGATTTGAACTCAGGTCCTCCTGACTTCAGGGCTGGTGCTCTATCCACTGCACCTCCTAGCTGCCCCCACAAGTACTCTTTTCAACTTGAACTGTGACCAGGGTCTCCACTTCTTTGCATCTCACAAGCTCTGTTGTGCTAATGCTCTTCTTTGAATTGGTAGTAAGCTAACCCAGAACCACACCCCAGATCCAAGTATTAGCAATACCACAGAAGCCTACCCCTAGTGCCAGCAAAGGGTAAATCTCCTTTTGACCCTTTGTCTGATCTCTTTACTGTCAGTAGTCCCAGAGGTCTGGAAACCAGCACTGCTGCCACTGATTCGTCACCCTAATAAATGTGTTCCTGGTTTCCTGGGGCCTGATCTGCATTCCTTTCTCACCAAGACACAACAGACCTTTCCTGCCAATCTTCTAGATTGTCTAGGGCCGGAGAGTTGTTTCACTTTAGTTTTTTGTAGGTTCTGTTACTCTAGAATTTTAGAGTCGTTATTTAAAGATTTTTGGAAGGGTTTGGGAGAGAGCTCAGGCATGGTCTTCCTCTGCTCTGCCATCTTGACTCTGCCTCTACTCCATGAACTTTTTTTTTCCATCCAAATCAAGGGGCAAAGATTTTATTATGCTATAAAGGACAGGCTAAATCCATAAGGAATTTTAGCAAGGAAAGGGATTTTAACAATTAACAAGGCGCCTAAGATATAGTAGAAAAACGCCATTAGGGGAATATGCCATTAAGGTGAGGCAAGTGTGGAATTACTCCATTGAATAAAAGTAAATTCCAAGAGAAATTATTCAGGGAATTACAGTAGAGTGGCTCTTTTTTGAGGCAACTATAACCTCAGGGTTGACATCATAACTTGGCTTTCTGATTGGATACAGTGATTGTAAGGTTTTGTTGATTTTATCAATGCAAAATATTCCACAAAGAACAAAAAATTCACTCAAGGCCCAGAGATAATGCTATCCTGCTTGCTTCAGGCAGTAGCTTTCAAGACTTGCCCAAATTGAGCATCTGGGGGCCTTTTTCTCTATCCTCATTTCCTTCCTCAAACAAATGGGACCCAAAATCTTTTGGGATGTTAAATGGAGGTCTCTTTCTTCTGTAATTACTTGCTGCTGAAATTGGGAATAGAATTTTATTGTCTTAAAGGTCTCACTTGAAGTGATAAGCTTGAGGATCCAGAAGCTGGTCTATGCAGTGTCCAGCGGATGCTGAATCTCAAGCCTACGTTGAAGGTGGAGCCTAGATTTTTTAACCCAGAAAGGGGAGGGAGGGTAGGCCACAATATCAGATCAACCAAGGATACATGTGTCAAAATGTTTAGACATTGGGTGGAGTGAATGACGGGCTAACTTCCGTGAACTTTTTTTTTTTTAATTATCTTAATAACTCTATGATTGGTTTCCATCATAATCTTGTATGCTTTCTTTTATTCCTTTAAAAACATTATTCTGAGAAGGAACTCATAGGTTTCACCAACGGAGCCCATAAAACCAAAATGAAAGTTTATTGTTGGATAGAAACCAGCTTGCTAAGAGACTGACTTCTATAGTGGCAGAGCCCTATTAGGGAAATGGAATCTTAAGCTGAGGATGCTCATCGGGCAGGGTCCTAGCAAATTGCTTGGCCCTCTGCAAGGAGGGAGTTTAAGGGGACCTGTTATATGAGTATCTTGGTGGGGGTTGGGACAGCCTGAGCTGTTCAGACCAGGATTTCTCAGTTGAATGAGAATTTAGGATTTCAAAAAGATCAATGGGAGTTGACTTGCTTCTGAATAATGTTGCTTCTCTCATCAAAATGGGCCCTGACTCTAGATTCCTTGGAATCTAGGAGATCCTGATCTCAGATCAAAAAAGTGACACAATTTAATTTTAAAGGGAACACAGTTTACTGATAATCTTAAAGGGAACACAGCTTCAGTAAAAGGAACAGTTTCCCTCCCCCTTCATTCAGAATCTCAGCTATCTCTGTTAATTATTTTTGTCAATCACCTATAATATTCAGGCTAGCTTTTTGGAGGTCCTTAGGATCAGCCCAAGTCTTTGGTCTTAGTGAAGAAGGTAGGAGAGCCACCACAAGGCTGATCAAAGATAGAATATCTCATTTCCAGTCCTTCTTAGCCCTTAGTACATCTTATATGTACAATCTTAGTACAATTACATCATTACAGCATACTGAATATGTGTGAACTAGAGAACCATTACATCACCATACTAAGTACTAAGTATATATGTGAACTAGAGAACCATGATCTCATCAATTCCATTGAATTAACATCTTGTTTCAAGGATACTTCTCCAGAGTTCCGGTCCTTTACAATTGCCTATTCATCTTGGGCATTGTATATATATTTATATATATATATATATATATATATATATAATTTTTTTATTAAAGCTTTTTTATTTATAAAACATATGCATGGGTAATTTTTCAACATTGACCCTTGCAAAACCTTGTGTTCCAGATTTTCACCTCCTTCTTCCCATGCCCTTCCCTAGATGGCAAGTAATCCAATACATGTTAAATATGTTAAAATATAGGGCACTGTATTTTTAACAGTATTTAATGCATAAATGTTTTTCCACATGATAGTTCTGATTAAATTGATTTTGTTTTTAATTTTTTAGGCTTTAATTTAGGCTTTTTAATTTTTTCTAAGAAAGCACTTCCAGTTAAGATGGCAACATGAAGAGTTCTGTAATTTTAATAGTTATATCTTTTGTAATACTTTTTATCCCTTTTTTGATGATCACCTCCCCCCATTCCCAACCACAGAGCTTAAAGGTATCTCTATCTTCTCTAATTTTTCACGTATGACTTTTAAAATCAGGTTCTATTCATCTGGAGGTTATACTGGTCTAAACTTCTTTTCTACTAAACTGTTTTTTGCTTTTCCTAGCAGTTATTATTTAATAAGAATTCTTCTCCACCCTCCTAATAGCTGTTGTCCTTTTGTCCATGTGTTGATGATTTTTTTCCTAGGTAGTTAGCTATGAAAGGAAGAAGAGTTAGAGAACCATAGCTTGAAGGGACTAAAAATCAAGTGAACATTTTTCAAGGATCGAGAATTCCAAGTCATATTTATAGAGAATTGGAACCAATAGAGATCGAAGAAGAGGAAAAGGAAATTGATTGAAGATACAAGCTGCTGGAGGAAAGGAGAAGTTACAAGATAGAAGGCACAAGTAGAGTTGGCCATGGCATGGAGAAGAGCCCACCTCCTTCTTGGAGCCTGTGACAAAAATGGAGGGAAAGGGGATGACATTGAGTTTTGAGGCATGGGAGGCACAACAGTATGACAGGCACCAAACTTCGAGAGAAGGGAAATGATCTGTGGAGTTATAGATGAATCCAAAAAGCATCTAGTCATAATACACTTCAAAGAGAGAGAGTTGCTGAATGATGACAGAAAAAGAGAGGATTTGCACTAAGAGATGAACAATAAGTATGTTGGTCCTGCTTCTGCGTCTGTGTGTTGGTACTTGACAAGAAGCATCCAGTACTAAAGATAAAGCAAAGGTCACAGTGTCATATGGAGGAGGCCAGGTTTTATATATACAAAAACATGAAAGAAAAGGTTTAAGATGAACGAATGAAAACGTATTTATTTATTTATTAAGTATTTATCTTATTGAAGCAAGACATTTCCCAGTATTCAGGAGTTTACATACTAATGGGGGAGAAGAGAAATGAGGTTTCCTTGCAAGGCAGATAGAAGGTCCCCATAATTCCCAGGATGCAACAGCATAACAGATGATAATGCATTTTCTTAATGATATTTCCAATGATAAAATGCCAAGGACTTTAATAGTGAGAACGTTCTTTTTCAAGGTTCTGAGAGTACCTAAAGCATCTTCAGAGAAAGTTGCCAAGTCACATCTCCACAAGGGCTGCTTCCATTGATGGTGGCTATGAGATTGGAACCAGAGGATTAGGAGGCTTGTCTCTTCTCAGGACTGTTGAGATTACCTAGCTATCAGTAGGATTTGGGCAGTGATTTGGCACTACTGATGGCAAATGTGACTGGCTTCATTTTCATAGGGATCACTCCCTTTAAGGGATTCAGGAGCCAGTGGTCAGGGTTCTCGGACTCCAGGCTCTGGATTATCTCCATCATGGTCTGAGGGAAGGTAGTAGTCAATGTAGTGTTAATAGTTTTACTCACCTGAGCTAGACTGCCTCTTCTCTCTTCCCCCAGAACGTCTTGCTGCTTCAACGAGACCAGTTGGTCAGTTAGGATGACAGAAAATTTATTATCAATAGGATGGGGTCTTGTAAACCATATTAAAAGGGTAGGGCTGAGCAAAATAAAGCCTAAGGTATAGTACTAATGAGAATGAGAATGGGAATGGAGATTTCAGAAGGGGTAACAAAGGAAGGGGCTTTCATCTTGGATGATGAATTATTAGGAATCAGGGAAGGAAAACATGGTAGTATATTAGCCATAGGAGAGGATGAATACAAGTTGGCTGAGGCTTATACTGCCCCCCACAACCTACAGTCTTATGATGATATAAAATTAGCCTGAATTTGTTCTCTTTCCAAACACAAGGAGGAAAAGAGGACAGCCAGCAGACCCATCTAGTAGAGTGTCTGTTGTTCCCCGTCCCACATCCTAATGAACTTGAGGTTGGCACTATAGCCTCACCCAAAATGTCAGAGAATAAGATATGCCTAGATGAAGCTTCAAGCTTGGAGCTGATATTTGACTACATGTGTGGAACATCACAATATTAAGGGGAAATGGTGCCCCATAAGGCTCAGGTCTCTTTAGCATACATTTCCCTTTTTCTCATTGGTCATGTTCCCATTGAGAGAGTTGACTTAGGGCTGTGACAGCAGTTAATCAAGGCTTCAAGTCATTTTTTGATAATTCTGTATCAGAGTGAGCTCTTGCAAGTGCCCAGGGTTTGTAGTAGTGTTTAAGTACTAATGTAATTAAGTACTAATGAATAGATTTGGAACAACTTGTATGAGGCTGCTTTCTTTGAGGCACCTGATAGTACTTGAAATTTGAACTTCCAACACAAATGTACCTAGCTTTCCCAGCCTTCATCAGCATGCATAATTTCCACATTTTAAAGTTTAGAGCATTACTAATTGGTTCATTGTTAAAGGATATAAATAGTTCTCAAAAGAATTGTATACTATAATAATGACCTCATGAAAACATGCTCCAAATAACTTAAGAGTCCGGAAAATGTAACTCTAAAGAATTCTATGCCATCTGACAAAAATGGTAAAAAAAAAAAATGGCAAGAGTTTTCTTGGAGAGGCTATGGGAAGATAGGTATACCCTATGTCCTAGGAAATTATGAAGTAGCCCAACCATTCTGGATAATAATTTGGAATTAATGAAAAATGATTAAATTGTCCATACTGTAACTCGGGAATCCTACTACTGTTCATATACTCCAAGAACATAAAAGGCCAATATATATATCCAAATATTCATAGAATCATTCTTTATTCAAATGACCAGAAAGAAATTGCATGTTCATTAATTGTACAATGGCTGGAAAAAACTGTGGCGTATGTACTATGAGAGATTCAGAGAAATATGAGAAGATTTCTAGGGACCGATACATAGTATGACAAAATATACAACTACAACAATGAAAATGAAAAGATCACTAAAAGGAAGCTGAAGTCAGTAATTGAAAAAGCAGTGATGATCTTGGAGAATAGATAATAAAAAGCCCCCCCCCCCCACTCCTGACAAGCAGGAGACTGACTAGGAAAGAATAACATGTATATTTTCACACGCTCACAGATTTAACACTGTTTCAGATCTTTTTGTTTTATTGTTTTTCATCATCACAAGTGACGATTCAGCCAAAGGGGGCACTGAAATGACTGATGCAAAGACGAAAGGCATGAATGAAAGTTATTTTTAATAACTAAAGACAAAAATAAAAATATAGTCTTGGAGACTTCCCCCCCTCCCCAGATAACTATTGGCTTCTGTACCCTTCCTCAACTTGGAATCCCCAGCCTTCTTCCTGTCTCAGCATAATCCCCAAAGAATTCACTCACTTGTCACACAGACAATGGAATTTATTAACAGGAAATAAAGGAAAATGTAATGATATTAACATCTGAAGTAACTTGCTTGCCAGTAAAAGGCTGCCCCCTCTGAGAGAGTCCACATTTTCTTTCCCTCCAGAAACTCTTCTGCCTTGTCCCTAAAGGAACACAGTTTTAATTTCTGAGGACAAAGAAAATCAGGTTTACCTCATCAGATTTACACAGTTTCTTTTGGGTGGCCAGTGATGATCACTAACTATCTGGCCAACTAGATAGAACCTGCATTCTTGATACCCTCCACCTTCTCAGCTGCCTGAGTGGGCCAGCTGCTTTCTCCCTGTAAGGGAGTCTGAATATTTATAAAGCACTTACTGGGCTCCTGGGATGATTTCACAGACATATCCTGAGAGTTCAAGAGAGTCAGCCACTAAGCCATTCAGTTGAACCATCAACAGTTCCATCAACCTTTTCAGAGTTTCAGCATCCAACCTGACAGGCAAAATCTTTTAACAGCTGCCCTTTATGGCAGCTCCCTTCTATCCCCATCAGGAGGGCCTTCTGAGACTCCCTGGCACCAAAAATTCAGAAAATGCAGGCAGGAGAACAGTTGTAGAATAAAGCAGGAAGTTAATTTTTGACAGGGATTAAAACAGCCAGGGCTGTACTTGGATGCTTAAGATCAATGGATCATAGCATCTGCAAAGAATCTTAGGGATCATCTAAGTCAGAAGTTAAGAACCTGAATAACTTTGCTTTAAAAAAAAATTCTGATAACCATATTTCACTATAATGGGTTTCCTTTATAATTCTGTTTTTTTATTTTATTCATTTAAAAATCTGATTCTGAAATGGAACCCATAAGCTTCACTAGTTTTTCCAAGGGGTTCATAAATATAAGAGGTTCTGAACTCCTGATGTAGTCCAACCCCAGCCCAGAAAAGTGATTTGCTCAGAGAGACAAAGGTCAAAGTCAGAAGCAGCAGGTACAAGATTCAAGGCCAGGATATTCTGACATCTAGATTGAGTGTCTCTTTGAGTGCATCATTCAGCCTCTCTTTTCCTTCATCTTGACTCAGTTTCTTTCTACTAATGAGGCCTATGGCATGTCACTTCTCTACTCAAGCTGCTTCTTTGTCAGTAAAATTCAATTAATACTAATAAAACTTGGATTGTAGGGAGGAAGGCATCTTGTAAACCTTTAGGCACTATGCAAACTAATTTTTTTTTATTATGTACACAGAAAAGGAGGAGGAAAATGGGGCAGATCATAGTCCAGAGAAATAGTCAAGTGGGAAGAATCCTAAATTGGAAGTAGAGACCTGGGTTCTGTATGCCCTTAAGAACATATAAAAGTTGAGGAAGTTGAATAATATTAGCCTCTAACATACCTTCCCACTGAAATGTGAAGAAATTTCAGGCAGGAATGGAACAATCAATTAAGAAATTGATCTTCATCTTAGACTCTGTTGTGTGTTTTAAGGAACTGAATGTAGTAGGAGAGAGAGAAGCAACTGGAATTTTCTCAAAGAAAAAAAGTGCAGTTTCAAGATGCTTATAGAAGTAAAATTCATAAGCCTCAGCTACTAGTTGGTGGTGGAAAGAATGGCAGAAAAAGATGACATCAGAAATTTTGGTAATGAGAGAATGCCACAGTGTCATTAACAGAAACCACCCCTGAGTCAGGATAATATTTTTAGAGCTGGAAAAGATCTTAAAGATCATTGATTCCATGCCCTTCCATTTACAGATGAGGAAATTAAGGCCCATTAAAAGAAAATGTCGTCTTGGTTTTAGTCCCAATGGTAGTAAATGGAATGAGATTTTATGAGGAAGGTAAGGAGTTCATTTCTGACCATGTTGGATTTGAAATGCCAGCAGGCCATTGAAATGAATTTGAACTATCAAAATGCAACTGGAATTAAGAAGAGATAGTCTGACAAGGAAAACAATTTAGGTGGTATATAGCTGCCTCCCATCTGGTAATTTATAGGAAGAAGATTCAGTCAAAAGCTAAGTTCGATTCCTTCCTGACACTACTCTCGTGACTTCCCGAGTCTCAGTTTATTCATGTGTATAATGGGGAAAGGAAGGTTTGGACTAAATGGTTTCTGAGGTTCTTTCTAGTCCTAAATCTGTGTATAATCTGGGCATTTCCAGACCAATCCAGGTTAAAATATGAGTGGAAGTCACAAGAGAAAATTCTTCATTCTCTTAACAAACATTAAGTACTTGTGTACAGAGTGTATTGGGTACACAGAAGGAAATATAAAATAAGGCTTTGATCGCTGTCCTTAGGGGGTAGCTAGGTAACACAGTGTATAGAGCACTGGCTTGAGATCAGGAAAATCTGAGTTCAAATATGACCTCAGAAACTTCTTAGCTGTGTGATTCTGAGCAAGTCATTTAACTCTTTTCATTTCCTCATCTGTAAAAATGAGCTGGAAAAGCATAAATGACTCCAAATAGGGTCACAAAGCCAGAGCATGCAACACATACCTAGAAGTTTGATCCAAGAGTTAGGAAATGGACCTATGAGTTCAATAAAGAACTCCCTGTGGGGCAGCTAGTTGGTGCAGTGGTTAGAGCACCAGCCCAGAAGTCAGGAAGACCCGAGTTCAAATTTGACTTCAGACACTGAACACTTTCTAACTATGTGACTCTGGACAAGTCACTTAACCCCAATTGCCTCAACAAAAACAAAACAAAACAAAAAAAACGTCTCAGAATTAGAAAGTAAGCAAGAAGGCACTTTCTCTGCACTTAATAGTCTTAGAGACTGGCCTGGAGGCACTGAGATTGATTTGGCTTCCAAGGTTTGTCTCAGGCAGATCTTCCAGACTGAGGTCAGCTTTCTAGTCACAAAGCCCTGGTCTCTCCTACAAGAAATTCGCAAAAGATGGTGTTGGGCATTGGCAGAGAGGGATCAGTTGAAAATTTAGGACTAAGAGAGTGTGTGAAAGCAGAGATGAAGCTTCCCTCAATCGTGCTGGAGGGGAAAGAACCATCACCTTGAGAGGCAAGAAAGGGTTTTTAATACTGTATCTGGCTTTGTAAACCTGCGTCTTAATTCCCTCGTCTATAGATGGAGATGAAAACACTTTATATATTTCAAAGTTTTATAGAAATGACATCTAGCGTTGGTATTAGGGTCCAGGTTAGCTTTGCTTTAAGACTAGATAGGCTGTTTGGCCCTGGGCATGTCCCTACTCTCTAGGTCTCAGTTTCCCCAAACCATCTGAGCAAGGGCACCGGTGGGTTGGGGGAGGTAAAGCTTCCGATTCTGATTCTGTAATTCTGAGAGCCAATTCTGGGTAGGGGCCTGGGCAAGGAGCCAGCTGGGGCGGGGGGCAGAGGCCAAGAGCCAGTTGCCTGGAGCGCCCCCGGGGTGACTCCGTGGCTAATCGCGCGGGTGCAAGCCGGAGCTCAGCCCCATTCCCAGCCCGCGGGCCTCCAGGAGGCATGCCAGGCCCTCAGACAGAGCGCGGCGCGCTCCGCCCCGATAGGGGAGCTGAGCTGAGCTGCCTGGGCGATGAAGTCAGCGGGAGTGGGGGGACCGGTCGGCAGCCACCGGAAAGGGGAGGGAGGGGGCGGAGCCCGCCTGAAGGGGGGACAGGGCGGAGCCCAGATGTGTCCCCCAATCGCCTTAGCTCTGGCCGTGCATTTCGCCAACGTTTCAATCCTAACGGCCGCCGCGGCTCGCTCTCGCTTGTGCGCACTCACAGACTAGCCCCAAGGCAGCCGGCTCGCCTCGTTGCCCCTCTGGTCCCGAACCCGAAGATCGCCGCCTGCTCACTCCCTCGTCCCTCTCTCCAAACCCGGTCCAGCTCCTGCGCCCCTTCCTCCTGCCGGCCCGGTACCCCCAGACTAGTGTCCGCTCCCTCTGGCTTGGGAGGGGTGAGTGGAAGGCGCGGGATGAGCGACACAGACGCCGGGACCCCAGCCTTCGAGATGACCTGGAGCAGCACCACCAGCAGCGGCTATTGTAGCCAGGAAGACTCGGACTCGGAGCTTGAGCAGTATTTCACGGCGCGCACCTCGCTGGTCCGCAAGCCCCGCCGGGACCAGGTGAAGACGGCTGCAGAGGCAGAACCAGGCGGGGGTGGGGGTGGGGGGGTGGAGCCGGCAGCTGAAGGGTTAAGGCCTGAGCAGCTCAAGGGAAATTCCTGCTGCTACACTTCTTCCCCTCCCCCTATCCTGCCTACCCCTTCCCAATTCCCGGATACTCCGCCCTCTGGAAGGGGAGGCGTCCCCTGTCACCCTCGCTTAGGCCCTGGCTGGGAAGAGAAACTGACCCTTCTCTGGGGCGCTCCGGGAGTGGGATGGAGTGGGGGCGGGCGGCCCAGTGAGCTAGAGAAGTGCCACGCAGGCCGGCCGGCGGGAGCGTCGGCGGCAACCCCGTGATTATTCACGCCGAGGAAATCCCCCCACACCTTCCAACTTCCCGGCCCAGCTGGGCTCTGGAGCCAGGCTGGAGCTCCGATGGATTCTCCTGCCTCCCCCAAAAGCCAGTGGTGGGGTCTCTCCAAATCCACGCAGCTTTCCCCCAGCCAGGGCTGCTGACGTCGCCCCTACCTTGCTGCACCCTTGGATCTTGGAGCACCTACTTTAAGGCCGCGTGGCAAGGACAGGCTGGAAGGGGCGGGTACCGCAGAAGGCAGGGATTGTAATACTTTTCTAGTGTTACTTTTTCTATAAACTCTTTCTACTGCTAGAAAACTCTTTTCTTCGAGTGTGTGACAGGTAGGTTCTTTGTGGTTGGCTCAAAGTCTCCGGTGGGCGGAGAACACCGAAGATGCAGTTTGTAAAACTTGCCAGTGCTTGATAAAGTCTGCCTTCCTGGGGATAAACAACCGATGTCTAATTTATGCATACTTAGCCAGTTCCTTCCCCCAAATCTGGAACTTCCTTGATCCAGTTGATAAAATATTCTTAGCCATAATCCCCATACTTTTCTGGAATTTCTCTCCTATTTGTATGTTTTGTTTAAGGGATTTGTTTATCCTGCTATTATCTGTTACAAACACCTTTCTTCTGTTCCCAGTTTATTGTTCCAGAGTCCTTAGCTCGTTAAGAATTGGATTTAAGGTAATCAGCTTGTGGATGACTCAGGTTAGCTGCTGGCAATGTGCAACCAGCCTCCTGAGGAAGTGGGAGGATCTGGTCCTAGCTACTAGAGAGGGGAGGTGACAGCTGAGGCGCGCTGGAGGATGACAAGGTTATGCATTTTTCTCAAGGTGAAAACCTGATTCCAGAGTTTTGTTGGGTGAGCTAACTTGGGTGATGTTTGGGAGCAGCTGCCCAGCCCTCTCCTGCCTGGACACCTAATGGTAGGTGTGAGAGACATAGATTTAGTGTGTCAGGAAACCTGGGTTCAGATCCTAACTTAACCTCTTACTCTCTGGCCCTCAGTTTTCTCATCAGGAAAAGAGGTTGAACTCCATGATCCCTAAGGTTCTTTTCAGCTTTAAATCTTTACACCTTTCATGGATATATGAAGAGAAGTGTCCATTAAAGAGACATATATGGAAGTAGGGAAAATCATCCTTAAAGATTAAAGGATGTTCTGCTATGATCAAGGCTGACAGCAATGACATTTTTTTTTTATCTTCGGGAAAAGAAGATGAGGGATGGGAGCAAGGAGCTGTGAGAGAGAAGGGAGGAAGAAGACAGAAAACTGAAACAAAAGGAAAGGCATGCTGAAGAGATTCTGAAGAGAATCTTGACTAAAAAAAAAAAAAAAAAAAACAAACTTAAGTTTTAGTTTTAGTGGGGTTTTTTTGTTTTTTGTTTTTTTAAGAAATCAACCAGAGATCAGGATCCACAGTTCTAGGCAGGAACAAATAGAAAAGCAGCCCCATAACCTGGGGGAGAGCTGGGGTGTTTACCACTCCTGAAACACAAGAACTTGAATGCCTTCTCTAGTCTGAGAAGAGTTGTTTGAAAACCAATCAACAAGAACTTTACTTTCTATATCAGCAAGCAGTAAGTGTCAACAGAGAAATAGCAAAGGCTAATAGCAGATAATCCTGGGAGAACATATCTTTAATCATCTAAAGATTTAGAACTGAAAGGAACCATAGGGATCATGGAGTTCAACCTTCTAATTTTACAGTTGGGGAAACTGAGGCCCAGAGAGTAAGTGGCTTAGTTAGGATTTGAACCCAGGTTTTCTGACACATTTTTGATATCATAGAGAAGTACACTTCTCCCAAAATAGCTTTTATAAATGGTTGTCTTGAATCAGGTCATTGTTTTGATCCAGTGTGGCGTTTCTTGACATCTCAAAAAGAGCTCTCTTTTTGATAGCTATTTGGGAAGACCCCAGTGTAAGAATCATAACCCCACTTGGTTATCAAGTAAGGATATCAAGCAAAGAATATCAGGGGAAACGCCCCTCCCTGCAATGTGTCCATGGAAGGCAGAGATGATACTACCTACCTTAGTGAGTTGTGAACTTTGGCAAACTAAGTCTCTTACTCAAAACTAATCTGGTGGATTATTATGGACTTTTATAAACTGAGTCTCTTACCCAAACTAATCTGGGCTTCTTCTGGTAGTCTTTTCTCCTCTAATCTTATCTGAATAGATTGGTATCCAACATTTCACTACCTAGGGAACGTGGGAGGGAATTTGTGAGTCAGAAGTGAGGAGCATAGAGGTGAAATTCAGTGTCAGACCAATAGAGACTATATTAACTGGCAACTCTGTGGATAGAATGCTGGCCCAGAGTCAGGAAGTTGACATCTGGCCTCAGAGCCTTACTAGCATTGTGAACCTGGGCAGGTCACTTGACCTCTGTTTCCTTCAAGTTTCCTAAACTGTAAAATTGATAACAATAATACCTCACAATAATTTACAAGGCTACTGTGATAGAATAAATTAATATATTCATAAATATATATATATAATAATATAATATATTCCTAGCATATAGTAGGATAAACACATCCTTATTCCTATCCTGTGTTCATCTAAAGATCATAAAGTATCTTAAAGTTACCCAGCAGCATTCACGTTTCCTGGAGGGAAAATGACTAAGCCATGGCCCTTTGTTGTTGTGAAGTGGCAGTGGATCCACAGAGTCAAACCTAGAATAAAATGAAGTCCATCTGGAGGGTGTTTGTTGTGGCTGTGGAATATTCCAGACCATAGCAGAGAGTTGGGGAAGTATTCCTAGGGAAGGGCACTATGGAAGACTGGATATGGGTCTCTCCTGAGACTTCCACATCCTTAGGTTAATTTTGTATAATGCTTTGAAAAAAAGGCTGTTGGAAATCTTTACCTTTCAAAACTCATTTAAGATTATCTCTAAACAAAAGGCCGTGTTTCCTATTCCCAGGGGTTAGCTAAATGGGGCAGGAATGGCCAGAATGGCCTGAAGAGTATGGCAGGAAGGTTTCTGCTGACTCTCTGAAGAAAGATAAATTAGTCTTTTCCCATCATGGCCTGGCTGATCTTTCTGTCTAAGAGAATTCTGGAGAAAGTTCCCTTTGTTCTATAAACAGGATGCTGCTGTCCATTGCCTTGTAGTCCTGTGCTCTAGGAAAGTTTGGCATTCTTCTATTGTGTCCTGCCCATCCTGCTTCCTGTCCCCACTTCCTTTGGTTCCACTCTTCCAATTGAGATCTTGGATCATGTGTCTCTCCCCTGGGCATAAGAACTACCCTGCCTGTCTTGCCTTAACTTTTGAAGACTCCAAGCACATGTTTCTCTAGACCTTAGCACAATGCCCTGTACATAGTTAGTGTTTAATAAATATTTATTGAGCTGAAATCTAAACCTCAGAGGAACCTTTCCCAGGTCCAAGAGCATTGAGTCAGCTCTTGATCCTTGGTGTTGCAACTTTCTGCCAACATAACTCTTTGGAGAGCATTGCATCTATCACATGAACTATTTCTTTGCTCCGTCCCTCTTTACCTTTTTTTCTTTAGGAGGGGAGGAGAAAGGGGGAGGAGAGAAGGCAATTGGAATGTTGACTTGCCCAGAGTTACTTCACTTTTCATTCTGTGCAGTCCCCAACCTGGATCACCATTTAGCTTTGCACAGAACGTCATCTCTCAAAGATGAAAAGTAGCCAGCTTTGTTTATGGTAAAAACCTAGCTTCACAAAAGGGCAAAATTTCTCAGTGGGGGTTCCACCTTTGTCCCTTTAACAGTCCTGAGGCCCTGATAAGCATTCTAATTTTCATCATCCCCAAGCTGTGCTGAGCCTTAGGAAAAATAAGAATGGGTATAAGCTGCTTACCCACTAAGTTCAAAGGACCCCTTCTTTCTCCCATCCCACTCCCACCCCAGAAAGATTCCAGCTGGTGCTGACCTAGAATTGTTGCACTGTAGTAGAGCTGTAGCTGTCTGACAGGATGGTTCAGTTTGACTTTTAGGGCTGATCATGAGATGGGAAAGGAAATGGTTTTTAAAATTCTCCCAGGATATAGCACTGGGCAGTGGTGACCTCAGCTTTCATTCCTGATCCCCCCCCATACCAGCCCCCCCACTATTCTCTCCAGTGTCTGATGTCAACAGGAAATAAGACTGATGCAATTGAGTGCAAGACCAAGTCAGTGCACATGCTCCAGCCCAGATCCCACCCTTCCTGCCTTGCAGGCTCCACCCTTCCCTCCTTTTCCCTCACCATGGAGTGGGAGCTTGGCAAAGAAAGTGTCCAGGATTGACTGTAGGGTATGGGGGAAGGGACGAGCTGAGATGGCAGGTGCCCAGGCCAATCTCCAATGTTAGATCGTGGGGGAGGTAGTTATGTCATCCAAGCCCAGGCCAGCCTGAAAACTCTTCCTTCATGTGTCCTGAATTCAAGGATTTGTCTTATTCTCAGAGCATTAGCTATTTGTGAAGTTTTAATGTGAAAAGAATTTGGTGTTGGTATCTTGGGGCATTCGTTGTCACTTCATAGATTTGGGTTTGGTATGTGAGAGTAAAACACTTTTCTTTTCTGGAGTTGGGTGGCGCTCCTGACACTTATGGCAAATTCAGCGGCTGGACTGGCCCGCCATCTCCAAGAACTTGATGCTTTGGGGTGTGGGAGTTGCCCTTCTCCTGCTCACCACAGTTGGTAAACCTTTCATTTTGTACCAACTTCGTCAGAGCCGACCTCACTGGTTTCCAAGGTTAATGATAGGGTAGTAACAACCTGCCACCTCTAAATGTCCTAATGAGTCAGGGCCCCCACCCTACTGCAAGGTTCTTTTCCCAGGAAAAGATGCAGAGTGGGCTCTGAATTTAACTGTGATCTCTTGGGACACACCCTGCCCCATCACTCCCCGGATCTTGCCTAGACGCTCACCACAGAGTCTGAGAAGCTCAGGACTGAACATAGGAGGGTGTGGAAGTGGGGAGTTAGGACACTAGGATTTAGGGAAGTAAGAAGTGGTTTTATTTCAGACCATTGACCCTTACTCCTTGGCTTTATGCCCTACATTATCTTCAGCTGAATTTGAATTTGGTCCAACCATTACAGCTTTCAATTGAGCAGTTGCTGCTCCTGCTGGATTCACTGTGTAATCTTTGTTATGCAGCCGTGTACTTCTGCCTCTCAGTCACACACCTACTTCCACCCTCTGTTTGGGCAAGAAAGGAGAGCCAATGAGGGGTAGGAAATATCTTGGGAAAATTGCACTGTTTCCATTGAAGCTCAGATATGAAGGGTGAGGATGTCGCCATAAATTATTGCTATATTGCTCAGGAAGGCCATAAAACCTGAACAGAGTCATCAAATACTAGCTTGCTTTGTGTATAACATAGTGCTGGATCCTGGGGTGGTATACACAGAACAGGGGAATTGATAAATCTGGCCACAATATTGAAAGTACAAGTTTCAATTCTCATTTTCAAGATTTGCTGTTACCTTTTTAGTAGTCCTAAAGTTAGAGAGTTAGAGCTACTCCAACCCTGTCATTTAACTCCCTGAAACTTAAAGTCAAACAGTGAGCACCAGAGGTAGGCTTCAAACCCAGTTCTTGTTACTTAATATCATGTATATGACAAAGTATTCTTCCCTAGGATGAGCCACTGGAGTGGGAGAAACCAGTCCTGTCTCAAACTGAGATTGAGCAGAAGATCAAGGAGTACAATAGCCAGATCAACAGTAACCTCTTCATGAGCCTGGTAAGCCCTGGAGTGGGGAGGAATTTAGACAAGGGCAGAGAGAGAGGTCTCTTCCTCCAGCCCGAGGTCACAAAACCTCATTTTGTTTTTCTTTTTTTTTTTTTTATTAAAGGCATTCATGCTTAAGTGATTTGCCTAGGGTCACACAGCTAATAAGTATCTGAAGCTGGATTTGAATTCAGGTTTTCTGACTCCTGGCAGGTGCTCTGTCCCCTGCATCATTGACCTGCCCCCATTTTATTTACTGAGTAAACAAGTATTTACTTAGTGCTTAGCTTGAACTCTCCTCTATGCACTCTGCAATATATCCTAGCATCCTATCTCTCCTTTCCCCAGAACAAGGACGGCTCCTATACTGGTTTCATCAAAGTACAGTTGAAACTTGTGCGTCCGGTGTCTGTGCCCGCTACCAAGAAGCCCCCTACCCTGCAGGATGCCAAACGAACCACTGGGAAGAATCAGGCCGTGAAGCGTCGTACCTCCTTTTACCTCCCCAAAGACACAGTCAAACACCTGCATGTGTTGTCACGAACACGGGCCCGAGAGGTCATTGAGGCGCTGCTCCGAAAGTTCCTGGTGGTGGATAACCCCCGGAAATTTGCCTTATTTGAGCGGGCAGAACGTCATGACCAAGGTAGACAACCACCCCAGCTCCCCTTTCTCTTCCCCTGATTCCTTTGCTGTATTTCCATTAACATCCCTTCCCAGAAGTGACTCATTTGCAGTGGGCTCTTCCTCACTGCACAAAAAGGCATGAGGGTGGGCTGGGTTGATGGGGTTTGATCCTTGATCTTTAGAGCCCTGGCTCATTTTAGAGACCCTTCTGTGATTGTGCCCTACAGTGTACCTGCGAAAGCTGTCGGATGACGAGCAGCCCTTGCGCTTAAGGCTGCTTGCAGGGCCCAGTGAAAAAGCTTTGAGTTTTGTCCTAAAGGAAAATGAGACTGGGGATGTCAATGTGAGTATCGATTCTGCTCGGTCACAGGTCTAGGGGTATCTTAGGCCTCATCCTGTGGTCTGTGGTGATGGAACCCAGACCATTTCCACACATCCGGGATCCCAAGGTCCATGATCATCACATTCCCTTGAGCTGAGATTTGGCTGGGGGCGGGGGGAGGAAGCATAGTGGGGGGAATGCCATAAAGTGGGACAAAGTAAGCTACAGCAAAAGCTGGGCTAAAAGGTGCTCCACACCTATCTGTGTGTGAAGACATCCATTTAAAAATGTGTATATTTGTGTGTGTGTATACACATATGTATATTTATTCATACATACACACTTATACACACAAACACATTAAAGTTTATTTTGGGATGGACCTGGCTTTCTGGAAGGATAGGGCTTCTTCTAGCCTTTGATATGAAACTTCCTCATGGCTGCATGAATTGGAAACAATTGGGCCTAGGGAGAAGTGTTAACGGGCTTCGATCATATGAACTCACTCCGTATTTATTGTTACCCTCAGTGGGATGCCTTCAGCATGCCCGAGTTACATAATTTCCTTCGGATCCTTCAACGGGAAGAAGAGGAACACGTGCGACAAATCCTCCAGAAGTATTCTCGTTGCCGCCAGAAGATGCAGGAAGCACTAGGAGCCCGCCCTTTGGGATGACGCCCCTCCCCATCTCCTTCTTGACCCGACTTGAGAGTCGGGTTGCTTAAAGGTTTCGAGAGGTCACCAGGCCGAATGGATGGGGGGTGGCGGGGGGGCAGCACCGAATGGATGTCATATGAATGTGTCGGGCCTGAGGAGTGAGTGTGTGTGGAGGCTTCCCAACTGAGGGGGAGCCAGCTAGGTGTGTGGGACATGGGATGTCCTTGATGTAGCATCGTGGCTGCTACTCTGGAATGACAGAGGCTGAAGAGCCCTCTTGTAAAATAGAGCTAGAACAGAAGAGCCCCTGGGGCTCATTGTGACACATCTGGGAGGGGGGCTGGGACAAGGGCTTAGAAAGGACAATCTTGGATTAGGCATTCTCTGTTCCCTCTGCCCACCACCCCCAGAAAGTCCCCTTAGCCGCGAGAATACCAAGGCGGCAGCTCTCGAGGAGAGCTTCCAGGCGGCCAACATCTGTATAGCTCAAGGTTGAGCTCGAGCATTGCTCTATGTTCTGTTGGCTTGCTTCAGAGACATTGTGCTGATCCACGCTGAACACAGCTGAGACACAGTCTCATTAGGGGTAAAATAGCTTCAGCTAAACACAGTGACTCGATGAGGTCCATTAGTTGTTATGATTTGTGGGACCAGCCCCACTGAAACAGAACAATTAGGAGCTCAAGATGTATAGGGACCCTTGGGTATACAGGAGTAAAATGGATTTGATTTCAGTGATCACCTTTGGAGATCGAATCCAGCAAGCACCTCCATTAGGAGGACAAGACTGCTGGCTGGAGGTGCAGTCATGGTGAATGGGGGGTTCAAAAGGATCCTAGATGGCAAAAAGGGCTTCATTATTGCTGCTAGGCTCTGAGGGAGTGGCCATTCACCCCAGGTGCTAACCAGAGTGAGGGGATTTCCCTCACAAGTATTTGTCATGATCTGTATGTTTCTTGATCTCAGCTGAGTGACTCCCAGGTGGAGATGATAGAATGTGTGGGACCTGTGGATGACTGCTGGGTGTGTCACAAAAAAAGGGCCTGGGGCCCAAGAGGAATCCTGTAATAATAAAGCTTGGGCCAATCATTCTGCCTTCACAATCTCTTTGTACTGGTATTCATTCCGCAAATATTTATGTAGTGCTTACTGTGTGTATGAATATTAGTAGTGCTGCTTCTTGAAATGTTTTATTGATGCTTCCCCTCACCTTTATATATACTGTCCCACTGCCACTGACCTCCACCCAATTTCCTTTGCAATAAAATAAGTATAATAGAGCAAAACTAAACCATATTTGGGCCATGTTGGAAAATGTATGATAATTCCACAGCTATAGTCCATTGCCTCTTCTAAGATTGACCAAAAGCAGTTGAGTGAGTGTCCCAGATACAGAGCTCAGATAAAGTATGGTGCCTTTTTCTTCATGGAACTGAAGTTCCTTTAGGGTTGCCTTGAATACAAATAATTTTATGACATTATATGGATATGTAAATATAGTATTATGTTGTAATCCTATAAGGAATGACTGAAAAAATGTTAGCATTTAAGCACTATGTGCCAAACACTGGAAATATAATAAATTCAAAATCAAGCCATAGTCTACCCTCAAGAAGTTTATTTTCAAATGAGGAAGACCATGAACTTAGGGTAGTAGTAGCCAGAGCAGGGAGATGATAGGGTCTGGGAAGTAGAGCATCCTGGTGTATGGAACAGTAGGGCTGTCAATTTATTTGACCCTTCTAATGATGGTGATGGAGGGGAGAGTCACACAGCAGGAAAGTAGAAAATCACCAGGTTTGGATTTTCTTCCAGGAGCTAGAAAAGACTTAATCGGGGGTGCAGAACTTCTGGCCCACAAAATCATTTGCTAAACCAACCACAAGCTACAATAAGCTGAAAGCTAGCTACAATAACCTACTGCTTGGAAGATCTCTAACACAGCACAGTACCTGGCACATAAAAGTCCTTAATAAAAATGTTAAAATTCATTCAAGTAAAAACAGGGATTCAACAACTGATTGGCTATGTTAAATAAGTATAAATACTTTGAATGTGAAAGATAATGAGTCCCTCTTGGGCTTATTGAGTTTGTGATGCCCCGGAGACTGCTAGTCTGAAATGTTCAGTGTGCAGTAGGTGATGCAGAGCTGGAGCTCAGGACAGACTAGGATTAGATACATAAATTTGGGAGTCATATAAATAGTAATGATAATTAAGCTCTTAGGAATTGATCAGATCATCAAATGAGAGAAGGGAAGTAAATAATAGAGAACTCTGGAACTCCAGGGAGAAGGTAACCAACCAACAGCTGAATTGAAGGCTCTATCCCAGGCAGAAAAACTGATCTTTTTTTCCTGTTGCCATAAGTAGAACTCATCTAAAAAATCCAGTGTGGGACAAGAGTAGGGGAATCCTTAATATTGTAGCTGGCATGTCTAGCATCCAGGAGGGAGCAGAGATTAATACACTCCAGCCAGATGCAGATACTTCAAACAGCTTCCAAGAATCAGACCTCTAGCAGCAAAGAAAACTGCCTATGATGGAGTAGAGAGCTGGCTCTGGCAGTTAAGACAGTTGAGCTAAGGAGAGGTGTATACTCAGGGAAGCCCAGCTGAGCCATCTAGTAGAGATGCTATCCCTTGGGAGATGCTTTATGGGGACCCCAAAAAAGAGATGAAATCAATAACCAACAGCACCAGAGAAGTGAGTCATTTGGACCAAATATGTCCCCCATATGTGTTCCTTAATACCACTGTCTCTTTAGTTTGGGCCCATTCTTCTCATGGGTAAACTCTGTATTTATGGGAAAATGTGCCCCAGGTTTATGGGGTTTCTGTTCTTACTAAACATTTTTTGGTAAATGTCATTGCTTTAAGCTAATCTTATCTATTGATGGGAAGAGGGTGCTCCACAGTCAAAATTCCCTGCTGCTGTGCAGAGTCTACTCCTTGCATGTGGGGGTTGTTACAGCTCCCTGAGGAGTAGCCCAGAGTGGGAGTGAAATAGTTACCCTGGGGGCATAATAGGGGGTTGTGAATAACAATGTGTTTTTGTTTAAACAAATAGAAATATTTCACTAATCCAAGCCTGTCTTCGGTATCTGATCAACTTTGTAAGCTTGTTCAGAGTGCAACAGAATTGTGGCCTTTTGCCTAAATGAACAATTATTCTAACATAATGTGTTATACTAAGAATTGAAACTGAAACTCTATTAATGAAAACCAAAACAACCCTAACAGCTAAGCTTTATAGTCTGAGAAGAAAAAAAAAAAACAACATATAAAATTCTACTCCTAAAAGAGAAAAAATAAAAAGGTCATCATGGCTATCCAGACATTTAAAATGTAAGCTTTTAAAACCCAAAAATTATTTATCTAGAAAATTCTTATTAAATTTGGAGACATAATTTTCTAATCTTTAAAAATCTTCCAAATCTTAGAAGAGTTTCAGTGAGTTTTGAACTTATTTCTTAAAAGTATAAAAATGCAATATTTTCTGATTAGTTTCTGAGAACTACTTAACTCAAGACAGAGATTTCCTTGCCTAATTTCAACAAAAACCTTTCACAATTGGTGAGTGGGATTGAAAAATGACTATCATGATTTACTAAGTGTTGGCAATGATACAAAACTTCCACATCTTATTTAGCTATAACCATCATGAATATCAAGTGTGGAAGTAAATTGGTCATTAAAAAATAGTCTTTTGAATCACTATCAAACAAACTGTTAAATCAAGATTTTCAAAAATAAGGAAACATTTAATCACATTGCTCACTAGAAATTATTATAATTAATGTGTTTTTATAATTATATTGTTCATTTAATCTTTATTTAAAATGTCTCTAAAATGTTTATTTTGAGGGATGTTTTATATATATGTGTGTGTGTGTGTGTATGTATGATGAGGTCCTTGGTAGCTAGGTGGGCACTGACGAGGGCCTGAATTATAACATACAATCTGGAAGTCCTGATCCTCCAAGAAGGGAGGAGCACTGATAGGCTCATTAGTGGATCTTTTGTTCTTAAGTTCCTTGCACTGACAAAATCATCCTAATCCAAGTTTACTATATCCCAGGCCAAGTTATGATGTTAAACCCTGGATGTTAAACCTTTATTTCTCCTATAAAAGAACATATCTGTACCTCGCTAACTAGCTAATTCCTTTTTGGGGTTAGTCTGCTTAAACATCACAATAGCTAATGTCCTTAGTGTTGAGGTTACTGTGTGATATCAGACTATCCCAAAATGATGGGGGGGGGGGATTCCTCCCAAGTATATTGGGGCTACAGGAGGGTGTCATGGATTGTTTCAAAAGAACGTAGCCTTAGACCTCCTTCAAATCAAGGGGTAAAGACTTGATTATTTTGCTAATAATGGGCTGAATCTATAAGTTTTTAGCAAGGAGTCATTTGGACCAAATGTGGTTCCTGTCCGTGTTCCTTAATACCGATTCTAGTTTGGGCCCATTCTTTTCATGGGTAATCTGTGTATTTATGGGAAACTGTGCCCCAGGTTTATAGGCTTTATTTGTTCAAACAACTAGAAATACGTGTGTGGGCCACACACACAGTAATAAATTACACAAGACGCTTTCAAATTCAGGCCCCCTGATTTCAAACCTAGCATCACACCCTACTCTTGTCCAGGCTGGAGTTTCTTTCCAAGTTGCTCTGGATGCTTCCATCAATTCTCTAGCAATTAACAAGGGGCCTAGGATGCCAGGAAGGTGTGACAAGTGAGGGGATCATGGTAGGCACCCCAAGAGAGACCTGCATGTAACTTGTAAATAAGCCATTGACTATTGGAGGGGCGCACTCAAAACCGATCACAAAACCTAATCCAAAAAGCCAGCAGTTCTGGACCTTTACACCATAGTCCCGTGATTAGAACGAGAAGAGAGAAAGCCTTCGTTTTAACATGCGGAAATCTAGGTCCTCACAGTTTAACAGACGTGTCCAAGATGCCAAAGACCAAACTACTCCTAATAACCATTAATTATCGTTACCGTCCTTGTCATCGCCAGACGGTAACAGAAGTAACTACAACTTAGAGCATTTTAAGCCTTGCAAAGGGCGATACAAGGTATCTCGTTTGCGTTACAAGGTATCTCGTTTGCGTTACAAGGTATCTCGTTTGATTGTTACAACTCTGGGGGCCAAGTGCTATTAGTATCTACTAAAACCTAAAGCAGACTCAAGTTACCCGATGTGCCTTGGGCCCCCCACACAGAAGTAAATTACAGAGGGCACTTTCAGATTCAGGCCCCTCCCCCTCCCCCCTCTCCCTCTTCCTTCCCCTCCCCCCGGTTCCAAATCTAGCACCACACTCCTACTCTTGTCCTGGCTGGACGAGTTCCTCTGGATGCTTCAATCAATTCTCTAATTTTAATGCCAACTTCCAAAGCCCAGTCCTGGGCCCTGGAGGGGGTAAGGGGGCGAGTATAGCCTCAAGCATCTTACAGTCTAAGAAGGAGACACAAATAGATGTGATGCACTGCTAAGCCCATTAAAGAAGGGGGACGTTAGGGGCAGCTCAGTGGCGCAGTGGGTAGAACACCCGCCCTGAAGTCGGGAGGACCTGAGTTCAAATCTAACCTCAGAAACTTAACACTTCCTATTTCCGGACACACACACCCCAACCTGGATTCTTAGGGATTGTAGTGCCCCGAAACGCAGACAATCCTGCTTCTGACAGCAGGCGGGCAGGTGAGTATCTCCTGGGCACGCTTGAAGTCGCCCCAGAGCCAAGGCTAGGAATGCTGGGACTTGAAGTTCACCTCGCTCTAACGCGAGCGCAGCATACTGGGACGTGAAGTCTTTCGGAAGCACCGAGGTTTGCAGTCGCAGGGAACGCCGGGATCCTTGCTATCCGAGGACCATCATTGGCCGCGGCTCTCGGCCTGACAGCTATCATTGCCAATAGATGAGCGAGGGCGGAGCAGAGCCGTTTGAGGCGGCACAGGAAGTGGAGCTACTTCCGTTCGGTCCTCTCGGAATCGGTCCGTCAGCGGGAGCTGGGCCGACTGTTGGAGGGCGCTGGGAGGCGCGGGGCTCCGCGATGTTCCGCGGGCCCTAACATGGGCACCAGCGGCTCCAAAGGCCGGGGGCTGTGGCCCTTCTCGGCGCCAGCGGCGGCCACGGGGCCGGGAGGCAGCCCCGAGCTCTCGGACGCGGCCCGAGCCCAGCACGCCCTGGCTCGGGCTCGGGGCTTCCGCACCGCGCCGCCCTTCGTGTTCACCCGTCGAGGGTAAGGGCAGGGGGGGGGGGCGGCGGCCTCCGGACTTAGCTGCAGCTAAGGGAGGCGGGCGGGCAGGGACGGGCACCCCCCGGCGCAGCCGTCGGGCCTCGGTCACGGGGCTTGGTTTTCACATCTTGGCCTAGGGAGGAGAAGGGAAGAATCGCGGGCCTCTGCGTCCGACTGTCGGGAAAAGGCTCTGGCGCCTGGCGGCCGAGTCCCCACCTCGGGCGCTGGTTTCCGCGGCTTGTTTGGGGGAAGAAGGGGGCGGGGAGATCGAACCTTGGGCTCTGGGTAACGGTTTCTTTGAGAACGGAGGCCCGGAGAGGAGTAGTGTGGCCCTTGCTCGGTGGCCGGGGCTTCCCGGGGCGTTCCCAAGAAGGATCCATGGTTGTAAGCTGGAGTCGGGACCCGAGTTCGAATTGTGGCTCGGTTATCTGCCACGTGCGTGGCCTTGGACAAATCACTTTCTCTGAGAGTTCCGGAGACTAGGAGCTGGAACACGTGTGGTCAGGGGGGCATAACCAGAGAACGGCGGCAGAGAAGCACTATGGTTGGAGGGGCGGTTGTATTTTAACCTAAAGTCATGACAGCTATTGAGCGAGGGGGTGACACAGCCAAGCCTATTTTAGGAATATTAATTTGGCAGCGCTGGGTAAGATGAACTGGAGAAGGGAGAGGCCAGAAGCAGAGAGAACATTAAGGGAATGTTCCATTTGTCCGGGCCACCGGTCTGCAAACTTTGTTGATTCCTATTGGTAAATTTTTGAGATGTCTCCCTATATATGTAACATTTTAATTATACGTGTACTACTGATCTAATAATTGTACATTATAAAACTTAAAACAAAAATTGAAGATAACGCGGTGAGAGAAAGATGAAATAGTATGAGATTCTGGAGTTTGGGAGGATGGTATGATCTGACATATCGATAGGATAATCGCTTTGACAGCTCTAGACTTGAGATGAATTGGGAACCTATTGCAGTCCAGGCAGATGAGGAAAGTCGGAACTAGTGTGGTGGCTGCAAGAGAAAGGGACAGGTGAGAAAGGTAAATAGAAATCACAAGATTTGGCAACTATTTTAGATGTATGATGTGAATAGGAGTGAGAAGCTGAATGACAGCAATTTCCAGATCTGCGGGACTAGGAAGTTTGGAGAAAAGGGTTTGAGGAGAAAGATAAGGCCTGTTTTGGACTTTGCATTTCAGATAACTGTGGGCAATTACTGATGTGGTAATGCAATTCGGGAAAGTGATCAGATCTGGATATATCACCAAATGAATGTAGAGGGAGAACCGATAGGGAATTATCTTCAGAGGGCATGACCAAGGAGCAGTTAGACCAGGAAAAGAACCAAGAAAGATCGGTTTCACTCCGCTCCAGAGAAGAGATACTGTCCAAGAAGAGGCGATAGTCAGTGGTGTTAAATGCTGTAGAGGCAGACAGCAAGAAGGATCAAGATTGAGAGATGGCCATTAGACTTGCCATTTGTGAAGTCTTTGATAACTTTGAAGAGAATAGTTTCAGTAGATTGAAGAATCGAGGATAAAAAGGAATTTGAGAATCTGGGAGATTGAAAAGATGGTGATTGCTCATTCTTCCCTATCAGCTAGTGCAAACCATACCAGATTAAAATATAATTGAGAAATGTGTAACAAGATAGAAATACAGTTACAACATAGTGGTTTTGGCCTAGAGTAGTCCATATCTGTTTTTGAGTTTGGCATCACTTCCTTGAACAAAAATAGGGAAATTTGAAAGAGAAAAGGGAATAATATAATGGCCGCTTACCTACTGGCCCAAAATCTAGAGTAGGGAACCAAACGAGAGGCACCTGCCATAGCCTTGAGGTGAATTATTCTAAAGAGTAGAGTATGAGTATGCTAAAAGTTTGGGAAGGGGTGATATTCAGCAGTATCTTTGAAAGTGCTGGGGTCTAAGTAATATAATAAATAATCCCCTTTGAGTTCTTTCCCTCATAGAAGGAAACCAATTGGAAGCTTGTATAGTTTTGGAAAACCAGGGGTCAGCCCACAGAAGGGCAGAGTGGAGAAATGTTAAATCTCTATGGATAGAAATAAGATAGTGTAGTTCAAAGCCCTATAATTTACTATACCGGGAAAGGTAAAATATTAAGGTAATGCTACAATATCTTGGTGTTTGGGGGATCTTCCTTTGGTTTTTGCTTATTTGCTATTTTTAATTAGCATCGTTTATTTTTCTCTTCCCTCCCCTTGGGGGGAAAAAACTAAAGGAAAAAAAAAACTCGTAACAATTAGTGGATACAGTGCAAATAACTAGATTTGTCTTGTGCAAAAAAAAAAAAAGTATTTCTTCTGCATCTTAAGTCTCACTTTTTCTTTTTCTTTTTTTTGCTGAGGCAATTGATTAAGTGACTTGCCCAGGGTCACACAGCTAGGAAGTGTTAAGTATCTGAGAGCAGAGGAGTCTCACTTTTCAATCTGGAAGTGAGTACCATTCTTTAGCAGTCCAGGAAATATGATTGGTCATTGTATTGATCAGAGTTCTTAAGTCTTTCAAAGGTATATGCATCAATAATGTTATTAAATAAAGTATTCTCCTAGTGCCACCTTCTACTTTGGAGACCTGAGCAAGACCAAGATGAAAATAATAAATCTTTGGATGGAAAGAAAGGAATGGTGAAAAGGTGTTGCGGGAGTAAAATAGAAAGAGCTTTACAAATAATTGCATAGGTATAGTAAGGCAGAAGAAAGCAAAAGATGACAACTTGTAAACCTGAGTGACTTGAAAGATGGTAGTGTCTTCATCAGAAAGAGGGGAGTTTGTAGGGGGTAAAATGGGATTAAGAAGATGGATAATGATTTCTGTTTTAACTTTGTGTTGAGTATAAGTTACTGATGAGTCATTAAAGTAGACATAAACATGGAACAGTTGGCTTCTTTGCAGGACTGGAGGTTCTTCTCTCCCCCCCCCCCCCCTATCTTTCTTTCCCCCCCCCCCCCCCCCTTTTGAGCATTCTTTTTTCTTAAAAACAACACCATCCTTCCCATCCCTGTAATCCACAACTTAAGTCATCATTCATTCTTTTTTCCTTCACTCTTCTCCCTTCTACCCTCAAATGCCAAGTCTTCAGTATTCTACCTCATCAACCTGTGTTACATCCATCCCTATCTTTACAATCACAGAGCAGCCACTTCAGTTCAGGCCCTCTTCACCTTTCAACTTAGGGTACGCAAAAACTTCCTGATCTTTCCTGCTTCTGTCTCTTTTCAATTTATATTTCATACTGTTGGTAAAATACTCTTCCTGAAGACACAAGTATGATCATGTCATCCCTCCTCTGTCCACCCCACCCCCCCCAAAAAAAAAAAATCTTCAGTGGTTTTCTATTGCCTCTATGATAAAATTCAGATTCTTCACCCTGGCTTTTAAGGTCTTCCATAGTCTGACCTTCTGCTTCCCCACTTATATAATTCCCCTTAATTTCCTCTACATTCCAGCCAAACTGGCCTGCTAATTTTCCCCCGCCTTCAACATTTCCATCTCCAGCCTCCATGCTTTTGTCCAAGTGGTTTCTGTTTGTCTGTAGTGCTTGTCCTCATTACTTTTACCTCTTGGGATTCCTAATTTCCGCAAGACAAGTTCAGGTGCCACTTCCTTCAAGAGGCCTTTACTGATTTCTTCCAAAGTTGTTTTTGCGCTCCTGCCTTTTTGCATTATTTTGTATTGACTTTGTACTCTTATTTTCATGGTTATCTGTCTCCCCCCTCCTACCCTTTTCTCTCCTTTGTCTCCTAAGATTGCAACTCTTTTGACTTTATAGCTCTAGTTCCTGACACTGCATATTCAACATAGTAGGTACTTAGCTAGTAAATGTTTGTTGAATTGAGATGAAATGTACCTTCATATATTGAAAGAGATAGTGTGTGTTTGAATGTGTGTGAGAGACAGAGACAGAAGCGCTCAGGACAGAGCTTTAGAAGGCACCCACACATTTTAGCCAGTAGTTGGATAAAGATCCAGCAAAGGAAACTGAGAAGAACCAGTCAGATAGGAGAATCCGAACAGAGAGGTATAATAGCCAAAAGGATAGTATTCAGGAAGAGGTGATCAGCAGTATCAAAAACTGCAAAAAGTTAAGGTCAGTGAATACTGAGAAAGGGCCATAGGATTTGGCAGTTGGGTTAGTTGATAACCTTGGAGAAAGTTTCAATTGAGTGTTACATAGGAAAGAAACAGACAAGCACAAAAGGCTTTGGCAGCTGGGAGAACTGAAAAGCCTCCTGAATAGGTGAAGAAAGTAAAAAAATAATCCAAGATTTAGGAGAACAAGTGGCTTGGGGGAGCAGAATCAGATGTGACTTTTTTTTTTTAAAAGACAAAAATCCTGGGTATGCTTATGGACTGTCAAGAACCGGACAAAAGAGAAGAAATTGAAAATAAGGAATGATTCCAGAGACTAGCTAGCTCCTTTTGGAGACTGGGAAGAGGGTGGAAAGTAAAGATTTGGCCTTAGCCAGGAGATGAGAATGGGGTATGATATTTGTTACTGTTGTAGTCATTTCAGTCATATCTTTAATGCTTCATGACCTCACTTGAGGTTTTCTTGGCAAAGACAGCAGAAGTGGGTTCCCATTTTCCCCTAACCCATCTTATTGATGAAGAACTGAGGCAGACAGGTATGACTTGCCCAGAGTCACACAACTAATAAGTGTCTGAGATCAGATTTGAACCCACGAAGATAAATCTTCCTGACTTCAGGGCTGGAGCACAGGGCTGACTCCCCTACCAGACTTCAGTTCCCCTCAAAGCTGGTAGGGCTGTCGATGGTTTGGGGAAATTATGAAGATATCTATCTCTCACCTTCCCATTGCCCAGTTTTCTGAAGATAGATAACATGCTTAAGTCCTTCAAAGAAGGCTAGTTAGGAATTTGGGGGAGTCATGTGACTCTAAGTCTGGTAAGTAGGATTGATCCTTTTTTTCTCCATATGACAGAAAGAGAGTAGTCACTCAGGACTGACACTGTGACTCTGGCACTAAAGAAAAGCTATGATTTGGGTCCTTTTTAGCAGGATATTTTGAGGTCAAGCAATAATGTCAGATATGAGCCTTTCTGGTATCATTTAGGCCTGACCTGGAAAGTTTTTGTGGGTAGAGACTTGCTGTCCTGAGGCCCAGGACTGGAGTCATTTTCATTAGTATCTAATTTAGGGGATAGGATAGGAAATGCCATGGTCCTGAGACCTCTAGGTGCCTGCCAACAAATTCTGTTGGTACAGGCTTCCTGCCATTTTAGACCAGACTTCAAGACACTGGCTATACCAGCTGTTCCTTCTGAGGCAAAATGCAGGAAGCCTGGACTGCTGGCAGCGGCTGCTTGTAGCCCCCCAGGCCTGGGCACAGAACCTGGCAATTCTGTGATCTGGGAGCTCAGAGTGGGAGCCTCAGGCAATTCAGCAGGCATCTCCTCTCCCTAATTGGGGCCCCCAAGGCTTCCACTCACTGGCTTCCCTCCTGCCTCGTGTTCTACCAGAGCCTTCGCCTTTGATCATGAGGACTTCTTATCTCTGTGACCTTAGGTGTCTTTGGGAAACTCTCCAGGCCACACTTTGGGTCAGACAATAAATGTGTTAAACTTTGTGCAGGCCCTGGGCTGAGGGCTGGAAATTTTTTTTAAAAGGCAAAAGACTGTCCTGTCTTTGAGCTCCTAGTCTAATGAAGCGTTCTGTACATGGTTTATACTTATTTGGGGGATGTGGGGCAGGCTATGCTCCCTGAACTTTGGTTCAGTTAGGGGAGCCGCGATCTTGATGGCACTTTGTCCTCTGCCCCTGCAGTTCCATGTATTATGATGAAGATGGTGACCTGGCCCACGAGTTCTATGAGGAAACAATTGTCACCAAGAATGGGCGGAAGCGTGCCAAGCTGAGGAGGGTGCAGAAGAACCTGATCCCTCAGGTGAGGGAGAGCAAGAGAGACAGGGCCCTTCTCCAGCCTCCACTCTCATTCCCTTGGGTCATCATAGTCCACTGGGGATTAGCCCTCCCCCCCTCCCCAAATAAACTGAAGCTCAGGAGAACTCCATTCTCCTGGACCAAATCTGCTTTGATCATTACTTCTGAAAGGCCGACCTGGAAGTGCAGTGCTTCTTGTGATAGTGTCTCCAAGGAGGAGATAAACTGAAAGGGCCTTCATTTGACCTTATTCTACCTCTTTCTTAGCTGAGGCTACCATGAAGTCTGGTAAAGGACTAGAGGGTCCCCATATCTCCACATTAGCAGTCATTCACATAATGCTTATGGACTGAGACGTAGGGACAGGAATAGCAAGGTCAGCCTGGGAAGACTCACTGGAAGCCAGGATAGAATAGAATCAAACTTTAGGCTGGGTCTGTCATTCCCTCCACAAACATTTATGAAAAGCTTTCTATGAGCAATTATAGACTTGGGGATTAGTAAGATCATTGGAGTATCCATCTAAATAATTGTAACCCAAATTAAGTATAAAAAGTAAAAAAAGTATAAAAAGGCATTTAAAAGGAGCTTAAAGCACTTTGGTATTAGATAAAAGAGAAATCAGTTGCAATAACTGACATTTCTATGGACTTTTAAGAATGACCAAAGTACTTTATGTACATTCTCAACTTTGAGTTTTCCAGCAGGCCTGTAAGGTTGTGGCATTTATCCCCCTTTTAAACAGGAGAAAAACAGGGTTTTCCTAAATATTAATTTAGCCACTAAATATTAAAGCTGATCTTTGAACCTGGGTCTTCCTGGCTCTCTGATCAGGATGTTACATGGCTTCAAGAGTGTGGGGAGGAAGGGCTGGCAGGAGACTTCAGGAGAGAACCTTAGGGCCTGAGATAGGAAGACTTCTTGGGCAGGGCCTAACAGTATCAATTTTATTTTCAGGGTATCGTGAGGCTAGATCACCCTCGCCTCCACGTGGATTTCCCGGTGATCATCTGTGAGATGTGAGCCCTGCAGCCCCTTCCTGCTCACACCCCAAATCTGTGGGGTGGTGGGTATGGACATCGGGGTAGGAGGAGGGGCAGCAGGGCCAGAAAGAGGCCTTGGCTGTGAAAAACTCCCTAATTCCTTGGCAGGGCACACCAAGCTGCTGAACCCACAAGTTCAAAGTGTGGGTTCTGATGAGAGGTGCCTGGGTTAACACAGCAGCCCCAGAATGAATTCCACCTGACAGGGCCCTCTTGTGGGCCATATTTTTTCATCTGCAAGCCAAGGGGTGGGAATGCTGGGTGCCCAGTTCTGTTTCTTCCACAGTACTGGGTGATGTCAGTTTGAGGGAGGTTTGGGACAAAGGATGCTTGGCTTGGTTCACTTCAGTAGGTATTTTTTCCAAGATCTGAGTGCCTGGGTAAAGGAAGGGGGTAGGTTACTCAGTTTCTCTTCCTAAACTCCAAAGCCCATTCCACCCTCCAAAATCCAGAGGAGTGTCAGAAAATAAAAGCTGGGTGAAAGCTCAGGCCAGGAATTTCAGGGTACAATTTCCTTCCTTCTGACCTCAACCACCCCCTAACACCTTCCCGCTCCAGTTTCCTTGTAGCATGCACCTCTCCCTCTGCCCAGCTTGGGAGAAGGGGCAGGAGAGGCCTGGGGCTTGATCACTGTCAGGGAGACAAGGGGACACAGCACTTTATGAGCAGGGTCTCCTCTTTTCCTGGTCCTTCCCCTTGTGTCCCCAGGGACTGTGGGGCTCCCCTTGTGTCCCACAGGGAGCTTTGCTATGCACAAGCAGGACCCTCTTTTCTCCTTCCCCTCACATTTCTGAGCATTTCAGCCATTTGCTACCTCGATTCCTTCCACCCCCGAGGGAGGCTGGTCTCAACGAATCTCACAACCCCCCCTGATCCCTGCTCTGCTCCCAGCTCTCAATTAGTTCAGCCTGCTGGAACTGAAGGGGATTGGAAGACCCCCTGTCTAGGGTGAGTGTCACTTCCTACACTGATCCTCTCCCTCCTCCCCACACTTGGTTCCTGAGGGTCTGGTTGAAAAAGGGCAGCAGATATACTTGGAAACCCTAAAATTGGGAGAAAAGCATAAACCCCAAGGCTATGGGGGAGAGCCCTGCTGGGCTGCTAGAAAAGCCTTTTTGGTTCTCACACCAACCCTTAGGAGAAAGGGGGGACTTTCCACACACTATACTTGATGTGCCCATCAGCTCTGGAGTGCACAATTACAACCCCCATTACACACACACACACACAGTTAAAATAAGCAATTCTGCCCACCTGGCAAACTTACCCATATCTTTAGTGCCCTGGCCCCTCTCACCTGGTACTGTGCTGGTCCAATCTCTCCCCCAGGCTGCTCATCTCCTGCTAGTGGGCATGGGCGGGATAGGGAGACCACAGAAGGGAGACTTACAATGTGAAGGTTTGTAAATAGTCTTATCTATGTCCATGATATTGTTGAAGCAGAAATTCAGTCTGTTTACTTTTTAGGGTTACTTTTTAAAATTCCTTTCTGTGCAAAATGTGCTTTTTTGTGTGAATGTGAAGAGAGACAGTCTGGGGCAGAGGTGATAACAGTGGGGGAAGGGCTAGTTGCTCTTTCTCCCAGCCCAGGCTGGTGTGCCCTTTTGTTCAGTTTAAATAAATTTATTTGTAGATGATCCCAATGAGTGAGCCATTTATTGGGAATGGGAATCTTTGAGACTGTCCACTGGGGTAGAGGACATGTTCTATCTTGTATCAACCGCCTTCTCTTCTCCCTCTCTGAGGAGCCAACTTTGTGCACGGGTGCTGTGGAACTTGAGCCTGGGCCCCTAGAACCCCCCCCCCCCCCCCCCCCCCAAAAAAAAAAAAGCCAAGGGTGTCGTCACTGGTTGGTTGGCCCTCCCTCTTATTCCCCTCAGGTAGGGGAGTTGGTGGCAGCTGCTCCCCCAGCTTTCTGGCAGTAGAGGGCAGCATCTCCACGGCCAGAAGAGTTTCCTTTTTGGTCCAGAAAGGGTTGGGGGGGGGGGGGGGGGGGGAGGGGACTGGACCTTCTGGTCATGTTTGAGGACAATTTTTCAGAAGATAGTGCTCTGAAATCCATATTTTTATGTAATAGTTATCAATTCTGTAAAATGAAATGCTTTGGAAAAGTTAGAGCTAATTGTTAATGTGCCTTACAGTATCAAACATTGCTGACTGAAGGGGATTCCCATCCTGCTTCAGAAATCAGCTATGTGGTCCTGGGCACATCATTTCTCTGAGCCTCAGACCAAGGTTAGCAGACAGTGACCTTTGAATCTTGTAATTCGTAAAAAGGAGGCTCTGGATTTTTCTCGCTTTCAGAAATGGACTTTTAAAAATTAAAAACTTGAATTTGGTTTGTCCAGGGAAATGCTTTTTCCAGAATGATCTGTGGGTGAAAACAGGATTTTATTTTTATCAGCGATTGACTCATCTGGTGTCTTGTGCTCCCTATCCCACAAGTATGAGACCTTGGGCCAAACAGAACTGAGTGCCAGACTGGGCAGAACAGAACACGAGAGCTCCTCTTTCTAAAGTGTACCCAGCCCCAGAAACAAACTGAGGTGAGGTGAGCAGAAAGAGGAGCTTGGACAGATCCGCTGTCCTCTGATTTTTACTTTTTCAGCTGGGAATGGAAGTTTCTTCAGGACTCTGCTTAGCAGCCCAGGCCTTTCCCAATCCCAATTACCGTCTCCTACCACTTACCCCACCGAGCTTCAGTCCAGGCTGGAACTGCTCTTTACCTTAATCTAAGAAAGCTATCCTGCAACTGTCTGGGGGGGAGGGGAGGAGGGTGTAGAGCACAGCTCTGCTGTAGATTTGGATGGGGGGGGTGGGGAAGGGAGTCACATGACATCAGTGAATTAGCTGGGGACAGAGAAGGGGTTCATGGTCTTGTGTTGGGGAAATGTGGTGGAATCCGGGACTGATTCTGGTTGTGGAGGGTCAGAAGGTCCCCATAGCTTCTCTCTCTGTTCCTAATTGTAGCCGTGGTACCCCCAGGCTTCTCGGGAATCCAGATACCCTCCTTCCCAGCCCAGAGTCCTCTGGATTCCAGGGGGATTTCTCATGCCGGGCTTAGAAGAAATTATAAAAGATTTGGGGGAGGGGGCTGACTCCTGCCCCTCCTACCAAACCCTCACCTAGGTTACTGCCAGTCATCCATGCCAGCCACTACCCCTCCCCAAGGTTGAACAGGAACTCCCAGCCCTGGGATGGGGCTGCTTCATCTGATCCCCAGAGTTGGGAACAATGAGGGTCGAAGCCAACACTTCCCTCGTTCCCAGTGGCCTGAGCTCACTTCCTTCCTCCTTCAAGCCCTCAGAGGGAGCCTCCCTAGCCTGACCAGGGGCCCCCTGCTTGGCTCAGCTTTTCCCTTTCTCCTCCTCCCATTCCTTGGGGGCTCTTTTTGATCAGGTAGTTGAGGATTCTAGACCTTCCTGGTTCATCTCATTGTTCCGGTTAATTCTCTCCCTCTGCATGCAAGTCCTCAAATCCTGCTCATAGCACTGGGAAAGGATTTCAGGGACATGTCCTCACAGCATTTTAGAATTTAGAAGGAAAGGACCTTAAGAGATTATCTAGTCAGAATCCTGTAGGCCTCCTGTTATTGGAAGAATGGCCAGGGAGCCAAGAATTAAGTATCCCCAGATATCCAGAATCCGGGGAAGAGGATGAGCTCCCTGGATTATTTGGTATGGGGGGAGAAATCCATTAGTCAACAAGTATTGATCATTAGCCACCAACAAACACTGCATTCCTGGATGAACTTCGAGTAGCCTCAAAGCAAGAAAAAAGGCCTCCTTTCCCCAGTGCCCTAATATTTGCAGTTTAGCTAGCTAGCCAGTCAAATAGTTGGCCTCGGTGGCCCCTGCTGCTGCATACCCCTCAGAGCAGAAAGGGGGACAGTGGTTAGGGAGTGTGGAAGATAAAATGGGGCTAGATAAAAGCGGCCATTTCTAATTACCCACCCTACTCCAGACACTGGCTTGTGACAGTAATATGCACATTACACCAGTAACCGATGAACATACATCCACAGATTCCAAGGAATTGAGAGCTGTAAGAAATCTAAGGAAATATTCAGACTAATCCTCTTTTAGAGATGAGGATTTTTAAGAGCCAAAGATGTTGAGATTTGCTGAAATTCACACAAATAAGTGGCAGTGCCAGGATTCAATCCCAAAGTGATTTCCAATACTGCAATCTTGCCACTACAACACATGTAGAAAGAAATATTTGCATTGGATTACTTGCTGTCTAGAGGAGGGAAGGAGAAAAATTTGGAACACAAGGTTTTGCAAGGGTGAATGTTGAAAACTATCTGCATGTATTCTGAAAATAAAAAGCTATCAAATTTTTAAAACAAAATTTATGCACACATGCATATATGAGAATATGAAAATATATATATTCTTGGCTCGGAAGGCTTTGGGTGGAATTTCTCTGCTGTTAGTGGAAAAAACCTGACTCAGCTCGTGGAAGTTCCTTCTCTTGCCCTCCACCTCTTCCCCCCTCCCCCCCCCCACCTTCCTGCCTCTTCCCTCCACACCCTCCACCCTAACAGATAAAGCTTTCTTCCTCAGTGCCCAGCCTAATCCCTCTCAAGCTCGTCTCCCATTTCAACTCCTTCAGTGGCCAGAGCCAGTAGCCTGGCACTGTCCCTGGCATGGGCTTAGTTATTGAGCTGAATGCCGGAACAGTCTTCTCCTTATTCATTTTCACTTTTGACTGGGGTGTCTCATGGTCAAAAGGTCATGGGGGAGATGGAGATGTCTGAAGCAGCTTCTCCCCTATCTTCTGTCCACTTCCTGCCCCAATACCTTCTCCCAGGTGATTCTCCCTTCACAGGTCAAGTCCTCTAATTCCCTGATCCCGTTTGGGATTTTTAGACTCCCAGAGGCTAAGGGTATTTATGGAAAGGGAGGAGGAGGTTCAACCCAAGATGGGCCCCTAGGGAAATGCATGGACTGGGGATGCCGGAGGCAAGTTGGGAGAGATTCTGGCCTCTTCCTGCCCACCCACCCGCCTCTGGTCATAGGTCTTTTCCTCTTGGAGGGGCAGCAGGAAATGAGGAAAGGGAGGGGATGGGACTTCAGCAGGAACACCAGGCACTAAGGACCAAGCACTAGAGAGGCAGGAGGCAGCTAGAGCCAGTGATCCTAGGCATTCGGAGGAGTGCAGGGGGAACAAAAGGTCGATAACGGGCTTTGGCCTTCTGAATGATGTGGAAAAGCAGAAAGAAATTGTTCCTGGGGTCCTGAGAACAGTGAAGGGATCAGGAGTAGGATCAGGCAGAAGAGAACATCCATTTCTTTGTCCTGGCCCCGGTTACCCAAGCCACAAGCATTAACGGAGAACCAGGTCCCAAAACAGGTGAGCCCAGCCCATTATGTTGCTGGGGGTTTGGGTGTGCATGACTCTGGGTGGAGGGAGTGCTGAAAAGTGCAAGTGATGTCGGTGTGGTGGGGGAACCTGGCAGGCTGAACAACTAGGGTCCCCATTTCTACCCAGAGGCGGATGGCTTGAGTCTCCCAGATTTGGGGAGAACACCACAGAGGGAACTGTATTTAATGGGGGGGGGAAGGGAGGGGAGAACCTATTTTGCGATCCTTTGTCTAGGAATAAAGCAACATTTGGGCTTTGGACGCCTTGAACAGAAAGGAAAGTCTCCCTGCCTATGGGTGAATAGTTAGAATGGGGGGGGGGGAAGTTTCTAGCAAGGGTAAGTGGGTGTGATTGACAAGTATTAGAAAGGGGAGTGGGGTTCTGGGGCCCTAGAGCTGGTGAAGCAGCTTTTTGAACAGTTAAGCCAGCCGGAGGTTGGGAGGACTGGAACTTCCTGCGGGATTTCTCTCAGGTTTCCTGCCCCATTTCAGGGAGCTCAGCAAGGTCTGTTGGCCTCCCCTTTGTTTGAAGCCTGGAGGCCCATCCCCAAGCTGACAGTTTAGCCATGTCGGTATCCCCCCACCCCAACAGTAGTCATGAGGGGAGGAACAGGCTCCTAAGAGGAAATGGGGCCTGCCCTCTGGACCTCAGTTTTCTCCTTTGAGCAGGGAATTGGGGATAATACCCTCTACCCCAGTAGCTCCTCTCCCTTTTCCCTTGCTAATCCCACCCTCCCCCAGCTCGGGGACCAGGTGGCCACCAGCCTCCTCCCCCAGCCCAGTCAGGCATTCCCTGGACAGAGGCCTGTTGTCTTAGCAACGAAGGCTTTCAGTCAAAGCCCCAGCCCCCGGGGGGAGTCTGTGGGGCCCTCTGGGAGGAAGGGACCAAGCTGTTACCCACCCTCCCTCCCCTCCATCCCCCAAAGTGCTTTAAGATGCGGTGAGGGCCTGAGGGCATCTAGGCAAAGATCCCACCTGGCACGATCGGATGGGGCCTGGGGTTCAGGGATCAGCCAGGGTTTAAACACCAGGGTCGAGTCCTCTGGGGCATACGGGGGCTAGGGGAGGAGGGACCCGGGCCAGCTGCCGGGACGGGGTTATTGGTGGATCTGTAACCCTGGGGCCCCAGGAGGCCAGGCCAGTGCCCAGCAGCTGAAAACTGCCCTCTTCTCTAGGAAAGGGGGAGATCAGCCCCAGGGCATTGTTCCCGGGGAGGAGAAGAGAGATCACGGAAGGTCCGGGATGCACCGGCTTATCGCCTCTATCTGCGCTCCCACCCCCGCCCTCGCCTCTACTCGCACCCTTTTCCGTGCTTAGTTTCTGCCTGTCTCTTTAAAGCGATAGAAGCGCCTGGGCAGGAGCCGGGCCATACCATTTGCTTCCCGGAGGAGGGGGAGACGGAGTTAAGACTCCCCACTCCGCGGAGGGGCGGTCGGGGGACGCCTTGCCCCACGAAGCATTTTCACGTTCCGAAGTGAGAAGAAGTGCCTTTCCTTCCAGGAAACCGGGGAGGTTCCTCGACAATGGTCTTTTCCCAACTTGGCAGCCCCCAAAATCCTTCCCCACCTGGCTCCCTGCAGACTGCCCTGGGCCCGCCCTCCCTCTGATCTTTTAAAGGGGCCGCGCCGGGCCGAGGGGGTGGGGCCGTGGGAGGAAAAGTTGGATCGTTTGCGAACAACCGAGTGCGGGCTCGGGGGTCCGGGGCTTGAGGCTTTGGGTGCCGGTGACCATGGGGGTGGCTCGGGCCCTCGCTGCGAGGTGAGTAAGTGCCGGGCGAAGGTCCCCAGATTCTCCCGGGGGATCTGCGCCCCCAGCCTTGGCACCGGTGCCGGCCGCCCCTCGCGCCCGCCGCGGGAGCCTGGCCCGCTCCCGGTTCCCAGCCGGGGCCAGGCGGGCGCGGGACCCACGTGCGGCTGGGGGCGGGGGACTAGGGACCAAGCCGCCAACAAAGGGGGCTTGTTCTGCCGCGAGGGGCCCCGGGCGGGGAAGGGGGGAGCCGGAGCACACGGGCCCGAGAGGGGAGCTGGGGCGGCCGTAGCCGTGGCCTTGGCCGTGGCCGAGTCAGCATTCCGGGAGCGCTGGCTGGAAGGGAGCCCTACCCTGCCCTGCCCTGCCCCAGCCCAGCCGGCAGCCGCTCCCCACCGTGGGAGGTCCGGATTGCTCCGGCCGGGACTCTCTCCTGGCCGGTCTCGGAGCTGCCTTTGTTCTTCCCTGGAGCAGCTGAGGCTGAGCGGTTTGCAAAGAAAGAGTTGGTAGATTGGGGTTGCAAGGGACCCGAGCCTCGTGAAACAGAGGCCCGTCCAATCTCTCCATCGTACACGGACGGAAAGTGATTCGAGGTACCCTAACCAGAGAGTTGAGGGACTTCGTAATAGACAAAATTGGAACGGGCTTTAAAAGTCCTGTATAACTAACTCGGGGTGGGAAGGAATGGAAACTGCCTTGGGACACTTCAGAGCTTCCCCGGAGACCGCTAATCCCCTCCTCTCCCACTTCCTAGCAGGTCCTGAGCCAGCCCTGCAGCTTGCAACAAGAGCCCCCCATGATGTGGGCAGCGGCCCAGACGGCCCTGGCCCTGACCCTCCTGGTGTCGCTGGTCTCGGCGGGGCCCAGAATCGAAGAGCCAAAGCCTACCGCCCCACCCATCTTTACCCGGCGCCCCTTCCTGGTGGCTTGGAACGCCCCAACCCAGGATTGCAAGCCAAGATTCAAGGTAGAGCTAGACTTCTCCGTCTTTGATATTCAGGCGTCACCCAACGAAGGGTGGGTGGACCAGAATCTCACCATTTTCTATCGAAATCGCCTGGGCTACTACCCTTACCATGACTCGCACCTGCGACCGGTCCATGGGGGTGTGCCTCAGAATAGTAGCCTGATCGACCACCTGGAGCGCTTGCCGGAAGGGGTCCGACACTACATCAGGTCACCCGACCGAGAAGGTCTGGCCGTCATTGACTGGGAGGACTGGCGCCCAGTCTGGATCAGAAACTGGCAGAGCAAGGATGTGTACCGCAAGGTCTCCCGCCAACTCGTCAGTTCCCGACACCCCACCTGGACCCCGGAGCAGGTGGGCAAGCAGGCCCAATACGAGTTCGAGTTCGCTGCCCGGCAGTTCATGCTGGAGACCCTGCGATGGGCAAAGGAAACTCGACCCCGCCAGCTCTGGGGGTTCTACCTCTTCCCTGACTGTTACAACCACGACTACGTGCAGAATTGGTCCAGCTACACAGGCCGCTGCCCAGATGTTGAGGTCTCGAGAAATGACCAGCTGGCCTGGCTCTGGGCAGAGAGCAGTGCCCTCTACCCTTCCATTTACCTGGACCCCATGCTAAAGTCCTCCTCCAATGGTCGGAAGTTTGTGCGCTACCGTGTGGGGGAAGCCCTGAGGGTGGCCCGGGAGCACCACGCCGACTACTCCCTCCCAGTCTTCGTCTATACACGCCCCACCTATACCCAGAGCTTCACAGGGCTCAGCGAGGTAACCCAGCTTCCAGCTGGGAGAGCAGGGCTGGGGGGGTGGCGGTGGGCTTAGCCACGGAGGAAGCCACAGGTCGGGGATGCTTCAGACCTTGGAACAGAGGGATCCGTTAGACCTGCAAGGCCGAACTCTTCGTTTTACAGATGGGGAGAGCGAGGCCCTGAAGGGAGGTGGGATCATAGAGACTTGTAGAAGTAAAGGACTTTAGAAACCATTGGCCAGCTCCCACACTTTACAACTAACAGTGAAGGGGGGAGGATTTGAGCTTAGCAAGGGGAGCTGGCTGTCTCCAGGAGGCCAAACTAAGCCTAGGATTTGGTGGCTCCCAGGACAGGAGCCTGCCCACACTGGCTCCACAGCCCTCAGGCCCCATTGCCCAAGGAAGGAGGTCTTCTGGGTTTGCAGAGAGTCTTGCTAATGTCCCTGCCTTAGAATTTCAAGAGTGGGAAGTTGATTAAGCCCCTTGTAGGAGGGGGTACCTGGCAGAAATTTTTCTTTTCTCCCTTCCTCATATACCCCAAAGCGTCTGGAGAGGATAGAGAGCCGGCCTGGACTTGTCTGACATGGGCTATTCTCTCTGCCTCTGATCTGAAGCTTGAAACCCTGCCCAGACAAGCCTGAAGAGACAGGCAGAGGTTCCAGGAGGTAGAAGAAAGAAAGGGAGCAGCCCCTCTGTTTGTCTCACCCCACCCGTCCCCCTCGCCTGCAGTTCTGACCTGTCCTATTTCTTTTCCTAGATGGACCTCATCTCCACTATTGGGGAGAGTGCAGCTCTAGGAGCAGCTGGAATCATCATCTGGGGAGATGCAGATTATACCAAGGGCCCGGTAAGTGGAGCCATGGGGCATAAGGGTCTAGGTATGGACTGGCCTGACCAAAAATCCTACCTTCCCCCAAGAAAGGAGGAAGGTATTTAATATAAGGGGAAACTGAGATTCAACGAGAGGAAGGGACTTGCCCACTGGGTTTAGTCACAACCCAGTGACTAAATGGCAAACCTAAGATTCAAATCTAGGTTTCCTGATTCAATCTAAAGCTCTTTTCGTAGTCTGAAAGAGAAAAGCCATGTACCAAAAAAAACCTAAACGAAATAAAATAAAAACCACATCCCATAGACAAACAAGCCTTGGCTGGGATGCAAGGGCAGTATAATTGCCCACACAGTCAAGAAAGGCTTCTCAGAAGTTGAGCTGCAGTCCTAAGTCAGAAAATAGGAAGAAGGACAGGAACTTTGTTCCCGTCATCGTTGGGATGTTGAAATTAGCAGAGAATGGCAGTGCTGGGAGGGGCATAGATTCACCAGGTTTTGAAGATGGAAGGGACCGTCTAGCCCAAGCAACAGAAACCATGCTCAGAAAATGAGCCCCCCGCCCCTTACACCACATAGGACAGCCCCTCCGAGCCCTCCAGGGATGTGTCACCCACTCCTTCCCAAGATATCTCATTCCTCTAAGGGAGAGGTGGGGATGGTAGTTGTTTTCTAACATCAAGTCTAAATTTGACTTGTTTTCTAGGGCCAAACCAAACAAATCAGAGCTCTATAAGTGCTTAAAGATAAAGTATCAAAAGCAAAGGGGTTCTTAGAGTGCAAAAGGTAGATCAGAGCCAGG
Organism: Sarcophilus harrisii; assembly: GCF_902635505.1. NCBI lineage: Eukaryota > Metazoa > Chordata > Mammalia > Dasyuromorphia > Dasyuridae > Sarcophilus > Sarcophilus harrisii. The sequence goes on from NC_045426.1 coordinate 83,298,545, forward strand.
AGGCCCCTTAGAATGTAAAGGAAGAATGTTATTGCTGGGAGGGCTCTTAGACTGTCAGAACTGGGAAGGACTTTAGAATTAGGAGCAGGATTCGGTGAAGCCCTAAAATCCAAACTATTTCTTTTACAGAGGGCAAACTAAGGCTGAGAAATTCATATTAAGTTCCATGTCCCATCCCTGGCTTAGTAGTTAGTTCCATGATCTCCCCACAAACATACCCCTTTTTATTGCCTTTTGCTCCCTGTTCTCCCCCATTTTTCCCTGAACTTGCATTTAAAGGAAAGGGGAAATGTGTCTTTGTTCCAGCAGCTGCTCCTAGCGTCTCTCCCCACCCCTCCGCCTGTCTTGAGTGCCTCCCCAGCCAGGAAAGGGGTGGGGATGGGAGCCTGGAGGAATAAGATCCGGCCTCAGAATCCCTACCCCCCTCACCATTGTCCCTCTTTCTGGGGCGATTGAGTACATACACAACAGAGCACAGGGCAGACTCTTAGAAAGCTGCCTACAAACAAAGAGTCCAAGGAAAGGGGTCCTAGCAGAGGCAATTTCCCTCGCTGCCTACTCCCAGTCCTGCAGCCAGCTTTGAGACAAATGGGTTTCTTTCCCCACTTTTCATTGGAGGGTGGGGGATTTGGCTGTAACCTCCCATGCCCCCACCCATCTATGCCTAATTCCCTGCGTAGTTGGTATTTTCTCTAAGACCTCACACAAGGATCCCACAAAGATCAGCCGAGGCCCAAACCCACGTTCAACCTGTCAGGCTCCCATTGGTCAGAGCCTCCTTTGGGGCTCTGGAGACCCTTGCCCCTAAAGAGCTTTGTCTGATGCAGAAAGCAGGAAGATCCAAGAGAGACTGAAATAGATGAGAGACTTTGGGAGGGAAGGTTCTGCTTTCCCAGGTCCTGTAGGACTATCCCAGGAAAGAGGAGGTGGTGGGGTCCAAGTTGGGGCTTGCAGGGAGGGAGGGGCTCCAGCATGGAGCATGGGGTGTTCATTCCAAGTCTTAAGAACCACACTTAACAGAGGTACAGATGAGGAGGTGGGAGGTGGCTCGACGCTCATGAGGATGCTCAGAGAGAGTCACTCCATGTGGCTCCCAGCTCCCCATGGAGAAAGGCCACAAGGTCTGATGGGAAGGGGGATAAGTCTGGGACCAGAATTCAAATCCTGACTCAAGTCCAAACTTAGCTGGATGGCCTGATCCAGTCATTTCCTTCTCTCAAGTGCGTGGTGACGGTGAGAAATGAATGCCTTACCCTGACCTGCTCTACCTTCCCTTCAGGAAACCTGCCAGAAAATCAAGGAGTACCTGGAAAGCCGCTTGGCCCCTTACGTGGTGAACGTCTCGGAGGCTGCTTTCCGCTGCAGTGAGGACCTGTGCCACGGGCACGGGCGCTGCCAGCGACGGCTGCCCAACTCCAATGCCTTCCTGCACCTGAACCCCCGGAGCTTTCGCCTTCGTCCTGCTCAGAGCCCCAAGGAGCCCCTCTTCCGGGCTGAGGGCGAGTTCAGCCAGGCTGACCTGGCCCAGCTCCAGGATAACTTCCATTGCCAGTGCTACCAGGGCTGGCATGGGGAGAGCTGCCAGCACAGCCGCAAAGCCCCAAACAGGGGCTCCGCCAGTGGCCCATCGGGCCTAGTAGCCCTGCTGGCCCTGGGCCTCTTGGTCCTCCTCCGACTGCCGTAGGTAGCTATGGCTGGGGCTTCCACAAAGGAGCCAGTGATTTTAGATTGGTGTAGGGTCCCTGCCCAGGAGCCTGTAGCTGATGTAGTTGGGCTTAGGGGAGAGGAATAGCCCCCATTTGGCAACACTCATCCCCAGCCATGCTTTACATATCCCTCACAGGGGTAGGGCCAGGAGCAGAGTGGGGTGTGGAGGGGGAGTAGCCTTCAACCCTTTGCCTATGTTTCCCCCTGTTTTAAGGGGGGGGATGTTGAGAAGAGAGTTTGTATGAATTGCTGCTGGGTGTCTTCCCGTCCTAGGGGAGGGGCTGTTAGTGGAGAATAGGGATGGGGGGCACGGCAGGGCCGTAGAGAGCCCCCTGCCCCTCTCCTCTCTATATTTTGTTATTGTTATTATTATTATTATTATTATTATTGGGATATTTTGTAAATTAAACAGAAAAACAAACAACTCTATGTAGAAATGTGAATGGAGTGCACTGGGGAGGAGCGGGCAGGGTTAGTGAGCAGGCCCTCGGTGCTCTCCGGGCCCAGAGCCAATCTTGGGGCTAATTGAGCCCTTCCCACCAGAAGGAAAGACCTGACATCTGGGACTCCACATTTGGTGGGATGGAGGATGGGGAAGCAAGATGGCAGCCCCCAAACAGCATGGGCTCAGCTGAATGAGATGCCCAGAAGACCCTGTCTCGCTTTCTGCTTAAAGTGCTGCCAGGGATAGACACCATCCAGAACAGAGGGGTACTTTACCTCTCTCCACCTTTTAATGAGCCGCTGCTTCAGGCACTTAGTGGTTGCTCCCCTTCCTCGATGATTGCTGCCCTGTAAGGGCTCAGCTCCTACCCACCCACCTTGTGGTACTCCCAAGACCAAGGAGGGGCTTGTGGAGTGTGGGCAGGGTTGGTGGGCTGGAGGTGGAGGAAATAGAATGTGACAGTGGGGGGGGGGGTCTGTGAAGAGGGGGCTCAGCATGGCTCCGGGCTTGGGGCCAGCCTTCCTCAGTGCTGTTTTTCCCATGGGCACGTTGCCCAGCTCTATGTTTCTCGACCCTCTGCTTACATCCTTCACTGGGGTGCTCCCCCAACCCTCCACCTGCCAGGGGAGGGAGAAGGGGCCGGATCCATCTTTCTGCCCTACAGCAGAGGGAAAATGCCATGCTGGCCGGTTAATTCTGGCCCTTGCACCTCTGGTCTCTGCCATACCTGAGGCTGGCTCAGACACGGGCCCCGGGGAAATCCCTTGTTTCCTAGGTGGGGTCCTAAGGAGGCCTGGTTGGGCACCGGGCTGGCCCGGGCACACAGCAAGCAGTGGCAAAGACAATACTGGGAGCAGGATCCCATCCTGGTGCAGGGCCTTCTCCCCTTCCCCTGTCCCGCCACACACCTGGCTGGGCTTCCTGACCACAGCCTCCGGCCAGCCCTTCGCCACACTGGTTTCCGGTGGTGTGTCCCATGAGCCTCAACCCTGAGCCCTCTAGTGGGCAGTCTGCTCGCTGCCCGAGCTTAGGGTTGGTTTTCCAAAGCCAGAGCTCATCTGTTTCAGCATTTCTGAGTGATCTGGGTGTCCCCAAGGTCACAGCTACATTGAATCATATCAAGATGTTTTAATTTCTAAAACGGTGTATACCCAAAAGCTAGAATCCACATAAAATCCCACGATTCCCCTTTGGGGGTTTCTGAGACCCCCCCCAATCTTCCAAACCTCTCTTCAATTTTCTCCCCCATTTTTGCCACAAGATGGGCACCCCTAGAGTTCTTCCTCACCCACCTCCCCAGTGACATAGTGAAGCCAGCCCATAAAGGTTCCTGGGTCTGCAAAATGCGAGGAACTGTGCCGGAGGGGGTGTCCCCCTCCCCCCCCATATTTGGCCGGAGGAGGGGGCAGAGCCCTAGCTTCTGGCCTGGCCACAGCACAAGAATCAGTCCCTTTCCTGAGAGGAGGGTGGGGTAGGAAGGCCTGGAGATGTGGGGTTAAAGGTTGAACCTGTCTCAGACATTAGCTGTACAAATGCCCTAGGCCCTGGTTCTTCAGCTGAGGGCTCGGAAGAATAAGACTGAATCCCTCTGGGGCTGTTCTCATCTCTAACCTGGGAGGGGAGCTGTCAGCTCTGGCTTCTTGGGCTTCGGGTCAGGAACATCTCCAGATATCGGAGCACAGGGATCAAGTGGGAAAAGCATGGCCTTCCTCCCAGGAACGGGCAGCAGCTGGTGGGTATGGCCCGGTGCCGGCCAAGAAGTCTGGGGAACAGGACCACGGCAGCGGAGACCTGCGCAAGTGGGTCTTGTACCCAACAAGTGGGGCAGGGGCTTCCCTCTGAACCATGAGTCGCTGCTAGGGAATAGCACTTATATTACCCGCTGCACATCGGACACGGCTGAGACGTTTATAAATATCTGGTCCTCCCCACAGATGATTGGGGCCATTGTGACCCCTATTCTACTGTATAAGGAGAAGATTCTCTGTTCTAACTGCCTCCAGCCATTAGCTGATCTTCCCCCACCTCTCTTTTTTTAAATAAAGCTTTTTATTTTCAAAACATTCACGGATAATTTGACAGCACTGATCCTTGCAATCTTGTGGTTCATATTTTCTCCCTCCCCCCCCCCCTCCAGATGGCAAGCAGCCTACTTTTTTTTTTTATGGCAGGGTTAAGTGACTTGTTCAAGGTCACACAGCTAGAAAGTATCTGAAGTTAGATTTGAACCCCGATCCCAGTGCTCTAGCTGGCCCTGTTACCTAGCTCTTCTACTAATTCTTCAAGCTTCTTGGATGGCAAAACTCTTGACCATGGAGTGAAGAGAATGGTGACCCTTGAATCAGAAGACTAAGATTTGAGGTTCAGAACTGTCACAACCTTTGTAATCATAGGCAAATCCTCTAACCTCTCTGCCATAGTCCAAACCTCTTCTCCCCCCAGATTCCCTGCAATACCTCCCGCACACACCAAGAGTGTACCGGTAAATATTTAACAACTGACTCTCTGAAAATGCCCCTTCCACTCATACCAGAGAAGGCTGATCAATATTTAACAACTGACATTCCGAAATGCCCCACCAGGGTGAGCTGGTCAGTGTTTAACAACTGGCTCTCCAAAAATGCCTGCAATACCCTCCCTTCCATACCAGGGATATGCTAGTAAATGTTTGAACAATCAGCTTTCTGAACATGCCCGCTACATTTTTCAGTTCAATCTACATTTTGCCATTTTCTCCACCACTTTTAAGTCTTGACAATCAACAATGACAATGATTTGTAGCATTTGCCAGTTACTAAGAAGTACAATGCTTACACTGAAGATTTAATGATCAGGTTCTTTAGGACCTCTTCCCTCCTCCCTCTTAGCAGAAGACTTGGCCTCCCACTGTTATTCAGAAAACAAAGACCATTGACTAGAAGCTTTTCTCTTCCTCAGCTCCAAAACATTCCTTTCTGTAATCACTCTTCTCCCTTCCTTTAATGCCCCATCTGAGAAAAAGATGACTCTTTCTAAGGGCACTCACCACCCAGCCTCCTTTAGGAACAAATCAGTGGAGCAGCATCTAGTAAATGCTCACAATGTGCCCAGCACTGTGCTAAGTGGTAAGGTAACAGAAAATAAACTACCTCTAGACTCAAGGAATTTGCATTCTAATAAAATAAATCAACATTTCTAGTGGAGATTGGGAAGATGAAAGGATGTTTTATTCGGAGGATATGGAAACAGGGAATAAAGGAGAGAGGTTGATAGTCAGATATTGAGAAGATTTGGATGGATGGATAGATAGATGGCTGCATAGGATGTGAAGCTGAAATGTGGTCCGATGGGCTAGTTTCTAGATGAATTTGTAGTCCTAATTCAGAAGATTTCTAGTGGTTTCATTTATCCACACTCAGCCTCATTATGCAGGGTTGATGCCTAAGATGGGAGCTCCAAAAATGAGAGTACTAATAATCCAAAGTATGGATGGAGATGTAGGAAAGGGGCCAGGTGTCAAGCCCTATGTAGAGGGGACCAGTCCAGAGAGGAAGGAACTCAGCAAAAACCTTAGCAGGCAGATGGCAAGACAGATGGTTGACTAGATGAGATGTGAAGCTGCAGCATCACTGGAACACTTCCCCTTTGGTCACTCCTTTACCAGAACCTACAAAGTCCCCTCCAAGGGGTCTCCCTGAAAGCTTACACTCATATTTAATATTCCTTTGAGCCAGCATCTATCAAAAAATCTCTGGCTTGAGTCCCCATTAGGTGTGTTCTCTCTCAAGCCAAACCATATGTGACATTTAAATAATCAATAAAAATCTTTTGATAAGTCACAGTGGTAAGAGAAATAACTAGGAAAAATCCGCTTCCTTCCTGGATATTCTTTCCTCATTTGGCTTCTGTCACACAGATCTCCCTTGGTTCTCCTCTATGGCTGACCATCCCTTTATAATTAATTTTGTGGGATCATTCTCCATTTCCCACCTACTAATCATGAATGCTTTCCAGAGCTCTATCTTGGGCCCTTCCTTCTCTGTCTTGAAGTTTCTTTTGGTGATTTCATCTTTTCCCATGGATTCAATTTGCAGTGTTATATGGGGGGATCCTGAAGTCTATATGTAGAAATAGCGGTAGGGTTAGTGTTGGCAGAAAGGGAGGACAAAACAAAAAAAATGGCTAACTATACCTTGCCTCTCCAAGTGTGATAAATAAAGCTCCCAGGAATAATTGTCAGGAAATATCCAGGAGCACATTAAGAAGTGAAAAGAATATTATCACCTGAATATAAAGAATAGAACAAATTCAAAAAGTAACAGTTGAGACAGAAGAGAGTTTAAGTGACCAACTTGACACCTAAGAGCTTCTCTTTTAAAAAAAAAAAAATATATATATATATATATATATATATATTATAGCTTTTTACTTACAAAGTATATATGCATGGGTAATTTTACAGCGTTGGCAATTGCCAAACCTTTTGTTCCAACTTTTTCCCTCCTTCTCTCCACCCTTTCCCCCAGATGGCAGGTTGACCAATATATGTTAAATATGTTAAAGTAGAAATTAAATACAATATATGTATACACGTCCAAACAGTTATTTTGCTGTATAAAAAGAGTCAGACTTTGAAATAGTGTACAAATAACCTGTGAATGAAATCAAAAATGCAGGCGGACAAAAATAGAGGGATTGGGAATTCATGTTCATAGTCATCTCCCAGAGTTCTTTTGCTAAGAGCTTTTCTTAGTTTGATTTATAAAAGCACTGACATGACTCCTGAGGCTTGGAACTAAAAGAACGATAATTGGGGGGTGGAGGGGGGGGCGGCATATAGATGTAGTTCAGCAGAGAGCAGCTCATCCCAGACACTAGAAGATAACTAGAAGATAACAATGAAGTGGAAATACTAGACTAGTAAGAACTGCCTCAAACTGCCTGAAAGAGAAAGCAGCATGGAGCCCAAGAAGATGACATCAGTAGTACCTCATACAAGGGATTAGGAGCATCCAAGACAGAGCAGTGCCGGCAAGGAGCACTGGGAGAGAAATGTTTCAGGAGAAACATTGCCTTATAGACATGAGTTAATTGACTTCTCGTGTTCCCTGGCCACATGTATTTCCAGAAATTCCCCCATCCCTCTAGTGGGAGAGTGTAGACATGTGCATGGGGCTTTGGATTAATGTGTCTCTGCTTGATGTAGTAAAAGGAGTATTGGTGGGAGTTTGTGAACTGTGGTTTAGAATGGATTCTGACCCACAATCATGCATTCAATCTCAGGGCAGCTTTTAGGGGAAAGTTATCATTGAAGAGGCCCTAGGTTCTCTATATTTCTGGCCCTATTCTCTCACCCAGACTCCTACACTGCAAGATCAACTGCCTACTGCACATTTGGAAATGCTATCCCAACCTCAACGAGGTGTCCAAAATAGAACTCATTATATCTGCCTTCAAAAGCCACCCTTCCTACATTTCCTATTTCTGTTTCGGGCCCAACTCATCCTACCAGTGACCCATATAGCACAGCTGCTGTCCTTAGTCCCTCAACACCTCTTTCCTGCTCTATTCTTCCACTACCCTCCTAATTTATCTTCTTCACTTTCTTCCCTCTCTAAACTATCCTCCACACAGCTGCCACACACATATTCCTTTTAAATTTTGTTTTGTCTTAAATTTATATGTATTTTTCCATTATATATGAAAATAATTTTAAATATTTTTTGAGTTCCAAATTCCCTCCCTCCCTCTCACTTCCCCCTTGAAAATGCAAGCAATCTGATACAGATTATAGATGTGTAACCATGTAAAACATATTTCCACATTAGCCATGTTCTAAAAGACAAGACACCCTTCCCCCCAAAACAAAAAAAAATAAAGTTTAAAAAAGTAGGTTTAGCTCCGCATTCAGACTCTATCATTTTTTTCTCTGAAGGTGGATAGCATTTTTCGTCATAAATCCTTTGAATTTAACTGTCTTGCTAAGAATAGCTGTCATTCACAGTTGATTCAACATATAATATTGCTGTTACTGTGTACAATGTTTTCCTGGTTCTGCTCACTTCACTTTGCATGAGTTCACATAAGCCTTCCCAGGTTTTTCTGAATCCATCCCGCTCATCATTTTTTATAGCACAATATTATTCCACTGTAATCATATACCACAGCCTGTTCAGCCATTCTCCAATTAATGGATATCCTATCTTTCCAATTTTTTGATACCACAAAAAGAGCTGCTATAAGCATTTTTAATATGTATAGTCTTTTTCCTTTGAGATACAGACCTAGTGGTATATTGCTGGGTCAAAGGATATGCACAGATTTATAGTTCTTTGGACATTGTTCTCCAAAATAGTTGGATCACCAAGACAATTTCAGTAGACTTGGGATGGAAATGGTATTTGCATTCGGAGAGAGAACTATGGAGGCTGCAAAGTGTGAGGAAGCAAAGTATTTTCTCCTCTTTTTTTGTTGTTTGTTTTTTTTCTTTCTTGTGGTTTTTCCCTTTTGTTCTGATTTTTCTTTCACAACATGATTAGTATGGAATATGATTGTACATTTATAACCTATATTCAACTGCTTGTTGTCTTGGGGAGGGGGCAGGTAAGAGAAGGAGGGAGAAAAAATTTGGAACACAAATCTTACAAAAATGAATGTTGAAAACTATTTTTACAAGTCTTTGGAAAAATAGAATAGTATTGAAGAAAAAAAAAAATGTTGAATCAGTTCAAACTCCACCAACAGTGCATTAGTGTCTCAATTTTTTCCACATTCCTCTTAATCTTTCTAATCTATCATATTAGCCAATCCAATAGGTATGGAGTGTTGCCTCAGAGATGTTTTAATTTGCATTTTCAATGGCTACACATATTCCTAAAATATGTCTGACCGTGTCACTTTCCCACTCAGGAATCCTCAATGATTCCCATTACCTCTAGAATAAAAAGAAAACTTCACAGCCTATCACTTATTCTCCTCATCTCTTCCCAGCCCCACAATCCAGCTCCAACCTAGATTTCCAAACTTGTTTTACATAATTTGCCTTCACGAACTCTATTTTTTCAACCAAACTGGCCAATTGTCTGTTCCATAATTGACATTCCATCCCCTATCTCTTCTCTCCTTATCTGTGTACCAGCTATTCCACATTCCTGGACTCTCTTACTGTTTTCTGTCTCTTAAAATTTCTGCATTCCTTCAACGATAAACTCTCTTTAAGTCCTCTCCTTCCCCCTTACCCCCCATGAAAGCAAAGAGATGGAACTCATGAGTTTGAACACTTAAGGGAGCTGGGGTGGGGGCCATCAGAGAAGAAGGCAGTTCGCTCTCTGGAAATAGAAATGGAAGAAAGGAAATGTCTAGCATATATTTTTGGACATCATTAATGAGCAAATTTGTTTTGCTTCACTATGCATATTTGTTTAAAAATGTTTTGTTTTTCTTTTAAAGAAGGATTAGGAAATAGAAAATAATGTAGAAAAAAGAAAGAAAGAAGGAAAGAAAGGGAGAAGAAAAGGAAGGAAGGAAGGGAAAAAGGGAGGACAAAAGGAAGGGAAGGAAGGGAGGGAGAGAAGGAAGGAAAGAAGGAAGAGATAAAGGGAAAGTAAAAGAAAGGGAGAAAGGAAGGGAAGGAGGAAGAAAGGGAACAGGGAAGGAAAGAAGAAACAGAAAGAAGGAGGGGAAAAGGAAGGGAGAAAGGGAGGGAAGGAAGAGAGAGAGAGAAGGAAGGAAGGAAGAATGGGGGAGAGAAAGGAAGGGAGAAAGAGAGGGGGGAAAAGGTGAGAGGATGGAAGGAAAGAAGGAAAGAAGAGAAAGAGGGAGAGGGAGAGGGAAAGAATGGGAGAAAGAGAGGGAAGGAAGTTTGGTAGCTAGTCTAATATCCATCTTCTCCCACACACATTCCTTCAGAGCTTCCCAAACACTGAGTTAGCGCTGGTGATGCATCTGTCAACTTCATCATCAACATGGACACCCCTGGAAAATACAGTGCCAAGGTAGAACTTATTCACAACATTCAAAACTTCATCATTTTGCTGTAACCAGTGGTTCCATATATGGATGATACAGTGCTGACTTATTGCTGATGGCTTATTTTTTAAGAAGGAAGAGAGCAAGGGAGTGAAGGAAGGAAGGAAGAGAGGAAGAGAAGGAGAGAGAGGGAAAGAAAGGCGCTAGTGAATTTAGGAGACAGCATCTGCTTCAGTCTCTTGTCTCCACAGCAGCCCTCAGAGCCAAGGAGTTACAATTATATCAAAACAAAGTCTGTCTCTCCTTAACTTCCATCCATTATTCTTAGTTCTGCTCTCTGGAGCCTAATCAGAAGGCAACAAGGTGGGTAACAAGCATTTATTAAGCTCTCCCAATATGCCCAGCACTGTGCTAAGTTGGTCAGTTGTAGTCCTTTCTCTAAAAGGACCAAAATGACATCGCTGTGATAGAGTCAAACAGCAGATCAGACCCACATGAGCTCGGAATGCTCTGCCTCGGGGTGGACACAGAGAGTCCCCATGAAGATTTGGGCCAGGTTCTCTAACTGCACATCCTACATCTCTTCTGATTGTTGTTTCCAGATGGTTATGCATTCAACGCAGCCTCTGAAACTGAGATGCAACAAAGTATGGTTCTATTCTTTGCTGAAAACACAGGGGCTCCATCAGCTAGCGCAGTATCATCCACATGTGGAACTGTTGGTTACAGCAAAGGATGGAGTTTGAATGTTGTAGATAAGTTCTTTGACCTTGGTATTGTACTTTCCAGGAATGTCCACATTGATGATGACAGATGCAGCGTCAGAGCTAACTCAATATTTGGGAGGCTCTGAAGGAAACTGTGGGAGAGGACGGATTTTAGACTAACTACAGAACTAAAGGTCTGCAGAGCTGTTGCGCTGACCTCATTGTCATATGCCTGTGAAACCTGGACAGTATATCAACACCAAACTGGATCGCTTCCATTTGAATTGTCTTTTTTTTTTTTTTTTTTTTTTTTTTTTTTTTACAAAACAGAGCTACATTTACTATGTTGTTAATTGTCTAGACAAAAGAAAGTAATGGAAAAATGTCAATAATACAGATCTCATTACATTCATTTTCTCCAAAAACCCACCCCTCTTTTTTTTTTTTTTTTTGCTGAAGCAATTGGGGTTAAGTGACTTGTCCAAGGTCACACAGCCAGGAAGTGTTAAGTGTCTGAGGCCAGATTTGAACTCAGGTCCTCCTGACTTCAGGGCTGGGCACCTACTGCCCCCCCCCTTTCTATGCATACATATTTATACAATTATCTTCCTGCACAAGAAAAATCCATTTGAATTGTCTTAAGAAGATTCTGAAGATCACCTGGATCCTTTCTCAAACCAAACTACCAAGCATTCCAACTCTACTACAGAGAACACAACTCCATTGGGCTGGCCACATTGTTCAAAAGCCAAATGTACACTTGCCAAAAGGACTATCCATGGAAGACTCACATAAGGTAAGTGCTCACAAGGTGAGCAGAAAAAGGGACATAAGGACACTCTCAGGGTCTCACTTAAGAACTTTAGAACTGCTTGTGAGGCAGGGGAGACGTTGGTACAGGGCTGCCCAACATGGCACCCCTTCATCAGAGAAGGTGATGTGCTCTATGAGCAAAGCAGAATTGAAGTATTTCAGAAGAAGCTCAAAAAGTTAGAGAATATACCCCAAATGTTCATAGAGACTGTGCCAAATGCTGAGGTTATAAATGCAAGCAACAAGAAAGATATTCCCTGCCCTCAAGGAACTTTCATTTTAAAAAAGGAATTTGAACTTGTGAAATGTACAGAGAAGTCCAAGGAGTTAATAGCTCAGCTGGGAGGGGGATGAAACATGGCCAGCTTGGACCTATCCCCAAAATGAAGGCCCTGGAAGGATTTCACCACTGGGAGAAGAGGGCCAGCTTAATGGAGGGATTTTCCAGTATAATAAATGTCCGGGACACTGAGGGATATTCCAGGAAGGCAACTCAATCATACTGGCAAAGTCCTAAGAGTCTAAAGCCCGGCTGGGAGGGGAACAAGGAACCCCAATCCTAGGGGTCTTCACATAGAGATTGAAAAATTATTTGTATGGTCCAGAGGAAGGTTCACTTAGGTGGAATCGGACAGGATGCCTTCTGAGATGTTAGCATCCCAGATTCACTCAGCTTGACCCTTCTTTCTTTCATTTGACTCCTTTTGAGTAATTTGCTCTCTGTCTCCTATTGAGCTACTAAGAAGGATGGAAGCATCTAGGGCCAACTGGGGCAGCAGCAGAAAAGAACAGAAGAGCTCTGAGGTACAGAAGAGAAAGAGAGGAAGAAAATCCTCTAGTTGGAGAAAACTAGATCCTACAGTCCAAATTACAGAGCCTTCCAAAGTTAGACAGAGGAGCTTATCATACTAAATGCAGGAGGCTCTAGTGAGCCAAGGAAAGTTTTTGAACAGGAAATTAAGGTTAGGGTCTGACAGGGAGAAAGTGACAGAGAACATTAGTTTCCTGGTACTGCCTGTTAGTCACTCAATCCTGATCCTGGCCCTCCGTTTTCCCAGAATGACCACAGACAATGATGCCCTTTTCTGGTTCCTTCCTTTCCTGGCAGACATACATGCTTGTGTCCCTGGAACTAGGACATCACTTGGATCCGGTATTGTTCTCATCACCTGTCACCCAGTCCCAGAGCTCTTCCTGAACTGTTCTGGTTGGGTCGTCTCTGTGATCCCCTCACGTTATGCCTTGTGTTATGGGTTTGTTTTTTTTTCTTTCTGTTGTTTTTTAATAGTATTTTTTCTCCAATTATAGGTCAAGATGATTTTTGTCATTCATTTAAAAAAATTTTTAATAATAACCTTTTTTTTCAAAATATATGCAAAGATAGTTTTCAACATTCATCCTTGCGAAACCTTGTGTTCCAAATTTTTCTCCCTCCCTTCCTCCTCAGCTCCCTTCCCTAAAGAGCAAGTAATCTAATGTAGATTAAATATGTGATATTCTTCTAAACACTTTCACATTTGTCATGTTTATCACTCACTTTTACAAAATTTTCTCCTTCCCTCCTCCCCTCCCCTCCTCTCTTTCTAAAATAGCAGCCATTTTGATATAGGCTAGACATGTGCTAACACATAGGAAAAATTTCTGTATTAGTCATTTGTGAAATAAGAAACAAATCAAAAGAAAAAAACAGAAAAAAGAATAAAGTAAGTGCAAAGGCATGCTTTTATCTACATTCAGAGTCCATCAGTCTTTTATCTGGATGAGGTTTGCATTTTTCTTCATACAAGTACAAAGGATTGTCTTGATCATTGTGTCCTGAGAAGAGCTGGGTCATTCATAGTTGATCATCACCTAATGTTGCTGATACTGTGAACAATGTTTTTCTGGTTCTGCTCATTTCATTTTGCCATAGTTCATACAAGTCTTTCTAAGTTTTTCTGAAATCTACTTCTTCAGCATTTCTTTTTGCACAATAATATTCATATATTGCAGTTTGTTCAACCATTCTCCAATTGATGAGCATCCCCTCAATTTCTAAAATTTTGCTACCACAATATGGGCTGCTATTAATATTTTTGTACATGTGGGTTGTTTCCCGTTTTTATGATCTCTTTGGGATACAGACGCAGAAGAGATACTGCTGGATCAAAGGGCATGCACATAACAACCATTTGAGCACAATTCCAAATTGCTCTCCAGAATAGTTGAGTCAGTTTGTAACTTCACCAATAGTGTATTAGGGTCCCAGTGTTCCCATACCCTCTCTAATATTTTTTTTCTTGTTTGTTGTATTATTTAATTTGATTGTTGTAAGGTGGTACCTCAGAGTTGTTTCAATTTGCATTTCTCCAATCAAAAGTGATTTAGAGCACTTTTTCATATACCTATAATTAGCTTTAATTTCTCTATCTAAAAACTATCTGTTCATATCCTCTGACCTTTTATCAATTGGGAGATAGATTGATCTCTTATAAATTCTGTTCTCCACATATTTGAAAAATGAGGCCTTTATCAGAGACTCTTGGTGTAAAGATTGTTTCAAAACTTTCTGCTTTCCTTCTGATGAAGTCAATGGTAGAATTGGGGTGGGAGATTCCCCTCTGCTCACAGGTGCAGGTCCTATGCAAAAGAATTTGCAAACCCCAAATCTGTGTGGCAGAAAGGGATTTATTGGCACTGAGAAGAGAATATCTTCACCAATGGGCAAAAGTCCCTGCAGGACAGCTTGCTAAGACAGCTTCCTTAGTAAGCATAATCCTGTTTAGTATTTCTGCAAAGATTCGGGGTTCAGAGTTGTCTTTTATTAGCTGTCTGAGGCTTTGGCTTCAATTCAAAATTGAATGATATTCATTCAATGTTGTCAATACCCTTGATCTCAAATCAAAAAGAGATTACTTATCTTGGGAGTTGGAGCTATTGGGAGTGGTTCTGGACTAATCTTCAACTCAATAGAGGGTACTACCAAGTTCCTAGTCATGACCTCCAACTGAATGAGACCACTTAACTGCCCTGAAGAGTGGGACTTTTTCAGGGGAGAATTTGGACAGTTTCAGGATTTACCCCCATCACGTCTAATCTTGGTTTCATGGTATCTCTTAGAAGAAGCAAGTGCCTTGTTAGCCCCTACATGTGGACCTCATTTATATTTCAAACTACCTTTTTCTTTTGCTTGGCTAACTATTGTTAGGACGCTTCCCTCAGAAGAATACTAAGTGGAGGGGATGTGAGAAAACTAGGACACTAATACATTGTTAGTAGAGTTGTGAAATGACCCAACCATTCTGAAGAGCAATTTGGAATTATACTCACAGCCCTATAAACCTGTGCATATCCTTTGATCTAGCAATGTCATTACTGGGTTTGTATCCAAAAGAAATCATAAAAGAGAGAAAAAGATCCATAAGTGCAAAAATATTTATAGCAGCTCTTTTTGTAATGGCGAGATACTGGAAACTGAGTGGATGCCCATCAGTTGGGGAATGGCTTTATATGTTAGGGTATATGAATATAATGAAACATTGTTTTATAAAAAATGATGAGCAGGCTGACTTCAAAAAATCCTGGAAAGACTTACATGAACTGATACTGAGTGAAGCAAGTAGAACCAAGAGAACATTGTGCACAGTAACAAAATTATGTGATGATCAATTGTCGTGGAGTTGCCTATTCTCAACAATGTGGTGATTTAAGACAATTCTAATAGATTTGTGATAGAAGGTGCCATCGACATCCAGAGAGGGAACTATGGATGTAATGTTTGAACTAGCTTTCTGGAGGACCTTGGGATCAGCCTGAGTCCTTGATCTTAGTGGAGAAGAGATGAAGGCAGGAGCCACCACGAGGCTGGTCAAAAATGGAATGTCCCTCTTCCAGTCCTTCTTAGCCCTTATATAACTTATTGTAATTACATCATTACAGTATACTAATTATGTGTGAACTGGACAACCATTACATCACCATACTAAGTATTAAGTATATGTGAACTAGAGAACCATCATCTCATCAATTCCACTGGAGTTAACACCTTGTTTCAAGTATACTTCTCCAGAGTTCCAGCTCTCTACATATAGAGACTGAATGCAGAGCAGAGCATAGTATTTTTACCTTTTTTGTTTGTTTGCTTTTTTCTTTCTCATGATATTTTCACTTTATGGTCTGATTTTTCTTGTACAACGTAACAAATATGGAAGTATATTCAAAAGAATTACAAATTTAAAAATGAATACCAAGTCCTTACCTGTGCCTCAGCTGTCCTTTATTTTAATTACTTGTTACAGATACCCATTGAATCCCAAACCCTTATCTTTCCATCCTTCATGACTGGGTTCAAACCCATCTTTTCCAGTAAGTCCTTGACCATTTCAGCTATTAGGAATGAGTCTAGTATTTGAAGCTGTGGGACCTGGCTTCAAATTCTGTCTCTGCCACTTACTACTTATTGAGCTTGGGCCATCTCTGTGATTTTGTGGTCTGATGAGCTACTAAGAAGAGGAGAAATACGTAGGGCCAGAAGAGCTGGGAATAAACTGGGGCAACAGTAGAGAAGAATAGAAGGGATCTGAGACATAAAAACCAAAAGAGGAAGAAAATTCACCATTAGGAAAAGACTAGAACCCTAGGGGTCTATTTTCTCATAGGGTCCAAATTACAGAGGCTGAAGCTCTTGGAATACTAAATGCAGGAGGCTCTAGTGAGCCAAAGAAAGGTTTGAACAGGAAATTTAGATAGGTCTGACAAGGAGAGAGTGACAGAAAGGTGTGTTATTCACTCAATCCTGATCCCGGCCCTCTGTTTTCCTAGAATGACCAAAGACAATGCTGCCCTTTTCTGGTTCTTTCCCTTCCTGGCCGACACACATGCTTGTGTCCCTGGAACAAGGACATCATATGCATCCAAAGTTGATCTCATCATCAGGGCAAGGGCCTTGTCAGCCCCCCCCCCCACACACACACAGACCCTCTGAGTCTTTTCTGAAAGGCAGAAAATTTAGGATTACAAATAAGAATCTCTACCCATCAAAAGTGCTTATAATCCATCAGGGGGAAAAATATATTCCAAACTACCCATTTTTTACTTGTTAACTATTATTAAGAACTTGCCCCCAGAAGAATACTAAGTCCTTGTCCACTATCTCTGCAGCCTTTCATTATAGTTACTTTTTACTATTACCCTCTGAGTCCCAAATTTATATCTTTCCATCCTTCAAAACCTGGGTCCAAACCCACCTTTTCTAGTCAGTCCTTTTTGACCATTTCAGCTTACAAGAATGAGTACAGTATTTGAAATCTGGCTTCAAAGATTTGAAATCTGCCACTTACTACCTTTATGAGTTTGGACCATCTCTGTGGTTTGATGAACTACCAAGAAGAATGGAAACATCCAGGGTCAGTTGGGTTGGGAATGAGTTGAGGAATCAGTAGAAAAAGACAGAAGGATTTTGATCAAGAAAGACTCTGAGGGGCCTGGAAAGAATCGGTTTCCCAATTTTTGAAAATAAGGGGATTAGCCTAGATAGGCTCTGGGATCCCATGATCTTGTGATCCTTTCTTTAAACTTCCAAAGTAAAACTTAATTGTCATTTATTTGGTCTGGAATTGTTTTGTTTTTCTAGACATATTGTTAAATCTCTAACTGAATTGTAAACTCCTAGGCAGCAGGAATCCTACAGATTTTTTTTTTCTGATTTCATGTAAAGCCAATTTTTAACATTCATTTTTTTTTAAAATTTTGAGTTCCAATTTCTTTCTCTCCCTTCCACTTTTCCCCCTTCCTTGAGAAGTCAAACAATTTTATGTAGAATCAGTCAAGCAGAACATTTCCATATTAGCTTGTGTTGTGAAAGAAAACACAGACCCCCCCCAAAAAAAAAACCCAAAATAAAGTTTTTAAAAAGTATGCTTCAATCTGTATTCATATTTCATCAGTTCTTTCTCAGAAGATGGATAGCATTTTTTAGCATGAATTCTTTGGAATTATCTTGGAACATTGTGGTTTTTTGTTGCTTGTTTATTTTTTTTTATTGTTTTTATAACACTTTTTAAAAATTCCACACTATCCTTTGTAACAAAGCATAAAGAAGAGATGAGGGAAAAAAACAACTTCAGCCAAACAAAACTAAGTAATCAGCCAAGTCTCAAAATGCCTAGGCATTCTTCCTCCCCCCAGCCTTTTTTTTTTTTTTTTTTTTTTTGCTCTTTTTAAAAGAATTTATTTAGCATTTTATTTTCCTAAGTTACATATAAAATCAATTTTTAATATTCATTTTTAAAACTTTAAGTTCCAGATTCTTTCCCTTTATCCCTTCTTACCTGCCCCCTCTTTATTGAAAATACAGTCTATTCAATATAGATTATACATGAGGGGTCATGCAAAACATTTGCATTATAATCATGTGAAAGATACCACAGACAACAACAACAAAAAAAAACCTTAAGAAAAATAAAGGGTTTTTTTTATTTGTTTGTTTGGTTTTTTTAGAGTATGCTTCAATCTACATTCAAACATTATCAGTTCCTTCTCTGAGTATGTATAGCATTTTTCATCATAAGACCTTCAAAGTTGTCTTGGATCATTGTATGTATATATATATATATATATATATTTTTTTTTGCTGAGGCAATTGAGGTTAAGTGACTTGCCCAGGGTCATGCAGCTAGAACATGTTAAGTGTCTGAGACCACATTTGAACTCAGGTCCTCCTGACTTCAAGGCTGGTGCTTTATCCACTGTGCCACCTAGGATCATTGTATTGCTGAGAATGGTTATGTCATTCACAGCTTATCATCTTACAATATTGCTGTTACTTTGTTCACAGTATATTTCACTTTGCATTGTTCATAGAAATCTTTCCAGATTTTCCTGAGAACATCCTGCTCATCATTTCCTATCACACAATGTATTCCATCATAATTACATACAACTATTCATTTAGCCATTCTCCATTTGATAATCATATTCTTAGTTTCCAGTTCCTTGCCCCTAGGAAAGAGCTGTTATAAACATTTTTTTTTGTGTATCATATATGTCCTATCCTTTTTTTTTTTTTTTTTTTTTTAATCCCTTTTAGGATACAGGCCTAGTAGTAGTATTACTACCATGGCTTTAATAGCCTTTGGGCATAGTTCCAAATTGCTCTATAGAATGGTTGAATTGTTGAGGTTAGGAACCGAATGTTGAGGTGTAGACCACATGTTGAGGTCTACATTTGGGGTACCTAAATGAAATTAGGGTTTAGTTAAGGTCTAGTGGCAGGTTTGGGGTTCAGGGAGTCAACCCTGTTCCCCTGCAACCCCCTTAGATTCGGCGCAAGGATACGGCGGTATATGAGGTCTAGAAGCGGCGCAGATTCCCAATAAAAGCATTTATTGGCCCAGAGAGCTAGATTAATAAAAGAGGTTTATTATTGAGTTTAGAAGTAGGAGATAGGTGAAGGTAGAGATAAAGAGGGCACTGGACAGAGGGTCCAGTGGACAGAGGGTCCTCACATGGCGACCATGTTTGGAATCTCTGCAAAGAGGGGTTCCCAGCGTGGTCCTTTTAAGTCGGAGACTTAGCTCGAGGGGCTTTGGGGTGTAGCCCCAGAGTTGGCTCAGATCCAGGTGGGACTGGGACAGGTGCGGACCTTCTATTGGAATTTAAAGGGACCAGGATTTGTGAGTCAAAGGGTAATTTACATTAGCTAGGGGAGTTGGGAATCAAAGATTGGAATCTTTCCCGCATCAGAATCAGTTCACAACTGTGCTAACAGTATATTAATGTTTCATTTTTCCTACATTTTCTCCAACATTTGTCATTTTCCTTTTTTGTCCTATTAGCTAACCTAATATGTATTCTTATGATTTCCCTTTTCTCTTTACCTTTTTATGCCTCTCCAGACTCTGATATTTGAACATCAAACTTTCTATTCAACTCAGGTCTTTTCATCAGAATGTTTAAAAATCCTTTATTTCATTGAATGTATATTTTCCCCCCTGATGGATTATAAGCACTTTTGATGGGTAGAGATTCTTATTTGTAATCCTAAATCTTCTGCCTTTCAGAATATTATATTTCAAAACCTCCAGTTCTTTAATGTAAAAACTACTGAATCCTGTATTATCTTGACTGTAATTCCACAATACTTAAATTGTTTCTTTCTGACTGCTTGCAGTATTTTCTCTTTGATTTGGGAGTTCTGGAATTTGGCTATACTATTCCTAGGAGTTTCATTTTGAGATTTCTTTCATTTCTTTCCATTTCTATTTTGCCTTCTGGTTCCAGAATATCAGGGCAATTTTCCATGATAATTTCTTGAAAGATGGTGTCTATACTCTTTATTTATTTATTTATTGAGCATGGCTTTCAGGTAATTCAATAATTTTTACATTCTCTCTCCTGCATCTATTTTCCAGGTCAATTGTTTTTCCAATGAGATATCACATTGTCTTCTAGTTTTTATGTACTTTTAAAATTGTTTTTATTGTATTGTTTGTTTTATTGTTTCTTTGTTGTTTTTCATTTACTTTTTTATTGTTTTATTGTTTTTTAATGTTTATTGTTTCTCATAAAGTCATTACCTTCCATTTGCTCAATTCTAATTTTTAAGGAATTATTGCCTTCAGGAGGCTCTTGTATCTCTTTTTTCATGTGATCAATTCTATTTTTAAAAGGGTTGTTTTCTTTAGTGGAATTCCCCCTCCCCCTCACAATTTGGCTAATTCTTCTTTTAAATGCATTCTTCTCCTCATTGGCTTTTTGTGCTTTCTTTAACATTTGACCTAGTTGGAATTTTTTTTAAAGTATTGTTTTCTTCAGTATTTTTTTTTTTTTTTTTGCATCTCCTTTACCAAATTGTTGACTTGTTTTTCGTGATATCCTTGTTTCACTCTCATTTATCTTCCCAATTTTTCTTCTATCTCTCTTACTTGATTTTCAAAATCCTTTTAAAATTCTTGCATGGCCTGAGGCCAATTAATATTTTTCTTGAAACTTTCAATGTAGGAGATTTGACTTAATTATCTTTTGAGTGAATGCTTTGATCTTACTTGTCACCTAGTAACTTTCTATGGTCAGAACAGTTTTCTGTTGTTTGCTCATTTTTCCAGTCTACTTCTTGACTTTTAACTCTTTTTAAAAGTGGGGTTCTGCTTCCAGGGTGAAGGGAACAATGCCTCACGCTTCAGGGTTTTTGGACAGCTGTTTTCAGAGATAATTTAGAAATTTGTATGTTTTCAACTTACAAGGATGAATGATCTAGGGAGAATATTTACTACTCTTCTGGCCTGTGACCACAAGCACTCTTTTTTGCACTGGAGCTAAGAAGGGTTCCCAAGCCACTGTGGCTGCAAGCTCTGGTGTACTAGCACTCTTTGCCTTCAAGACTGCCACCCAGGACTGTGACCTGTCTTCAAATATGGATAAAGCAATAGAGTCCTGCCTCAGTGTTAGCAAAGAGATCCCTATAATCTCCATATGACAAGGTTTGTTTATTTTTTCCTGTTTTTTTTTTTTTTTGACCTGAGAACTCCAGAAGCCACTGCTGCTGCTGTTGATTCAGTGGCTCCTAAGGCCCACTCTGGTTTTGCTGGGCCTGGGATTGTGCTGGACTGTGTTCCACTCTCACCCTAGTAAAAAGACCTTTCTTGCCAAACTTCTAAGTAGTGCTGGGCTGGAAAATCATTTCACTCCATCTTTTTTCGTGGATTCTGATGCTCTGAAATTTATTTAAAGATACTTGAAGGGATTTGGAAGAGAGCTCAAATAAGTCCCTGCCTTTATTCTCCCGTTTTTACTGTTTCTCTAATCTTGGATCATTGTATTGCTGAGGATAGCTAAGTCATTGGTGGTTGTTAGTTACAATGTTGCTGTTACTGTATATAATGTTATTCTGATTCTACTCATTTCACTTTGCATCACTTCTCATACATCTTCCCAGATTTTTCTAAAATCATCTACTAGCAGAAATTCAATAAGAGATACAGGATGGTTTAATGGAAAAAATCTGGCCCTGTAAGTCTGAAGTGAGCTTGGGGTGGGGGAAGGAAGAGAATGAAGAATATGCCTTGGACTCTCTGATAGAGAGTCCTCTCAGAGGGCTCTCTGATATGGAGGTCATGATTTCTAAAGCACTTTGTAAACCTCAAAAAGTGCCAAAGATATATAAAACTATTATTCTTAGTCAATGTTCCTCCATCTCAGTCTTTACCACTAACTTATCATGTGACATCTAGAATCAAAGACTTTAAGACAGGAATAGGCCTTTAAGACCATCTGGACTAATAATATAACCCCTTCAATTAATATATGGGGAAACTGAGGCTAGGAGATCTCGCAGGTCTGTCCAAGGCTTCATAAGTAGTTACTTAGCTAAAGGAGAAACAGAATTTGACTTCATATTTTTCTGTCCTTCCCCCCTCAATCAAATGGGGAAGGGGGGATGGTCAGCTGATCTGGGAAAGTCCCATTAGTTTTGCCAAACTATTTCTTCTTCCCTATCTTTCAAACGATACAACTGGGTAGTCTCCTACCTCCTTATCTCTGTGATCTTTTTCTGACCCTACAGCTGCCTCCTGATTAAGCCCTGAGCTGAAATGATTTTCACTATCCTTGTTGCACACTTCTGTTGAAAGAGAGAGAAAAGAAGGAGGAAGAGGAGGAGGAAGAAGAGGAGGAGGAGGAGGGGGAGGAGAAGAAGGAGGAGGGGGAGGAGGAGGAGGGGAAAGAGGAGGGGGAGGGGGAGGAAGAGGAAGAGGGAAGAGGCAGAGACCAAGACAGAGGGAAAGGAGAAAGGGGGGA
Source organism: Sarcophilus harrisii (assembly GCF_902635505.1). Taxonomy (NCBI): domain Eukaryota; kingdom Metazoa; phylum Chordata; class Mammalia; order Dasyuromorphia; family Dasyuridae; genus Sarcophilus; species Sarcophilus harrisii. The sequence goes on from NC_045426.1 coordinate 83,320,937, forward strand.
GAGACAGACAGAAAGACAGACAGAAGCAGAAAGGCAGAGACAGAATGGGAGACAAAGAGAAACAGAAAGAGAAAGAAACAGAGTGCGTGGTCACCAGAGGTGTGGGGGATGGAGATTCTAGAAAATCAGTTTTCCATTGAGAAAGTGTTCTTTTCTTCCACTGCCCCCACAATGCCCAAGACTTCCTCACTTTGGAAAGAAGAGAAGGAAGGAAGTGATTAGAGCTGTGGGCCTGGAATCAGGAAGACCAAAATTTAATCAGACACTGACTAGCAATGTGACCTTGGGCAGTCACTTAACCTGTTTTGCTTCAGATTCTTCATCTGGAAAAATGAGGATAATAATAGCATCTACTTCCCAGGGTTTTTGGCAAGATCAGATAATATTTGTAAAGTACCTGACATATAGGCCATCATGGGGTCATCATTATTGATAAGGATTAGTAGTGTAGGTGCTTTCACTGACAGGAAAAAAAAAAAAAAAAGCTATCATTCTGTGCTCTGTTTTAGGTATAAGTCTGTCAGAAATAATTCTGTTAATTTAACATTACCCTGAATTCAAACATCTCTAGTTCAGAGAAATGTCCAAACTGACACTGATCTCCCTGCCTCATGTAACATACCCTTAGACATCTCTCTACCGCAAGACAATTTGAGGTAACATTTATAGCAGGAGTTCTTAATGTGGACTCCGTTTGGTTGGTTGTTTTTATTTGTATTTTTTTTTTTGGATGGTTTTAAAAAAATATTTTGACATCTATATTTGAACATAATTAATATCCTTTGGAGTTCAATGTCTTTTATTTTATTCCTATAAAAACATTCTTCTGAGAAGGGGTCGATATTTTTCAACAGATATTGCCCAAAGGGCTCTTCTCCATGAAGGTCTTAATCCCTTCTGAACGGAAAAGAAGCTTCTGCCCTTAATGTGCTATAGAGCTTCATTTGGGGGTGGGGGGGAGGGCACAGATCCTAACCTGTCTAACTTAAGTTGGCAAATCCATTGATTTGGAACTCTCGGTTCTCAACAATTGCTGTGGACTTTGGAGTTCTAGCTTTAAGAGGAAAGATAGATGAGGTCAGCCACATTTCCATTTCCGTGAGAGAAGTTGGCAGTCTCCATTATGTCCCTATCTTCAGTTTACTGGTACTCTGGGAAGTTTGGGGAAGTTTCCCTTTGGGTGAGGTCCAGGACTCCCTATCTTGGTTGAGCTGAGTTATCTCACTTCCAATGAGAGAGCTCCTTCACTTTATATTTCAGATATATATTCTTCAATGTATATCTATCTTCTCCAAATTCTGTTTTGCTACTGATTTGGATAAATGAGTTCTTTGCAACTTGCTATATGTGTTCATTGTAGAACTGGTATTTGGTGGGAAAGGGTTTAAGCCTTGGATATAAAGCCTGGAGTCCCAATGAACATGACAAACAATACTTAAGGGAGCAGATAGATATCATTCTAGCCCAATACCCATTCTCTCTGAGGAGAGCAGAGTGGTTTTTAGCTTCAACTTCTTATTTCCTCTCTTACAAGAAATAAAATTTCCCTTGAAGAAGAGTCAGGAAAAATGAGGCTAGAGATGTTTATTCTGGTTCCCTCTGAGCTACTAGAGAAGGCCATGCAATATATAGGGGGTAGCTATCCCAACCAATGGGACATCTTCAACTCACTGGAAATGAGGCATTTTGTATTCAAAGCTTGGTTAGCACCTTTAATTCACATTCCTTGGTCTTTAGCTTATGGTCTTGATTCTTTTCCCACTTTCCTAAAGGAAAAAATCTAGAAAGGATGGTTGACAATGTTGAGAAATGAGGATGAGATCCCCGGGCTAGTGTGCGGGTTCTTGCAAAAGAAGTCACAGTCCCAAATGCAGGCAAGGTTTCTGGCAAAAAATTGGTTTATTACACTGAGAAAACAACTTTTCAGCAGGGTCTTCCAAGAGGAATGTTAGCAAAGGTAGGTTTTTAGCAAAGATGGGTTTACACTAAGAAGAAACAACTTCTCAGTGGGCCAGATCCTGTTAGGATTTTTAGCAAAGATTTGGGGTTCAAGCTTTGATTATATTAGGTTTTTATGGCCCGAGACTGGGGAGCAATCTCCAGATGAATTTAAGGGACTACTTTTCAATTCAATAAAGGGTGGTGATTATGCCCCAGGTCAAGATCTCCAATTGAATTGTAGGGAGATCTCCATGGGAGTTTCCCCTAGGAACAGGAGGGTGGGGCCCCTCCCAGAGGCCAAGAAGGTTGAGCTTTAGGGGTTTCTTTAACCCAGGTCCACCCCCCAAAGATCAGGGGGATACAGTTTAAATCAACTAGAAAAATGTTTCTTAATTCTTTAAGCTAAATTAAAAAGGTTTTCAACAAGTTTTCACATATTATACAAGTTCCTCTTTTCCTCCTTAGACATCTGTTTCCTCATCTGTAAAATAAATTAGGGGGTTAATGACCCCACACCCAGGAAAACCTAGGGATCCAAAAGTAGAATTCTAGTGGGGAGGAAGGAGAATTCTCTGAATTTGGATGAGAAATACATTTTGTCATTATTTTCACTAACTTCTAGTTTCCTTTTTTTGGTTTGTTTTGTTGGAAGGAATGGGGTTAAATGACTTGTCCAGAGTACTACAGCTTGTAAGCACTTAAGGTCACATTTGAATTCAGATCCTACGGACTCCGGGGCTGGGCCTCTAGCCACTGAACTACTCAGCTGAACCACCCTAGTTACCTTTGTAATCCTGGGTACTAGATGTTATGAGTTTACAAATAGAATTCTGAGAAGTACCTCATCACACACTGCCCCAGGGGGACACATTAAACAAAACTGGATTTGGATAAATGATTTTTATGGTCCCTTTATCTTCCCGTGGTAAATCTTGTGATCTGATAGTTGAAAGGCCAGCAGGTGCTTCAGGGCTTCTCTGTGCCCAGAGAGCCCACTCTGTACTGACTGTTTCTCTTTTTCTGATCTTGGGAGTTAGCAAGGGAGGAAGTGAGGACTGAGGTTGGGGAAGACATCAGGCCAGGTGACAACTCACTTGAAGAGTTCAGAGCAAACTAGAACAGTGACCTGGAACCGGCAGTGCTTGCTTTGATGGATGAAGAGTGGGAGGGATTTGTGCTTGAGAATGGGCAGGTCCTCGAAGGCTCTGCATAAAGCTTGCTGTCAATTGAAAACAAAGGCAGAAGGCTGAAGAATCAAGCTGAGTGCCCGCTTAACTTGCCCTCCTAGTGAGTCGAGTCAGGGGGAATTGGTCCCACCTGCACATCATGGCTCTGAATACCTTCTCCGTGGGGCTACATCTATATGCTCTCCTGCTGTGTCTGCCCACGCCAGGCCAGAGCATTGTGGCTCCTGTGGTCCCCGATGTCCCCTTTGCTGCCATCTGGAATGTTGGCACCAATTTCTGCCAGAAAAAATTTCAAATCAACATTGATCTGGAAACCTTTGATATCGTGGCCAACCCGGGTCAGGCCTTCAAGGGGCCAGACATGACCATCTTCTACAGCAATCAGCTGGGCCTTTACCCTTTCTACACATCTGACGGGCAGCCTGTTAATGGAGGCCTGCCACAGAATGCCAGCCTCGATGCTCACCTGGCCAGGGCTCGCCAGGATATCTTGGCCTCTATGCCCACACTAGATTTCCGGGGCCTGGCAGTCATTGACTGGGAGTCCTGGCGCCCGGTGTGGGCTCGCAATGGGGGATCCAAGAACATTTACCGGGAACGCTCTCGGGAAATGATCAGGGCACAGCACCCGGACTGGTATTCTTGGTGGGTGGAGAGGAAAGCCATAGAGCAGTATGAGAGGGCGGCCAAAGCCTTCATGCTGGACACCTTGAAGTTGGGAGTGTCCTTGAAGCCCGAGGGGCTCTGGGGCTATTATGATTTCCCAGATTGCTATAATTACAACTTCCAGAGCCCCAACTATACAGGTCAGTGTTTACCTGGAATTGAGGACCAGAATGACGGCCTTCAGTGGATGTGGGAGGAAAGCCGTGCCCTCTATCCCAGCATCTACCTGTCCCCAAAGCTGGCAGGCAACGGGCATAGCCTGCTTTATGTCCGCTCGAGAGTCCGAGAGGCCTTCCGAGTAGCAGGTAGAACCAGGAGTTCTCACCGACACATCCTGCCTTATGCTCAGATATTTTATGAGAACACCGATCGCTTCCTGTCTTTGGTAAGTGTCTTTACAACTTCCTCCAGCCAATCAATCCATCCCTCTAAGGCTAAATGTGGGGTCCAGTATGGAGACATCAGAGCCCCATTGTCACTGACAGGTACCCCAGCCTTGGACTGAGATGCCTGGGAATACTAGATTTTATTTATTACCTTCTCACTCCCATGAAGCCCTGTAAGTAATGTTGGTGTGATCTGCTAATTTCACCCTGATCCAGGACTTCATGGCAGCTCTGCTCCCCCATCCCTACTGACCCCGTAATCCCCTCAGCTCTGGGTTTGTTTTCTGCAGGAGGACCTGGAGAGGAGCATTGGAGAGAGTGCAGCCCAGGGAACAGATGGAATCGTGCTGTGGATCGGCTGGTCGAACTACAACAGCAAAGTGAGGAAAGCCTGAGGCTTGGGAGGAGGGGCCTTAAAACAAGGCCTGGGGACTGATATCTAGGGGAACGATCAATGGAAACAAGAAGGCATTTTCAACTCTGCCCCAAATCATTGGATTGTTTATGGATACTAGGCATCCAGGGAAGGCGAGGGGGGGTGGGGGGAGTGTGAAAGGGGATGTTGGGGGGGGGTAATGTTCCCTCAATACTGGACCTTTATCGGTCTGTCATTGAGGCCTGATATTCCTCCATTAGAACTCCAAGTTAAGGGGCAAAGATCTATTTCGATGCTGAGAGGCAGCTAATTTGGAAAGGAATTTAGCCAAGAGCTAGAAGCAAGAAGATAATTTTATTGGAAAGAGAAACAAAGATCAGATTCAGTAGTTTTATGACTTAAAGGTACAATTGAAAACTGGTGTGTGTGTGTGGGGGGGGGGGGGGGGGGGGATTGAAGAGTATTGAATAGAGGTGGAGAGCTCCCATCATTGAATTCTATGGCTTCTTGAAGAGTACCGATTAGAGGTGGAGCAGATCCCATGATTGAATTCTATGGCTTACTGATCAATAGATGGTCCTCTGGTAGCCATTTGTTTGTGACATTCCCAAGGCTGGGTAACCTTAGGGTTTCTCAGAAATTGCATCATTCCCCTAGAAGGTCCATTTCATCATCTCTAAATCTACTCAGATAACATTGGCACTGAGACCATCCTCTCTTTGTTCACAGAAATCGTGCCAGGCTATCAAGGATTACATGGACACCACCTTGGGCCCCTTCCTCCTGAATGTGACTAGCAGTGCCCGCCTCTGTAGCCAGGCTCTGTGCTCAGGACATGGACGCTGTTCCCGCCGCCCAGATCATCCCCAAGCCTTCCTCTTCCTCAACCCATCCAGCTTCTCTCTTCGGCACCAGCCAACCAGTGGGCGTCTGGGAGTAGAGGGCATCTTGACAAATGAAGCCAGAGCCAGGATGGCCACTGAGTTTGAATGCCGATGCTACACAGGCTGGAATGGAGAACGATGCGAGTTCCAGGATGACTCTCCCTCTCCTTAATGTAGTAACTAACATCAGCAGGGTGAGATTGATGTAATAGGACTCTGTCCCCCTGATCTTTGGGGGGGTGGGGTAGGGATGGGCCTAGGTTAGAAAAACCCTGAATCTCAACTCCTCCTGGCCTCTGGGAAAATTCCTAAAATGATCCCCACCCTTCTACCTGGTTCCCATGGGAAAATCCCACCTCGAATCTGGGAATCAGTTTGGCCTGGAAAACAATAGCCTCCCTTTATTGATTTGGAAACTAGTCACCCTAACCCTAAACCATAGAAAGCTACATAAAATCAAAACTCTGTACCCCAAACTCTGCTATCTTCCTAATCAGGAAGGGGCCCATTGAGAGAGCTGCTCAGTGAAAATAAAGATATTTTTACCAAACCTTGCCTGGAGACTGGGACTGCAAATTCGTAAAACCTTCAACATTGGCCTGGGGACCCCCAATGATGTTAGGGTATCTCACTCCTCAACAAGAGGAAGTCAATGACATATAGAATTACAATCGTAGATACATGTGATCCCACTTATAGATGCAAACACTAATAATCAATCAAATTTGTATGGCATGCTAGGCACTCTAGAAATAAAGGAAAAGCGAGATTCCCTACCCTCCCGGAGCTGGAAACAGACCGGGATAGTCCAGGAGTTTAAACCTTTTTCCCATATAGTTTCTATTTCAAAACTGGGCACAAGAAGCTCAGTAAATACTGCACTTTCTAAATGAATGAATGAATGCACATGTAAAGTTAGCCAGAACTAACCAAATTTACATCTGGTCACTGCTGTACGAAAGCATCCTCACATCACTTCTAACACACTCGCATATACACACGTGACAGACAGGAGGCAAAGAAGGCAGATCCGGGAGCGGAGTAATGCCTAGAGGTGGCCGGTCCCACCTGAGGGGTCACACAGTGGGCTCAGGGAGAGCTGGTTAGTGGTTCGGACTCTGGGTACGGAAATCTTTTCAGTGGAAAACCCTGCCGCACCCCACCCCCACCCAGCAGTCCCGCAAGCACAGTCACCCACTTAGTCAATGACACGGCACAGTCATGCTCACAGATCCATCCTGGGAATGGGGGAAGGGCCTCCCCATCTCCCTTGTCCCCCACCCATCTACTCTCAGGGCATTTTCTCAGCCCTTGGTGCTTCGAGCCACAAGAAAACTAACGAAAACTAACCAAAATGCCGAAGGACTAGTACTTTCTTTGTCTTGGCGTGGTAGCTGCGACCCCAAATCCGAGCGTCCAGGGTGGGACAGATGGAAGGGCTAGATTTGAGTTCAGGCTAATCCCAACCTGCCTCTCCTCTCCTCTCCCGCTTGGACACCGAGATGTTGTCCCTCCACTCCCAGCCCCCACTGGGAGCAGTGTGCTGTGCTGACTGCCCCGAGGGGAGGACGGGGCCCCTCTCCTTTCCCTATCCTCCCATTGGAAACAGGTGTGTGCTTGCCTCCTCGGAGGGAAGGAGCCCCGGGCCCTTCCACCCCGTAATCGGGAACACAGGTTTGTGCTGGCCTCCCCAGGGGTGGGGAGGACAGTTCTGGACTTCCTCCTCCTCCGGCGGTGGGGGAAAGAACCGGTCACTCAAAGGTCTTCACTTCTCCCGCCGGGCCGGCGTCTACTCGGGTCCGGGCTTCCAGTTTGGCCTCGGGGCAGAGAGCTGGCCTTTGTGGGGGTGGAGGGAGGGAGAGGCGGAAAGCTTTAAAGTCTGGGCCAAGGAAGGAACAGTTCCCTGCCCCGACTACTAGCCCCAGGGTTTCTGTAAAGGTTTCCACGGGAATCAGCCGCTTCTCTTTCATCCCGAGGCTGCTGGCCCCGTAAAGCATTACGGGAGGGGGACCTGCACAGTGGCGGTAAGTTTTCGGATCTCCACGTCGGCCACAGCTCATTCTCCTGTCCTATCTCGTCTCCGCAGCCTTATTCTCCCATTTCCCCACCCCTAAAGTCTCCCTTATTTCCCTATTCTTCCAATCCCATCATTTAAGCCTGTCACTTCACTCCCCTGTCCCAGCATCCTCCTGGATTCTCCTTGCTCTTTCTGCTCCGCTTCCCTCCTCCTCTGGACGCCTGCCTTTCGTAATCTCGGAACCCCATTCTTTTCCCTAAAGCACAGCTCTAACCATGTCACGTCCACTTCTATTCCATAAAATCCAGTAACTCCTCATTATGACTTCCTTTTCCAGGATTAAATATTCAGTTCTTTGCCCTTTATAACCCGGCCCCTTTCTGTCATTCCAGGCTTCTTACATTTTATTTACCCCTCCGTGAATTCTACAGTCCGGTCGCTTACTATTCCTTACATAGTCCATCTCCCATCTCCATGCTTTGAGGTTTGCTATCTCTTGTCACCCTTCTCCTGGCTTCCCTCAAATTCCTTCCGATCCCTATTGCTTTCACCCCCCACTTCTCACTTGCTAATAATGCCTTCCATCATTTATTGTCTTCCATCCACTATTCTGTATATATCCAGTACATATACCCAGTACATTCCTGATTGTTGTATGTTGTTCTTGGGTCCCGGTATGCTATGTCCCCCATTAGAATGTGAATTAGAAGGCAATGATCTAGTTTTTGTCTTTCTTTGTGTCCTAAGCTCTTACCACAATGCCTGGTGCATAGTAGGGTTTTTTCTTTTAATTGTTGTTCAATCATGTCTGACTCTTGGGGATCTCATTTGTAGTTTTTTTGGAAGAGACACTGGAATAATTTACCATGTCCTCCTCCAGTTTATTTTACAGATGAGGAAATTGAGGTAAACAGGGTTAAGTGACTTGCTTGGAGTCACATAGCTAGTATGTGCCTGAAGCTGAATTTGAATTCAAGTCTTTTTGACTCCAGAGTTGGCACATTGTACTACCTAGTACATGGTACCATTACATCACCAAACTAAGTATATATATGAACTAAAGAACCATAATCTCATCAATTCCATTGAATTAACACCTTGTTTCTTTTTCTTTCTTTTTTTTTTTTATTTAATAGCCTTTTATTTACAGGATATATACATGGGTAACTTTACAGCATTAACAACTGCCAAACCTCTTGTTCCAATTTTTCACCTCTTACCCCCCCACCCCCTCCCCTAGATGGCAGGATGACCAGTAGATGTTAAATGTATTAAAATATAAATTAGATACACAATAAGTATACCTGACCAAAACGGAATTAACACCTTGTTTCAAGTATACTTCTCCAGAGTTCTGGCCCTCTACACTTATTGACCATCCCCCAGCCTTCCTCTTCACCTGTTCTCTTAACTCTCCTTTTTATTCCCTAGTACTTCCATTCTATGGGCCCCCCAAATTCCTATCTCATCCACTGGTGCTCCAACCCTCTTTTCCCCAATTCAATCCTGTTTTTCATCCTCCTGTCCTCTTATTTCTTTTATTCGTGTCTCTGTATTTTCTTGCTTTTTGACCCCATTCTCCTATCTCCCTGTTCCCCAGTCCCTGCAATCTTGAGCCCACTGGTCTGTTTCCCTGCCTCTCTACCCTATCTTCCCCATTTCTCTCTCTCTCTCTCTCTCTCTCTCTCTCTCTCTCTCTCTCTCTCTTACCTTTTACCAGCCAAGGCAAGGGCAGAGCCAAAGAGAGTCACCTCTATACTTAACCCCCCAAATGGCTTGACTTTGTGGTATTTTAGCCTCTTCTTTTCCAAATTTAGGCTTGATTAGACAAATCCCCAGTGGCTTGATTAGATAGATATGGTATTAATGGGTTGCCCATTCTAGTTACTGCCTAATCCCAGAGTTTCCCTCACAAACTGTGCTCTAGTGACTGTTTAATCTGGGAGTTCTGGAGTCACCTGTTGGTTGACCTTGCCATGGTATCTGATCCTAGGACATCCAATCTCTGAAATAGTGAATGTTTAACCTGAGAGTCTGATTTTGTGTGTGTGTGTGTGTGTGTGTATGTGTGTGTGTGTGTGTGTGTGTGTGTGTTTATAAGTATGAGCTCACTTCTTGGTTCTGAAAGCAGAAATTAAAACCAACTCACCAGCCACTGTCCTGTCACAACAGAATCTGAGCTACTGATTCCATTATGCACCATGGCTCCAGGAGGCTTCATGTTTTTCATCTGTGCCCTTTTGCTGATCTATCCAGACCAAACTCGGGGTTCAGGGGGCCCTGTGCTGCCCAACGTCCCCTTTGTTGCCATCTGGAATGCCAACACCTATTTGTGCCAACAGAAATTTCAGGTGAACATCAGCCTGGACACCTTCCATGTAATAGCCAACCCAAACCAGGTCTTCAAGGGACCAAACATGACCATCTTCTATAGCAATGAGCTGGGCATTTACCCATGGTATACACCCACTGGGCAGCCCATCAATGGGGGCTTGCCTCAGAATGCCAGTTTTGGTGCCCACCTGGCCAAGTCCTATAAAGACATCATGACCACTTTGCCTGAACCTGACTTCAAGGGGGTTGTAGTCATTGATTGGGAAGAATGGCGCCCTATTTGGACCATGAATTGGGACTCAAAGAAAATATACCAGGAGCATTCTCTAGATTTGGTAAGAGAAAAGCACCCAGACTGGTGCCCATGCCACGTAGAGAAGGTGGCTAAGAAAAAATTTGAGGAGGCTGCCCGGCAATGGATGGTTGGTACCTTACAGCTGGGGAAGTTCCTGCGACCCAGGGGACTTTGGGGCTACTATGGTTTCCCAGATTGCTACAATTACAACTTCCAGCAGCCCAACTACACAGGGGAATGCCATCAAAAGATCCAGGTCTTGAATGATCAGTTATCTTGGATGTGGGAGCAGAGCCGAACCCTCTACCCTAGCATCTACCTTCCCCCGGAGCTGGCCAAAACAGGGAAGTCACTGCTATTTGTCCGTGGGAGGCTACACGAGGCCTTCCGAGTGGAAGAGAGGACTTCAAATCCTGGCCGGCCCATCTTGCCCTACGTGCAGATTTTTTATGGGAAGACAGATCGTTTTCTGCCCTTGGTGAGCACCTCCCTTTAGTCCCTTCTCCTCCTAAGCTTCCATTCTGTTTTGACTAGAGTCAGACCAGGCGTAGCTCAAAGCCTTTGCCCATACTCTGAGTGCCAAGCTAGACCCAGGGCCTTCCCCAGGGTTGCCCATTCCTACCTTGAGTCTTCTGGGGATGGTTTTCTTTCTTAGTGTCAGCCCAGATTTCAAGGAACTGGGGGATTCTCTTTCCCACTTTGTAGGAGATCACTCCCCCGACACCTGACATACTCATTGGTGGGCAGCTCCCTGCCCCACTGAAGCATTGTGGTATAGTTGAAAATGTTTGATGCACAGTCAGAAGCCCTGGGTTTGAATCCTGCCTCTGATACTTGCTAGCTGAGTGACCTTGGACAGGACACTTAATAGTTTATTTTCCTGCTAAATGAGCATGATAGATCTTTACAGTGTTTACAGGGGAGATCTGTTGGGAAGAAAGCACTTTGTAAACCTTAAACTAGAGGAAATGCAAACTATTATGTTGAACCCTTCCTCCACTGTTAGGAGTAGTCCCTTCAGGTTTGAGGAGGATGGCATGTCCCTTTGTCCCTTCATGCATTGGGGGAGGGGTAAGATGTTAATACTCTCACAAAGGCATTTTCCATTCCCCTCTCCATTTCTCCCCCCTTCCCCAGGAGGAGTTGGAGAATACCATTGGGGAGAGTTTGGCCCAGGGGACAGATGGCATTGTGGTATGGCTGAGTGGAGAACATGAGCACACCAAGGTGAGTGGGACCTGGGAGAGGCCAGAGGACTCAGAGTCACATGTAGACAATGGACTAGCAGAAATGCACATTATAAAAGAGAGGAAGAGGCATTACCCAATTGGGTATGCAATGAAAAAATTTTTGAAAACCAGAAAATTAAAAAACTCCAATTAAATATCAAAATAGAAATCCTAAAAATCAAGGAAAAGATTAACAAAATTGAAAGCAAAAGAACCCATTGGATTAATAAATAAAATTTCCTGCTTATAAAAAATACCCAGTTTTTAATTTTTAAACTGGTAATTTTTTTGATACTGGTAATTTGGTTTTGTATTAAGTACAAAACCAAATTACCAGTATCAAAAATGAAAATGATAAATTCATAACCTATGAAGAAATAAAAGACATTATTATATTTCCTGATGCCAGGAGAAGCTAATGTGGGCACTATTCCTAGGGGTGCCCAGATGAAGCTGGCCCTGAGCCTTTCTGATGCCAGGCAAAGCTATCAAGCGCTCTGTTCGTTCTGGTGCATTTAAGGCTGGGTCTGAGAATTTCTGATGCCTCTGGAGATGCCCAGATGAGGCTGAGGCTGAGCCTTACTGATGTCAGGCAAAATTAATGTGGGCTCTGTTCTTAGGGGTGTCCAGATGAGATCAGCCTTGAACCTCCCTGGTGCCTCTCATTGTACCCATGCAAAACTAGTGTAGAAAATGTTCCTGGAGGTGCCTGGGTGAGTCTAGTACTAAGGCTGTCTGCTTTCTGCCCCCAGGAATCCTGCCAGGCCATTAAGGATTATGTGGACACCACCCTTGGACCCTTCATTCTGAATGTAACCAGCAGTGCCCACCTCTGCAGTGAGGCGCTGTGCTCAGGGAATGGCAGATGTGCCCGCCGACAATATCACCCCCAGGCCTTCCTTTTCCTCAGCCCAGACAGCTTTTCTATTCATCGACAGCCAGACACTGGGCACTTGATCCTGCAAGGTTTCTTGGCAGACGAAGCCTTGACCAAGATAAAAACAGAATTTAAGTGTCGCTGCTATCCAGGCTGGTTTGGGGAGCGCTGTGAGAAGGGCAGCCCTTGACTCCTCTAAAGAAATATTGGCTTGCATGGGAAGAAGAGAAGAGCTGAAAGGGTCTCTTGATGCTCTCCTTTGCAGTCCTGGTCTAAACCTGGTGGGAGACAGCTTCCCCTCTATAACTGTTCTGTCACTGCCTCCCGCCCTTCAGTGATTATCACTCTGCTGTGTGATCTTAAATAACTTATTCCATCTTTCTGAATGTTGCTTCTCCATGAAAGGGAGGTAACAGGACTTTAGTGGGGTGTTTGGAGGAAAATGCTTTATAAATCACTGTAAAAAGGAGAACAATGTTATTCCATGGAACATTATTATAAATTACATTGGGGGGAAAGTCTCTCATACTTCATGATGGTTTTGTCTCTGGGTCAGACTTTTCCTATTGGGGTAAAAGGCTGGGAAGGAGAATAGACCATTGTCAGGGGCTATTGGGATGAAAGGTTGCCTGGGATAGTGAACTTCTTGTATCCTGCTTTTTAGAGTTCCCAAGCTGGGGTAACAAAATGTACCATGCTTTCTAGAGTCCCCATGCCAGGGTGATTAAAATATTGCGTTCTGCTTTCTAGAACCTCCAAGTTGGGGTGGTTAAAACTTACCACCTTAGTGGAAAAGTGATGAGGCAGGACTCCTGAGGATGATGGAAATATGGAGTTCATTTATTCCCAGTTCTTTCCCCGTTGTATACCTTCATATCCTTATGTAGACAAAACAACACTGGGCATGTGCTAAGTATACACTGCACGTGGGATCACATAAACAACTTGCTATTGTACATAATTTGCCACTGGTATCACTTTGATTCAATCATAACACAGGTTGTCACCACCCTGACTTCTCAGAAAGGTCAAGAGCCCTGAGGAGAGATGGGGAGCCAAACCAGACATTGTTAGCGGGTTCCCTCTGGGTTGAAGGGTCTTATACCTCACCCAGAGTTCCCCCACTGTCTGTGACCCTCTAGATGCACTTATATGCAAATATTTCTATTCAGTGACAAAAATCAATAATTTTATTCACCTATGCAATTCTTTGCTGAATATCAAAAAGAAATGAACAATTGAAGACAGCAATTTCTCCCAGGATCATTTTTAACTGAACTCCACTGAACAAGATGAGAATGATTTTTCTTTCTTTTCCTTTAATTATTTTATTTTTCCAAATATGTGCAAAGATGGTTTACAACATTCACCTTTGCAAAACCTCATGTTACAAATTTTTCTCCCTCCCCTCCTTCTACCTTCCCAAGATAGCAAGCAATCTGATATAGGTTAAAAGAATACAATTCTTTTAAAGATTTTCATATTTGTCATGCTGAGGAAAAAAAAAAAAACATATGCAAACAACAAAAAAGGTGAAAATACTTGTGTCTCCATAGTCCTCTGAATGCAGATGGCTCTTTCCATCACAAGTCTATTGAAACTAATTTGAATCACTTCATTGTTGAAAAGAACCAAGTCTATTACAGTTGTTCATCACGTTATCTTGTCGCTGTGTACAATGTTCACTTCACTTAGCATCAGTTTCTGTAAATCTTTCCAGGATTTTTTGATATCAGCTTGTTCATCATGAAAATGATAAAGAGATGATCAGGGAAGAAAGCTATTGAGCTTAAGAATCTGAGTTCCCTTTTCCTTCCAGGTGAGTTTCTTTGTCATCAAGCCCAGAGCTTCAGGGGTGCTGAGAGTGATCCTTTATCTCCAGATCCAGAGAGAGCAGTCAATACACAGTGACTCCAATTCCATGGAGGGCTCAGAAATTAATAATGTTGCTCTATACACACATATGTCCGGATAACAGCTGGTGTTCCTAGAACTCGAAGATATGTATTTTATTTTGTGTGAGGAAGAAAATAACTTATTTGCCTAAATTCAGAGAAGTAATAAAATCTAGGGTGAAATTGGAACCCAGATCTTGTGACTCCAGTGCACCAAATTACTGCCAATTGCCAATCATTATGGGCACACACTAGGGCATAAACTCATTGGAGGAAGGTCAGCCAATTAATGTTAAGTGCCTTCAGTGTGCCAGCAGCTGATCCTTTTAAACTCTAAAACTTGGGATTTTCTGTAGCCCCCGGGGTGTAGACTTTTATGTGTGTGCTCGAGTTAACCCTGGGCTTAAAGGATTCCTTTTGTTTTTACATTCCTTTCACATCTGAGTATTTTTCTCCTCTCTTTCCCCCAGGAGCCATCTTTTAAAGTAAGGAATAAAGAAAGGAAAAAAAAAAATCATTCGGCAAAACTAGCAAAGACATGAGCCCATTCTGATAGCGTATGCTGCGTTCTGTCCCCATATCCTCCCCTTCTGCAAAAAAAAGGGGGGAGGCAGTTTTTTTTTTTTTAACCTCTTCAGGACCCAACAGGATTGTTCTAATTAGTGTATGGATTTATACAGAAGGGCAAGCCATCACTGAGAGCCGGCCTGGGAATTGGGAAACCCTCCTTGCAGTGACAAGTGTTAGCTGTCGCGAGCCTAGGAAAGTCACTCCGCACTGAGGTAGGGCACGTCACGCACAGACTGGTGCGGGGTGCACACACACTAATGCAGGGTACGTGCTCACACACGTGCGCACTCACCAGACCGGGCACGGCCTCGTGAAGCGGGCTCCACCCCCAGCGGCCCGCTGCCCAATCGGGCCCGGCCCGAGGCAAAGGACCAGGATCCCCCCAGGGCGGTGGCGTGCGGCAGCTGCTGTATGTCCTCCTCACCGCTGGGGGGGGAGCGCGGGGCCGGCAGCAGCGGAGCACGGATCCCGGTCCGGGAAGCTTCGGCAGCCGCGGAAGAGCCAGAAGCTGGGGAGCAACATGTTAGTATCACGCCCCACCCCCCCTCCCCCCGCTCCCCTCTTGCTTCCCCCCCAAGTCTGACTTCACCGCTTGCATGCTGGTCCCGTGTCTGTGCGTCCGGCCGCTCGCCGTCCCCTCGAGTCTGGCTGGGAATCCTCCCCCACTGCTGTCCATGTGTCCTGCTGCACCCCCTCCCCTGCTGTCCCTGTGTCTGTCTGCCCGCCGTCCCCTGGCGTCGGGCCGGGCGCCCTCCCTCCCTTTCTCTCCAGGTGTCCTGCTGGGCCTCCTCTCTTCCTGTCCGCTGCCCGCCGTCCCCTCCAGTCGGGCTGGGCACCCTCCCTCCCCTTCTGTCCAGGTGTCCGGCTGGGCGCCCTTCCCTCTTATTCGTGTGTGCGTCTGGGCACTGTCTGTCAGCAGGGCCTTGTCGTGGGGTCCCTCACTATTAGAAGGGACCCTGAGAGCTTCCCTACAATAGAGCGTCTTTCCTTCAGGGAAGTCCCGGCCCAGATTCCCCGTTTTATAAAGGGGGAAACTGAAGTATAGTAGGATTAGAAGAGGTGCTGGGTACTATTTCATAGGGAAGACCAACACCCCTTTCCCTCCCTGCTCCCTCACCCCCAAATCTTATCCAGGTTTTGATAGGAACTTGTAGGGGAGGGGGGAAGAAGAGGGAGATTAGTCAGAAGCAGGACAGGCATAATTGTTTCTTAGCACCCCCACTTCCACCTCCAGAACTGCAGGGGTTAAGTGTGCCTGGGTTACCCCCATCCCCTGTGGGGACAGGAAACAGATGAAGCTTCCTTCTTCAAGAAAGGGTTCAAACTGAGCAGAGGAGCAGGCACTGGGCAACGGGCAGGGTAGCCCCCTTTTTCTTCCTTTGGATCTCTTCCTTCCCTTGGTTTGACTCCTTTTCTGCAAAGAGGGTAGGTATATAAGAAGGTGCTGTGGGGGAGCAGAGGAGGGGATAGTAGTCGTTTATTGTGGAAGGAGCTGTGAGCTAGGAGTCTGGAGGCTTGGTTTAAGGTTCCAGCTCAGCTATGAACTGACCCTTCATATGTGAACTGGTTTAAGTCATCCCCCCCTGGGCCTCAGTTTTCCCATCTGTAAAATGGGAGTGTTGAAAGGGCCAATTTCTAGAATCTGTTTTATCTCTGATGTTCAGTGGTTCTTTGAACTTAGAAATTCTGAAACTGGGTTCATTGTTGTGATGTGATCTATGGTGTGGGGTTTGTCACCAAATGATGGAAGGTATCATAAATTGAGGTTCGGTCTGGTGAAGAATTCACAATGGCCATTCTCTTTGGTAAAAGATTTATTTAGAGAAGAGGTTACAGACAAAATGAAGGGATACAGTAGACACTGGGAATGTTAAATATGAAATGGAGTGGGACAGCACATGAAAGACAAGTTCCTTAGTGAACTCACAATTACCCAGTAGAAAGGGAACACCCCTCGAGGTTGGGGCTGGCAGGCTAAGAAAGGCACTTAGCACTGGAGAAATGGGGTTGAGAAGCATAGTGGAGTTAGGGGAAATATCATAGAGCATGGGGTGGATGGGATAAAGAGAAAGACACCATGAAACAGAGACAGAGCCTGATGTAGTGGACTGAGCCAAAGGAAGAGAGCAAAGCCATGGGCCATAAATTATTTTATAGGAAAAATTTAGCCTCCGGGTCTTAACTTAACTTGGATTTCTAACTGGATTACCTTTAGAGGGTGAGACCAAGGAACTAAATTGATCTCTATTATCAGAGCCTTCTTCCTGCTTGCCTGACCATTAATTTTTATCAATTCTTCTGCTAACCACATTGAAGACTTCATCAGTTGATCTAGTGGTTTGATAAGGAGTGTGAACAGACCTTTCTGTGGGAGTTCTCACATTAACCATCTTCCTCCTGGGTTGTAGATTTCTAGACTAGGGAGGAGGCAGAGGAAATTGATTTTCTTTTCCTCCTACTCCCAGACCTTGAGTCAAGGGAGTCATGATTTGGGAGGCCTTGATGGAGGAGAGCCAACCGTTGGGACCCAGCCTGTGTGGGGAGGAAACATGAGTCCTTATCTGTGTAGCTCTGCAATCCTCTGGAGAAAAGCAGAAGTCAGCTGGAAGATGAGCCATGCTTTGCCCCTCAGAAGAGAAGAGGCTAGGCTTCTGTTCCAGCTTTCCCCCAACCCCTCCTCCCAATCGGCCTAAGGGGCCCTGACCTACCTAATCTGTCTCCCCTTCACTTGGGACCTCCACTTTTCTGAGAGGCCTGGTTTCCCTCTTGATAGAGGTTAGCAGAGGCTTGAGATTCTTGTATCCAGTGTCCATTTTCTCCTTCCTTCCTCCTATGGGCTGAAGCAGGGGTGGGGAAGGAGGATTTGAGGATTTCTATTTAGAGCTTGGGGAATCTGTCCCCATTGTTGGTAACAGCTGGTCCAAGAGAAGGGTTTCCTCTTCTCTAACAAAACCAGCGGAATAACAAATAATCCCAAACCCACAGAAAATCTAAAAATAGCTTTGATTTTGGTCTTTGGAGGAGCTTATAGGAGACTAGTATCAGTTTTCCTTCCCTGAACTGAGTTCATACTGGGGGGGAAAAAAAAGCTACACTAGAGACCCAGCAGAGACCAGACCATAAAAGGATTGGTTGAAGGAAGGAGGGGGGTGGGTATTTTCCACGGACTAGAGAACTGGGGAATCCTGGAAGAAGCCTTGGTAAGATCTCTATCTTCAACTATATGAAGGGTTGGCCACAGAAAAAAAGATTAATTTCTCGATCCCATGAGGGCAGAATTGAAAGCCTCTGGGGGGTTGGGAAGTTGCAGATTTAGGTATAATTTAATAAAGACCAAACTTCCTAGCGATAGCTCTCCAGGAGCTCTCCCAGTTAGTGAAAGATTCTGTCTGGGATGCTGCAGAGGGCAGTCTTGTTAGGGTGGATTCGTAATAGATGATCCTTGAGATATCATCAAGTTCTGACTCTCTGGGATCTGTGAAGTCAGCTCTGGATACTCCACAGGAGGAGAATGGAGGATCGGTCGTAGACCTCGAGGGAAAGCCGCAGTAGTTCCCGACCAGCAGCTGGATGATGGCCTCTTTGGCCCCGTTGGCTACAAGCCCTGGCCTCGAAGAACTGACCCTGGAGCCCGCCCACCTGCGTCCAGAGCTCCTGGATGCCTGTGCTGATCTCATCAACCAGGAGTGGCCCCGGAGTCGAGCCTCACGCCTGCACTCTCTGGGACAGTCCTCTGATGCCTTTCCCCTATGCCTGGCCCTGCTGGGGCCACCTCCTGCCCCTGGGGCCTTGCCCATGGTCCTGGGCCATTCCCGCCTCTCCAGAGTCGTTGCCCACGATCACAGCCTATTGGTTGAAACAGTGGTTGTGGCCCGGGCCCTTCGTGGTCAGGGGTTTGGCCGACGCCTCATGGAGGCCACTGAGGCCTTTGCCAAGGCCCGGGGCTTTCGTCGGCTGCACCTGACCACCCACGACAAGCAGCATTTCTATGCACACTTGGGTTATGAGCCTGGGGAGCCAGTGCAAGGCATCACCTTCCGTAGCTCACTGTCTGCTGCTATCCTCCAGGCCTTCACCCAGCCTGCCAACCTCCCAGAACTTAAAGCCCCCAGCCCCTGCAGGGAGACTATGGGGACCTCCTCTACTTCTAACTCCCACGCTAGGTCCCATCTGTCCCCTGCACCACCACCACCCCCTCCTCCTTTACCTGCTCCCCTTCTCAGCTCCCCAGCGCTCTCCCCCATAGACTCCCCTGAACAGAGCCTTGTGGAGACCCCATACAGGGACATCCGGGGTCGCCCCATATTTTGGATGACAAAGGAGATCTGATGGTGTTGACTTCATGGCCTTTCAGCTGAGTTCAGAAGGAAGGCCAGAGTGCAGGGAAGGGATTGTAAAGAATGATCTGGGGAGATCTGCCCTGAAATCTCCAGTGCCTGAAGCCTGCTTTCTTGGGGGTACTGACTACCCTGCTGTCAGTGCTGCTCCCCCCCAGTGAGGGCAGAAGATGGGATATCAGCCAGCCCTAGCCCATTTTTCTTTGGCATTTCTTTTTTGGGGAAGGGGAAGAGCTAGGGGGTGCCTATCTCAGAGTGCCAAAAACCCACCCAGCAGAGAAAGTGAAGGCTGATAGGCCACCAGAGGTCTGTAGCACTTTAAGGTTTACAAAACACCTCCCCACAATGCTCCTGTGAGGGAGGTTCTGCACATTTGTATTATTGTCCCCATTGCTTAAGGGGGAAACTGAGTCCTAGAGTGGCAAAGCTGGGATTCCATCCCAGGCTTCTCTTTCCCAATCCCAGCTCTCTGTGATACCTCAGACACTGTCCTAGTTGTCTTGCGGATTCTAAACTCAGTGACTGTGTTGTATCTGAACTGCGGACAGAAGTCTGTATGCAGTAGTAGGTGCTCAATAAGTGTTCATTATTCCATTGTTCAGCAGCATGACTGGCCCTGGAAATGCTGGGCCTGTGTGTGTGTGTGACAGCAGTAAATAAAGCAGCCCCATCATGGGGACCACATGGCTCTCCTTTGTATTTATTTCTCCTTATTCACCTCTTCTTCTGGCTTCAATCCTCCAGCATTCTCCTTGCCCTTTCCAGGAGGCTTAGTTTAACCATCAGCCTTTTTTGGTCCACCCACAGGTTCAGTGAGAGGGATGGAAGGGAAGCTCAGTGAGGATGGGAGTTGGGAAGGCTGTGTGTGTGCGCGCGTGTGTGTGTTTGTGTGTGTGAGAGAGACTATGATCCTTCCTCATATCCAGAACTCTTGTGCTTCTGCCCCTCACTCCAATCTCCTCTTTCCCCTACAGGTCTCTCCTTGCTGGGCCCAACTATGAATGGGGCCTGCTCTCTGGTGGCTTGGGCCACCCTATGTCTGGTGGGGGGGTGGGCCACCTCGTGGCATCTGGGCCGCCCCTTCACTGCAGTGTGGAACGTGCCCACAGCCCGATGCCAAACCCACTTTGGCCAGCCCCTGCCCTTGGAGGCCTTTGGCATCGTGTACAACCAGGCCCAGCATTTCCAGGGCCAGAACGTTACCATCTTCTACAAGAACCAGTTTGGCCTTTACCCCTACCTTGGGCCAACAGGGGTCATCCACCACGGAGGTGTCCCCCAAGCTGTTCCCCTGCAGAAGCACCTCACCTTGGTTGCCAGCCAGATTTCTGGCCTCATGCATAAGGGCTTCAGAGGCTTAGCTGTGCTTGACTGGGAAGAGTGGCACCCACTCTGGAACCGGAACTGGGGGCGCCACAGGATCTATCGAGAGGCGTCTCGGGCCTGGGTCCACCAGCAGTGGCCGGATCTGCCTCCTAAGCAGCAGCGTCTAGAAGCTCGGGCTACCTTTGAGAGGGCTGCTCGGGCACTGATGGAGGATACCCTGAGGCTGGGGCAGGCACTTCGTCCCAGGGGGCTGTGGGGCTTCTATCGATTCCCTTTGTGCCGAAGCCCCTGGCCAGGCAGGCACAATTACACGGGGAAGTGCCAGAAGGCAGACAAGACCTACAATGACCAACTGCGCTGGCTTTGGGAAGCCTCTAGTGCTCTCTTCCCCAGCATCTACCTCCCACCAGGCTTGCCTCAAGTCTATCGAAAGGGCTATGCACGACATCGGCTGGAAGAGGCTTTCCGAGTGGCCCAGTTTGCACATCCACGTGTTCTGCCCGTGCTGGCCTATACCCGCCTCACTCACCTTGGCTCTGGGCGTTTTCTGTCCCAGGTGAGCTTTTGATCCGAGGGGAGGACTAGTCCCAATCTTCAGGGAGCTTTCAGAGGCCCTGGTCTGAGGAGGGAACAGGGGGAAGGGGGGACAAAGGTTTGGCCAGAGCCAAGAGACAAGGGTGGCTGAGCAACATCTCTCCCTTCCCAGAATGACCTGGTTCAGACCATTGGAGTAAGTGTAGCCCTGGGGGCAGAAGGCATCGTCCTCTGGGGTAACCTCTCTTTTTCCAGTTCTGGGGTAAGTGCTTCTTCTCTGTATTCTCTCAGAATTTCCATTTCTATTCTTAGTGCCCTAGCCTCAAAGGCCAGATCTAGGATCCTAGATTTATTTATTTATTTAAATATTTAATTTTTTTCCAATCGCATGTAAAGGTAGTTTTCAACATTCATTTTTTAAAATAAGATTTTGAGTTTCACATTTTTCTTCCTTCTCTTCCCCCTTCTCCAGGACAATAAGCAATCTGATTTAGGCTGTACATGTATAATCATATTAAACATTTCCACATTAGTCATGTTGTGAAAGAAGAATTGGAACAAAGGGAATTTTTTTTTTTTAAATTGAAAATAGTACGCTTCAATCTACACTCAAAATCCCCATCCCTTGCTTTGGATGTGGATAGCATTTTCCATCTCGGGTGCTGGGAATTGTCTTGGATCACTATTGCTGAGAAATAAGTCTATCATAGTTGATCATCACACAATGTTACTGTTACCATTGCTGAGAAGAACTAAGTCTATCATAGTTGATCACCACAGTGTTACTGTGTACAATGTTCTATTACTGTTACTGCGTACAATGTTCTGTTACTGTTACTGTGTACAATGTTCTGTTGCCATTACCATGTATAATGTTCTCTTGGTTCGGCTTCTTTCCCTCAGTATAGGTAGAAGCTTCGATTTAGAGCTGGAAGCAATTTTTGTTTGCAGCCATCTAGGCTAATTCCTTCAGGTTAGCGCTGAGGAAGTGAAAGCCTGAAGGGGTAACTGCTGAATGTTACTGAGGTTGTGAGTGGGAGAATTGGAATTTAAACTTGGTCTTTAATTCCAAATCCCATTCTCTTTCCTCTGTACCATACTCCTGAGGAAATCTAGGTCTCCTACTAATAACTGGGTAACACTGGCTAATGCACTTCCCTTTATAATCCCTGATTTTCTCCTGTTCTATCTTAACACATGAGTTGAATTAGATGGTCACTGAGATCCATTCCAATAATTGATGTTCTATTGTTTCTTCCCATTCTAAGACTAGGAGGACTATTATCTAATCATGAATAAAGGGTGTAGGAGAGAAGGGCCAAGATGGTCCTAGTACTAAGCATCCAGAGTCTCAGTTCTGTTTGGGATAATGTCTCCCTTTTCTTCTTCTTCTTTTTAAAATTTATAATAATAGCTTTTTATTTTTCAAAATACATGCAAAGATAGTTTTCAACATTCACTCTTGCAAAACCTTAGGTTCCAAATTTTTCTCCCTTCCTCTCCCCACCTCCTTCCCTAGGCAGCAAGTCATTCAATATAGTTTCAACATATGCAAACATATTTAAACTTCTAAACATATTTCCACATTTATCTTGCTGCACAAGAAAAATCAGATCAAAAGGGGAAAAAATGAGAACGAAAAAAACAAGCAAGCAAACAAGTGAAAATACTATGTTTTACTTTACATTCAGTCCCCATAGTCTCTCTCTGAATGCAGATGGCTCTCTCCATCACAAGACTATTGGAATTGGCCCTAATCACCTTACTGTTGAAAGAGCCAAGTCTATCACAATTGATCATACTATAATGTTGTTTCTGTGTGTAGTGCATTGTTGTTTCTGTTCAGTTCACTTAACATTAGTTTACGTAAGTCTTTCTAGGCCTTTCTGAAATCATCCTGCTGATCATTTCTTTCTTTTCTTTTCTTTTTTTTTTTTTTTTTGCTGAGGCAATTGGGGTTAAGTGACTTGTCCAGGGTCACACAGTTAAGAAATGGTAAGTGTCTGAGGTCAGATTTGAACTCAGGTCCTCCTGACTTCAGGGCTGGTGCTCTATCCACTGCACTACCCAGCTGCTCCCGATCGTTTTTTTTTTTTTAAATAACATTTTATCTTTACAAATACATGCAAAGATAGTTTTCAACATTCACCTTTGCAAACTCTTGTGCTCCAAATTTTTCTCCTTCTCTCCTTTCCCTCCCCACTCCCCAAGATAGCAAACAATCTAACATAGGTTAAATATGTGCAATTCTTCTAAATATGTTTTCACATTTGTCATATTGTGCAAGAAAAGTCAGATGAAAAAGAAAAAAACAAGCAAATAAACATCAACAAAAGGTAAAAGAAAAATACTATGATTTGATTCACCTTCCATCTCTATAGTATTCTCTCTGGTTGTAGATGGCATTTTCTATCACAAGTCTATTAGAATTGTCTTGAATCACCACATTGCTAAAAAGAGCCAACTACATCATAGTTGATCATCATAAAATCTTGTTACTGTGTACAATATTATCTTGGTTCTGCTCACTTCAGTTAGCATCAGTTCATGTAAGGATTGGCTTTATTCTTGATCTTCTCATCAAACAAGGCCATTAATTCTTTTCTGCCTCAGTTCTTATCCAGCCTTTAATTATTTTTTTATTATAGCTTTTTATTGACAGAACATATGCAAGGGTAAGTTTTGCAACATTGTCCCTTGCACTCATTTCTGTTCCAACTTTTCCCTTCCCTCCCCTAGATGGCAGGCAGTCTCTTACATGTTAAACATGTTAAAGTATATCTTAGATACAATATATGTGTGCACATCCCCCCAATCGCTTCTTATAGAACAATAGTATTTCATTACAATCATATACCATAACTTATTCAGCCATTCCCCAACAGATGAGCACCACTCACTTTCCAGTTTCTTGCCACTAACTACTAAAAGGGCTGCCACAAACATTTTTACAACTTTTCCCTGTTTGGGAAGCAGACCTGGTAGAGACACTGTCAGATCAAAGGGTATGCAGTTTTATAGCTCTTTGGGCATAGTTCCAAATTACTCTCCAGAATGGTTGGATCAGTTCACAACTCCACTAACAATGTATTCATGTCCCAGTTTTCCCATATCCTCTCCAAAGTTTATCATTATCTTTTCCTGTTATGATGTCTCCTTCCTTTCTTTTTCTCTGAAGGATGAAGGATTTTTCTTTAATCTCCCATCCTCAGGAGCAGTGCAGGCTTCTCCAGAGCTATCTGTCAACCATCTTGGGCCCCTACTTAAGCAATGTAACTAAGGCTGCCCAGGTCTGCAGCCAGCAATTATGTCACGGCAATGGGCGCTGTGCCCGACGGGTACCCAGCAATGATGACGTCTTCTTACATTTGGAACCAACACTGGGAGCCATCAAGGAAGACCCTGCCAAATGGAACCATTTCCGATGTCTCTGTTACCCAGGCTGGAAAGGCTCCACCTGCAAATTTCCTGTACCTGGCACAGAATGAAGGGGGTAACTTTGAGCCCTATCCCCATCGGGACTCCTGATTGCGGCCACCTGTATCAGTCTTTGCCTTCTGAGCTTCTTTAAATTGTTCCCACTGGCCTCTCATTCTCCCCGACACCAAACAGATTGGTTGAGGTGGCTTTTCCGCCTGTTTCCTAATGCTCCCCCTCTGCCACGAAGCCTAGTAATATTCCCCACCTTTCTCTGCTGTGCCAGAAAGCACTGGATTTGGGAACTGAATTTTTGATTTTGAACAAATTTCTTCCTTTCCCCAATGCCTCATATTTCTCATCCTTTTAAGAGAACTGGAGTTAGAGCTGGTGCATACCTCAGAAATAAAAATCCTAATTTTACAGATAAAGAGACTGAGGCTCAGAGAGGGGAAAGAATTAAAGTCACATCTAGTTTTTCAGCAATATTGGAACCCAGGTCCTCTGATTCCAAATGGAACTTGCACCGCAAAATGAGGGATTGAACCAAATGACCTACAAGGTTCCTTCCAGCTTTTAAATCCTTAAAAAAGTGTAATATTTGGGTTAGGGTTTAAAATGTCCCTACCCTCTGGCTTCTGGCTGACTCTCACGGGCAGCTGCATCCTAGCTAGCGTACCTGTGGCCTTGAGTCACCTTCCGTGAACTTTGCACCCCTGCATTCAAGGCCCACGACCTGGGAACTGGTCCACCCGGGGGGTCAGGAGGTGGTTCTGAACACCTACCCAAATGCTAGTTCCCGTGCCCCGGTGACTTTCATTCCACTCTTGGGCTGGGCCATAAAATCTTGTCTTTCCCCGCTCTCCGCGTGTGCTGGCTGATTTTGTCCGCCGGCCCAAGCCAAGAGTTCCAGCTCTGACGTCCAGCGAGTCAGTTTTTTGTGTCTTTCTGTCTCTTTTCTCAAAAGAATAATGTTTTCACTATCTAATTCAGAGGATTGTCAGGGGAAACCACCCGGCAAACTTTTGTAAAGTCTGTAAACTTGAAGGTGCTGCGAAAAGAGTTATTCGTGAGGACCAGTCCGCGCAGACACGCGGGGCTCCCTGTCACTCAGCAGTTTAAGAGTTAATTTAGGGCTGGGGCTGGGGCATTGTGGTCTTTTTAGTTCGTGGGTCGCCTCGGGTCTCCATTTCCCCCTGGGGCGGGACTCCACTTCCCGAGAAGCTCTGCTGCTTCGCGGGACAGGCAGAGCACCGCGCGGACTCCTGTGGAGCTTGTGGTTCGCATCCCTCCGGAGGCCGGCAGGAATCATCGGGGCGGGGAACCTGGGGGACTCGGTATCCCAGCGGCCCTAGCGGTTCGGGCGGGACGGGGAAAGAGGAGGGACCAGCCAGGGGAGCTGAGCGAAGATGGTGGCGCGCGTGGCGTGCTGCCCCCGGCCTCTGCCTGTCTTTTCGCGGCGCGCGCTGGCGCTGGCGCCCAGGAGCGCGAATTCCGACGCGAGTCCCCGCCGGCTCTGACCCCGCGCCCCCGCGCGCCGCTTGCCTGGCCCGGCATGCCCCGCGCCCGCAAGGGACACGCGCTCCGGAGGGGAGGACAGCGCCGAGGTGGGGGTGAGTGCGAGGGTCCGGGGGCGGAGCCTGGGAGCGGGGGGCGGAGCGTGAGGATGGGGCGGGGCTTGGGGAAGGGTCGCGGGGGGAGGGGTCTCAGGGCGCATAACTTAACGAAAGGAGCTGGGGACAGAATGAGGAGGGGGCGGAAGAATCTAGGGGCTTGAGCGGGCTGAGGGGATGAGGGACTGGGGAGGGGCACAGTGGGATGAGGACTGCGGGAGTTTGGGGGGTCTGGAGGGCAGGGCCACAGCGTGGTGAGAACAGGGCTGAGGGGAGGGTTTGGGGTCTGGAGGGCAGGGCCACAGCGTGGTGAGAACAGGGCTGAGGGCAGGGTTTGGGGGTCTGGAGGGCAGGGCCACAGCGGGGTGAGAACAGGGCTGAGGGGAGGGTTTGGGGGGTCTGGAGGGCAGGGCCACAGCGGGGTGAGAACAGGGCTGAGGGGGGTTTGGGGGCCTGGAGGGCAGGGCCAGGCGGGTGAGAACAGGGCTGAGGGGGGGTTTAGGGTCTGGAGGGCAGGCCGGCGGGGTGAGGCAGGGCTGAGGGCAGGGTTTGGGGGTCTGGAGGCAGGGCCACAGCGTGGTGAGAACAGGGCTGAGGGGAGGGTTTGGGGGCTCTGGAGGGCAGGGCCACAGCGTGGTGAGAACAGGGCTGGGGGAGGGTTGGGGGGTCTGGAGGGCAGGGCCACAGCGTGGTGAGAACAGGGCTGAGGGAGGGTTTGGGGCTCTGGAGGGCAGGGCCACAGCGTGGTGAGAACAGGGCTGGGGGAGGGTTTGGGGGTCTGGAGGGCAGGGCCACAGCGGGTGAGAACAGGGCTGAGGGCAGGGTTTGGGGTCTGAGGGAGGGCCACAGCGGGGTGAGAACAGGGCTGGGGGGAGGGTTTGGGGGCTCTGGAGGGGCAGGGCCGCCAAGGGAGAACAGGGCGAGGGAGGGTTTGGGGCTCTGAGGGCAGGCCACAGGTGGTGAGAACAGGGCTGAGGGGAGGGTTTGGGGGTCTGAGGCAGGGCCAGGCGTGGGAGAACAGGGCTGAGGGGAGGTTTGGGGGTCTGGAGGGCAGGGCCACAGCGTGGGTGAGAACAGGGCTGGGGGAGGTTGGGGGAGGGTCTGGAGGGCAGAGCCACAGCGTGGTGAGAACAGGGCTGAGGGGAGGGTTTGGGGGTCTGAGGCAGGGCCACAGCGGGGTGAGAACAGGGTTGGGGGGAGGGTTTGGGGGGTCTGGAGGGCAGGGCCACAGCGTGGTGAGAACAGGGCTGGGGGGAGGGTTGGGGGGGGTCTGGAGGGCAGGGCCACAGCGTGGTGAGAACAGGGCTAGGGGGAGGGTTTGGGGGGCTCTGGAGGGCAGGGCCACAGTATGGTGAGAACAGGGCTGAGGGGAGGGTTTGGGGCATCTGGAGGACAGGGCCACAGTATGGTGAGAGGATAGGCACAGTATGAGCAGGGCAGGGGTGGGTGAGGGGCTTAGGGAGGTCTAGAGGATTATGAGACGAGGCACAGCATGCTCAAGACAGGGGTGGTGTGGTCAGTTTAGGGTCCAGATCTCTGTGAATATGTTCAGGATAGAGATGACTTAAGAGGGCTTGGGGAAGGGGGGGGTGTCTAGACCAGCACTTCTTAAGCTTTTTCTACTGAACAAACAACCCCTTTTTCACCTGAAAAACATTTACGCAGGACCCTGGGGTATATAAGTATATAAAATAGATTTACAAATCAAATATGGACTGATAATAAACCATCATTTCACACCCCCACATTCACTTATAAGATCCCATATGGGGTCCCACCCCACAGTTGAAAAAACTGGGGTTTAGAAGTTGGGGTCTCTGGGATCCTCTGGGCAAGTGTGAGAGGGCTGTGCAAAGGAGGGGTGACAGCCTGGTGTCATAGGTGTGTGAAGGGGAGGGAGGATCTCAGAAGGGGTTGGAGGCTCAGGCTCTTGGGATGAATAGAGAGGAACTAGCTAGGACTTTGTCCAGGAGTGAGAACTGAGCGAGGCAGACAGCCCAGGGGCCCCTGTGAAGCCACGTGGAACCCCCAGATCTTCCTTGGAGTCACCGGTCCGTGGGCTTCCGCAGGGGAGCAGGTAGCCCTCCCTTCCCTGCTCTCTCCTTTTTTGTCTACCCCTCCTCCTCTCCAAAGGTATCATGTAGCTTCTCAGTTCTAGGCTTCTGGGCACATGCCCATGGAAAACAGAGCCACGTGGATACTGAACTTCAGCCTTTTTTCTGGGCCTGGTGCAGAGGAAGAACGCGTGGCCTGGGAGGCAGGACACCTGGGGACTTGCAGGTCGTGTCTCAGGAGATGTCAGAACTGGGCTTGAAGGGCAGACTCTCCTAACATTCCCTGCCTTCTTTTTTTTTCTGGTCATTCCTACCCAGGTCACTTTGGCCCTCAGCACTTGACCTTTTAATAACAACCTTAAAAGGTTTACAAAGGCTCACCACAGCCGTGGGAAGTAAGGGGTTATCCCCATTTTACAAATGAGGAAACTGACGTTTAGAGAGAGGAAGTCACACGTCAGCTAGTGAGTGTTGGAGCCCTTCTTTTCATTATGATTACACAGTTGGTAAATGGCAAAATTAAGTCTTGGACTCTGATCTTTTGAATTACGTTTTCTTTCTTATCCAAGTCCCTTCCCGCTTGCTGGGAAACTTGCTAGACCAGGTCTGCCTCTGGAGTACAGTGTTGGCTCCCTGGCCTTCAACGATCCCTAATCCTTTCAGGGGTGGGGCCCAGGAAGCAGATCCCTGGTTGATAGAGAAGGAAAGTGGGAGCCTTTGTGGCAGGTGTCTGGGAGCAGGTCCTGGAAGCTTTGCTTCTTTCCTCCTAGGCTATGTCAGAGAGCCAGCAAGGCGTCTGCCTACCTTATCGTGTTTGCTGGAAAGCCTGTGAAATGTGATAATTAGGACTCTTGGCAGTCCAGGTACCGCCCCAACCCTTCACTTTTCCGAGGTGAGGTCCAGACCCTGGTGACTGCATATATGGGCAACCTAACTGCATGGGGAAACAGGCTCTGGACAGGGAAGGTCCAGGGTCACACAGGTGGTCACAGTCAGGATTCTCCCAAGTCAGTATTCTCACTATATTCTGCCTTTGGGCAACAGGAGAAAGTAAATCTCTACATACTAGGAGGAAGGTGCTGGTTTCTGGAGTCCCTCTTCCTTGGCACATGGCTTTCCTTTGCTTTGATTCATGGCCTGATCATCTTCTGTTGACTCCCCAAATCCCCAGAGATGGGATTAAAACTCCTCGAGGAAGGAGAGGTGCAATTCTCGCTCAGGGTTCCGAGCCTGGGCCAGATCCCAGGAGAAGCTGGTGTCCCTTTGGGGTGAGGCTGGCCTCCTCCTTTCTAAGACTCCTCTCGGCTTACACAGAGCTGGGAGTCTTCTCATTTTCTACTGGTGATCCTCCATGGTGAGACCGAATGTCAGCCTGCCCAGCAGAGCCCACACGTGGGCTGCCTCCCGGTGCTGTCCCAGAGGTTGGGGAGGTCCTTGGGCTGAAGCTTCCTCAGGGCAGGAGCGGATATGCTGGACTCTCTGGGACTCGGGGAGCTCTTCCAGGCCTTGTTCATTCTGTTGACTGACATCAGAGAATGTTTGCTCAGCCCCAAACTTGTGGGTCACACCCAGTATGTACAGGACAGGTCCGTTGGCCCCGTGGGGCTTTAAGGAAGCTGTGGTATACCAGAAGATGGCAGCAAGTACCACCCAGCTCCACATCCAAGGGCTTCTAGGGAATGTCAGGTGGCCGACTCTGGGGATCCGGTGTGATTGTTCACTATGTCAGCCTGCCCTTACCCTAGCTTCAGAGCATAATCTGATACCCCCAGAGGCATCTGGGCTCTAATAGCCCCTGAAAACCAACCTGTATGTGTGTGGGGTGTCTGAAAGGTGGGCAGAGGGGACTGAGACTCGGGAGCTGCTGCGGAGAAAGGCTGGCAGAACAAAGGAGTCGTTACCCTGGCCGGGCTGAGCCTGAACATGCCCCGATGACCACAGTTCTCTAGAATCACACAGCAAGGGGGGCTGGCAAACAGGCCTCGCTTCCTCCTCTGAGCTGGCAAGCCTGGCCTTCCACCCATGCTGGGACGTTCCTCCTCCCTGGATCTTTGCCGTGATTTGCTCCCCCTCCTAGGGAAGGAAATGGGTGTGACCACATTAGGTCCTGGAGCCCAGAGACTGGGGCCTTGGGGCAGTTAGGGCTAGCTGAACCCCTCATCCTGGATGAGGGCGTCTGTCACTTCCAACAAAGAATGGTTAGTCGCTTGAATCCCTTAGCTGGCATTCGTATGGCACGCGAGGTTTTCAAAGCATTTTACACACAATTATCTCATATGTTCCAAGTGCCCTCCCATTGCTACTCTGCCCTTTCTGTTTCTGCTCAGAGCTTCAGTTTCACTTTTTCAGGTGACAAGGAAAAGGACTTGAGGTGAAAGTTGCATATTGAGCAGAGGGCAGATCTATACATAGGTCACTAGCTATGGAGATCGGGGTGGAGAATAGGACCTGAGGCCCTTAGCAAGGGTGACCGTTTAAGACATTGTAGACAACCTGCCCCATTTCTCCCATCACTCTTAAATACCAAGTGAATGGTTGTCCCTTAGCAGAGCTTCTTAGATTTTTCCCATTTGAGATGGCTTTTTCATCTGAGAAATGTTTACATGACTCTGAGTATATAGGTATATAAAACAGGCATACAAATCAAATGTTTATTGATAATAAATAATAATGTCATGAACCCCTCTCCCCCATTCAGTTACACAACCCCATATGGAGTCATGAACCACAGTTTTAAGAAGCTGGATATTAGAGAAGGCCGGCTTCAGAGAGAGTGATCAGGAGGAAATCCCTACCTTTTGTTGTATGAGCTTTTGGTACTTGTCCCAGAGGAGGAAGCATCTACTTCCATGACACTCTGGTGGGACAGGCGCTGGGCATGAGCTTTCACATAGAAGGAGAAGAGGTAGTGAATAGTATATTGGCCACAGTATATGTGGCCAGACAGGCCACAAGGCATCGTACTATGATGTCAGTGTTGAGTTAGAGACCTCTCCCCAACGTCAGTATTCCCCCAGTAGCCTACTGTGGATCTGTTTCATTGAATCGATGTCATTTCCTCTTTATCCGTTTATATGTTGACCTTGTATCTTCTCTTGGAGCAACAAGTTTCATAAATGCACCACGAGCTGCATTGGAGTAGGACATTGCCAAATTTGAAAAATGTAGGTATTCTAACCAAGACACAGGGCAGAGGTGTTCCTTTGGATTTGATTTCTCCTAGTTGGCACCGGTTCTCAGCCATTAATGGCCACATATTCCAGAAACGCTCTTCCCTGAGCCATGGTTTTTGGGGGTCTCTCTGGTTTTTTGGAAGGATGCATAGTGACACTGAATACATTGGGTTCCCAGGTGAGAAATCCTGCTTAGCAGCTGGGACTCTGGTTGTGTTTGCGACTTGAAACAGCTTTTGTTCTACTGGTTTTCTTCTGTCCCAAAGAAGAGCTGGCAAGTTCTCTTTGGGCCAGGATGGCATCATCCCATTGGTTGGAGGATGTCAGGAAGGGTAAAATTCAAAGCCCACAAGAGCCTTTCCTATCACAGCATCCTAGGTCTTGTGGGGTCCTGAATGAACTGGCTGTGGAAACGGGCAGGTCTGAAGCGCAGTTGGGAGAGGCACTTCTGTGCAGTTTGGGCATGGGATTCTCCTCTCTGGGCCTCAGTTTGCTCATCTGTAAAATGAGGGGGTTGAGCTGTATGGGTCTTCTTATAGCTCTCAATCTGAGAGCCCCTGAGCTGACCTTCCCCATTTTGCCCCTTCCCAGGAGCTCGGAACAGCACCCAGGCCGACTCTCCCTCCAGTGACGATGAAGCGACGAGTGAAGTGTTGAGTCATTACAGCAGTACAAGTGAAGGGGCTAGCATTGCCGAGGAGAGCCTAGGTAAGGGGCTGAGAGCGGAGGAGGGCCAGGCTGCCTTTGGGGTGGCCAGGAGGTCGCTCAGCATAGGGCGGGAGAGATGCAGTGTTGTTCCCCTCTCCCCAGCACCCTTTCTGAGGGGCTGGGACCATGAAGGGGAACTGATGGGTTCCTGGGGTGGGGTCCGCAGGCAACGAAGTAGTCGATGAACAGGCCCAACAAGAAGAGCTGGAGGAGAAGCTCAAGGAGCGTATCGACGATGTGGCCGACAAGAGGTACTTGTCTGTGTGGGGAGGACGATGGCACCCCTCCCCCCTCCTGCCCCTTTTCTCTTTGGAAGCCGAGATGGCGGCCCCATCCATCTC
Source organism: Sarcophilus harrisii (assembly GCF_902635505.1). Lineage (NCBI taxonomy): Eukaryota > Metazoa > Chordata > Mammalia > Dasyuromorphia > Dasyuridae > Sarcophilus > Sarcophilus harrisii. The sequence continues at coordinate 83,353,097 of NC_045426.1, forward strand.
TGTGGGAGGGTCTCGGCCTTAGTGGCTGGATGCCCTGGTGCGCTCTCGGCTTGAGGTTGGCTTCCATGCTTGTGTTCAGTGCCCCAGCCTTTGTACATCCCCAGCAACACCCTTGGGGTCCAACTCGGGTTTCTGGCTGCCTCTGTGTCCTTCAGTCTGGGTGGCCCCCAGAGCCTCGAGGGTGATGCGACCTGTGCCCGACCTTCGGTCTCGTTTTCCTCCAGTGCCAAGACCAGGCAGGGTGCTTTGGAGAGCCTGCGCCTGGCATTCTCCTCCCGGGTGCTCCTGGACTTCCTGCTGGAGCGGCGCCTCACCCTCACTGACTCCCTTGAAAAGTGCCTTAAGAAAGGTTTGACTTGCCCAGCCCCTCTTGCCTCTGAGTGAGGCCGGCCTGGGGGTGAGGGGGGTCTGTGGGAGGCAGGGCTTCAGGCGGCAGCCTTCTCCTGAGGCCCGTGGGCTCTCGCTCAGGTGGTCGACAACCTCCTTTGCAGGGAAAGGAGAGGAACAGTCTCTTGCTGCAACTGTGCTGACCCTCCTATGCCTTCAGCTGGGTTCGGGGCCGGAAGGAGAGGAGCTCTTCCGGAGCCTGCGGCCCCTGCTTGTCAGCATCCTCACCGATACCTCTGCCAACCTTGGAGCACGGCACAGTGTGAGCATCTCCTGTTCGCCCCAGGGCTCCCCTCCTCCCTCTGGGCCTGTGCAGCTTAGGGACCGTCATCTTTGGGTGACAGCTAACCAAACCTCATCTTTTCTAGGGGAGCAAACTTAGGCTCCCAGGGCTTGGCTAGGGGAGCAGGGCACGGCAGAGAAGAAGAGAAGCCCAGGATTCTCGGTTGGCCTGCAGCCTCTGGCTCATTTTTAAAATTCCTTTTTATTATGATGGAGTTGCCCAACGTCCATGGACTTAGACAAAAAACAGAAAAAGCATTATAAGATGCTCCGACTTCCTGAGTGTTTTTTCAACCTATCCTGTTGGTTCTCCTCTGGCCCACCCTGGAAGGCACTGACTGATGTGTAGGGACAGAAGGAGGATGCTGGGAAGCTCTGAGGCCCGGGGCTGCAGTTAAGAATTGGCCCAGACGGGGCCCTGTTGTCCCAGGGTCATGAGTCTTTAGTGAGGCCATGAGTATAACCCCCTCATTTTACAGATGAGGAAACTAAGGCTGAGAGCTGAAGTGACTTCTCTGTGGCCAGGGGTCTGAGGCCTGGGTTATTGAGAGAGTCTGACCCCTGCCCTGCTCTCCCCCGCAGTGTGCCTCAGCCCTTGGGATGTGCTGTTACATCGCTGCTGCCGACGTGGAGGTGAGTGCCCAGAGCGGCTGGACGGCCCTGGCCGTTTCCCTGGTGCCCCCAGCAGGTGTGACCAGCCGGCCAACCTCTGGCTCAGACAGGTGTGATGGAACCGGCCTCCCACAGAGGCGCCTATGACACCTGGCCGACCTCTCTTCCCCCAGGACCTCATCTCCTGTCTAGCCTGCCTTGAGGGCATCTTCACTGGGGCTTGTAGGGAGGAGTCCTCCTCAGCCCTGGCACCCCTCCAAGCCCTGCATTGCTGTGCCCTCCAGGCCTGGGCCTTACTCCTCACAATCTGCCCCGGCACCCACATCAACAGGGTTCTGGACAGGTATGTGGGGCAGTGGGGAGGAGGAGGGAGAGCAAGGGGGAAAAGCCCGCTTGTCCTCCTCCCCATCCCTGATGGTGTCCCTAACCCTTTTATACCCTTGGGCCTGGGTCCTGCCCCAACAGGAGGGCAGGACCCTACTGTAAATAGAATGAGTTACTAAAGGTGGCAGTGCTTCTAAGTGGAACATTTTAGATTTGAAACTAGGTTTTCTGAGGCCACATACAGTGCTCTTTCCATTAAAATACATTGCCTAGATTCACTCTCCTGCAGGGAAATAGAGCAAGATATAGCTGCCATTTTCTTTAGTTGCTTAGCAGAAGGAGAGGGAGTGATCTCAGAAGGGATGGAGATTTCCAGACACTGGCAGGGAGGAGTCATGAGGTTAAGCAGAACCCATCCACTTGCCTCTTCCCCCGAATTCCTGTAATTTTGCCCGTCCCGGGGGTGAGGGAAGCCGTTAGTGTTTACTCACCTGGTGCCCCCTACCCTTGCACAGCCAGCTGCCCCTGCTGCCCCAGCTCCTCTCCAGCGACAGCGTTCACCTTCGCATCGCAGCAGGGGAGACGATCGCCTTGCTCTTTGAGTTGGGCCGAGACCTGGAGGTACCCAGAGCAGCGGGTGGGAGAGGACCTCGTGCTGGGACCAAGAGGGGAAGTTGGGGCCTGTGGTTGGGGGCTGGGATCACCTGGGGAGCGTGGGGCCCCCTCTGTGGCGTGAGGTGGGATGGGGCGGGTAGAGAAAGCAGACCTGCCCCAAGCCTCCCTGTCCAACGCTTCTTCCACAGGAGGACTTCCTGTATGAGGACACCGATAGCCTGTGCAGCACCCTCCGAGCCCTGGCCACCGACAGCAACAAATACCGGGCCAAGGCCGATCGCCGGAAACAGCGCTCCATCTTCCGGGATGTGCTGCACTTCATTGAGGTGGGGAGCTCCTCGGACCCACGTGCACACACAGAGCCCGCATGGAGCCAGGGATGGTGGTCATCACACCACGTTTTCCCTCCTCTCCCTGGTTTTTAGAATCAGGGTCTGGCGTGGGGGCCTGGATTCAGCTCCGCCTGCCGGGACTTGAGTCCTTGAGCCCACTCACAGCCAGTACTGAATAATCACCAGCACTGTTCTAGGTGCTGGTGCAGTGGTCCCCTCCCTCTGGATCCCCCTGCCACTGTACGGTCTGCTGCCCTAAGATGCCAAGGGGCTTGTGGGCCCTCCCAGGTCTCTGCTTTCTGCCCTTGTGGGGAGGCTCCTTGGGCCATCTTGTGTGTCCAGGCCCCTTCACTGTCGGCACGGAGGGACATTAATGTGGATTAACACCTCTGGCTGCCCTGGGTTTGTCTCTTGCAAGAGAGAAGGCCTGGGGAAGGCTTGGTTTCTGCCCCCCAGCCTAGTAGAGGAGGGAAGCATAAACCTGACCGTTATTCCGTGAGCTCAGTGGGGACGACCTCAGCCCCCCTCCTTCACTAGCATAGAGAAAGGGCTGAGAATTGATTCCTGGGGATTAACAGCCTTTCCCTTGGTTGTGTTTGCCAGACTGGAGAGTGTCAGGAAGAGACAATCAAGTTTGGGCTGGAATGTATGTATGTGGACAGCTGGGTCCGACGCCGGACATATGCAGCATTTAAGGAGACCTTGGGCTCTGGGGTCCTCCACCATCTCCAGGTACTGTCCTGGGATCTTCCCTGCCCGATCCTCCCTCCCCCATCTCCCAAAGGCCTGGTGCTCCATTGGTTCACGTTGCCCCCTTGGTTCTCCCAGAACAATGAACTTCTTCGAGACATCTTTGACTTGGGGCCAGTGCTAGTGCTGGACGCTGCGGCCATGAAAGCCAGCAAGATTTCCCGCTTTGAGAAGGTTTGTGGCGGCCCTGACCTCCCCATTGACTCATTTTAATTCCGTCTCCCACCCACCTGTGCCATCTTTTTGTTTGGCCTATTTGACCAGAGGGCCAATGGGTTGGGACGAGGGGCAGGACCTCTTAGAACTTCCCCCTCTCAGGGAGACCTACCATGCTCATCCCTCTTGGGCCAAGTTCGGGCTCATATGGAAAGCACCCCCAGCTTGCCCCTAATCGGCCTCTCCTCTGTTTTCCAGCACCTCTACAATTCAGCTGCCTTCAAAGCCCGGACGAAAGCGCGTAGTCGTGTACGGGATAAGCGCGCCGATGTGCTCTGAGTGCCAGGCCCCCCCTGGCCCTGGGGCTGGGTGAGGAGGCTACTCCCATCCCAGTTTTTATACAGAAGAACAATGTCACAACACTTTACATCTTGTGGCCTGGCTCCCTGAGGGCCTGCGCTTTATTTTTTTAATGACAAAACCAAATAAAGGTGTCAGGGTGGGAGGGCTTCCGGGAGCAGGGCTGCCCTAGTCTCCCTCCGACCCCCTGCCCTCAGCTCCCCTTTCCTCCAGCCCTCTTCCTTCAGTCCCATCTCTCCTGCTGGGCCAGGGTTTGATTTGGGCCGTGGGAAGATCGATTACCTTCTGTGCCTGACTGTTCTCAGGGGGTGAGGTACTGATGTCACAATGATGTCAAGGAAGGAGAGAATGCAGATTCCCAGACTGAGGAGGGGTGGGGAGAATCGTCTCTCCGTCTCCTCTGGCTGCTCTTCCCCCTGGATTGACCAACCACTCGGTCTCCTTAGGAGAGAGAGCTGGATGACGTAACCGGAGGGGTCCCGTCACCTGGAGTGGCCCCTCCTCAGGCTGGGACGCTCCTCCTCTTCCTCCTCCAGTCCATAACACATACTCAGTATGGCCTCCACCCTCCCACACCTTGGCTATGCTGGAGCGGGAGGGAAGCAGGGAAGGGGGCTTTCTGGAATGTACGTATGTGTTGATTTTATAAGAAGATTAATTTTAGAGATAATTAAATGAGAGCATACCTTGGCTTCCGTCTTTTGCCTCAGTTGTACTCTTCTGCACCTACCCCAGGTTGGCCCTTTGGACCCACCTGGGCAGGAGGGAAGAAGCGGAGGTGGTTCCCCAGCCTTCGTTCCTGACTGTGTAAGGGGAGAAGGTTGCAGGGCAGATTGTTGCTTTCCCCCCATAGAGCCCCTGGCTACCCAGGGAGCAAGTGCTTTTAGGGTGACCTCAGAATGGTGTGACCAGGCCAGGCTTTGGGCTGGGGCTGGGGACACCTCCCTTTCCCTTCCACAAACTGGGCCATATTTGTATGGTTTCCCTCGCCCTAGCATCTCTGTGAGGCTGCTTCTCACTTTCTACCCCTGTCAGGCTCCTGCTGTAGCAGAGCCGTTGGCCTGAGGTAGTAGGTCCTGTCTAGGAACCCTCAGCTCCTCAGGGAGATCTCCGTCTCCCCCTGCGGCCGAGCCTCTGCAGGGTGGCTCAGAGCACGTGTCTGGTCCATGGAGGGAGGGCAGAGCAGCTATTTTGGGAAGGCCTCAGACAGAGACTTGAGCTCCCGCTATCTGTGGGATGCAGACAGTGGGAGCGGTGAGTGGCGGCCTGGCCAGGAGGTGTTGACAGGAGGAGAGGCTGCGAGGGGGGGGCAGGGAGGCTTCCTCTCTCCCTTTTCAGATGCTTCATTGCCTCTAGAAACATGCTGTCCCTATTACTTGGGCCCTTGAACAGGAGCTTTGACCTAGGGCCCAGCGACCCCTGATCCCCAGCTTCCTCGCCTTTACTAGACAGGGCAACCTTAGTGGCCTGGCATGGCGGCTGAAGTCTTGGACTAGGGAGTTGGGAGACACTCTGGCCCTCCCCTTCCTTTCATGTTTCACCCTATATGGGGCTTTCCTCACAACTGGCTTTAAATCTTAGGCCTCAAACCCAGTGACTAATAAAAGGCAAGCCACCCGTGCCTCAGTTTCCCCAAGGCAGATGGTAATATTTGCATGATCTATGTGTGGTGGGCAACTTGAGAATCCTGCGGGGGGCTGGGAGCTCTCTCGCCTTTCTCTCCGACTGTGTTGGTTTGATAGGCTACGGGATCCGCTCATAGGTAAGTGAGGACAAGCTTAAGACTGAGCCATTTATTGATATAAAAAATGTACCGTAGAAAGAAACATAAATGGGGAGGGTGCGGTTGGGCACATAATTACGGGCCGCAGGGGTCGCCTGCCACCGTCCTTGAGCACTGGCAGAGGGTCCCTGGCCGGAGCCTGGGGCAGAGGAGGCCACCAAGGTCAGCTCCCCGCTCAGCTGAGGCCCCGAGCGTCGCTGCCGTTGAGCCGTCGCCACTGGTTGAGGCTGGCCAGCCGGAGCTTGAGCAGCGTCTCCTCCTGCACCTGGAGCGTGTGGGCTAGGACCCGCAGGGACTCGCTTTGCAGCACTGAGACAGGTGGGAGAGAGAAGCCCGCGCTCCTGGGGTTCCACCAGGGCCACCCTCTCCCTCCTGCCCCGCCTGTGGTCATCCATGGGAATAACTGGATTATCCCAGCCTAATCCGGCTTCCTGAAACCACCCAGCTGGCGTGTAGAACCTCGAAGCCCGGGAATTGATAAAAGGGCAGAGCCTTGCTGTCAGGAGACCTCAGCTGCGAACCATCTGCCATTTTTTACTAGCTGGGGACTCGTGGCTCTCCGGACCTCTGAGCAGAGCAGAAAAGGTTCCTCTCCCCATCCCCCAAAAAGATTTATTAACTTGGGGACTCTTTGCTGTTGGACTCTTTTCTCAAGCAGGTAACTGAGAGGGGAGTGTCGGCAATGACCCTGTTTGACCCTCCCTTTCCCCCTGACCCTGGTACCGCTCAGGTAGACAGCCAGGATGGCAAGGGCAAGGCAGGTGAGGATGAGCAGCGCCAGCAGCAATAAGAAGGCCCCGCGCCCGTGGGCTGGGTTGCAGCCAGCCTGGACACAGAGGGAGGGGGGCAGTACGCCCAGGAGTTCTTCCCATTGCTGAGAGGTCGGGTCATCGGACAGGTGGGGATGCAGGGATGCTGGAGGAGACAGAGGTGTGACGTTACCCTTACTCCCTTTCTTTGCCCACATTTTAGAGAGAAATCGTGGCCATACCTCCGTTGTGCAGGTCACTGATGGACTCCACAGGGTGCAGGCTGACCTCAGTGAGGTGGCTGGGTGGAATGGTCCCAGTGCTCGGGCTCACCATAATGGGCAGGATGGCATCTGTGAGGGAAAGAGCTGCTGGGCTGAGCACCTGAAGTAGGAGGCCTCCCCTACTCCCCCAACCCTGGGGACACTGTTCTTTCCCTCAGCACAGGCCTTGGATCTGGGTAGAAAGTCATCCCGTCAGTCTTCTCCCCACCCACCAGCGCCGGGTCATTGGAGTCCAAGAGAATTTCACACGTATTCTCAGAGCCAGTGCCCTAGATCCAGTCCCCTTCCCCTTGTCCTGCCCTTAAGTCCACAGGACTAGTTTTGGTTTCCCTCCCTCCCTCCCCCCTCATCCCCGGTCTCCCCAGCCTGCACCCACTCTGATTCCCCAGTCAGGCTAGGACAGAACCACTGAGTGTTACATTTGTGCAGCCTGTATACTGATGGGAGATTTGGAGGAAAGAAGGAAGACCTGCATGTGGGAGCCCCAATCTGCTCTCTGAGCAGACATTGCACCTGAGCTCAGGGAGTTCCTACTGGACTCCTTCCTCTGCCATCTCCCAATCTGAGGGAAAACCAGACCTCCTGGGTGCACAGGCTTGGGCAGCCCCTCACCCAGGGAAGAGGGAACTGTCAGGGGCAGCTAAGCATGAAGGGCTTCTGGAGGTGACAGTATACTTGGTTATGCTGTACAAGGAAGTCTCAGCGTCAGCCCTCAAGGATGTCAGGAAACTAATTCAGACCTGGACCGCAGCTTCTGGAGTCTTAAAGGCCTTGTATCTCAGATACAAGGACACAGTCACCCGGGAGGCCAGGAAGTGAGCAGTGATGGGAAGGAGTGAGGAGCTCCCAGGGCACAGATGAAGATGTTAGGGTCCACATAGGGGATGCAGCCAGGGCTCCTTGTGCCCCGTGGATCTGACCTACCTGGAGCAGCTTAGGAGAGAGCCAAAGCCACAGCTATCTTACTGTCCCAGACTCATGCCTCTGCCCGCCTCCTGCAGCCTTAGCTTCCTCCCACTGGGACCGGAACCCATGGCTGTTCCAGAAGCATACAGCTGCCCAGGTTGCTGCCTCCACGCTTAAACCCTCCCGCCCCTGGTCCTGTCTTGGCAGGCAGATGACCCATCTCCCAAGCGTCGTCCCTTTGCAGAAAGAACATAGGTACAGTAGGGCAGGGATGCCATGTCCCGGGGTACCTTCTCTCCAACGTGATGGGCCAGATGGGGAATTATGGTGAGAAAGCCAGGTGTCTTGGGGAAAAGCTGTCCCTGTCTCCTCAGAAAGGTTGGACTGGGGGAATCCGTGGTAGATAGGATGCCCCATGCTTGGTGGGAGAGCCAAGGTCAGCTTGGCTCATAGTGACAAAGAAAGGGGGGCTCCTACTCTATGCTTTCTCCCCCAGTTCCTGGAGCCAAGCACCATCTAAAACAGCCCATCTTCACTTCTTAGATGTCAGCGAGGAGAATCCATTTGAATTCTTCCCAGTTCAACTTGGGCATTGAGAAGTCTCCCCAGCCCTGTACCTTCCACTCCTAAGGCTCTGGGATCCCCATCTAGTTCTACCTGCCCAGCTCCCCACCCACCACCCACCTACCTTACCTTCTCGGGCCTCCCCAGGCATGGTCAGGTGTGGTGGTCAGGGGGGTTGGAGCCAGATGGGTAGTGCCCTGGGCAAGGGGGAGGAGTAGAGGCAGCAGCCAGCACCTCTCACAACTCCTGTCCAGGCCACTGGCTTCCCAAAGCACGTTTGCCCAGTCTAGAAATAGTCCTGAGCTCAGCCTAGAGGGGGTTATATTTAGAGGAGGCGGGACTAAGTAGGGTAGGAGAAGAGGGGGTGAGAGCAATCAGAAGTCCCAGGAAAGGCAATGGGGCCCAAGCATTCTGGCGTGGGAGCGCGACTGGTATCATAATTGAGAGCTGGAAAGGAACCGGGAGGTCATCTAATAGGCCCCCTCATCTTACAGCCCCGGACACAGAAGAGCAGAGAAGGGAGGCACTTGTCCAAAACCAGCTAGTTAGGAAGCGGCAGAGCTGGGATCCATACTGGGGCCTCGTTCCAAGCCCATTCCTGTGTTACACCATATTACTTCTCTGCTCCCGCTCAAGGTGGTGGTGGTGGGGGGGTGCATTCTGTTTCTGAATGTCCCTGTTTATTTTTGGTGCAGTTCAAGCGAAGGGCAGCTAATGGTGATCTGCTCTTTGCCCAGCCAGAGGGTCCTGGGATACCCCAGAAATGTTCTAAGAGGAGCTGGCCCCCAGCTTCCCAGCTGACCGGACTCAGGGGGTGTCACAGAAGCCACTGTGCTGCACTTCCTCCAAGCTCCACACGATCATTCACATATTCTCATGGACCCCACACATGGCTAACACTTATATAGCCTTTTACAAAGCACTTAGATACATATGGTCTCATTTGATCCTCACAACAACCCTGGAAGGTAGGTACTATTAATCCCCATTTTAGATATAAGGAAACTGAGGTCGAGAATGGTTAGAACATTATCCAGAGTTTTTGAGGCAAGATTAGAATCCAGGTTTTCTCAATTCCAAATCTGGGGATTGTACCACCTAGCTTACCTCAAGAGATCTTAGCAATCGCCTAGTCCAACCCCCCTGATTTTTTATAAATGCAGAAACTGAGGTTGGAAGAGATTATGACTTGTTCAAGCAGCAGAGTCAGAATTTGAACTGAGGGCTCCTGGTTGTATAGATTCAAAAGTTCTGAACCCATTTCTATGTTGAAGACTCCTTTGCTAAAACTCTTTATCAGAATGAATTTTTTTGGGGGGGGGGTAAAATAAATGGGATTAAGTTTGGGGGAGTAAAACAATTGGGGTTAAATGACTTATGCAGGGTCACACAGCTAATAAATAATAATAAATTACATCTAATAATAATAAATATCTGAGACCGGACTTGCTTAGAATGTTTTTAAATGGATAAAATAAAATACACTGGACTAGAAAAGAAATCAAAGGTTAGTGTGAAAATGAAGGCATCCATTTTTTTTCCATTCAAATTATAGGCCTCCTGTAATCCATCCACAGATTTATTGGGTGCCCCTTCTCTGCAGTCTCTCCATTCCATTTGGCTTATGCTGTAAGTCCTGAAGAAGATAAAATGGCCAGAGATGCGCGCTTCTGCTTCTGTGCCCATTCCCACAGTGTCTTCCCCCTCCCACAGCCCTGCAAGCTAAAGTTCTACCCAGCAGCCAGGCCCGGGGACCTTGTTCAGCATCCTCTGGGCGTCTATGTGGATAACCTGCTCCCCTATGAGTCACAACTGGGAACCAACCAGGGGTTTATGGGAAGAGACATAAAACCATAGCATTAACAGAACATTAGAAGCGAGTGACAAGGAAGAGATACCAAATGCAGGGTGTGTGTGAGTGTGTGAACATCATGCTCACACACATGCACACCCACCTGTAGAAACCTCAGGGTAGTACAGTGTTGGATGTATTGCAATAATGTTGCACACCCACACATACATTCAAGCAACTATGTACATTATATACTTTTCACACAGATACAATGTAACACCTGTGCTTTTACCTGGGACAACCAGCACTGATATTTCTCAAAGGCCTTACGAGGTTGCAAAAGGGATATTATACCAAGAACTAAAGACATCCATAGATGTGTCCACACTTGTACATATTATTGCACAGCCTCTTCTCATAAAATCCTACAATGTCACGGCTTGGAGGCAACTTAATCTTGCCCAAGTCCTTCGTCGTTTGGAGTGGGAAATGGGCCCAGAGAGCCAAAGGGAATTGTTTCTAGTCGTACGGACAGCAAGGGCTGATCTGCAGCTAAAGTTCAGGTCTCCTAACTTCCGCCTCCCCATTTCCACCTCAGCAGCTTTGGGGAAAGAGATGGTTGGGAAAGACTGGGTCCCCTACACACTGGGAAGGATTAAGTCATATAAAGATATTTATATAATATGTACAAACACATTTCTATATCTATATAATCACAGCTAGATCCCAATGAATGCAAACAGGGAATCCCCTGAAGTGGCAGGCATTTGAATGTGTTATTTGAAGCCATAATTTTGTATAAATTATTATATACATAATATATGATTGCATTGCATATTATATGATATATTATTTAAGATATATAATCTAAGATATCTACATATATAATATGTGCATGATATATAATTATATATTATATAAAATTTTTATTCTATACATTATAACACACTATAATATATATTAGTACAATATATATTATTATAATTATGTCTAGTAATTTACTTCAGCTCAGTGAAACAAGTGGTGACAACACAAGTAACAGGACTACTTCAGGGGAATGCCACTCTTACCAATTGGGGACCTGGGAATAAGCAGGTGTGGGAGCTCACACACATGTAGACACACCTATACCCACCTAGCACCTTGCTATGTATGTCACACGCATGCATGTATGTCGCAAGAGATGGGGCCTATGAATACCCCTCCCACAACCCCCCCATACAGGTGAACACCTGGTCGTATGATAATAGCTAGTATTTATGAAGCTCTTGAAGGGGCACAGAGACAGTGCTGGCCAAGGGGTGATAGGGAGCTGGTGCTGTGGTCAGGAAGGCTTGGCTTCAAGTGGCTCTGACACAAAGTAGTTATGTGACCAGGGGCAACAGTAACAGGTTCTAGGTGACTCTCTGAGATACAGTTGCAGAGAAGGTGCTAACTTGTATTAATAAAGTAAGTTTAGTCATCTCTACATTAATAAAATAACAGGCTTAATCTGTGTCATTTAAGGTTTGCAAAGTGCTTTTCATAAGTATGTATGTAGTGGGCACATGCAAACATATAACACTTTACTCAAAGCCAGGACCACACACGATGGGGGAGGAAAAAGGGAAAGGACTAAAATCTGCTTTAACACACATCCTTCCTCCCGGGACAAAGACCCAGCTTCTAGCTTTGGGCATGGGGCTCTTTGGAATGGTCTTCGGAGGTACATGAGGCAATGGATTTCACCACTTTGAAGTTGAGGGGGAACCTAATTCTTCCCTTTCTCTCTGCCCCCAAACCTGCTACCAAAGATCAGACTAGACTAGACTCCAACAACTTTGGTCCAATTCCCCATGCCCTCTCACACCCCAAGGATGGAGTTGTGAGAGTCAGAGCTAATAGGCTGTCTCCTTCATCACTCCCAGAAGTGAGTGACGCTGCAAAGTCTGAACCACAGTTCCCGCCTCGACCTGGGGTCTTCAGTCCACATACATACTGCTGTCCCTTGTCCATACACATGCAGATGCCATACATACACCCCCTGTCCATACACATACAGATGCTGTACCAATGTGTGACAATTCCATTGGGTGTTGGCACGGACCTTTCCGCAGCTCTGTCTCACTCACATCCAATTCACACTCAAGTCACGATGTCACCTGAGCCTTCGAGAATGAAGGCTGAACAATAGCAAAAAACAACACAACAACAACAACACCTACTGGTTAGTTTTCTGAAAAAAGGGAGAGCAAACCAAGGATCATTGACCACATTAGTGAATTTGGCCAACTTATTAGACTTGTAGAATATTAAGAATAGGTCCCCAATGAATCTCCAAAGCTAGGGAAAGGGAAAGTGGACATTTGGATTTACAAGGACTCTTCCTATATTATCTACACACACATATGCACACATATAATAATAATAATAATATATTGCATTTATACAGCTCTTTATACTTTCCAAAGTACTTTCACATCTGTTAGTTCCCTCGATCCTCACAACAGCCCTGTGAGGTAGGCAGGGCAGAAATTATCACCATTTTACACAAAAGGAAATTGAGGCACAGAAACAGGAAGGGACTAACCCCCAGATCACATGGTGAATTTGCGGCAGAATTGGAATCCTGAACAAGGCTCTCTCCCCTATAGCCCACTGCCTTCTCATGTACATATACATACACACACAGAGACGCACAAACATATACACACAGTTACACGTGTGATCCCCATAATTCTTTGTGGTCCCTGGCGCAGTGGGGCAGCACTCCCTTCTGCCTAATCACCTGCTGTATTAACTTTGTACATTCTCTCCATTTCCCATTCCTGCCCCATAATTCCTCCAAATCTCCTGTTCTCTCCTCTGTCTTTCTAGGGGACCTCTAGCCTTAGAGGGAAAATTCTCACTCCGCCATATGTTTTACTTAATCCTTAAGAGATGGTAGTTTTTGGTCTCTCAAGGCTGGGGAATGCATCTCCCATTCTCTCAAACTCCCCCTCCCCCAATGACCTGGAACTGATTGTCTAGTCCTGGGACACTGGGGTGATTGGCTAGTGAGCCTTCCCAAGCCCCAGGCACTGCTAGCTCTGTCTGCTGGACCCAGACTTAACAAGCAGGAAAAGAGGCGCCAAGGGAGGGGATGCATATAACCTCAGACCACCAGCAGGCCTCCCAGTCCCATCCCTGGCCCCTCTTGGGGTTACATTCATTGGTTACGGTCTGTTAATAAATATATCAGTGGTTGTATCCCCGGCTCTGGGCCCCCAAGGCAGGGAGATTGAAAGGGGACCCCCTGCCCCATTAAAAGGCCAGTCTCTCTCTCCTGGGGCCCCTTCTCCACATCAAGGGGTTGAAAAGGACCCCAGTTAGGCAAGAAGCAGGACACCCAGCTTGGTCCCTTGGCCCCTCAATCCCCACTGATGTCTGGGGAAAAGGTGGCGGGGTCACCATCGGGCTGCACTTCGAGGTCCCCGATCGGCCCGAGGAGGGTCTGGGGGATGGGTCCGGCGATTCCTTCCTTTCCTCTTCTCTTCAAGATGTTTCCACTTGTGTCCCTTTGACCGAGACCCCAGGGCTGAAGGCAAATGGGGCTCCTTGGCGTTACTCCAAGATGGGGGGCACATAGGACCACCGCCACTCCTCCCAGGTGCCTCTACCAACTGCAGGAAGTCTCGGTACCAGAGCTTCTGGCTAGCAGGGGACCCTGCCCCCATTCCCTGGGCCTGCTCGACCCTCGTCAGCTGCTCGGCTTGGTGGGCAGCTACTACACTCAGGATGAGCCGCCGGAGGGGCTGTGTGAAGCCATGCTCGGTAGCATGGCAATGGTAGAGCCCGCTGTCCTGTGGGCTCAGGCTAAGAAGGAGCAGGCCCCGGTCTGTCTGGATCACCCGGTCATCCAAGTGCACCTGGGAATCAGAGGTTATCACTTAGAATGTAGAATGGTAGAGAGAGAAAGGCCCTTCAAATAAACAAGACAGAACGTGTAGAATCTTTACTAGGAACCACAATCAGCATTGTAATGATAACAGCTAACATTCACAAGGTCTTTTAGGATTTACATAGGGTTTTGCTTATAAGATCTCATTTGACCCTCATAACAACTCTGTGAGGCATGTCCCATTTTACAGATATGAAACTTGAGGCTCAGAGAGGCTGAGATTTTCCTGTATCACATTGCTTCTAAATGGAAAGGTTCTTGAAGATAAAAGATCCTTAAAACATAGAATATCAGACCTGGAAGGGTCCTTTGTTAATCAATGAAAAATAATTTATTTTGGTGTGGCAATTGGGGCTAAGTGACTTGTCTAGGGTCACACAGCTAGCTAAATGTCTGAGGTCACATTTGAACTCAGGTCCTCTGGACTTAGGGCCAGTTTGCACCATCCCCAAGGAATATCTCTTAAGCTCCTACTATGAAGCAAATGCTAAGTGCTGGAGATAGAAAAAGAAAAAATGAAGCAATCTCTTCTCTCTATTCAGGAGAGACAAGGACATCTATTAATATACCCAGAATAAGTACAAAACAAATCCAGGAGAGGAAGGGAAGGCGCTAATGTTTAAGGGGAATCAGGAAGGACTTTATATAGAAGTTGGTACTATTATCTTGATGTGAACAAGGCAGGAACTTGTTAAATGCTTTCCAACTATTGTCTCATTTGATCCTCACAATAACCTTGGGAGGCAAGTGCTATTACTATTCTCATTTTACATTTTAAGAAACTGGGGTTAAGTGACTTGTTCAGGATCACACAGTTATTAAGTATTTGAGGCTGGGTTTGAACTCAGGTCTGTTTAATTACACTCGCAGAACTCTATTCACTGTGCCACCTAGCCACCCAGAGGGAAGAGAGAGTATGTGTCTTAGGAGCAGGGGCTGTTTTATTCTTTATACTTATATACCCAGCAAGGCACATAGTAGGTGCTTGATAATTATCTGTGCATAGATTGAGTCTAGGAAGCAGAAGTAAGAAGGGAGAGCACTCCAGACTTGGGAGATAGCAAAAAGGTAACCAGACAAGAGAAGTTTTGTGTGTGCAGGAAAGATAGAAGGCCAGTAGAGACCAGAGGCAAGGCATCAATTAAGATTTCTAGGCAAGTGGTGAAGAGGGGCCAAACCTAGATCGTGGTTATGAGGAGAGTTGGATGCAGAACTGTTGTACAGCCAGAAACAACAGATTTGTCAAATGATTAGATTTGTGAGTTAATAGAGAGGAAAAAAGAACGCCAAGGCTATGACACTCGGAGAATAAAAACTACAAAGGTGACTCCAACAGAAATAGGTAAGTCTGAAAGAAGGGGGAGTTCTAGGGGAAGCTTAGAGTGAGAGTTGATTTTGAGACTTCTAGTTTGCTATGTCCAAGAGGCAATCAGTGATGGAAGACTGAAATTCAGGGAGAACGACTGGGGCTGGATGTCTAGATTTGAATCATCTGTATAGAGCTGTTAATTAAGCTCAGAGAAGCTGATGAAAACTGAATGAGACAGAGACAGTGAGAGACAATGAAGCAGAGACAGAAGAGGATCCAGGATAAAATCTTGTCATCCACCTGCAGGTAGGGGTAGGATATGGATAGTAGACATTTCCAGCACTGTAGACTACATCAAATGGGCCCTTAGAGATCACCTGGCCCACCTCCCCAGTTTTAAAGAGAAACAGGCCCCCAAAGGGAAAGAGAATTGTCCAAGTTCATGCATGTCAGGACAGGGATGGAGTATCACCCAAGAGAATAATACCAGAGCTGATATGGGGGGATGCTTACCTGGCTTCGGAGACTATCACTTGTCCGCTGGTAGGTCCAGAGAACCTGGGCCTGCAGGGACTTGGGCTGACATTCAAGGAAGATGCTGCTGCCTTCAACCCCAAACAGCTTCTTCTCCAGCAGTGTTTGGCGTGGGGGATCTAGTGAAGGGCATACAAGGGGTTCAGCCATGGCTTGGATCAGGGGAATTTGGTGAGGTTCTGGATTGGGATGGCCATGGCGGGGAGCGGGGGGCAATTGACTATGGGGATAAGTTGTCCAGTACAAGGCCTACACCATTAGAAGCTTCCTCATTCATAGTGAAGGACTTAAGGACTTTCTCTTTAGGGTCTGAGGAACTGGGGGAGAAGAAAATTGACCTAAAGGTCACTCACCCCCAGAACAGAGTATGTTGGGGTCTCCATTCCGAACATCCTGGCGACGATACCTCCTAAGGTGAAAGCAGAGGTTGAGTAAGATTCCACTTGTCCCCAAGCCCCCTCCTCCATAGCTACAGAACTGAAGGTAAGTGGGACCCACACCTCGGCCCCTTGGTTTCTATCTCCCCACACCCTCAGCTCCCTCACCAACTTGGTATTTATGGTCAGGAGTCTCTGGTTTTCAGGTCACCAGCCCCTTGATTTCCATCTCCTCAGCCCTCCATCCCACATATCCCCAATCCCTCGCATCTCATCTCCTCCCCAGCTTCCAGCCCTTCTCTCTTGACCTCACACCTCTTGGTATTGGGCAGGTAGCGGGTGCAGGAAGCCCCATCCCAGGCACAGTAGGGATCTCGGGCCAGGCAGCACTCAGCACAGGCACGGCCATAGGCGGCACAACGATGCAGGGGCAGCTGGGAAATAGAGCTCTGGGAGGCCACATAAAGCTGGTGCTGGGATTCAGAAAAGGGAACGAGAGGGACAGAACATCATTATTGGCGTCAACACAAGCCCATCCCAACTGTATGGGAAATGGGCCCAGGGAGAGGAAGAAGCTGACCTGAGCTCCCATGGCAAGTTAGTGGAAGGAGGGAGTCAGGAAACCTGGATTCTATCACCATGAGCAAGTCCTTTCATTTTGGCAAGCCTTGGTTTGCCCTTCTGGGAATTGGGGATGATACTGGGCTTTCCATACTTTGCAAGGCTCTTGTGGGTTTTAAATGAAATAAAAAACAGAGCATGTTGGGTGGTTCAGTAGCTAGAACACCAGACCAGGAGGTGGGAAGGCCTAAATTCCAATATGGACTCAGATACTTTCTAATTGTGGGACCAGGGCAAGGCATTTAACCTGTTTGTCTCATCTGTAAAATGAGCTGGAGAAGGAAATGGCAAACTCCTTTATCAAGAAAGCCCCCAAAGGGGTCAAGAAGAATTGTACACAATTGAAAAATAACTGAATGATACATTTAAAGTACACAATTACTCCCCCTCTTCCTTCTCTTCCTTCTGTACTATTGATAACCACCCTCAGGAAATCTAGCTTCCAGTATTGGCAGTAACAGACACAGACCCTCTGATGGTGCCTGGTAGCAATGAGGCTAGCACTGAAGAGCCAGCCCCTGGGAAGCCCTGGGGATGCCTCTTCCCTGCCCCGGACACTCACCCTCTTGGAAGAGATCTGCATGTTGGTAATGGCCGCAGCATTCTGCAAGGGAAAGATACTGAGGTCAGGGCCGAGTGGGGGCCTGGCTAAGCAAGGCTTTGCTGCGTGGGCACTGTGTTCTCACCTCAAACACCTGTAGCTCCTCGAGCAGAAGCCCCTCTGTGCTCTGCCAGCTGTCCTTGGGTACTGAGATCACCTTGAGGACTGTGCCAATGTCTGTGAGAGAGAGGTGGAAATCTGGGGCTGAGGACCCCTAGTGGAAGTGGGGAAAGAGATAACCCCCTTCCTATCATCTTTGTCTACTGAACTCTTTCTCTATAAGTGGGAGCCAGGGCTTTCTCTTCAACTTATCATCCCTGGGTGTTGCCTCGAGCCTCGAGAGGTTCCAGGAGCTAATCAGGGCTACATAGACTATAGGTATCAGAGGCAGACCTCGAGCCCAGATCAGGGAGGTTGCCTCTTTGGCCATTATGCCAGATTGCCTCACACATATCACTTAGTAAGTTGTTGCTGAATCAAATTGATTGGATGCAATGGAAATGAGTTGGACTGGACTGGATCGAATTGAATGGGGGAGGGGAAGCCCCCCCCCCCTTCAGCTGAGTCTCAGTTATGTCAAACCTTTGAACATCAGGAGATGAGACCACTAACCCAATTTCCCCTTACTATGTCCCCAATTTACAGAGTGAGAAACTGAAGCTCAGAAAAAGAAAGTTTCTCTGAAGTCTTCAAGATAAATCCATTCTTTTGACACTTAAATTTTGTATTTTATAGTTACTTTTAGCTCTCAGTGTGTGTATTTGTGTGTGTGTGTGTGTGTGTGTGAGAAAGAAACAGAGACACACAGAAATAGAGAGAGACAAAAAGAGACACAGACAGACAGACAAAGAAACAGAGGCCGAGAGAGAGACAGAGAGAAGAGAGAGATACAGAGACACACATACAGAGAGGAGAGAGGCAGAGAGACCGAGAGAAGAGAGACAGACAGAAAGACCCACATGCGCACAAACACACACACACACACACGCACACGCGCACACACACGGAGATACCAGGAAGGTACCAGGTTATGTCCTCCTCTAAGTACTAACATTGTAGTCATGAAGATCTGAATTCAAATTCAGCTTCAGCCACTTGATAGCTGTGTGACTGACCAAGTTACTAGAACCTGTTTGCCTCAGTTTTCTCAACTGTAAAATAGGTGTAATGACAGCGCCTCCCTCCCAGAGCTGTTGTGAGGATTAAATTGAGATGTGATTTGTAAGGGGTTGAACACCTTACACATAGTAGGCTATGGCACATAGTAGGAGCTTAAGAAATGCTTATTCCCATGCCACTTCAGGGTGGCCTGGAGGAGTCAGGAAAGGCAGCACTGGGGAGGTGAGGTTGGGGGTGGCGGTGGACAGAAGCCCAGCATGGACCACACTGGCTGAATGGCAGGGGCATGTGGGTGGCCAGAGGGACAGAAGTCTGCAGAGAGCAGGTGTGACCACAAGAGGGAGGCTTTGAATACTGGAAGAGAATTCTAAAGCTGCTCTAATGGACAGAACAAGTTCTGCCTTAAAACTAAGATACCCAAGTTTCTATCCCAGATTTAGCAATCACTCTCTGTGAGATCTTAAGTCAGTCCCTTTTCCTTGTTTTCCCCTCTTTTTAGGAAAGGATTGGATTTGATTCCCAAGACTTTTTTTTTTTTTTTTTTTTTTTGATCTATAGCATCAGTGGTCCTGCAAGAAGTGCGATATTCAGGAGGAACTCTGACCTGTGCCAATGAACAGGACATCGTAATGGCCATCAGTCGCAGCCACGCGGTCAGCGACAATCTGCATGAAGGTGTAGTCGGTGCCAGTCCTGAGGAAGATGGGGCGCCCACCCACAGGCAGGATGGGGTTGTACATGAGGGGGTGGTTTCGGGCAAACTGGATGACATCGTCTGGGAAATCCTTGGTGGAGCCGAAGGTGCCGAAGGTCTTGCTGGGACACTGGGGAGGCAAAAAGGCCGTGTGGGCGAGGGAAGCGATGTGGCAAACAACCACCCCAACTTTGGGGTCTCTGGTCTAAGGGGAAACAAGAGCCTGATCTCAAGAAGACCCTGCTCAGAAGGGGACATCTTTGGGAGCCCCTGGTCCAAGTGAAAAGACGGTTTTGCCCACTGAGACCTCTTCATTTGAGGGGAGAAACAAACCCTGCCCAGGGGCAGACTTAAAGTCTCCAGGAGAAGGTGCATTCTGACCAGGGCCAGAGGGAGCGTAGAAAACAGAGTTATGCGAAGAGCTGGGGCAGTAAGTGAGGAACATCTAGTCTGTCTTGCTTTGTCCTCCTTTCCCCCTTGGAGGTGAGACGTACCATTCCTGGCCGGGGATAGGGTACCCGGCCCTGGTAGGACACCCACTGATAGTTGGGTCCCTCTTTGTGGGCAAAAGGACCCAAGAAGGCACGCCGGACATCATTCATGCTGTACACACAGACGGCCGAGCCTTGGAACACACTGCTGTTGGGGGGCAACGGAGGACTCAGGTTAGGTGTGTGTATATGTATATAAGTGTGTGTGTGAGACGCTCCCACCTTACCCAAGCTGCCCCTCAAACTTAGTCCTGCTTCCTCTCCCTCTCATTTCCCCAGCCAAGGCTCTGACCTGGAGGTAGAGAAAACAGCGTAGAGAAGGGGGCTCCTTCGATCCTTTGTGGGGAGCAGGAACACATCACCTGTTCAAGATACGAGTCAGTGAGCTCTTGAGCCCCAGACTCCAGGACCAGAGCAGCAGACCCTGCTCCTGGCCAGAACCAGGACCCTCCAGCCCAGTTCCTAGAGCTAGAGCTAGACCTCCCCTCTCCCTGGGCCCAGCTCTAACCCAGTCCCAAGCACTCACGAAGCTCATCGAAGACTGTGTCGCTTGCCCCATCCACCCCAGGCACCGAACACACCAGCCGGGCCTTTAGGAACGTGGTCCACTTGTTCACCAAACTCCGTTGTCCTCCAATGTCATTCTGCAGGGGCAGAAAGGGAATGAGGGGTCACTGGTACCCCGACCTCCTTGGCCCATGTGACCCAAAGTCTTGCTGATTCCTCATGAGATGGCTGGCCAGATGGACCTGTCCGGGTCTAGGTGAGTGTGACTGTATATGACGACTGGTCCCCAAGTCTGGTGGGCACAAGGGAGGGTGTCTGGATTTCTATTTGTGAGCATGAGTGGGGTGCGTTTGTGTTTATGTGAAGGAATGGGGGGTAGCGACGTGTGTGTGTATGCAAAAAGGCACTCACTCTGCAGATCTGGCCAATGCGGGACACGGACACCCTGCCCAGGCCTGGGTTCCCCTCCACGGCCACCTCCCGAAAGAAGAAGTAGATTTTGTCATCATCGGGATTCTCACTCTCCGGGATCCAGAAAACCTTCACAAATTTGGGCTCTGGGCCCCGAGGGAGGGGTCCAGTAAGTATCCTGGAGACTCCCCCTCTCATCTTCCCAGGGGATCCCCACCCCTCTACCCCCACCTCAGCAATCTCTGTCCCCCAACTGCATCCTTTCTCTCCTTGCAACAGAGGAGGCTGCAAAGCAAGGGCTGGACACTAGGAGGCAGCAGCAGCCCAAGGCTCAGCCCATGGCTGATCTCATCCCTTTCCATTTTGGCATTAATTCCCTCCTCCCTCCCCCCCCTTCCCCCACGCGGTCCTTTCCCCCCTTCCTGAACAGGGACAGTTCTACAATCAGCCCTCCTGTGCCTCATATTCTATGCTCTCCAGATCTCCCTTCTCAAACACTTTGCTATTTGTGTTTGAAGGTCCCTCCCAGAGTCCTAAGGGAGGTAAAGTAGGGATCATTGTTCCCATTTTATAGATGAGGGACCAGGGAAAGTAAGGGAGCAGCTATTTAAAAAAGGGCCAGATTGGCTCTGGACCCCAGGTTTCCTGCTTCCCAGGCCAGGGTTCTTTCCAGTGAGAAATGTGTGTTTTGGGGCCCCTGGGAAGGCTGGAGGTGGAATAGGGACTGAGGAACTTGAGCTCCGGGGCCTGAGCAAGGCCATAGGGAGGGTAGAAACAGAGGAAAACAGAGGCTGGAGGCTTGGAATGGGAGGGGATGGGGAGGAACAGGGCCACTGGGATAAGTGACAGGGATATCCCTCCCCAGGCTCGGCCACAATAATGACAAGTAGCCTTCATTCTCATTGTGGTCACTCTGTAAGGCAGGTACTGGGAATGTCTCCATTTCTCAGATGAGCAAACTAAGGCCTAGGAAAAGGGCCATGATTTGAATTTGGACCTCCTTACTCTTGGCCCACTCTGTTTTGTAGAGCCCTCTCATGCTAGTCACTCAAGACCCTCCCCGCTGATTTTTTCTACTTTTGTCCTGTTTCTTCTTTCATAACATGTCTTACGTGTTTGCACATCTATAACCTGTATCAGATTGTTTGCCTTTTTAGAGAGGGTGGGAAAAATTTTGGAATTCAACCTTTTAAAAAAATTGAATGTTGAAAATTCTCTTTATGTGATTGGGGGGGAAATGCTATTTTTATTAAAAAACAAACAAACAAACAAAAAAAACAACCCTCACCATTAAGCCATCGAGAATCATGTTGCTCTGTTCGGAGGTTGGGGCGCCGGCCAAGACTCCGGAAGATGGTAAAGTCTCGGCCCATGAGGTCTGTGGCTACTCCAGAGTAAAGTTCCTGCCCTGAGTGTGGGAGAGTAGACAGGGGAAGATAGAGGAAGGGATGCCATTGTTTGTGGAAAGCTTGGCAGGTATTGGAGCCATCGAGGGTATCAGTAGAAGTTCGGGGATGGGTTCCCAGGGGATAAGAAAACCCGAGGAAGTTTTAAAAGGCTGTAGGAGCCAGGAAAGGTCTCTGGGAGACCACAGGGAATGAGGAGGGATGAAAATTGCCAAGAGGCCCAGAGTGTATTATGGAATGAGCTCAGACAATCCAGGGGATCCTAACCCCCCCCCAAGTCTTTCCCCCTTTCCTCTTCCCCTCTTTAGCCAGTGTGAGCCACAGTGAGTGGGAGTGCTCCAGGGGGATACCAGGATATCTCAGAAGCTCAAGCCTTACCCACAAGCACCGAGGCTGCCCGGTGTTTAGGATCATAGGGGCTCTTCCCTTTTCCGTCTTCTAGGCTGTTCAGATCCAGTTTCAGCATTGGCTCCTGGAGTGAATGGGGGAGATGGTTCAGAAGCGTCTCCTGCCCTAGCCCCACTTTGGGACCTTGTCCAAGTTGAGGGATGAAGGGAAGCAGCTGCCCCCTCAGGCCAGGGTGTGCTCTGGCTTCTCCACCCTTTGCCCCCTTCCCTTTTTCCACGCCTGAGCCTCACCTCTATCCGGTACCCAACCTCCAGGAAGCCACAGACTGGGTGAAAAGCCCCCGTCCCACAGACGTACAAATGAGTTCGGTTATAAGGATGAAGCAGTTTCACAAAATTCACGCACTCAGCCTGGACAGGAGGCAAGACAGAGATAAGACATTGAGCACGAGGTCTTCCTCTCCTCCACCTCCAGCCCCAAAGTGGACAAGTCTGAGCTCAGTCTCTTCAAATTTCATAGATGAAGAAACTGAGACCCAGAGAGAGAAATGGTCATATAGAGTAGCTCACTTGAAATCTTCTAAGGGTGGGGTTTGGGGCTCACCCACCCCTGACCCTATAATGTCTGATTTTATTCCATTAAACTCCAAGGGATGAGGCCAGGCTGAGTCCCAAACTTGTCTCAAGGTAGACAGACCAGGGCACTCTCCCGGCCCCTGGCTGCTCAGTCTCCTTCTTTGGACACACCAGGAGACATTGAGACCCTTCTCCTCCTCTCCCCTCCTCATCCCCCAAGGGCCGGAGCCAACTGGTCACTCACACTGATATCCTTGCCAGCCCAGTTGCATTCTTCTCGCCACTCCACAGGCGCCGGCCAGGCCAGCTAAGCAGGGATGGGGGAGGGAAAGAAGAGAAACAAGAGGGGGTCATCAGAGGGTGCCCTTTGTCTCAGAGCTAGAACTTGGGGATTGGGGGCTGGGCTGGGGGAGAATTGGGAGAGAGAAAGAGCATACAACTCTGGAATGGAGTGATAGTATTGCTGAAGGAAGTGAATGCATCTTCCAGGATATGAAACAGTCTTTTTTTGGGGGGGCGGGGGGTCTCCAGGGGAATTTTCCCAGAGGGGGATTATTATCTCTGCAGAGAATATTTCTTCTGGGAGAATATCAATTGGGAGGGGAGGGAGTGTTTCTCTAGATCGGAGTGTGTGAGAGGTGCTAGGTTTGGGTAAGTTATCTCCCCTCTTTGTGGGGGGGATATTTCGGAAGAACTTGTATCTAACTTAGCAGATGTGGAGGCGGGGAGACTGTGGAAATCAGTCACTGAGAGCAGAGAATATGTGTCCTGGGGGACACATCTTTGAGGGAACTATTTCTGGGGAGAAAGTCTCCTGTCATTTGTATGTGTTGGTGAAGGGGAGGGTTTCTTTTGGGTGGAGAGAGATGTTGTCTCCTGTGGAGATGTCTCTGTAGAGAATGTGTCTCCAAGGGCTTAACTTTGGAGGGGATATCTATGGGTAGAAAGAGACACGGTTTCTCCCTGTAGGAATATCTAAGGGGGCTGCCTTTTCAGAGGGACATCTATGGGAGGAAAGCAGGAATATCTCTCCTGAAGGATATTTTTGGGAGAGAGGGTTGGTTTCTAAAAAAAAAAATTTAGGAAATCCTTTTTTTTATTAACACAGGGAAGCTCCCTGCTAACAGGTGGGTGGGACAGGTCCTGCATGGCCTGGGAGGAAGGAAAAGGAGGCTGGAACAGATGCTCTCTGTTTCTATATCCAACTCAGCGATCCTACACCCTCTTCCAGGGGATACGTCTCCGCAGTTCGGCTGTATCTCTTGGTGGGAGAAGCCAACAGGAGGAAGGATGGGATCTCTCTGGGCAGAATGTGTCCTTAGGGGATCCCTGATTCTAGGGGCAGAGAATAAGTCTCCCATCTCTAGAGGGGGACGCTTTCTTGGATCGTAACTATGTCTCCAGGTACCTTCTTGTCCTGTTTGCTGATGTTATCCAGGCTGAGGGAGGCCACTTGGTTCTGGGCACCCACAAACAGCCTTCCACGCTCCTCATCCAGCAGAAGAGCCTCATAGCAGCAGGTGCGAGGCAGAGAGAAGGTGCGAAGACCATGCCGGGCCCTGAGCTCTGCCGGGGAACATGAGGAAGGATTTGAAGATATAGAAAGTAGGGGATACTCAGAGCCTTTGGATCTGGTGATTTCCCGAGGTCAGGTTTCCTTCTTCCTGACTGCTCTGGAGCCTAGAAACCTGGACAGCTGGGGTTTGATTCCAGACTGGAGGGGGGAGTGCTTTGCTTTTTGGATGGCCTCAGTCCCCATTCCCTTGAGCCTCAGTTCTCCCTCACCCAGGTCTTTTTGTACACAGGATCACTGCATCCCCTGGAGGGAGTGGGTATGACACAGGATCCAATATCTTTCTTTGCACAGTCATAGGATCAAATAACCCACAACTGGCTGCCAGGCCTTGGATGGGCAGGAGCTGCTTCTGAAGTAGTCTGTAGGGACTGGCCTGAGGAGCACTGAATCCATCCTTCTTCCAAGGAGAGGGCCAGAACTGTTTTTCCCACACCTTCCCTCTTCCCAAGGGTGTATGTATATGGTGATGATGGGGATCCTAGGCTGGGGCTGAGGCCTCCAGGGAAACCAGCCGCCAGACACCGCTGCCTAGCAACCTGTGGCCCGACCCCTGCCTCAGGACTGGCTGCCTCCTGAGTTCTCAGGGCCCTAGTGGGTGGGAAATCTTGGGAAGAATAGGGGAACACCCCTTCAGTCATCTGAGAGCCATGGACAGACTGCTCTCATCTCTGTCCCTGGAATAGCTGGGGAAGGGGTTCAGAGGCAGGGCAGAGGCCAGCAAGAGTTAATTTGAGGCCCTACAACAAAAGAGGGGGCCCAAGAGGGTTCTCTTTTAGCATAAACCCAAAGGGAGCTCCCAGTCCTTCCCAGAGATGTCCCCCAGCCTGGGCTGAGGACCCTGTATCCTCCTCTCCCACTACAGCACTGGGAAATCTCCCAAATGCTGGCCCCTCCTGCCCCTTCCCACGGGGCCAGTCGCCCTGCTGCGCCTCCAAGTATGTGCACTCAGATACACGTGCATGTGGCCACTGAAGCACCGGCGGGGCACGTACAGTCTGTGAAACCCATGTGTGATGTGTGTGGCAGCAGGTAACGCACGCAGGGCACTTCCATTCACAATCCTTGACAGTCACACACTCACCGAGCAGGGAGATGCCGGGTGCTACTTGCACTCAGAAATAATCACAGTTGTATTTACATTGGGAAGCACAATTATACAGACCCGCACTCGCAGCCACACACTGAAGCAGTCGCACACACACCAACACATTTCCAGGCCCGGGCTGGCGATCCCCCCGCCAGTGCTCCCTACCTTGGAAGGAGAGTCGCAGCCGAGGGGGGCTGTTGGCCGGGCCCCCATCCGCCCCCAGCACCAGGGCCCAGAACAGGGCCAGGCCCGGGAGCATGGTGAGGGAGATCAGGCAGGTCTTGGCCCGGCGGGGTCCCAGGGAAGCGGAGATGGCAACAAACCCAGTGGGGAGGAAGGAGAAGCTCTCCCAGTCGGTCTGTGGACTCTGACCTCTGGATCTAGAAAAGAAGGAAAGAGTCAAGGAGGGAGGGAGGAGGGAGGGAAGGGAAGGAAAAAGGAAGGAACCAAAGGAGAGAAAAGACCGGGTGAGAGGGAGAAGGAGAATAAAGAGAGAAGAGAGGGAGAAAGCGTGAGCATGTGAGTCCCAGGGGATCAGATTACAGCCGGTTTGGGCACTGGGGCAAATACAGCCACATTCCTGTTGGCTTAGCCCCTTCTTCTGAGGGACACTCACACTCACTCACACACACACACACTCACACACACACACGCGCGCGTGCGTGCATGCTTGCTGCCACAGAAAGGGCACACATGCATCCACCAACATCTCCCTCTGTACAAATGCAGGTAAATAGATACTGTGCGTTCACAGAGATGCATGCATCTGAGTCCATCCCTACATTCAGGTTAGTGGGGCAGGCAGGGGGAGAGGAGGAGATCCTGGGAGTGACCCCCAGATACTCTTTAGCCTCCTCTGAGGGCTCATTGGGTTTGGAGGGGCTTCCTGCCCCTGCATCCCTTCTGCCACCAATGGCACTTAGCTCCAGGAGAGGAGAGAAGGTCTTCCCTGTGCGATCGTGCGCGTTTGCCTTTCCACATATGTTCACATATGAGCAGGGATGGGGGGGTGACAGCCCGGTGATAGGCCCGGACTCCCCTTGATTGTCACATAAATACTAGCAGAGGAACTGAGGGTGTCCATTTGGACAAAAGAAGGCTCAGTGCAGAAGGGCATAGTAGCTGTCTTCAAATATTTGAAGAGGGATTAGATCTGCTCTGTTTAACCCCCCGGGGACAATAGCGATGGGAGGCGGAAACCCAGGCAAATTCAGGCAGGATGTCAGGAAGCATCTCCCAGCTGTTAGAACTGAACAAAGGGGAGACCCGTTGCTCCCAGGGGAAACAAACTCCAGAGGTTTCCCGGAGGATGCTGGAGGGCCACTTGTTGGGGGATGTTGCAGGGGAGACTGGCTGGGGTGAGAAGGTCACCGAGAAACCTCCTCAGTCCAAAATTCTGTGCTTCTGATGCCTTTAAGGGTATGTCTATACACTCACAAAGGGGTGTGTATGTGTGTACATGTGTGTTAGGGTACGCTCTGTATGGCCGTGAGTGTCTGAAAAGAGGGATGTACCCAGGAATCTCCGAGGAGCCCCATCACTTTCCTGGGCCCAAATGTCCCCATCAAAGGGAGGCTGGGAACTTGGGATAGATAAGACTTTTACCAAACTCATTTTCCAGAAAGAAGAGACAAGCACCTGCCAGGAACTGGAATAGAATGTCAGTGTCCGGTCTTTCAGTCGGGCAGGGGCATTAGTCACCTCCCTTTCGGTTGGCCCCACGTCTCCCTTCCAGAGTCAATGACCCTCGATGAGTCTCCCCTTCCTATTCTCTCTTTTAAAAGGGACAGAGGGAGAGGGGGAGGTCAGTGCTTGGAGCCAAATAGCAACTCTCTTACGTCACCAACCAGGCTCATAATGGCTTAGGACATTGAAGTGAAGTGGAGGGCAGTCATTAGTGTGTGTGTCTGCCCTTTCTGTGCCTGTGTCCTCTCTGGACACAGATTCAGCACTGGATTCTCCTATCCACAGTATGGAGAGAGAGGGAATGACTGAGTGTTCGGCTCATTGAGTCATCCTTCCTTCAATGAGCTCTCACTGAACCCTTGCCTCCTACTGAGTGCCCTTGCCTTCCCTGAGCCTTATTCCCTTCGCCAAGACCTTCATTCCCCCCCCCCCCACCACCACGCCCACACTGAGTCCTTCATCCCTTCTCCCATCCCCATCCCGGATGCCTGGGCTGCCCTCTCTGATACCCAGCAGTGAGACATGGGAAACCGGAAACATTATCAACTGCTCCTTTGAATCAAGAACTGCTCCCCCTGCATCCTGCCAGGCCATCCTCCATGGACAACAGAGTGGGGGAGAAAGAAGCCGGGCCTGGGAATCCAGAGCTCGGGTCCCAATCCTGCCTTTGCCAGGAACTAGCTTGTTGAGTGTGAACCTGGAGGCTTTGCTTTTTTCCCATATCACAGCATCTATAGCCACAAGGACTCATGTTCAGCTCCTTCCCCTTTTAGATGGCCATTCTCTAGATCCACATCTTCTTTCCCCAAGCCCTTCACTAGGCACCCCCCCCCTAACATTTATTCCCTTGTTATGGATTCGTGGGGTATGACTCCCACCTATGGATGCAGCTCAGTTTTTCCCTCAAACTTCCCTCCTAGGATTCGCCTGGGGCCGGCACAGCACCGCTGTGTACCTCAGCACCTCGGCCTAACAGGGAGGGGCTGCGTTGGGCAGTGCCCACCCAGATGCCAAGGCCTCCTCCTTAGTAGCCCTGGCCATGGCCTGCCAGCAGCAAGAGCCAAAGTGGAGAGCAATGGCAAGTGAGCAGCACCTGGGGCCGGGGCTAGTCCTTCCTGGGCACCCAGAGGAAAGCTTTAGGTAACTTCCATCCCCCAACTACCCTGTGCTTAGGGATGTCTCCACCAGCTACCCGGTGACTCAGGCTGGAAACCCTGGCACCATCTTTGATGCTTCCAGCTCCCTTACCCCTTAGAATCAATCATCAGTCACAAGAACTGCCATTTTTGCTTTTGCAAACACTCTCTGCTTTGTAGTTAGTTCCCTCTGTTCTTAAACCAAACAGCTCACGACAGTGAAGTGTGAAGTAGCTCCCCATTGCCAAAGAAAAGCAGAAGTCCTTACCCTGGCGTTCAAGGCCCCACCTTTCCAGTTTTGGCTTATGTTACCCCCCTCCCCTCCCTTTATCACTAGTCATTCCCTAGTCATTCCCCAATCTTGTCCTGCTCTAACCTCATCCCTCATGCTTAGAATGTTCATAGGAACACAAGACCTAGAAATGGAAATTCAGAAGTCACTTGGTCAACTCTCCCCATTTTGTGGATGAGGAAATTGAGGCTCGTAGAAGTGAAATAACTGGCCCAAGTAAACAGATAATAAAGCTGCCTGTGACTCCCAGGTCAGCACCTTTTGCACCACACCCTCACTCTGACATCAGGGACAACGAAAACCCTTTTCTTCCTTCAAGGAAGGAATCTCGCTCGCTCTGTACAGCTGGCCTTCCTCAACCTCTGCTGCTCGAGCCTCATTATGCTTTGCCAAATAACAACTGGCTCCCTCCCATCTTGCTCAGTTTTTTGTGCTTGTTCCTCTCCCTTCTTTCCCTCCTTCATTCGATTGGAAGCTCCTTGAGAGCAGGTAGTGGGTTCTATCCCTGAAATTGTTTAGTAGATGTTTTTTAATTCAATCTCCACCCATTGAGCAAATGAGTGTGACCCCCTGGAGAGGCTCCCCTCCCTGGGCCCAGGGGGCTGTGCCTGGCCTTAGACGCTCTCTTGCTTGGGATTTGGAGGGGAGGGATGGAGCAGCCTGGCCTAGTCTGAAATCCAGAACACTGGACGATTTTTGGGAACAGAAAAGGCTACTCAGTGCGAGGACCTCTTGCTGGGACCCAGGCTTCCCTCTCTGCCTGCCTAACTGGTCTCAAAAAGGGCTGGGGGGTAGGAGATGGAGGGGGAGAAGAAGAGGAAGGGAACAAGCACCTCTGTAGCACCTACTATGTGTCAGGCACTGCACTGGGCACTTTGTTACAGATGTTATCTCATCTATCTTCACTTCAACTCTTGGAGGTAGGACCAGTGATTGATTACTCCCGACCCCAAGGATCTACCCACCCTTCTCTAGCTCCCTCTATCCATCCAGGAAAGAATTCCATCTGGGTATAACAGAATGTAAACACTAGAAAGTACCTGCCAGGTTGTCTAGCCCAACTCCCTCCCACTTTATAGATAATGAAACCGAGGCCCAAAGAAAAGTCACTTGATCATACAGCTAAGAAGTAAGAGTCTGGGTTCAAATACATCCCTATGGAAAGTTTTGACTCCAAGTCTAGAATCCTTTCCCCCTAGCATTTCTCACCCCTGGCACAGAGGATAGAGTGTTGGGCCTGGAGTCAAGGAGCAAATCTAGCCTCAGCCTAGCTGTGTGAATCTAGGCAAGTCACTTAACCCTGTTTGCCTCAGTGTACTTATCTGCAAAATGAGGCGGGGAAGAAAACAGCAAACAACTTCATTATTTTTGTCAAGAAAATTCCAGATGAGGTCACAAATAGACAGACATGACCGAAAAATGGTTAAGCACACAGGTCAGAGAGGGTCATTGCCTTGCCCGTGGTCACACAGCTACCAATTCAACGCAATTTAACAAACCCCTATTAAGGGTCTTGGCTAGGCAAGGCCTGTGGCTAAAAATACAAAAATGGTGTTGGAGGCCGGAACTCAGGTTTCTTTCAGTCTTTCTGCAGTAGCTGGGTCAAGGGTACAAGTGGATTAACTAAACTGAAGTAGGGCCCTTGGGACTGTGCTAATTCTTAAATCTAGGATTTGGCTTTTTAGTGCTCTTAGCTTCCAGTCTACCCCCTTCCCCCAACCCCCCTCAAGGTTCCAGGCTTCCTCAGAGATCAGGACATTTTAAGCTCTTTCCTAAGGCTGTGCTGTGGCCTTCTCCAAGGTTGAGGCCCTCTCCCAATTTGAGGCTAATCCCTCCCCCATCTCCCCCAAAAGAGCAGGGAGGGCTCCTTGGCAGTGGGGAGCATGGGGTGGGGAGGGTTGAAGGAATATGGATGGCCCCAGGCCAAGCCTGCCTCCTCCAGTGCTCAGTGCCTCCTGGCTGGGGGGGCTGCAAGGATTAGCCAGAGTGAGCCTGGGGAGCCAGGGCTGCTCAGGCATACAAGTTATCAAGTGCAGTTTCTTGGGTGGCTAGATCGGGTGACAGGCAGGCTGCTGGGAGCTGACTGGGGAGGGCGGTCCTGAGCTTGGGAGGAAAGCTGGGTCAGCCGACAGTCACCCTGGAGACGGGTGGGGCTGTGGCCTGGGCACTTCTCAGGAACATGGCATGGGTGCAGGGCACCCAGCACAGGGCAGGGCGGCTCTGCCGTGGGGCTTGATTCCAGGGAGGCAGGAGCCCAAAGTGACAGCTCTTCGGGCTAACCCCTCTCAACCTCCTCCCCTCAAAGCTGGCAGCAGCTCTGTTTTCATCTCACACCAGTCCTCCCTGAGCCAGCCTCCCAATTATGGAGTGAAAACAGTCAATGATTTGGAGTCAGAGGGTTTGAGTTCAAATCTATACCTCGAAACTTATCTGTCCAGTCTCCATTTCTTTTTGAAATGGAGAGTTAAACTAAATAACTTTCAGGGTCCCCTCCAACTTCAAATCTATGCTCCTGTGAATGTACCCTCCAGGCCTCTTATGCCCATAATCTGAGCCGCCACAGACCCACCACTGCTTTCTCTCTTAGGTCTCCGTTAGAATATTTCACAGCTTTCTCTTTCTTTAGTCCTTTTTAACTATGCCCCTTTCTCCTAGTGCACAGACCCCCTCCTCTCATTCTTTTTCTCCTTTTTTCCTCTAGCCCCCTTCTCCCTTGGCTCCCTCCTCTCTTTCCCAAACCTTTCACAAGCTCCTCTGGTAACTCCCTTCCTGGGGTGCCCTCTCCCATAACTCCTTCATATCCTTCACTCCTCTCTCCAAGAGAATCCCCCAATGTTGTCCTCCCCATGGCTCCCCGGGGCACTTAGCCTACTCTCTGCTCACAACCTTCACCTACCCACAAACCCCTCCTCCATACAGCCCTCTTAAAGCCTTCTTCATTTTAACCCCCTCCTCTCTCCGCATATGACCCTTTCCCCAGGTCACAGCCTTTACAACCCCATTACAGCTTTACAATCTCCTCTCCTCTCTCCGCCCTCCTTCCCGAAACTCCGTGCTGAGGTAAGGATGTTCCAGGAGGGGTGGCCACGGGGTGGAGATGAGGGGGCAAGGCTATATGCTCGTGAGCTCCGGGTCACTGAGCCCTGCAGACGTAAACAAGCCTCTGTGCACCCCCACCCCACCCCATTCCACGGCTCTCTTCTGGCTTCTCCGAACCCTGTGGGCTCCCCTCCCTTCTGCTCAACCAAGTTGGCCCTGCTCTCCCACAGAGGACCCCGGAGGCTGAGCAGCGGGCCGGCCACCTGACGCCCCCCCTCCCCCGCCCGTCCCGGGACCCGACCGAGAGAGGCACGGACTCGGGGATCTAAAGGCTACAGGCACTGCCAGTCTCGGGGCTCCGGGTTCCACTTGGCAGTAAGGGGTCTCGAGAACCCCTGCTTCCCCGGCTCGCGCTCCTCCTCACCTGCCCCCCTTTCCTGAAGCCCCGATGGGGAGGGGCGGGGTCCGCACTTCTAGCCCTGGCCCCAGCCGGGCTAGTGCCCTGCTCGGGCTCCGGCTGGTACTCCGGCTCCGGCTCCGGCTCCAGCGCCTGTGCGCGCCTCGGTAGGTAGGTCGGTCCGTGGCGGTGACAGGGCAGCCCAGAGGAGGCGGCCGGAGGCGGGGAGCAGGGAGGGGGGAGAGGAGGAGGGGGGAGGGCGGGACCTCGAGCCCGACTCTAGGGCGGGGGAGTGTGGGGGGTGCTCCCAGCGAACTCCGGCCAGGGCCAGAGCCACGAGGCCAGGGAACCGGGAAGGCGGCCCGTGCCGGAGGAGTGCGGCCGTGGGGAGGACACGCACACGCACACACACACGCACACGCACACGTATGCAGTCAGCTACACAGGCACAGCCCGACACATAAATCGACCTGAATCTTTGGACCCAAGCAGGGCGGGACGGACGAGTTCCACGCGGATACACATTTAGAGCCGCGCACACAAGTGGGCTGTAGGGAGGAAGCCTGGAACGCCAAGTCGGCTACTGACTGACGGATTGAGTGCTGGGTGATTCCCAGAATTCCCTTCCCCTCAATTCTCCGGACACACCCCTACCTGGAGTCCCGACCAGTCCTAAATCTAAAAGAACTACTCATCCATGGATGTACCGATATCCATAAGGCTCACACACAAACACACAACTACACATAACTATAGGCTATGACTTCAGCAAAACTTCACAAAACTTGCACCTGTGCTCAACTCTATAGTAAATGTCCCAGTACAATCCGTAGTCACCCAGAAATACTTAGGGAGCACAACTGTGACTATGGAGGCTCAGTGTGTGTGCCCACTGTACGCCCATCTCTTGGAAGCCCTGATTCCTTATCTCTAATGTGCCCACAGACATTGAACCTTCCCCAGAGGAATTCTGGGGGCCATGGGCGGAGATCTGGGTAGAGGTGGGGAGAGAGGTCCCTTCTCAGGAGGCGCCCTCTCTCCAGGGCTACAATGGTAATTTTTTTTTTTTTAAACAACTGGCTCTTTGGGAGAGAGCCCTGACTGTAACATGAAACCCTTTTAAGTTTTTGTTGTTGTTCAGTCCTTTTGGTCGTGTCCAACTTTTTGTGACCCCATTTGGAGTTTTCTTGGCAAAAGATACTGGAGTGGTTTGCCATTTCCCTCACCAGTTCATTTTACAGATGAGGCAACTGAGGCAAACAGGGTGAAGTGACTTCCCTGGGGTCATACAGTTTTGTGTCTTAATTATTTGATCTGTTTAAGATTTTCTCCATCACTATAACATTAGACAATCAACAAAACAATACATTAAACCTTGATTTGCAGAGCTTGCTGATTTCTCAAGTATAAATGCTCACCCTGAAAATTTAACAGTGACCTTCAGAGCTGGTCAAAGCTGGCTCCAGAACATTTTTGCCTTTGTTCTCAAAGCAAACCAAAGAGGTTACCACCTCCTCCCAAAGACTGGCATTTAGCAGCTTAGTCCCTGTAGTTTAGCCTAAAGTTCTGGAGAGATGTGCTAATCCACTTGTACATGTGTAGACAATCTCCGTAGCTTGGCATGGCTGGGCTCCCTTTTAGACCAACTCTTTCAGTGACTCTCGAGGTGACCAGTTCCCTAGAGGGACCTTATGTATCTGAATTGGTCTGTATTCTTAGCAAACTCCTGGACTCTTCCCTGG
Source organism: Sarcophilus harrisii (assembly GCF_902635505.1). Classification (NCBI taxonomy): domain Eukaryota; kingdom Metazoa; phylum Chordata; class Mammalia; order Dasyuromorphia; family Dasyuridae; genus Sarcophilus; species Sarcophilus harrisii. The sequence goes on from NC_045426.1 coordinate 83,386,860, forward strand.
GAAGGAGAGGAAGCTTGTGGACAGGGAATGGGAGCAAGCTGGTACTGGAAGAGGGCAGATAGGCCTGTGGCACTGGCCACATGCTCATGTACACACAGGTCTGGGCAGGTATCTCTGTGCCTCAGGAGAGGTGAGGTGAGTGCTGACAGCATCATTCAGAGTTTGTGTAATGAAGGCCCTAGATCCCACCATGAGGAAGCCAGGATCAAGGTTTCCCATCAACTCCTCCCTGCCCCTAATATACACACACGTACCCAGAACTCACATCAGGATTCTGACCTCACCCAACTCCCCTAGGCCACCCACTATCTCGGCCATCCCTCCCTCCCCCTAAACTCCAGCCCCACCCTGGGCACTGGGTGACGAAGGAGGAGATGAGATATTTCCTTGTGACTTCCGTGGTACCTGTTGGAGGTGGTCAACCTGAATGTGTTTATCTGTGAATTTATGAGTAATGTTTATGCAGGTTCATATCTGTGTGTGGCTATGTTGTCACGCTTTCGACATCAGTTAAGCCATGAAAAAATCACCACTTCTTTCTGAGACTCAGTTTCCTCATCTATAGAGTCTCTGGATTGTTGTGAGGACTCCCTCCAACAATGATGCTCCTCCTTGCCTGTCAGGACTAGTTATTGGAGACAGAATTGAACTGGAATGTTAAGGTCATAGACGGGATGAAAAGAAATTACTATTGCTGAAAGAAACCCTAAGGACTGTCTAGTGCCAACACTCTTATGTTGCAGAGGAGGAAACTGAGGCCCATAGAAGTGAGATGATAATAGCACTTGAGTGGCTGGGTATGCAGGGGCTAGAGTCTGGAAGACATCAAATCCTGCCTCAGACACTTACTGTGTGGTCCTGGGCAAGTCTACTTATCCCTGTTTGTCTCAGTTTCCTCAGCTCTGTAAAATGAGCTAGAAAAGGAAATGGCAAACCATTCCCTTATCTTTGTCAAGAAAATCCAAAAGGAGTCATTGAAGAACTGGACATAGAATAACTGAACAACAAAATTATAGCACTTAGCATGTGCCAGATACAAGCATTTTATAATTATCTTATTTGATCCTCACAATAACCTTGGGAGGTTGGGCCTATTATTATCCTCATTTTACAGATGAGGAAACTGAGACAAGTAGATGAAGTGGCTCGCTCCAGATCACCCAGCTAGTAAGATCTTTCTGATTCTTGTTCTGGTGTTCTATTCTCTGTGCTATCTGATCCAAGTTCACATTGGTAGTAAATATCAGAGCTGAAATTTGTACTCAGATCCTCTGAAAGTGAATTCAGTACACTTTCCACTGCCCCATTCTGTCTCCTTTCTTGGTATTATTATTACTAAAATAATTCAAGGTTCTTTAGTCGCATCAGTGCTATTAATTCAGATTTCAAATCTTCTACACCTGCGAGAAGTAACTCTTCATGACTTTCATATGGACCAGAAGAAAAGAAAAAAAAAATCATTGTTTGGTGTTTAGCCTCTGGTGGTATCATCATCATCATCATCATCATCATCAATCAGTAATAGCTATAGCAGTAGTAGTAACAATAATAAAGTAACAGTAAAGTAGTAGGAGCTGCAGTAGTAGTAATAGTAGTAAAGTGATAGTAGTAATTGTAAAGTAGTAGTAGTAGGAACAGCAGTGGTAATAGTAATGATAGTGTAGTAATAGTAACAGCGAACAGTAACTACTATTGTAGTTGTTAGCAGTAATAGTAGTAGCTATTAGTAGAAGCAGCAGTAGTGATAATAATAGGAGCAGCAGCAGTAGTAATAATAGTAGTAATTATACTAATAGTAGTAGTAGCAGCAGCTGTAGCAGTAATAGCAATGATAGTAGTAGTAGTAGTAATGGTAGCAGTAGTTGTATTAGTAGTAATAGTAGCTGTACACAGTGGCGGGGCAGTAATAGTAGTAATAGCAATAATGTAATAGTAGTGATAGTAGTAGTAGTAGCAGTAATAGTAATGATAGTAGTAATAGCAGCAGCAGTAGTAGTATTAGTAATAATAGTAGCAGTAGTAGTAACAGTAGCAGTAGTAATAGTAGCTGTAGCAATAGAAGTAGTAACAGTGGCAGTAATAGTAATGATAGTAGTAATAGCAGCAGCAGTAGCAATAGTAGTAGCAGTAGTAGTTGTATTAGTAGTAACAGTAGCAGTAGTCATAGTAGTAGTAGTAACAGGAGCAGTAGTAATAGCAATAGTAAAGTAGTAATAGTGATAGTAATAGCAGCAGTAGTAATGATAGTAGTAGTAGCAGCAACAGCAGTAGTATTAGTGATGATAGTAATAGTAACAATAAGCAGCAGTAGTAGTAATAGTAATAGTAGCAGCAGTAATAGTAACAGCAGAAGGAGGAGGAGCAGCAGCAGCAGAACTGGCCATTGTTGGGGAAACAAAAGTAAAAGCTGAATTCTCAGACCAGAACAATACAAAACAATTTAAACAATTTGTGTGACTATGCCAGCATTAGTACAAAGCTCTTATCCCAACAGAAGTGGGAGAAATCATTTGGCTGGAGAAATCAATGAAGAATTCCTGGAGAAGGGGGGCATATGTACGTGGTTGTATCCATCAGTATATGTCTGTACATACACAGTAGCCAGACACCATCTAACCACAACCTCCTCTCTTGAATTCAATGATCCTTTCAGTTCCTGTCCAATAGGGTCTGGAGGGAAGAAGGAAGGCCTGGGTTGGGAGGGGGTGCTGGGGAAGTGGGGAAAACTGTTGCTAGGGGATTTTTCTTATAGGGGAGGAAAAAAGCAAAGTCTGGCCTCTTGGAGATGAATAGCTGGGCCTGGGGAGAGGAATGCCTCACTTGCCATTCCTCAGGACACGGGAGGAGGGATATTCCCTGATCTTCGGAGCCAGTTTCCTGGGAAGAAGAGTTAAAAGAATAGAATGGGGAGGAGGGTTGTAAGATGAGTGGATTTTCCAGGGGACCAGGCATTGGTGCCGAGCCAGAGGAACAGACGATGACCTCAACCGACACAGGGAGATGAGTGCAGCCCCAGTTTCTAGGATTCCAAATGCGGGCCAAGCTGGCACTGCAGTGCAGTGTGTGCTGGGGAGGGTGTCTATAGTGCCATACGTTGGGCTCTTAGCCTCCTTTTTTAATTCATCCTCCAGTCTTTGGTTTGTCTCTCATAGCTTTAGTTCCTATCTATCCAGATGATACCCAAATCGGTCTAAGCTGCTCTTTCCTGAATTCAGAGCCCCTCTCCCATCCCCTTCTGCCAGCTGAATATCTGCCCATGGATGTTCCATACACATCTCAAACTCAACAAACTCCTAAAAGAAACAGATTAATACCCTCCCTCCCTCCCAAACCCACCTCTCCTCCAAACTCCCTTTTATCAGTTGAGACCACTAACCATATTTCCAATTGTCCAAGTTTGTCTCAAACCCTACTCCTTTGAACCCATCCTCTGGTCCATGTCAGTATCCCGTCAACTCCCAAGGCCTCTTTAATCCCACCTGCCCAGCATCTCTTTCATTAGCACCAGCCAAGGTCAGAGCCCTCTCACCTCTTGCCCAGGCGATTGTGATTTCTAACCTCCTAATTAATTTCTCTGTTTCCAGTCTCCTCCCTTCTCCAATTCATTCTCCACACAGCTGCCTCATGTCAGCACAGGGCTGACCATGTCACTCCCTTGCCTGATTGCCCATAGAATAAAATGCAAATGGGCCCGATGTAAAGGCCTTTATGGTCTGGCTCCCACTTAACTTTCCAGACATTTCATTTTAGTTTTCTTCACATTGCAGCCAAATTGGCGGAGTTGCTTCTTCCCTCCCCGATTCAGGATCTCATCTTCCATCTCCCAACCTTTCTACAAAATGAACCCTCTGTCTAGAACAATGATGTCAAACTCAATATAAAGGGGGTGTGGTGTGGGTACTATTCTGTACATAAGGATCCTTGCAGGCTGCAAGTTGATTTACCTTTATTATCTGTTTTATTGTATTTTTATTTTTGGTTAAATATTTCCCAGTTGCACTTTAATCTTGTTCAGCCCCCCCCTTGGGAATGTTGTGCCTTTTTTGACACCTCTATTTAAAACACACTTCCCTCTTTCCCTTTGCCACTTACAATGCTTCACCTACTTCAAGGCTCAACTCCTATGACATTTGAACCTACCCTGACCAACCCCTTCCTTTTCTGTAGCTTGTAGTGCCCTCCTAAAATCATTTCATATTTATCAGTTTACATGTTGTCAACCACATCAGAATGTAAGCTCCTTGAGGGCAGGGACTGTTTCTTTGTTTTTAATATTTGCTCTCCCCTGTAGGTGTTTAATGTGCTTTTGTTAAATTGCTTGAATTACCAAATTAGGTTAGGGTAGCCATAAGAGTGGGGGAGATCAGTTGAGCCTCCAGCCTCCCAGGTGGGGAGGGAAAGACCCTTGCAGTGAGGGTACCCTGCGCTTCTCCCTCTGCTCAGCTGTCCCACAGCTGCTGGCTCCTCCCAGTCCCAGGCAAACAGAATTCTTTGGCTGTTTCCAATTTTCCAGCATAGGCTGCCAAGATCAGCAAGTGCTTGTCCACCCACCCCTCCTCACTCAGGTTCCTGGCCCGTGCCTTAGGTCCCATGGGCAGCAGCACCAGCTGTGGGCCAGGCCCCAGGGGAGTAAGATCTGAGCCCGGGATCCAGAAGCTTAGACTCTGGTTACTCTATCCCCCTACCTACCCCCACTCTGGAGATCTCGAGTTGGACTTCTAGGGAGACAGGGTCTTCCCTAAGGCCCTGGGCCCCCTGACTTTCCTAGGCTCCCCAAGCTAGCCTGGACCTGAGCGGTCTGAGGTGATGGGAAGGGTTTCTATTAGGGAGTAAGTGACCCTGGGGAAGTACCTCCTCCCCCTCCCATATAAAGTGAGGGAACTAGGCTAGATGGTCTGTCTCTAGGATTCTCCCTGGCTTTAAGACTGATCCTTTAATCTTGTGAAATGAAGCCTCTTTAGGCCATGTCTCCACCCTGCCTCTCCCCCGCCCCCTGCCCCAGTCACCAAGGCCAGGCCAGGCCAGATTTCTAGGGCTGGAATAGATGGGTATTGGGGGCAAGATGGAGAAAGGAGATGGAGGAGAGACTTTCTGGCTCCAAACCTGAGGGGGTTACCTGCCTGCATTGGCAGGGCATCCATTTATACACCGAGATTAGGGCCTGGCTCCTACCTCCAGCTCTTAGATTCACATTTATACACTCAAAGAGACATGCAAACATACACATATGCAGACAGACACACATCTCTCCTGTCCCATTATGCTGGGAGCTCCTCATGAGGACAGAAAGAATATTATTTCTCCACCTTTTGGCTAAGATCAAATGAATATACTATATTAAGTATTGCCTGAGATAGGCAGTTCAAGTATTATATTCATTTTACTGATGAAGAAACTGAGGTTTAAAGAGATTACCAGCATGACAATTGGTCAAATGAATGAATGCACACAGGGCTCATTATTTATCAAATTCTAAAGTTCTGGGGAATGTGAAGAAAGGGCCTGTTTTCAAGGAGCCCATCATGGAGTTGAGTGCAAGTTAAGACTTGCACATTACAGAGAGATAGGTGACATCCTTATATTACCCATTTTAATTAAATAATTTACCCAGGGTCATTCAGTCTTGAGTTAGATTGAATCCGAGTCCAGAGTCCACTATTGTCTCTGCTGTTCTACCGAGAACTTGCTACTTACAACAGCCTACTACTGTTCCTAGTGGAGTGGAGAGGGTTCGAAGCTGCTGTCTGTCATTCCTCCAGCCTTTCCTAAGAATGGGTGTGGTGGGCCCCCGGGGTCCTATACTTCTTCCCCACCCTTTTCAGAGGCTGCCCTGGCCAGGGTCCTTGAACTCCCTATCCGTAGGTATCTCCAGCCCCCTCGGGGACTGAGATGATAAAACCATCCTCCCCTCCTCGTTTCTTCCTAAACTGCCGAATGGATACATTGTATCTCTTGGATTGTTTCTTCTGGGACTGCTAGTCATAGCCATCGCCAAGGCCACTCTTGGAAAGGGGTCATCGCCCAGGAGGACTGGGTGGGAGACCAAGGGACTGGGACTGGGACTGGGAAGAGGCAGGGGGAGTCCAGAAAGGGGAAGCTCTGTTTGGCTCCTTCTTTCAACATTCTCTAGGTGTCTCTCACCAGCAGGAGAGCCCATGGAGAATCACACGGGAGTACGGGAAAGTGCTTCCACGGGGAAAGGGGAGAGAAGAGCCTTTCCTCCAGTCTGTTTCTGAGGGCAAGCGATTAATGTCCCTCTCCTGATACTGAGATCTTCATGTTTAGAGATTTCTCCCCAGCCCACCCACACCCTCTGAGATGGGGCATGGCCTCAGACTGAAGGCGGGGATCCCCAGTTTCTTTTTTCAGCTTGTCCCTTCTTAGTCTGGTTTGTCAGTCTGGGGCCTTTATTTCACTTTCTGCAAAAGGAGCCAGCTGCTCTTGGGCTCTGAGCCTGGTCCCTGGGCACCATGGCAGGGAAGGACCCTTGTTTGGAAAGCAGATTTTGGGAGGATCCCTGCTTTGCTCCCCAATGCCCAAGCTGGACAAAAGGCACAATCGCCACTTGCCCACCCCTGCGGTCTCTGCTCCGTCTGAGGGGGGAGGCTGGGCTGGGTGTTGGCCCGTGTGCCCTTCCTCCCCCACTCCCCCGTAGGAATTCACTCGGCTCCTGCCCACACCTGCTTTAGCCATTAAGGTCAGGGACTCACAACACGCCCAGCCCTGGCAATGTGGGCACAAAGAAAGGTGGTACGGACCTGCAGATGGGGAAGATAATTCTGGGATTCAGGAGAAAGGGGGCAAGTGAAATGTTCCCGGGGGGAGACAGAGGGGGTTAGTTAGGGCTAGGGGCCCCAAGAGAGGCACAGGGAACTGAACATTCTGCTCCTTTCCCTCCCAGGCCCATACTGGGGTCTTCTTCCTCTGAAACTGCTTGGAATCGACCTTGCAAGGAGAGGGAGCACCCACAAGGCGCCCAGACCCCCAGACCGATGCTCCTTTTTGGTCTAGAATTGCTCCTTCCTCCCCTAACACAAATACATACTGGGGTGTCGGGCTGTGGGCAAAGGTGATGGCCCCTCAGAGACCTTCCAGATGGAGGAAGAAGGAGGGGGAATGGGGACAGCCCATCCCAGTTTTCCCCTCCCCTGCCCATCCCTGGGCCTGCTTGGGCCCCCAGTCTAGGTCTCCGTGGTGATAGGATAGGGGAAGCAGGTTAGGAGGTCAGGAGACCGTGGGGGGTTGGGGGTGGGGGAGCTGTCCCTGAGGGGCCCCTCCGACCCCTCCTCCCCTGGGAAGGAGCAGCCCCGCCCTCCTCAATGTGGGCTCTCAGGGCTGGGGGTGGGGGAGCCTGACGTGACAGCCTTTCCCCGGAGGCCCCAGCGCAGCCACCACCCCCTGGCAGCCTCCTCCTGCACATTCCTCCCTGGGTGAGGTCAGCCCGCCCCCCCCCCCCTCAGAGGAGAGGGGAGGGAGCCCCGGGCCAGCCACATCACTACTTTCTCCCTGCTCCTGCTTTCTCCATCGGCCCATGGCAGAAGCAGCCTGCCTGGGAGGAGGGGAAGGAAAGGGGGTGGGGGAGACCGAAGAAGCGCTCTCAGCTTCCACAGCAGGGAGCAGGAGACCAGAGGCCCCGGCCCCTCCCCCCAAACACTGGGGGCACACGGGAAGCCCCAGAAATCCTGGAGTCCCGGAGTTCTGCTATTGTAGAAATACCAGGTTAATCTGCATGTATTTGCATACATTTCCATAAAGCTTTGAAAAAAGCGAATCCCTTAGAAACAGGATTTCCCTAAAAGGTGAGGAAGGGGACAGCACCCCCCAAAAACTGGAAACATGGGCTTATTGGGGGGGTGAGCCCCTGGTCCCCGAACCTGGTTCAGGAGAGTATGAGAGCTTGAATTGGGGCATCAGCCTCCAAACACCTTGGAATTCCCTGCAGGGGTCAGAGTTTAAGAAGAAGGGACCAGAACCCCGGGATTCTGATTCTCGGCAGGCCACCAGCCTCCATATATCTATTCTGTGGCCCCGAGACTAAAAGCAGTGGGGGAGGGGGAGGCAGAAAGGAAACCCTAAGGATCTGGGGACATCTCTGCACCTGCTGTCCACATCTCCTCCCCAGAACGTGTGTGAACTCGGCCCTTTTCCTAATTCTTAACCCAGTGGGCCCTCAGGGCTATACTTCCCCCATCACTGAGCCCAGAGAGGGCAGCTCCTGAGGATCCATGTCCTTCCAAAATACACTTGCCTTTAGACTTCTTGTCCTTTAAGGGGAAACTGATGGGCGACGCCCTCAGACCCCAAGGGGAACTAGGATTCAGCAGGCGGCCCCCAAAACACTAATTCCCACTCCCAGTTAGTCAGACTCGTAAAAAACACTCCTAGTCAGGACAGGATGTGTTACCCCACCAAGATATTAGAAGTTTCCCAAAACTGGGCCTGAGCAAGGATCCTGTCTATCCCTTTCTTAATCCCCAAGCTGAGTGAGCTTCTGAGATGTCAGTCAGTGTGATACAGGCCTTCTGGACTGAGTCTGTCCCTTTTTCTTTCTTTCTTTTTTTCTTTTCTTTACTTTTTTTTTTAGCTAGGAAGTGTTAAGCATCTGAGGTCAAATTTGAACTCGGGTCCTCCTGACTTCAGGACTGGTGCTCTACCCACTGCACCATCTAGCTGCCCCTGTCTGTCCTTTCTTGCTCCCCAAGCTGAGAGCTTCTGGAATTACTATAGTGTGTGACTGTAGGGGCCTTGGGGACTGAAGGGCACGGCTTCATCGCCTTTCACCTGGTCTAGGGCAGGACATTCCTAATGGGAATATCCTGGTTTATTCCAGACATTTCCAAATTGAAATTTCTAATGCAATTTTTCAAGCTCTGACCTCCAGCATCTTCAGCAGCTCCTTGTTGCCTCTTGGGTAAGTCACGGTGGATTCCCCAGCTTCTTTCTCCACTACGTTTCACATTATTCCCGTCCATACACTCTATTCCAGAAAAACTGGCTTGCTAACTGTCCCCCAAACTTCACACATCATTTGCTGCCTCCAAGTCTTTGCACAGACTCTCCTGGAATGTTCTTTTCCTCCCCTTAAAATTCTTTGCTTTTTTTCAAGACTCGGCTCCCATTCGCTGACTGTCCTAATTCTTCAGCCTTCTTTTTTCAAGAGATCAATCAGCAAGCATGTATTAATTGCCTACTATATGCCAGGCACGTTGCTAAGCAACAGAAAGACAAAGATCAGGAATGGACTATCCCTGCCCAAGGATCTGGCCTCTAATGTCTCGAATTATCTCATATTGACTTATTTACTTATCTGTATTTATTTGTCTGTCTGTGCCCGGGTTCCACTTGAGCCTCTTGAGTAGGGGGACTGTTTTTCTTTCTTTTCAGTCTTTGTGTTCTTGTATTTCTAGACCCGGCAGTGCCTGGCACCTGGTAGGTGTTTAATTAATACACACTTGTTATTGAATGGAATCGTGTCTGACTGCCCGTCCGCCAGACTCTGAGCCTGTGTGTGTGATTATGAATGGGTCTGTCTAGGCCTGGGTCTGTGTGACTGTGGATGTGATCAGGGCGAGGCAGCTTTAATGGGACAAAGGTTATCGAAAGGGAGAGAGGGCGGAGGGAGCAGTGAGTGGTGAAATCTGTGCCAGGGGCCAGGGAAAAGGGCAGGGTTGGCGGAGTGGGCACCAGGGGCCTCCCTAGGGGCTCTGAGCTCACAGCCACCCTCCCAGCTTGATTCCCGGGAGAGGGAAGGATTAGGGTCAGCTGCCTCCTGGGCTAGGCTCCCAGTGCCCCATAATCTTAGGAACACAGGAGTAAGGGGGGATGAGGAGCCTAACATCCCCCCTCCACAGATCTTAGACCCCCATTCTTACAGATAATCTGCTCCTGAGGGAGGGCAGAGAACACACACACACACACACACACACACACACACACACACACACACTCATCTGTCTGTCTCTGTCTCTGTGTGTGTCTCTCTCTGATTCTGTTTCTCTCTGTCTCTGTCTCTGTCTCTCTCTGTCTCTTTCTCTCTCTCTCTGTCTCTTTCTCTCTCTGTCTCTTCTCTTCTCTTCTCTTCTCTCTCTCTCCTTCTCTCCCTCCACCCACCCCCCCCACCCCCCGTCTCTCTCTGGCAGTAACAGGCCCCAGTACTTCACCCTCCCCTTCATAAAGTTTTTCTGGCCTAAAACGCTGCCATTGCTGGGGGTGTGGCACTTCAGGGTCAAACAGAGTCTGGGTCCAGCAAGGGCAGGCTGTGCCCCTAATAGGCAAAGCAGCAGATTTGGGGTTGGGTATGTAGGCAAAAATCCCGGTCCTATTTTTTTGGGAAAGTGAGGGTCTAGGACCAGATGACCTAAATCCATGAACGTGTTATCTAATGGTGGGTGGGGAATTTTAACTCTGCCTCCTGCCTACCCACATTTCTATGTCCCTGCCTTAATTGCAGTTATATTCACTAGAGACAAAAGGCCGGAGACTGTTTGGGTTCAAAGTGCTTATCCCAGTTCAGGCCAGGGGAACCCAAGTTTCTTTTTTCCTTTTTTTTTGGTGAGGTAACTGGAATTAAGTGATTTGCCCAGGGTCACACAGCCAGGAAGTGTTAAGTGTCTGAGGTCGGATTTGAATGCAGGCCCTCCTGACTCCAGGGCCATCGCTCTATCCACTGCCCTGTCTAGGTGTCCCCATGTGCTATCTAGCTGCCCCCAGCTTTCTGTGTTAATGACTGTTCCCTGGATCTGTGCCTCAGTTTCGCAGTTTGCAACCTCGTTTCTTCCTCTGAGCTAAGGGCCTTGTGGGCCCTTTTGTGGGCTCCTGAATCTCTGGACACGATTAGTGCTCTGGCCTCTTAGGCATGTCCAGCTGGTGGCTGTTTCTGGGAATCCTCTGTCTTCCATGGGAGGAAATGGAAGAGAAGATGCTGGTGAGGAAAGAAACCCCATTTCATCTGCCCTCTGTCTCTGTCTCTCTCCAGCTGCTTCCCCTCCCACCCTCCACTGCTTCCATACAGGTTATAAATAACACACAACTCCACTCCTACCACATCAGGGCTTTCTGAACTATTTTAGGGCAGGGTGGGGCTTCTGGGCACCGCTCCTGCCACCCAGGGGGCGGGGAGGCCTGGCTCCCCACCCAGAAGCCCGAGCATCAAAGTCAATCCTCCCTCAGAGAGGGAGCTGGATGGCACAGTGCTGGCTCTGGGTCCGGAGGACTCATCTCCCTGAGTTCAAATGCAGCCTCAGATACTTGTTAGCTTTGTGAGCCTGGGCAGGTCACTTCACCCTGTTTGCCTCAGTTTCCTCATCTGTTCAATGAGCTGGAGAAGGAAAGGGCGGACTAGTCCAGTATCTTTGCCCAGAAGCCCTCAAATGGGGTCGCACCAGAAAATGATTCCACAAGAGCAACAGGTGACTTCTCATTCCTTTTGCTCATGAAGACAGCCCTGGCCCTGGCCCTGGCAGAGGGGCCTGTCAGTAAGCGGTCCACAGACCCAGGACTTCCCAACTCTCCCATCCTGGCCACATCCTATTCTTTTCCCCTTCCATAATCCCAGAGTCAATTCTTCCCAACTCTCCCACAGCCTGTCTCCAAACCAGCAATTTCTCTGTCCTCTGAAACCTGGGTTCACTCCCTGGATGGATATGGGGGAAGGAGGAGCTAACCCCACGGGCTCTTTGGGAAAGGGCCAAATGACTCAGTCTACGCCTAGAAAGTCATGGGACCCTTACTGACCTCTCTTTGTAGCTCGGTCTCCCCCACCCCGGTTCCTAGAGCACCCTCTTCGTTGCCCCCACAATGGCTGGGAATTTCCCCTAGCCCCCAAGGAGGTAGATAAGGCCTTATTGAGTCAGCCCCCGCTTGCCCGGGCAGGACAATGGGGGCCTTGTCTCCTAGAGTTCAGCGATGCTTAGATGGGGGAGCTGACAGCCTGCCCCCCTCTCTCCTTATTTATGCCCCTATCCTGTGGTGAGGAGGGGGGAGAGAGAGGGAAGGATGAATAAAGGAACAAAGCCTCAGTCTGGGTTGGGGGGAGGATTCAGCCTTACCGCTTTGGCCCCTGTGGCGGGATCTTTTTTTGCCCAGAGGTGTGGTTTAGGGGCTTGGGGTGGAGGGATGTGGGCTGTCGCCTTAAAGAATCACTTGTGGGTCAGGGTCAGGACTCTACACATTCATGAAGAGCTTGGGATCACCTCAGACCCCAGGTGCTTCTTACCCCATCTCCCAGAAAGATCAGGATACAGGGGGATGGAGGATAAGGGACGTGGAGACAAAAGTCTGAAGACAGGGGATTGAGAGACAGAGAAAAAGGAGGCTGGGGGAGATGGAAGGTATGAGATAATGACATGAGGTCAGAAGGATGGACAGAAGGTCAGGGGAACAGGAGACCGGGAAAATGGGGTGGGTTCAGAGGGATAGGAGACAGCATATATGAAGGGCTGGAGGAAAAAGATTGGGGGTTCTGATACCAGAGAGACTGACGACAGATATTAAGCACAGAACAAGAGGCTGGTCACGAGCCCGTGACCCGGGCAGAATTCCTTTCCTCTGGGTCTTTGCTCCCTAACAGCATTGCTGGGGCAGGGATGAGAGGGGGCAGGCCTCCAGAAGCCCCACCTGGCCCGGTCCCCGCTTCCCAACCGGAGGAGGGTGTGGTGGGTGCAAGTTGTCGTCACTGGCAGAGATGCCAGCTAACTCAAAGAGGCCTCTATGTCCTGTACTCCACCAGCTGTCCCCGGAATAGCCCCTGGACAGAGGACAGAGGACACAAGGACTTCCTGGACAGCCTCCCTGGCACAGATGCTTCCGTGTTCTGTGTCCTGTTCAGCTGGGACAGTGGGAGGGCAGCTAAAGGGCAGTTCCCCCCCTCTCCCCCCTGGCCCAGCCCTTCCAAGAGAACTCTCTTCTCCCTTACTTCTCAGTTTTGGACAATGGAGAGGAAAACTTCCATGCTTACTCCATGTTGGAGGGGGAGGAGGAAGATGGGGAGAGGGGTCCAGGTAGGGATGGGCAATGGATGCCTCTCCCAAGCCAGTAAGGAAGGAGCTGGGAAGCAAGGACCCCGGCGGAGCTCTAGGCAGACAGCTGAAAATCGGGGAACCCCGTCCACAGGAAAAGCCTCAGGAAGGGGAAGAGTAGGGGTGTGTCTGCTTCCTTCCCAAGGGGGGAAGGGGCTCTCATCTCATGCCAACATCTTACCCACAGAGGAGATGTCTAGGGGGCATGGAAATCTGGAGGAGAAAGAATAGAGAGAAAGCAGAGGGGTATTAGCAGGAGAAGGGGAAGGGGAGAGGACATTAGAGTAGGATGGACAATGGGAAGCAGAGGGTCATGGGAACAGAGTGATGGACCTGGGAAAAGGGATATGGGTTGAAGGAATGGGGGACAAAGGACAAAAGGAAAGATGAGGTAAGAGATAGAAAGACAAAAGGATGAGGGGTAGAGGAGTAGGTAAGATCTGGGTTTTACCTGTTTCTGTCTCACCTGCACTTAAAGCCTCCTTGGCAGATCTCATCACTGCCTACCTTTTCATCCTAATTTCATACTATTCCCTTTCAGGTATTCTGCATTTCTCCCCATTCTCCATTCTCTTCGAACTTGTCTCCTACCTCTGTGCATTTGCCAATGCCTTGTCCCAATACTGGAACACGCTCCTTCATCCATCATCTTCTTTTATTCCTTTAGGGTTATTTTTATTTTTATTTATTTTAAGCCTAAGGTCACACAGCTAGGAAGTGTTAAGTGTCTAAGGCCAGATTTGAGTTAAAATTTTTTTGGGGGGGAGAAGCGATTGGGCTTAAGTGTCTTGCCCAGGCACACACAGCTAGCTGCCCCACCTTTTATTCCTTTAGACACAGCCACCTTCTTTAGATAGATACCGCCTCCTCCAGGAAGCCTTCATTTGGACAGTAATCTCTCTCAAAATAACTACGGGACATGTGAGCTGGAACACCTCATTCTTTTTCCTCTTTTCTCCTTCCCCATTTAGAATATATGCTCCTCCAGGGCAGGGAACGAGACTTCTTATCTTTCCCATCAGGAGGTTAGAACATTAAATCTTTAATTCATGTTAAACTGAACTGAATTTCTCGGATCTTTCCTCACCTTAGAATCCGTGACCAGCTTTGTACCCCTTCTCCCCCCATCCCAGTCTCCATAACCAGGGTCTGTTTCCCCATCTGATGGAAGGGAATGGTGAAGTAGGGGTCTTTGGGGGGCTTATGGGAAAGGACTTTATGGGGACTTCCTTCCACTTTCCCAAGAAAGAGCAGCAGGCTTGAACCCTCCCACATTTGTGTAGTCCTGTTGGCACATTGGGAACTCCCTCCAATTCTGTCCTGAACAATCAGGGATAGGGTCTGACATCCCTGGCTCTGTCAGCCTCTGTGCCCTGTGCTTAGTGGTTAGTCATGCCTCAGTTTCCCCAGTTGAACAATGAAGGGGTTTGGTGTCTAAAATTTCTTTTAGGTTCGGCACCTGTATCTTGCCATTCTAGGCTCCTTTCTAGTGCTCACATCTGTACTTCTGCCATGTTTTCCTCTAACCCCTTCTGGCTCTGATGTTCGATGTTCTAGGCCCAGCGGTCTCTATGGTCCATGTCCTTGGGTGGCTCTCTGAGGGCCCCTGTCCCGGGGCTCACAGGCCGCTCTATTTCCCTAACCTGCCACAGGTGTAAGGGGAGTATCCCCGAGGAGCGTCAAGGTGGGAGGGGCAGTTTGGGACTAACAGCACCCTCATAGGTCTCCTTTGTTGGGTGGCTTTGGGAAAGGCAGTGCCCTCAGCCCCAGCCTGACCCCAGCTGCCCCGGGTCTGCCCTCCATCTGAGGCCCAACAATGAGGGCCATTGTACCTTGGCCCCAGGGCCCTGGTCTGGGGGCAGCAACCACTGAGCGGAGGGTGACGTCAGCCTCCCAAACCCTGTTCTGCTTATGCTGGGAAGGTGGGGCCCAAAGTGGAGGGGGTGGGCAGAGGAGGTAGGGGGAAGCTACAGCCCAAGCCTCAGTCACTGGGGGAGGGGAAGGAGTGAAGGGGGAGGCAGGCAAGCTATGTCCCAAGGCTGCCCAGGCGGTCATCTCAGAGCCTGGGCAGCTGGGCCGAGCCTGCCCCCTGGTGGGGAAAGACATTTGGGCAGGCTCGGAGTCCTTGTGGGGGAAGCTTGATTCAGAGGTGGGGGAGCCCAGGGGAAGGGGGGAAGTTCCAGGATGGCCGAGTTATTCATAGGGATGCCCAATGCCTTTCTCCGTAGGGCCCAAACATAACCAGCACATTTAAAAAAATATATAATAGCTTTTTTTTCTTAAAAAAATTTTAATAATAGCTTTTTATTTTTTAAAATACATGCAAAGATAGTTTTCAACATTCACCCCTGCAAAACTTATGTTCCAAATTTTTCTTCCTCCTTCCCCTCTTCTTTCCTCCCCTAAATAGTAAGTAATCCAATATAGGTTAAAGCTGTGCAATTATTGTAAACGTATTTCCACATTTATCACAGCATACAAAGGGAAGGCAAACTGGACAATGATTAGCCTTGTGGATAAATCACTCCCCTCTCAGTACCTTAGTTTCCTTGTCCATAAAATGGGACTAATTATTAAACTAAGGAACTTGCAAGATCGCTGAGAGGAAGTTGCTTATGTAAGCCTTATTAGAAGTGGGTATTTATTAAACATAATAATCACAGTATAGAGGGATGATTTCAGAGCACACAGAATGAGATACAGAAGGGAAGCCCCCAGACTCTCTGTATGAAGCCTGGAAAATACATTTGAGTTCTGATCGGAGAGCTGAGAAGTCTGAGCTTCATATTACAGTGAACCTGTAGTATTTAGCTTTACAGAGCCTCTTTCAGGAAAATGCTTTGTAGAGCCACAATTCTGCCTCAATTGCTGGCTCATTTTAGCTTCTGGTGGCTACCTGGATAGAGCTCCCGGCCTAGAGTCAGGAAGATGTGAGTTCAAATATGGCCTCAGCCACTTACTAGCTATGTGTGAGCAAATCAACTTAACTTTTGTCTGCCTCAGTTTCCTCATCTGCAGAATGGGGAGCAGAATGGCATCTAGCTGTAAAAAGTGCTCAGCAGGTAACTGATAGTTTCGGCAAGAATGTTTATTTCTATAATTATGGAAAGTCGGTCAAGGTCTTGGCCCTGCTCCATTTGGATCCTTCACTTCCGGGCTCCCGTCGTACCTTTGCAGTCACCGTCCCCCTCTGGGCGTAAAATGGGGGAGGGCATTGGCGGGCAGGCTGCGGTTCTGGCTCTGGGTCCCAAGTCGGTAAAGCCGTTGCTCTCGTGGCCCGGCTCCAGGCAAGGAAGCCTTTTTTCCCTCTCCTACTTCCTGCCCTCCAGCCCTGCAGGTGTAATCCTCCTACACCTGGAAACCAGGAGCGTGCGCTCAGCTGCCCATTACTCGCCACACCCCTAACTGACTTTCCTGCCTCCTGCCACTTCCTAGGTGGACAAGCGGCTTCTTCTTTGGGACTCGGTTTCTCTCATTTGCAATAATGGAACTAAGAATACTTTTCCTACCTGCGGAAACGGGAGCTGCGCTTCTTAGGAGAAGGCTACTTAGGGAATTTGAGGAGTGGGAATCTTGGGGATCCTTGTGGGGATCGGGGGAGAGATCAGGGATTCCCAGAAGCCTCTGAGCTAGAAGCCGAGTGCTGGCTGAAGGTGAGCAGCACAGGGTGGGTTATTGGGGAGGAAACATTGCGATGAAGGCCGGGGTTCATCCTCAGCCCTCACCCACTCTCTCTCGCGGAGGGGCGGCAGCTCTGATCCCCAACTAGCTGTACAGTTCTGGAGGTCTCAGCAGGGGCTGTAGGGGGTCTGCCCAATTGCAGCCTGGCAGCCTTAGACTGAAAAATACACACCCTGAACACCGGCCCTGAAGTCAGGAGGACCTGAATTCAAATGTGGTCTCAGATACTTAACTTTTCCTAGCTGTGTGACCCTGGGCAAGTCACTTAACCCAAATTGCCTCAGAAAAGAAAGGAAGGAAGGAAAGAAAGAAAGAGAAAGAGAGAGAGAAAGAAAAAATGCATGCCCATGAAAGAATGTTGGTCTCGAGTCAGGGGCTCAAAGTTTGAATCTTGACTCCAATGCTGAATGAGTCACTTAAACACCGTAAACCCTCAGTGTTCTCATCTGTGCAATGAACGTTCATGAAACTTGTAGTATTTAGCTTACAGAGCCTCTTTGAGGAAAATGCTTTGTAGAGCCACAATTCTAAAACAAACAAACAAAACCTGAGTTGAGGGAGGGGCAGATGAGGGCAGGAGAGAAAAGAGACGGAATCCAAATTGGGAACAGGTTGTTAGATGGCTGGCTCCCCAAATAGCCTAAAGGCAGGGGCTCGGGGAAGGGGCTCAGAGGTTCCTCTGGAGTTTATGTGAGTCTAAGGCCAAGATTTTTCCCTTTCTTAGAGGGGAGAAATAAGGTCAAGTGCTTCTAAGGCTGGAATTCTAGTATCCTATAACAGTCCCTTGAAAGTTCGATAACCGTTCCATGAAAGGAAAGCCTCTCAGGATCCAGGAGACCTTTCCAACTTCCCATTTCTTGCCCACACCCTATGTCTCCATCATACTTTTTCCAGCCTAGTTTCAAGAGTGCCAAGTGCTCTGGGCTAGGGGTGGACATGGTAGATTATACAGAAGCTGTAAATCCCACACTCAGCTTGCTCCCCTCTTTTCTGCTACCTGCAGAAAAGCAGGCTAATGTGTATATATAATATATATGCACAACATATGTATGCATGTATACGTGTTACCCACATAAACACACATATAAAACATTTTGGCCACTTGGTTGCTCTCCCTTGGCCATCATTCCCAGGATGGGAGAGAGGGAATTCAATGTGCCCCCCTGAGCTGTGGGCAGGTGTGGTGGGCTCCAGGTTCTTTATAGATCTAACGGTTACAACCTGGAATTTGCTTAAAAAAAAAACAAATTAAAAAAATAGAAAAGCCTCTGAGTCCACTTCCTACCTTAGAGAAGTCCCCTGCAACTGATCAGCCTCATTCACAGAGACAATCGACTTTTTGTTGGCCTGATGATTTTTTTGGAAGCATCATAACCATAGACTCCTTTATGATCCTTCTACCTTCCGCCCTTTTTCTACGAGGAGCAGAAGTAGAAGGAATTGCTAGTTCAAAAATTGGTTGAGAGCAAGATAATTGTATAAATATGTATACATATATTGGATTTAACACACACACAAATACATGTTCACAGGTATATAATACATATGCATTCATATGTGTATATGTGTATCTATGTTTAACATAGATTACTTGCCATATAGTGGAGGGAATGGGGGGAAGGAGGGGAAAAGTTGGAACACAAGGTTTTGCAAGAGTCAATGTTGAAAAATTATCCATGCATATGTTTTGAAAATAAAAAAGCTTTAATAAAAAAAATTGACTAAGATTGAGTCAGCAGTGAGCAGTCAGAGAAATGGAGCAATGGGCGGAAAGGGGAGAGGAGTACCAGAGATGGGTTCCGCCTCCCATTGGTCCCAGATTGGTGAGGAGGTGAGGATTTTCATGGCCAGTTTGGTCACTCCCATTCTTGTCATGGCATATATATATATATATATATATATATATATATATATATATATATATACATATATAATTTATACAAATACACTCTGTCTCAGTGCATTTTAGTGGTTTCATCCATTCTAGGTCCCTCCTTTTGGACATCTGCCATGGTCTCCAGAGCCCTTCAGAATCTGTCCCTGTTCCTGGTTGGAGCCAGCTCAGGCTTCAGTAGCAGGGCCAGTGAGATGTGGAAGGGGAAAGAACTGAGGGTACAAGTCTGCTTTGACCCACTGGGGATACCAGTCCCTGAGAAGTCTCTCCTCCACTCCTGGCTACATCCTGGAATTGCAGACCAGGGCTTGTGGTCTTTAGGTTGCCAGCTATATATAAGGCCCAGAGAAAGAGCTCACCAAATCTTCTTTTTCCAGGTGAAAGCCTAAAAACATTCAGGGAGTTTAAGTCTAAGTTTCACACCTACATGTAAAATCTCATTTTAATCTTTTCTGTTACTTTAGCTCAGTCTTACACTCCAGGTGGCCGTTGTAAACCCTCAGACACAGGGTAACCTCTTGGGCTCCACCCAATTTTGGACCATCTGTCTTAATCCTATGGATTATTTTATAATCTGGGTCAAGCTCCCAGCCAATTAGGAGCCACTGCTCCAGGACCCCACTGAAGCTTCATATCTTCCCTGCCAGCAAGAAGTACCCATTACAGTAGTATTGTAAGCATAAGGCCCTATTATTCTCACAAGTCTGATGTGTATATAAGTTGTCTGTTTAGCCAAAAATTGTGGGGTTTTTTCCAGTTTACATTTGAATTTTTGGTTCATTAAAAAAAAAAGTTTATTTTAGTGAAATTAGTAAAAGAGGGAGAGTGGGGCTTACTTTACAATGGCAACCCGGTCAAAGTCAGTACTGGAACAGGTGAAATCTGTAAGGGTTCCCTGAGTTTTAGAGTTCTTCTAGATGGCTGCCAGAAACACCTACCTGCCCTTTTCAGCTTCTTTGTGCATCTTCAGATTATTTCATCTAATCTGGTCTAAGAGGTGTGACTATATCCCCAACAGTAATCCATATCCTCTTTAGTTTATGCTTGCCCCTATCCTATTGAGATCCTAATTCTCCTTAACTTCATATAAACTAAAATTATTGTTCACTCGCATGTAGATTAATATATATATATTTTCCTAATACTATCCCCACCCAGAAAAAGAACTATGGAATCTGAATGCAAATCAAAGCATACTATTTTCACTTTTTTTTCCTTGTGTTTTTTGACCCTTTTGTTCCAGTTCTTTCACAATATAACTGATATGGCAATATATTTAATATGATTGTATATGTATAGCATGTAGGGGAGGGAGAAGATGGAAATCATAAAAATTTTATCAAAATCTCATAAATTTAAATGTTGAAAACTATCTTTACATGTAATTGGAAAAAAGAAAATCCTATTAAGCGGGGAAAAAAATAAAAGGGGAAATTAACCAAATACATTTTCCTGCATGAACTTATTTTATAAATAAATATGATTAATAATAAATAAAATGATTAAATAAAATATGATCAAAATTCCTAAAGAACAAAGACAATCTAAAATTTCAACTTTTCTCATATGCTTTCTTTTTCTTTTAAAAATTCACTTTAAAATCCTTTTGTCTTTACAACCATTCTTATTTCAATGTCATTCCAGACTGAATCCTCCTTTAGAATAAAGAAAAACAAATAAGCAAAAACCCCAAACCAAAGTACTTTTGAATGTAAATAATATTCCTTTCTGGCACTAGGTGGCACCATAGTGGAGTGCTGGATCTGGAATTAGGAAGACTTCTCTTTCAGTTCAAATCTGGTCTCAGACACTTCCTAGCTGTATGATTCTGAACAAGTCATTTAACCCTGTTTGCCTCATTTCTTCATATGTAAAATTAACTGGAGGAGAAAATGGCAAACTACTTCAGTATTTGTGTCAAGAAAATTCCCAAAGCGTGTCATAAAAGCATTGGATACAACAAAATTGCCTTTTTATAGCTTTTCATATCAATTCTATTATAAGGAGGAGGGAGATTTCATTATCTATTCTCCAATATCGCTTTTGATTTTTAAAAATTCTTCAAATTTTGACTCTCTTAGCAATCTTATTTACATTGTTAGAATCATTGCATTTATTAATATCGGTTTTTCTTATTTCATTCTAAATTAGTTCATACACACCTTTCCATGTTTCTCTGAATTCCTCACAGTTTTCACTTTTTATTGTATAATAATATTCTCATATCTCAGTGTTTTTTTTTTAACACTCCTCAGTTTCTTATATTTTCTTTTCTTTTTTTTTTTTTTTTGCTTTATTTATTTATTTATTTTTATTTAATAGCCTTTTATTTACAGGTTATATGTATGGGTAACTTTACATCATTAACAATTGCCAAACCTCTTGTTCCAATTTTTCACTTCTTACCCCCCACCCCCTCCCCCAGATGGCAGGATGACCAGTAGATGTTAAATATATTAAAATCTTATATTTTCTTATATTTTGCTACCACAAAGAATGCTGCTAGCAATATTTTTTTATATACTGGATTTGTTTTTGTCTTTAACTTCCTGATTCCCAATAATGGGATTACTAGATCAAAGGGTATGGATGATTTAGTCCCTTTGTGTAAAGAAAGATTAGATCATTTCACAGCTCCAAAATGTTTATCAGTGTTTCTGTCTTTCCATAACCCCTTCAACACCAATTTCCTATTTTTTGGGTCATCCTTGCTGATTTGCATGGTATGGGGGGGGGGAGGGTAAAACCTTAGAGTTGTTTTAATTTTATTTTCTTACTATTCCTAAATTTTTCATACAGTGAAAGCTAAATAAACTATTGGTGTTTAAAACTACTGCTGCTCTTAGAAAGATTTTAAATCTTAATTTTCTCTACCCAGTTTTTGGGCCTGCTGTTTCTCAGGAAGCTGTCTCGGCTTTCAAGGTCTCAGGAGGAAAAAAGGAAGTTATTTTACGGCCATCCTGATCCCAGCCAGTGAGTTAATGGAAAGCTCTCACCGTCAGCTTTCAATAACTACTCTCGATTTGTATTAAGTGTAAGCTAAAAGGCAGAGGAGGGAGGGAGGGAGACAGAAAGAAAGAGATAGAATTCTACACACAGACAGATTGGGGGGGGGGAGAAGGAAGAAAAAGAGGAGGACAAGGAAGAGGAAGAAGTGGGGAAAGGGGAAGATAAAGAAAGAGGAGAAGGAGGAGTGGGAGGAGGAGGAGGAAGGAGGGGAGGCAGAAGGTAAGGGGGAGAGAAGGAAAGGAAGAGGAGGAAGAAGGAGAGGGGGAAAGAGGGAGACATGAAGGAGCAGGAGGAAGAGGAAGAGGAGGAGGAGAAGAAGGGGGAAGAGAAGGGGAAAGGGAGAGAAAGAGACAGGGAGACAGAGATAAGAGACAGGACACAGACACAAACCTGGGAAAGGCTATTGCAATGTCATCATACTAGGGCCCACTGAGGTCACTTCCTCTGATGTGGATTTGAATCCTAGCACTGTAACTAATTTGTTGCCTGACCTTAGAGTCTTCCTTCCACCCTCCCCAGGCCTGAGCTCTTAGAAATGAGAATCGGGCCAGATTATCTCCAAAGATCTTTTCACCTTAAATCCTTTTATCCTACTTTGCAAATACTTGTATTTCAAGGATGTGAGATCTCATTCATGTGGGTGATTCCTACAAAGGTGCAACTCTTAGCCTCTTCACACCTCCTCAGCCGGGGTATTCTTGTTCCGTCTCTTAGAAAGAGAGAAGAGGTGTCAACTCAATCCCAGGTCCTGGGCAGCATGAAAGCTAGTCACGTGTTATGATAACGTATAGTCAGCAAATCTACAGTTATGAATTACTTACTATATACCAGGCACTATGCTAAGAGTTGGTTTTACAGAGGGAGGCAAAAGACAGTTCTTGCAGGGCAGCTAACAGAGCACCAGCCCTGAAGTTGGGAGGACCTGAGTTCAAATTTGACCTCAGACACTTAACCCTTCCTGGCTGCGTGAACTGGGCAAGTCACTTAACCCCAATTGCCTCAGGGAAAAAGAAGAAAAAAAAAATAGTTCTTGCCCTCAAAGAGCTTACAATTTAGTAGGGGAACCTAACAAGCAAACAAATATTTACAAACAGGTGATATAGAGACCAAAAGAGAAATTAGAATGAAACAGGATTGGGTAAGGTTTCTTGGAAATGGTGGGATTTTAAGGAAGCCAGGAGATGAAGAGGAGGAGGGAGAGCATTTCAGGCATGAAGGTAAACAGAGAAAATATCCCGGAGGCCAAAATCACTACATCAGAGTATGAAGGCTAGAAAGGAATGAGGGACTTGGAGCTGATGAGGATTTAGAGGCAATAGCACACCACAGGGGCTGCACTTGCTCTTTAGGAAAATCTATCTGGGGGCCAAGTGGCGGATAGCTTGGAGTGGGGAAAGACTTAAGGCAAGCAGACCTACCAGTGTTTTATAGTTTGCGAAGCACTTTACAAATCATTCATTTTATCATCATATTGTTGTTTGTCCTTCATTCTCAAAACTGGATTTAAGGGAGAGAGGGCTGTGCAAGGTCACCTGCCTCACTTTCCCTTCGGGGGACATTGGAGTCCAGTGGCCAGATATAGATCTAAAGATGGCCGGGATGTAGTGGAGCCCGGGGCCTTTTTAAGTTAAGGTCTCACTTAATTTAACAGCCCTGGAGGGCAGACTTGTTAACTCATTTTACAGAGGAGATAGGTTAAGTGACTAGCCTTAGGTCACGTAGCTAGTAAATGTCTGAGGTTGGATTTGAACTCAGATTTCCCCCTTCCAGGCCCAGCACTCTCTCCTTCACTCTTGTTACATTTCCTATTTTCGCTCATATATTACATTTCATTATTCTGCTTCTTGTGCAGTTTTATTTTAGTGGGATGTTGCATATGGAGAGCGAACAGAGAGGCAGCCTGGAAGCCAGGAAGGACAGGATTTTGTCTCATTCCGGTTGTGTGATCCTGTGGTACTTTTCCGGGCTCTAAACAATCTGAGACTTTAAGTTGAAGGTAGAAGTTTTCTTACCTGGGAATTCCTTACATTAATAACATCCGAGTTCCAGTCCTTATCCATAGTGGATTTTCTCTTGCTTAAGGTTAAACACCTTGCACATGGTGGAGCACTTGATAAATTGCCTGTTCCCTCCCCTTCTCACCTCCCAACCCCACTCGTGTTTTCCCTTACTTTCCCAGCTGAATTTGATAAATGCTTGTCCAACTGAACTGGACATCTGTAAGCGGCTTTGTAAACCTTAAAACACTCCATAAATACCAGCTATTATTATTCAATTCTAATCTTCCACGATCCCCAAATTGAGCTAAGGCTCAGAGTGATTGGAGGTTGATAAGAAATAAACATGATTTCAAAAGATTCATAATGAAATCAGCAGTCCAATTCAGAACTAAGAAGTCAAAGGAAAGTCAGATGGAGTCAGAGGGAAGATGGAGACATACATTATTTTTGGACATGGGAATTAGGTTTCATTATCTAGACATTTGTAAAAGTGCTTTTGTTTTGTTTTCTCATTTGGGGGAGGGAGGGAGTTAAGAGAAAGAGGAGGCAGACTTTTTTTTATTGAAAACTTTTTAATTAAAAAAATTATAGAAGAGGCAAAAATGAAAAGAACTTAATTTTAAGAAAAAAAAGCTATCTTGCCAATGGAAGGGGGTGGGAGTGGGAAAAGGCAGATTTTTATTGATTGAAATAAAATTTAATTTAAAAGAGCTATTTTGGGGAAAAGAGCAAGATCAAAGGAGGAATAGGATCAGTGCTTGAGGGTAGATGGGATGATAAGTGGTGATGGAAAAGAAGCAGAACTTGACTATTTTACTTTTCTCTTTCCCATCCCTTTCTTCCCATTAAGGCGAAGTCTTTGGACTGGAAAGAGCAAATAAGGCCAAATAAGGAATTGATACTCAACATAAATAGGGAGATTTTGAGCTCTTGTTCAAACAGTTCAAGGAAGAGGCTCAGAAAATGCCATCCTTGCATACTGAAAGAACAGGTGGATATGGTTACCAAACCCCACACCACCAATGACTTCTGAGAGATCACAGAATAGCTAAGGTATACAGAGGCTTACAGAATTTGAGAGTTAGAAAGATGTCTTAATTCTGAAGGACTCAGCATGGAAAATGCTATTCATTTCCAGATAGAGGACTGTTGAACTCCGAATACAGATTGATACATATTGTATTGTAAAAAAAAAAAAAAAAAAAGAAAGAAAAGAAAAAGAAAGAAAGGAAAAAAAAAAAAGAAAAAGAAAAAAAGGGAAGATGTTTTAGTAATCTGATTTTCTGACAGTCCATACAAAAGAATAACTCTAATCTACAGCCTGCTTCACGAGAGTATCCAATCTCCATTAAAAGACATCCAAGAAGGAGGCGCCCATTCTGTGTTCTTATTCTCATCAAGCCTCAGTTTGCTTCTTTGTGAGTTCCATCTACTGTTCCCAGCTCTTTTACAAGTTTAACCCCTTCTACATGAGGAACCTTCAAATACCTGGAGATGGCTATTAGATTCCTTTACTGAGTTTTCTTTTCTTCTGTCTAAACCAATTCCTTTAACTGATTTTAATGTTACAGACCCATGCTTTTTAGCTATCTTACTTATCTTCAAACTGGAGAAGTGGAAATATCTCAAATAAAAAAAAAGATAAGAGAATGGATTTTCCACAACTTGTAGGCCAGTGGATTTGACTGAGGCTAGAATGGTGTTGGCTGCAAAGAACCAGTATGGCTTCATCAAGAACAAGACATGCCAGACTGGCTTGATTTTTTTGAGTTGCTAGATGTTTGATTACATAGATTCTTAGCAAAGTTTCTTATGCTAATTTTTTGGTAGAAAAAAATGAAGATATAGTCTAGAAAAGTGGATTCATAATCCATTGAATGGCCAGACTCTTATCATTAGTTTGCCATCAACTCGGAAGGATTTTTTACTGGAGCTCCCAAGAGATCAGTCCTTAACTGTAATGGGCTGAACTCTCAGAAATTGATAGGAAATATCCAATGGATGCAATCAGTGTTAGGCTTGACTACCTATCAATTGCAACTGTTATATGACATTTTAAGGGGAAACAGTGATTTAAACTCACCACGCCAGCCTTCAAAAGAAGCTCAAGAGGCTTTGAGAGAAGTTGAACTGGCTTTATCCAATGTGGTTGAAAGAGTCACTCAAAAACCCTTGGAAATATCAGTTTTTGCTACACAAGAGGCACCCACAGCAGTCCTTCATCAAGGAGATAGTGTGATAGAGTGGGTGAACCTCCCAGCACAACCAGAACAAAGCATTACTCCTTACCCAGTGCTTGTGGCTAGAATTTTATTAAAGGCCATTAAGCGAACAGTACAATTATCTGGGATAAGACCTCACAAGATATACACCTTTTATACTAATGCACAAATTAATGTATGCTGTAAAACCATCCCAGAGTGGCAAATTTTATTAGCAATGGCTCCAAATTTTACACATGAGTCTCCATTAAAGATAACTAGACTATTACATAATTGGCGATGGATTCTTGAAAAAAAAGTTTCTAAAGTTCTTCTTAAAGAACCAACCATCTTTATAGATGCATCCAAATATAATATTTGCTCTCTCATGACTTAACTATAAAGAATTACATAGGAATAAAAACCAATAATGGGCTTGCATATACTTCTAAACATTTTGCACATCACCTTTCACACCACTGGCATATCTTTTAATTCTCAAGGACAGGCAATAGTAGAGAGGAGAAACAGTCATTAAGATGCTCCTCCAAAAACAAAAGAAAGGAGGAACCACAGGTAACCCTAGAGAACTTCTAAATCTAACCCTTTATACTATTAACTTCTTGATTTTTTGACAAAGATGCACTGGCTCCAACAGGTTTTATAACTCACCAGAAGGGCAGTGTCCAGTGCAAGCAACTCTACTATCTTTAGATAATCACCAGGTGATGTGGAGAGACCCAGAGAGTGGTGAATGGAAGAGACCAGATCGGTTAACTGCTTGGGGGAGAGGATTTGCTTGTATCTCTACAGAGGGAGAAGAAATCAGATGGGTGCCAACGAGCCGTATTTGCCTTGTCCATCGCAGAGAGATGGAGCAGACCCTTGAAATGAAGAAGACCCAAGAAACATTGGATGGTTCCATTGCTGACTGTGCCCACCATTGAAAGAGTCTGGATGTTATGGCGTTTGAATCATGGACATCAAAAATTGTTGGACTTGAAACCCTCAGGAATCATTGGATTCTCTGAGACATGGTAAGATTGTTGTAGGACTTGAAAACCCTCAGGATCTGAGACATAAGATTGTTGCAGGACTTGAAAGCCCTAAGAAATCATTGGCTTCTCTGAGACATGATAAGACTATTGTAGGACTTGAAAACCCTAAGGAATCATTGGCTTCTCTGAGACATGATAAGACTGTTGTAGGACTTGAAAACCCTCAGGAATCATTGGATTTTCTGAGAAGTGATAAGATTGTTGTAGGACTTCAAAATCTGCAGGAATCATTGGATTCCCTAAAATATAAAAAGACTGTTGCAGGACTTCAAAAACTTGGGGGGATCATTGGATTCCCTGACACATGAAGCAATGGACAATAGATTGGTTTTGGACTATTTCTTGGCTGCTGAAGAAGGCGTATGTGTAACTGTTGTTTACACACCCTCCTTCTAGGACTTCTGAAAGTCTTTTACATCATGATGTTGATTCATATTGTTTGTTATATCACTACTTGCGCGTACAATTCATGTTTGTTACACCACATCGAGCCTGTATTGGTCGTGGGGAGAGTCATCACTAATAGCCTGTGCATTATTGCTATGTGCTTGTGTAATACCTCCCATGCTGATGGGTTTATGCATACCTATTTCTAATAAGACTCTTCAGCCTCGAAACCCACTAGCAATCCCCACTTTTCCTTTGGTGCTTTTCATCTCTCTTCTTAAGATGTCACCTCCTTTCCTGAAAAGTCAGGGAGGGCGTGATCACCTCCCCTTGGGGGCTCTCACCTCCCTGAGAGGTCAGGGATGGTGTGACCACCTGTGTTCTAAAACAAAAGAAAGCGGGAGATGTAATGGGCTGAAGCTGAGTTGATGCACTGAGGTCTGGTCCAAGCACTTATGGCTAATTACCAATTGGACAATACTCTATTAATATATGCTTGGAGAAAGAATGGCCCGGCCCACTCTCTGTGCAAGTTTAATCTGTTGTACAAGAGATTGGGTGGAGGATTTAGGGGGTGGAGTGAGAGAGCCAGAGTCACTCCTGGCCAGATTCGTGTTGCCATTGCTCTCACTTTGTAACACATTCCATTTACATCCACAAAGAATAAAGATCAAGGACTTTTGCTGATCCTGACTCCGGCCGATTTTAAAATATCCTGACTCTGGCTGATTCTAAAATATCCAGTGTGCTAGCGTGGTCATCACACTTAACGTTGGCCATTTATGTTAGATATAAGGGTATAGACGGAACACTCACCAAAATTTCCAATGATCCCAAACTATCAGGGATAGCTATCACATTGGATAAAAAAAATCATCTCAAAAGTATCTCGATGTGCTCAGACACTACATTTAATATGTTAAAATGAAGTTCAAGTACAAGTATGGCTAGACAACAGTTGCCCTGGGAGATCTGGGTAACTCGGTGTCTTCATACTCAATGGCAATCCCAACGCTAAGACTAGTAACAGGATGCATTTAAGAATTACAGGATTCTTTTATTATTGTTCTGTAAGAAATGACCAACAGGATGATTTCAGAGAAGCTTGGAGAGACTTACATGAACTGATGCTGAGTGAAATGAGCAGGACCAGGAGATCATTATATATACAGTATATATACTGTATGAGGATGTATTCTGATGGAAGTGGATTTCTTTGACAAAGAGAAGATCTAATTCAGCTTCAATTGATCTCTGGTGGACAGAAGCAGCTACACCCAGAGAAAGAACACTGGAAAATGAATGTAAACTGTTTGCATTTTTGTTTTTCTTCTTAGGTTATTTTTACCTTTTGAATCCAATTCTTCCCATGCAACAAGAGAACTGTTCGGTTCTGCACACATATATTGTATCTAAGATATACTGAGACATATTTAACATGTATAGGATTGCTTGCCATCTAGGGGAGGGGGTGGAGGGAGAGGGAAAAAAATCAGAACAGGAGTGCAAGGGATAATGTAAAAAGTTACCCAGGCATATGTTATGTTAATAAAAAGTTATAAAAAAAAAAAAAAAAAGAATTACAGGATTCCAGAGTTACAAGGAGGTACCTGCATTCTCAGATTTCTTCTAGGTGGCCTTTGGGGGGCAGAATGGAGCATGTAGGTTTTGAGGACAATAAGGGAGAAATGTTTGCTTTGGGAGTGAACTCTCCTACGTCCTTCCTATACCAATATGGAGACATGAGACACAAGAGGCACCGGACCCTAGGGAAGGGTGCCCAGTTAACTCCCCAACACTCTTCTCCCTTCTGAGTCCCTGCTCCTCTGCCTGCCCCATGTCAGTTTAATGCTCTGTGCTCTGCTGGGAGGGATGCTGTGCCCAGGGTACCACCACACACCACCAGCGCTGGTCCGGGACAGGTGTGGGAACACCAGCACCCCCTTGCTGGCCCGGGATGGGATATCCTACTCCCTGGGGCTGGTGCAGGGGAATTCTGGGAACTGAAGCCAGAACCTGAGGAACCCCTGAGCTACATCGGAGAAGACAAAAAAGACCTGGAGCTAGTGGAAGTTTTTCTTTCTACATTTTATTATTTCAAACCAGGTGAACAATTTGATAAAACGTGTGAAAAAAGCGAGGAGGCATCCGATGCTGTTGACTCTGGGGCCTGGGGCAAGGTTCAGGGGACTGAGGATGAGGATGAAGACGGGAGCCCTCATGGCAGTGGACTTTCCTATCGTTAGAGCTAAGGAGCTACAGTTAATGGAGCTGACGGGAGAGCTGCCGAAGGGGGACGGGGCAGGGTTGTGGGAAGCGGGAGATGAGGAGAAGCCCCCGGTGACGTTGGCAGTTGACTCGAGACTTAGCCCTTTGGAACCTTTGTTGGGGGGACGGGAGACGGACTGTAATGGAGAATTCTGGGGGGAAGGAGGAGGATGGGTTGGAATGGAGAATTCTGGGGGGGGGGAAGTTGGAATGGAGAAGAAAAGGAAGGGGGGGAAGGAGATGAGGCTTTGGGCGGCTGGAGAGGCTGCTATCCCCTCGTCAGGGGGCACGGGACACAGGTGAAGCCCCCACAACAGCCCCCAGGGCCAGAGCAAGCAATGAGACAGACAGATGTAAACAGACAGACAAGCCAAGGCACGGGCTCCCCTGGAGGAGGTGATCCAGCACAGATCAGGACGACTCAGCCATTTAGTACGTGACAGTTTTAAATAGTCTTCTCTAAAAAGGTCCCTACAATTTTGTTTTATATTTTAAAAAAACACACACACAAAAGGTCCAAGAAAAACAGAGAGGAGCTTTGGGACTTCTGGGCTAAGGAATGTTGTCATCGCTGACCCCGTCCTGCTCAGGGTGGGTTTGTGCTTTATCCTGGAAGGGCTCCCCGATACCCAGAGCGGGCCGGGCCAGCTTGGGAGGGGACGGGCATGGCGGGCCAGGGGCTCACTGCGAGCACAGGGCCCGGGGACCATAAACACGGACCGGGGCTGGGCTGGGGACAACGTCCTGGCAAGGCAGAGGGGCTGACAGTATTGGCCAGAGAAATACAGGGTTTCCTTTACCATGAACCCGAGTTTCAGAAAGACCGACACCCCCCTCCCCCCAACACAGAATAAAGTAGAAGAGAAAGCGGGGTGCGGCCCGGGGCAGAGCTGAGGGGGCTGCTGCGGGGAGGGGGAGGCAAGGGCAGGGGGGGAAGGGCCCTCCCAGCGGCTGGGCGGCAGGCTCGGGTCCAAAACCTCGGGGACCTCCGCCTTCCACTCTTCACCAAAGTCTCTTTGTTAGGTAGGGAGAAACCAAAACATGGAAACAGAGGGAGGGGGAGGAGGCTGTGGGGAGAGAAGTTGGAGTCACTATCACGGTGCATCCTTCCTTTCTTGGTCCTGTCTGCATCTTCCTCCTGCTCAGTGACTGAGCAGCTCGAGTGGTCCTGGTGGGAGGGAAGAGGAGAGGTGAGGTCACCAAGGCCGCCCAGGTGGGCCCCGCCCCCCCACGGAGCTCCCACTGGAGGCTTCCGTTTCAGCATCTCCTTTGCTCTGCACTTCCCGGCCCTTGGAACAATGGCCCTGCCCATCCGTCAAGGTCCTGGCTGCGGGCTTGGAAATCAGCCTGCCGTTGCCTGGTTACCAGGTTTTCTGAGGGCTTGGGGGTGGCAAGAAGGATGCCAGCGGCCCCTCCGCCGCTTGTGTCTGTGGCCAACCCCCTGTTGCTAGGCCCCCCCGGGGAGGGAGGCCTGTCTGGCCTTTAGTTCCAGTCAGCCCGCCTGCACTACTCACAGCAAGTGTGTCCCTGTGTGTGCATGTGCAAGTATGCATGTGTGTGTGTCTGCACATTGGTCTCTTCCCCAGAGACGTGACAACCCTAGCCCCCAGCTTGTTCCCCCTCCTCTCCAAACAGAAAACTTCCTGGGCTCAGAGCTGTGTCTCCCCCAGGAAGTGCAGCCCGGCCGTCTCCGTGTCTCCCCCAGAAAGCCCAGCCCAGCTGTCCCTGTACCCCCAGAAAGCCCAGCCCAGCCGTCTCCGTGTCTCCCCCAGGAAGCCCAGCCCGGCTGTCTCTGTGTCTCCCCCAGAAAGCCCAGCCTGGCCGTCCCTGTACCCCAAGAAAGCCCAGCCCGGCCGTCCCTGTACCCCCAGGAAGCCCAGCCCGGCCGTCTCTGTGTCTTCCCCAGAAAGCCCAGCCTGGCCGTCCCTGTGTCTCCCCCAGGAAGCCCAGCCCGGCCGTCCCCGTGTCTCCCCCAGGAAGCCCAGCCCGGCCATCTCCGTGTCTCCCCCAGAAAGCCCAGCCCGGCCATCCCTGTGCCCCCAGAAAGCCCAGCCCGGCCGTTTCCGTGTCTCCCCCAGGAAGCCTGGCCCAGCCATACCCCTGAGGCCTGTGCCCCACTCCCCGCCCGGCCCCTCACCCCCTGCTCCCCACCTCCTGCCCGCAGGCCCTCGGCCGCCTGCTCAGAAGAGGCCGCAGTCCTTCAGGTTGTTTTTGATGATGACGTCAGTGACGGCGTCGAACACGAACTGCACGTTCTTGGTGTCGGTGGCACACGTGAAGTGCGTGTAGATCTCCTTGGTGTCCTTCCGCTTGTTCAGGTCCTCGAACTTGCTCTGGATGTAGCTGGCGGCCTCGTCATACTTGTTCGCCCCTGTGGAGAGAGGGGGCGTTGGGCATTGGGCATGGGGCAGCTGCAGTGCCCGGTCACTGACCGCGGCCCTTCCCAGACCCGCCCCAAGCCTTCGCCTCGGCCCACCAGGACCAAGTGTCAGAGATTCCTCAGGGGCACCTCTGGTGGGGGCTCACCCGTGGGGGGAGAATAAGCGGAAAAACAATTCTGGGGAAAAAGGAAAAAGGAAAACTGTTTAACAAGTTTGATGGGGCACAGAGGGAACTCCCCGCCCAGCTGAAGGCCTTAAAAGACCTTGTGAGTGTGTGAAGCAAGGGTAGATAAATGATGATATATAGTGTAATATAGCAAAGATAACTTTCTCTTGTACTGGGGGAAAGAGAAGGCTCAAGGAAAGAAGGAATAGGAGCGCCGCTGCTCAGGCTGGAGGGGACGACGGCAGTGAATGCCGTGGGACCTAGATCATTACTGCTTTCTCTATATGGGAGCATCATCTTTGGACAAAGAGAGAAAAAGTGGCTGATCAGAGAGTTCTAATTACTCCCGATGAGCCTGAGGCCCCAGATCCAGAAAATCTCTGCCTCTGGACACTGGGGAGACAGGCAGATGCCATTACTGAATCACTGACAAGGAACTTGGAAAGACCATAGAGAACGCGGGAAATACTGCAGAATTCCACGGTGCAAAGACAGCTGCCCCAAAGAGGAAAAAATAAAATTTGTATGTCTGCCAGTTGGATCCCGATGAAATCTGAGAATGCGAAACTCTAGGAACAACTAGCAAATGGACATCTAGAAAAAGAGGTGCTGATCGGTCATAAAAGGATTCTAACAAGTAGGGATAAATGTAATTTTATATGTAGGGTTCAAAAATCAAATTCCCAAGTCTAAGATGGATTTCTGGTCAAATTAGATGAATTTTACTTCTTCTCACATCATTCTAGACTGATGCTAGATTTCAGCGGAGGATTTACCAAAGTGGGCCACTCAGAGATAAAGTTCCATGGAGGCCGTTTTTGACCCGCTGAATGGCCACGTCCCAAGAAGAGACATTCACGGTCTGCCGACCGCTTGGCGGCATTCTCCAGGGGAACATCCTTGGCACTATCACCTACTGGAACAAGAGCCAAACTTGGAGCTGGCAGAAACTTAGTTCAGATCCAGCCTCCGACACTTAGCTATGCGAATGCTAGCAAGGACTCGGGGCTCTTCTCGGCTCCCTTTCTCCTCCTGTAGACTGGGGGTGTTGTCTGCAGAACTTACTTGCCCCTTTCAAGTCAACAAGCATTAATAACTAGTGTGCAAGGCCCTGGAGAAACGATGGAAGTAAAAATGGCTCCTTCAGTCAGGGAACTTCCTGTTTGTGGGTGAGGGGGACATGAGATGTATACAATGACGATGGTAACAGTTAACATTTATAAGGATCCTGCCGGGTCTAGCCTTCGACCACCCAGCTGCCTCAAATTAATTGCAAGGGGGAACGCACATTAAGGAGAAATTGGGCAAAAGTGAGTGTGACAGAGCGGCGCCTGGGCCGGACTGAGAGGGATGCTGGGGGTTCTAACAGGCAGAGCTGGGAGGGAGGCCGTTCCAAGCACAGGGATGGGCTACAAAAGGCCTGGAGTCTGGAGAGCTCAGAGTGAGTTCAGGGAGCAGGTGGAAGAGCAGTTTGCCTAGAAGGTGCGGCGCTGGGAGGAGAGCAATAGAAAGTAAGTACGGAAGGAGATAGAGGGGCCAGATGGAAGGGGTTTTAAATGCCAGGCTGGAAAGCTGGGCCTCATCCCAGTGGCGAGCTGCAGAGGATTCTTGGGACCGGGAGCCACACAGCTACACTGGTGGTTTAGAGATTAATTTGACCTGTGTGGAAAATGGGCTGGATGCTGTGGAGGCTTCCAGATGGTCCGTCAGTCAGGGATTTACAGTGGCCACCCTATAAGCCACGCCCTTTGCCCAGGGACTCACAGAGAGGAAGAAACGCACTTCTTGCCCTCTCGGAGCCAATGGGCAGAGAACGTTTCTACACAGTAAAAATGCCGGTGAAGCTCCAAGGCCGGACAGGGCCCAGGCAGGGGCCTCTTACATGAGGTGGGCCTAAGCCAAGTTCTGCTGGGGGGAGGGGGGGCTGGCTGGCATATAATCAGGGTTTTCCCATCGCTGCCTGCTCCACCTCGGTCTTCCCTTTCTTCTGGTCATGGCAGAAGCCTGAACTGATATCAGGGCGATGGGCCCTCCATCAGAGGGGCTTCCTGAGCCCCAGCCCCCCTTCCCCTTGGGGACAGTTTCTATGGCCAGAGGCTGAGAACTCAGCTTAGGGCTAGCTGCCATCCTCCTCTCATCCAGCAGAGGGCCCCCTTGGACCACTGGACAGTGCTTGCCTGGCCTTCTCGGGCCCAGTGGGGTCCAGGGAGATCTCAGTTGTCCCAGTCACTGTGTCCCTCTGTCAGAACTTACCTGCCTTCAACCCTGACCACCGCCCTTCCCCACCATCCTCCCTCTCCATCCAGAGCCTGGTTCCTTGTAACCCGGACAGGAGAACACTGGGGAGGGGTCAGAGGCCCCCCCAGCCATGTCTCCAGCCCCTGTCCTCACCCACCCTGTCCCACAAGGGGCACAAGGGGCTAGAGGGCTATTAGCAAAGGCGCTCAGGCTGCCTCTAGGCCAACTGCTCTGACTTTCATTTTTCCAATGAGGAAACAAAGGTCCCGAGTTAAGATGACTGAGGGTCCCCGAGGCTGCCCCTCTCCTGCCCGGGGCTGCAGGGCAGTTACCTCCCTGCGGAGCCGGGCCGGCCACTGTTGGGACCTGTGAAACCTGGCCTGGGCCCGTCCCCCACTCCCTCCGGGCACTCAGGGAAGCAGATGGAGAGCTCCACCTGCCCCGCCAGCCTGGCACCTGAGGAAGCAGAAGGCAGTGCTCCTCCTCCTCCCTCTCTCCCCAGGCCTCATACCTGAATACTCAGGAAAGCAGATGGTGAGGGGGCTGTGAGTGATCTTCTCTTCAAACAGGTCCTTCTTATTGAGGAAAAGGATGATGGAGGTGTCTGTGAACCACTTGTTGTTGCAGATGCTATCAAAAAGCTTCATGCTCTCATGCATTCGATTCTAGGGGAGGCAGAGGGAAGAGAGAAGGTTGGCCGAGGGGGAGGAAGAAACGGGATCCCGGAGGTCTGAGGCACCCAGGACCTGCTCTTTCTGGAGAGGGAGGGACATGTTCCCTGCTAGTGGCCACCCTGTCCCACCCCATGGGCCAGATCGGAGGTGGGAGAGGTCCCTGGGCACTGCCTCAGGCATAGCTGGGGGGGGGGGGGAAAGGGAGGTCCCTTCTGTCCTTGAGACCCACCTGCTGGGGAAAAGGGAACGCAGTTGGGTCCTGCTGCTGCCCACCTCCCTCCCAGCTGCTCCCCTTGTGTGCTAGTTTGCCAGCTGAGCCCTTTCTGGGAGCCAGTGGGCTCAGGAAGGAGCAGGGAGGCGGCAGTGGGTGTCAGTGGGAGACTGAGGCCCCTTTGTTACAAGAAAGAAGCACTCAGCCTCCTGGGTGGGGGGTGGGGGGCAGGCAGGGCCTTCGGGGATAAAATCTAGGCCTGATTGAAGGCCTCCTTCTCTCCCAGCCCAAGGTCCCTCCAGGCAGCTTTCCCACCGTACTTCCCAACTTATCTCCCTGCAACTCCTTCTGTAATTAGACTTTTCTGCTGATTGTCAGTGGGAGTTTCATCTGGGAGCAAGGGCTCCTTAAGGCAGAAGGAGGGAGTGCTTTGTACCCTGTCCCGGTCCCCAGGGCCTCCGGTCTTCCTGCCAAGGGTCCTCCCCCTCCCCTCTCCCTCATTGAGCATCAGTGTGGGGGAATGTCAACCCCACGTGCCGGAGCCTCTGAGGGGAGCGCTGGCCGGCAGGGGGGAAAGGGGTGAACCCTCACCATCTCCTCATCTTCGGCCAGGACCAGGTCATAGGCGCTCAGGGCCACACAGAAGATGATGGCCGTCACGCCCTCGAAACAGTGAATCCACTTCTTCCGCTCGGACCTCTGCCCGCCCACATCAAACATCCTGCCAAACACGGGGGATTGGGTCAGTCTGTGGCCCTGCTCCCTCTCCCTGCCCGCCCCCAACTCCGCCCCAGGAAGAAAGGCAATTCCCTCCTGCCCTGGGACAAGACCAAGCAAACTGGGCCCTCAGAGCAGTGAGCCGGCCTCTGCCCAACATACTCAGACACGCAGGCAACCCCAGGCAGCCTGGAAGACAAGTCTCTTCTGAAGCTAAACCCCGGTTCTCTGCTACTTCTCCAGGGGTGCGCCACAGAGAATGATTCCCTAGCTCACCGCCTCCCATGCTTTGCTCAGAACCTTTCCGAGGCTCCCTGCTGTCTGCCACATCCTCTCTCGCCTGACAAGCAAGGCCCTCTGTAGCTGCACCTCATACTTTCCCTATCTTTGGCCCAACCAGATGGTCTGCTGTCCCAGGAAACACGCTCGATACCTGCGGGCCCTGAGCAGCTTGTCCTCCCTGCCTAGTCTGTCCATGGTGGAATCCCCCCCTGCCCTTTCTGAAAGCCTGCTTCCTAGGCTACTTCCTCTAAAGAGCGAAGATTCCTCTGGTCCCCAAGGACCGGGACCTCAGACAGTGAGAGCTCTTAGCCAGCTTGCTCTTTATCATGCTCCCAGATTATAAGCACCACCAGGGCAGAGGCTGTCTTAGCGAGAGTTCATATGGACAAAGAGCTGGCCTTGGAGTCAGAATCTTGCTTCAGACACTCTCTAAGTGTGTGACTTTGGGCAAAGTACTTGTCCCAGCCTCTATTTCTTCATCTGTAAAATGGGGACAATAATACCAACCTTATGGGACTATTGTGAGGACCCAGGAGCTAATGTACACATAAAGCTCTGCAAAGAACCAGATAAGTGCAATGTTTTATTGGGGTCTAGAACCGGTGATTTTATTAGCATATAGCACTTGTACTGGTGACAATTCACTACAGAAAGGAGATTTGAACCTAGATTGTTCTAACTCTGAGGACAACCCTCATCTACTTTCCCATGTGGTTTCCCTCATTGTGGAGATTTGTTTTTTCTCAGCCCCTAATCCTGTGTTGTGAATGTAATAGGTGCTTAATAAATACCGAATGTTCTTAACTGGGGACACTCCACTCTCTCTTTCACCTTCCCTGACAAAGGGGGACAGGGATCACAAAAAGTGGTGAGGGTTTGAAGCCTGGAGGGCCACAGGCCAGGCAGGACCAGGAGTCTAAGAGCCTAGATTCATACCCTGGCTCAGCCACTGACCACCTGTGTGACCAAGGCAATCACTTAATCCTTCCACGCTTCACTTTTTCCAACTGTTCAATGAGGAGGCTGGACTTGATGGCCTCCCATGTCTCTGGTGCGCTCCCTCTGTACTTATGTGATCCCTGCTTCTAGCCCTTCTGGGCACTCAGACTGAGACAACAGTGCTACTACAGCAATAGTCTTTTTGCTAAGATTTTAGTTAACATTTTTATACCATTCTCCTTCAGAGATACTAGTTGAGAGCTTTCTTTTTCACTTTATCCTTCCTTAGTTTTACCCACTTACTTGAAGTGCAGATCCTTGAAGGTGAAATGAGTCTCCACAATGCCAGTGGTCTTTACTCGGGTTCTCAGCACATCCTGCTGGGTGGGGATGTAATCGGACCGAGATATCCTTTCCAGGTCATTTAGATAGCTGGGAAGGTGGAAAGAGAGATGGGGTTATAAAGCATTTGGGGTGCTGAAGTATTGAAACTTTCCCAGAAGAGATACCTGGCCTTCAATCTACCTATTTGCCCCTGACACTCCCAGACCTTATAAACATATTCATTCAAATCTAGAACTCCTCTTTCCCTTTACCAAAGATGCTCAATTGTAGGTCACTAACCTCACCTCTGATTTTTGCTTCTAACAATTACCATCCCTCTTCACTTGAAAAGACTGAGCATGCTCTTCAACAATGAGATGATTCAAACCAGTTCCACTTGCTCAGTGATGAAGAGAACTATATACACCCAGAGAAAGGACTGTGGGAACTAAGTGTGGACCACAACACAGAATTCTCACTCTCTATTATTTGCTTGCATGTTTTCTTTCACAGTTTTTTTTTCCCTTCTAGATCTGATTTTTCTTGTGCAGCAAGATAATTGTATACACATATTGGATTTAACATATATTTTAATATATTTAACATGTATGGGACTACCCGCCATCTGGGGAGGGGGTGGGAGGAAGGAGGAGAAACTTTGGAACAGAAGGTTTTGTAAGGGTCAATGTTGAAAAACTATATATGCATATGTTCTATCAATAAAAAGCTTTAATAAAAAAAAGAAAGAAAAGACTGAGCATAGTTTTCAAAGTTCATTTGCATCTGGATCCTGCCCATATCTTGAGAAGACAATGGAGTAGGGACTATTACACTAGCTCTCCTATACTCACCATTTTAAACTCAGTAAAATGAGATCCAAAGGAGTTGACTTAACCTGTCCGAGTGCTGGGGAAATGTTTGTGAAAGAATTATTTTTTTTAAAGCTAGATCTATGATTGTTATACTGAAAATCCTTCAGGAGATGCAGATGAGCAGCTCATCTGTGACTGACAGTCCTAGAGCTGCTTGGGGCAGTGATGGCCTTCAGTGACTTGTGCCAGGTCACACAGCTAGTCTGTGTCAGAGACAGAACTTGAATTCAGCCTCCAGACTCCAGCCTTCTACCTTGAACAATAGCTTGCATTCTATAATGCTTTAGAGTTGACAGTACTTTTTTCTCGCTGTAGCCTGGAGAAGGAGGTAAGTTGAGTACAATTATTAACATTTTACGCAGTGGGAAGTTCTGGTTCAGAGGTGGATGGTGATTTGTCACAGCTTAGGAAATGTAAGAATTGAGGCTCAAGCCCTGCTCTTCTGACTTTAAGAGCAGACTTTTTTCTACTATCTTGTCGAATTGGTTCCGCTTTGCTAGTCTCTGGGAGAGGGCCAGTAGTGAGGACTCAGCCAAGGATGGCACACATGGGCCAAAGAGGAGGACGGGAGCCAGGTAGTCCTTCTGCTCTGAGGGAAGCCAGGCTCCAGCTAGGTCTCTGCCATGTAATCTCTGGCATATAATTGGGTTAGAACAAACAGGCTGCCTCTGAGCCATTAGCTGGGCTAATCAGGGAATTCTCCAGGCTGTAATCTGGCAATTAGCAACTCAGAGCTTCCCAGACATAGACTCTCTCCCCACCCCAGCCCCACCTTCCCCCAACAGCAGGGTGGGCTGATGCATGCTGGTCTTCCCAGAAAACTGACAGCCCCATCACAGCCGTGGAGCTGGGGGCCTCACGGGGAGGAGGTGGTGCCGACACCTGTTCCCCTGGGCCTCAGCTCCCTTTTACCCGATAATTAACAGAGCTCCTCTCTCATTAGTGGCAAAACACCTTACGGGCAACAGCTGCTGGGTGGAGGCTGTTCAGGAAGAAAGCCCGGCTGGAGCCCTTGACGTTCCAACTAGGCTGGCAATCAGCCTTTGCTGAGTCCCTACTGTGTGCAGATGCCTAGTTTGGGGCGGGAAAAGGGATAAAAGGGCAGTGAGACAGCAATGCAGGGCAAAATGCTTTGCACAACCTGGGCATCTGCAGCACTCACTGTTATCTTTTCTCTCCCTTAGCCTCAGTTTCCCAATCTGTAAAACAGGTGGATTGGATCAGATCACATCAAAGTCTCCTTTCTACCTCCGAATCCCAAGAATTCCAAGAGCCCTCTGGGTTAGAAACGTTAGCAACTCTGTCGAGAGGCCTAGGAAGCTGGGCTGCCCACCACACAGCAACCGGAAAGGCAGTCCTGATCCAGGCTGTGGTATCATGGGGTATGTTACTCTACCAAATGTTCCTGACCTTACCCAGGTCATGTGATTCAAATAAATTTTTTTGGGCGTAACTCCTGGGTTGTTGTCCTTTAAGGACGGAACATGAATGGTTTACATCTACGCCCTCATACTCTTCAGTCTGTATATGTACATACTTATTGTTATTGACAGAGAATCTCATTTCCTATACTCTGAAGTTTACAAACTCTCCCTGTTTGATAGATGAGGCAATTGAGGCTTAGAGAGAAAATGACTTGCCTAGAATTAACAGTGATAGCACTCGGACTCCAACCCAGGCCTTCTGTGTACCTGAGTATCCTAGCCTACCTGTCCTTCTGGGAAGCTCCCCTGACAACTCAATACCCCAGAGGTCCCCTTTTTTGCCCCTTTTGGAAATAGGGAGTCTGAAGGACCTAGGTGGAGGCAGGAGTTAAGGATTACTCATATGCTGAGCAGCACTGTGATATGCACACAGAAAGCAGCAGCTTTCCTCAGATCTACAGGCACAGGCTTTTGTGAGTCCTGTGAGTGGCAGAAGTCACTAACTTTGTGTCCCTATTGCTGCTGGGCCAGTTCTGGGGCTTAGCTCTCATCTCTGACGAGTGGCACTGAATCCTTAGTGGAAATGCCAGGGAAACTGTCTCAATCTCAGTGGGGAAGGGGAGGAAGGGTGTGTGAGGGGGGCGGGGAGCCCTTGGTTATGCAGGCAATCAACTACCTAAAAATATGAAACATAAGTTAGTACAAGATCCACTCCTAGTCTCAAAAAAAAAGAAAAAAAAAAAAAGAGGCATCAAAGCATGAATAAAAGAATACAACTTGGAAAAGTAACAGTTTCAAATCCTGGCTCTTCTATTTATTAGCTATGTAACCCTCTCTAGTTCCCTTCTCTAGACCTTAGTCTCCTCATTTGAAAAATAGGGATGATCAACCAAGTTGGGAGAAAAAATTC
Organism: Sarcophilus harrisii; assembly: GCF_902635505.1. Taxonomy (NCBI): domain Eukaryota; kingdom Metazoa; phylum Chordata; class Mammalia; order Dasyuromorphia; family Dasyuridae; genus Sarcophilus; species Sarcophilus harrisii. The sequence goes on from NC_045426.1 coordinate 83,427,512, forward strand.
CAAAAATGTAAGCAATTACAATGGTAAAGATGGAATTACATCCGGTCTTCACAAAGACTTCCTGCAAGGAAGAGGAAGTCCCTCCCTGACCTGTGCAGGGGCACAGAAGGCTGAGTACAGTCAGTGGAAGGAGATTCAGTCACCCTTTGGTGGAAAGAATAACAGGGTTTGGAGTTAGGGTCTGGATTTAAGTCCCCTTGTGTTACCTTAATAGCTGTGAGACTGGGACAGTGACTGAGCTTCTCTGAGGGGGATGGACTGGATCCAGGCCACCTGGCTTAAAGACCAAGGCCTCGGCTGGTCCCAAGATCCTCCAGAGAGCTAGTCCGGATGCTCTATTTTGGCACCCCAATTTGGGGGCTCTAGAAAGCACACTATATTCCCTTCCTAGTCTAACTCCCTATCACTTTCCTCTGGTCTTCGGGCCTAAGCTGGCACAGCTGTTCAGAATCTGGGAGATGGACTTCATGACCTCTAGATATCTGGAGTAATGCAGAAGGGCCGAATGTGTCTCCAGCCCCTGTGGGATGGGCCTTGGCCAGCACAGCTCAAGGCTTCCGTTGCCAAGGGAAGGAGGGGCTAGAGCATGACAGAACCCCCGCCTTAGGACTATTTGTGCTGGGCCCACCCACACCGTCCTGGGGCCCCAAATTATGACTTGTGGATTTAATGACAAAGCTAAGTCTGGCCTGACTCGGTGGTGATGTGCATAAGCTTCAGGATATATAGCCGCTGGCCTGTAGGAGGGAGTTCAGCGGCCTCCCTCTGGGTGCTTTGAGCCACAAAGAAAGAGAGGAAGGGTGGGTGTGAGCAGGTTTCTCCTCTCCTGTACCCTCCTTCCAACTCCCACCCTCTTCCCTTGCTTCCTTTGTTCTGTTCCTTCTCCTCTCTCAGGTCCCTTCCATTCCCTGAGCCCCACTTCCATGAGCTCTAAAACCCCACCTTCAGCAATGGCTCTTCAGCTCAGCTTCCTCCCCAACTCGGGGAAGAGACGGAATGACTTGAGACAAAGGATGCTACAGCCTTGGCTGAGAGCTGTCTTAGGGGTGGGCAAGGGAGAAAGGGATAAGGGACAGGGGTGTGTTCAGAAACCTGAAGCTTGGCTGTCACCCTCTCTGCCACGAATGACAAGGCCAGGGATGGACCCGGCCATGCTAGAGGCCAGATCTGGAGGAAGAGGAAAGGGCTGTCCAGAACTCTGGAGCTTCTGTTGCAACCAGGACAGGATATGGAGCCAAGGAGGAGGGCCCATGGGGCTGATGCCAGCATGAAGGACAGATGGGAAAAGGGAACAAGAAAAAACTGGGCCTCAAGCTCCTTTTTAACGCCAGAATGAGAAAAAAGGAAGGGCCGGAGGATGGAGCTGTCAAACTTAGCTCGGGATTATCTAAAACTTTGGCATTTATAAAACATTCTGCACAAGCCCCACGAAGTAAGTGGTCCCAATGTTACCCACCCTTGTTTATGGATAAGCAGAGCCCTTAAGGGTCACCCAGATGAGTCAGGACACTGAAACCTACACAGATTAAGTGACTCAGGGAAGGAAGCAGCAGGGGCAGAATTCAAAACTCACATCGGCTGACCTCAACCCAGCTTTTCATGAGCCTTGTACCCCAAAGCATCCCCCCTCGTCTCTCAGCTAGCTCAGTAGGTCCTCGGGTAAGTAGGAACAGAGGTGCTACCATCTTTAAAAAGTCCTGTGATCAACAGCCTTCAGGGACAGCAATCTTTTTGGAGCTGAGTTGTCACTGCCTCCATTTCATGCATACTGACTGCCCAGCATTCCATGGCATTACAACAGAGGCCTGAAAACAGAATTTAGCTATCGGATAGGATGGAGGGGCAAACTGGGGCTCTCAGTTTTCCCTTGGGCTTGGAATATGTTCTTTTTTGTGCCTCCTGGTGGCTAATGGCTATACCCTCACATTGAGGAGAGAAGGTGAGAGGGCTACTTTCCATTTCACACGGTAAGACATCATTATCTGGCCTCTTCCTCTAAGGAGGTTCCCCCAAAACAATACCTCTGCAAATCAGAGAATCGAGGCTTTAAATTTGGAAGGAACCATAGAGAGCATCTAATTAGAGCTCCTCATTTTAGATGGTAAAAGCCCCTTTTAGAGGCAGCAGGAAGACTGGAATTTAGATCCTACCTCAGTCACTAACTTGTTAGGTGATCCTGGGCAAATATCATTTTTTCCCCCTGAGGCAATCGGGTTTAAGTGACTTGCCCAGGGTCACACAGCCAGGAAGCATTATGTGTCTGAGGCTGGATTTGAAGTCTTCCTGACTTCAGGGCTGGTGCTCTATCCACTGCCACCTAGCTGTCCCTGGACAAGTAATTTAATCTCTCTGTGTTTCATTCACCTCCCTCCCTCACAGGGTTGTCATGACGATCAGATGAGATATTCATAAAGCGCTTTGCGAACCTCAAAATACAACATAAGGGCCAGCTATCATTATTGTTATTAAAAACCCAATCACAATAAAGTGGCTTGTTCAAAGTCATCCAGGTCACAAGCAGGAGAACCAAGCCTGAAATCTAGAACCTTGGCTTACGTGTTCCCTGCTGCACACGAGCCTCTCTTCCCAGCCCCTATTGACTGTAAACAGTCCCCACAGCCGCCAATCTAGGAGCACTGACCTCTGAAGGGCCTGCTCCGAGACAGGTGGCCTAGTGAGGCGAGCATGCTTTGTGCCAGAGACAAAGCCTAAGGGCAGCAGAGGCTCCGGAGAGGCGAAGAGCCCTGGGAAAAACTTTCCCCCTCCTTCCACAGAGACTGAGCTCTCGGTGGAGGTGGCCCAGGGCTGGAAGACCCCAGACTCTCCAACTCAGCAAGACGCCAAAGTGGGCAGTGGCTGGGGACCGAAGGGGTCGGGGCCACCGGCCACCACCAGTGGAGATGGTCCAAATTCCACCACTGACCCCAAGTGCTTCTACTCTTATCTCTGCTCTCCATCTGGGGAATCTCCGCATTCCCACCCAGTGCAGCCTGGGAACCACACCCTTCCCAAACTCCCTGCTTCCACCCAGTCAGACGGCATTTAACTCTTCTGTTCACCCTGAGGTGCCCATCTGCCGCCTACTCCCACATTCCAGCCTGGTACAGACCACTGAGAAGACGAGGTGGGAGACCACCTGCGAGGCTCAGTCCCCCCAGAACCTCAGCTGCTTCTCCTAGAAAAGGGAAGTGGGGCAGCTACATGGTGCAGTGGGTAGAACACTGGCTCTGAAGTCAGGAGAACTCTGCTCAAATCCGGTCTCAGACAATACCTATTAGCTGTGTGACCCTGGGCAAGTCATTTAACCCCATCTGCAAAGGAAGGAAAGAGGGAAGGAAGGAGAGAATGATGGAAGGAAAGAGGGAAAGAAGGAAGGAAAGGAAAGAAAAGAAAAAAGAAAAGGAAGGTGAGGAAGGTTTGAGTGAATGCTCTGCAGGTCCTTCCTCTAGGGAGGGTGCTCCAAGGCTGCAGACAGAGGCAGGGGTGCGCCTGGCTGAAGGATTAGGGCCCTCCCCAGGCCAGAAAACTTAAAGTCATAGGGTCCAAATCTGGCCTACTGGCAGTGGTACCTGGGAATGACCCGGAAACAAGATATGTCATTTCTCTGGGCTTCATGCTGTAAAATGAGGGGACTAGACTAGATCATTTAATATTCTGATAGCTACATTTCAGTCTAATAAAATCTAATTCTATGCATTTGTAAAAACATGATTCTGAGAAGGGTTCATAGGCAATAGACTGCTCAAGGGGCGTTTGACACAAAAATGGTTAAGACATCCTGGACTAGACAAATGCTAGAACCTCTGTCCTGGCCAGGTAGAATGACTCCAGGACTAGATTTCTAGTTTGGAATGAGGGAAAAGAGGGAGAAGAGGGATTTGAGGGAAGGAGGGCCCTCAGCTGAGACAAGAAGAAAAGGCTGCATTTTTCACATGAAAGATCTCAAATCCTACTTGGGTTGGAAGAGGCCTTTTGGCCTAAGAGCACTGCCAGCCCCTGCCCAAATCAGCCTTGCATTCATGACACCAAGGTGATGAGAAACAGAGCCATTGGTCCTTAATCTCTGAGCAGTTCCTCTGCTCTTCAAGGCCCTTTCTATCTAGGCTGAAGGACTAACCTCCTCCCAGTGCCCAGGCGATCTGTGGACAAGCTTCCACTATCTTCCAACACTTCTTGGCTCTGAAGGCCACAGAAGCACTGGACTAGGAGTAGGGTAAACAGAGATTTGCAAATACTGCCACTGAATGGAGAAAGGCCAGGTCATTTACAATCAGAGATGGGAAGACACCCCTTCGAGACTCCATCATGGGGATGTCTATGGGATTGGACTGGCTACCTGGAACCCTAACTGGAACCAGGGTAACTTCTCATAGAGGAGCGTCTCCTTCCAGCAGAGAGCAGGACAGGGCCTAAAACGCCCCTTTGGATACCCCAGACAAACTGGATGGAAGAGGAAACTGAGGCACCTGCCCTATGGAGAGTTCATGCCTTAACTGGAAAGAGCAGTAGCTATAGCCTCAGGAGAATTGGCTAGGCTCGAGTCCCAGTCCTGGAGTTCCAGGTTCCTCTATTAGGAAAGTGCCTCCTTTTCTCTCCTTTTCCAGGGCCTTTCTGTCAGGAAAAGAGCAGCAGGCAGGGCTCAACTTCATGATCTCTCACAGTGGAAATGCAGGCAAGCTGAAAAGGTTCAGGACCACACAGCGTGGGGGTGACCTGTTTCACATATAGCTAGCCCATATTTGGGCTCCTTGTAAAAAAGGTTTTGGGAAGGGGTTGGCTCCTGGTGTTTGAAGGGTCTTCTTGGGGAGGTCGCCCAGCAGGTGAAATTTTCACTGGATCAATGGAGCTTGGGGAAAGAGAGAGGAGCCGGCTTCCCTCCTGCTTCCTCTGGAAAGAAGACTGGGGAAGCTTCTTAGAACAAAGTTTCTTAAACTGGGGCCCATGAGCTTAAAAAAAAAAAAAAAAAAAAAAGTATCTTGCTAGCTGCATTGCTATATGATTTCTTTCCTTTGTTCTATTTTCAGCATTTAAAATGGATTTTGAGGAGTTCTTAGGTTTCCCCAGCCCGCTCAAGGGGTCCATGATAGAGGCTGAAAAACACAGCCACTTGATATTCTCTCTCAGACCCATCTCCAGAGGAGGGGAGCTTTCCTGAAAACCAGCAGGGGACACACATGCAAAAATGTTTGTGGCAGCCCTTTTTGTAGTGCAAGGAACAGGAAACTGAGTGGATGTCCATCATTCAGGGAATGGCTGAATAAGTTGACATATGAATGTAGTGGAATATTATTGTTCTATAAGAAATGAAGAGCAGGCTGATTTCAGAAAAGCCTAGAGAGAATTACATGAACTGATGCTGAGTGAAGCAAGCAGAACCAAGAGAATATTGTACAGTAACTAAAGATTATGTGACATTCAACTGTGATGGATTTGGCTCTTTTCAACAGTGACGTGATTCAAGGCAATTCCAACAGACTTGTGATAGAGCCATTCACATCCAGAGAGACGGAGACTGAATATGAATCAAAGGATAATATTTTCACCTTTTTGGTTTGTTTTTTGTGGGTTGTTGGCTTGTTTTTTTTTTTTTTTTCCTTTCTCATGCTTTTTTCTTTTTTGATCTGATTTTTTTCTTGCTCAGAATGATAAACATGGTTTGAAGAATTGCATATGTTTAACCTATACTGGATTGCTTACTATCTAGGTTAAGGGGAAGGAGAAGAGAGAGGGAGAAAATTTTGGAACACAAAGTTTTGCAAAGGTGAATGCTGAAGGTTGTCTTTGCATGCATTTGGAAAAATAAAGTACTATTAAAAATTAAAAAAAAAAGACGGGCAAATGCCCCCACATGGGAGAGGGAATGGAAGCAATGACTCCCTCCTCCGCCTTACTTTAGGGAGGTGACTCAGGGGAAGGAAGGGCTTCTCTACCTACAGAGAAACAAATCAATTATTCAGGATTTTGTAAAGGGAAAATACACAAGAGAATTCTCAAGAGCTTGGTCTGAGGCAGAACAGTGCAGTGGACAGAGCTGGAGTCGGAGGCCTCTTTGGGCCTCATCTGTAAAAGGAGGGAGCTAGATTGGTTCTAAGACCCTTCCCCTCTGAATGCATGACCCTAAAGTCAGCTGGAGGCCCGGCACATGGTCAAGGTTACTGGTGGTTCCCCAGGTGCTCCCGAGATGACCCTTTCCACTCCAGCCTGGATATTCTTCGGCTCAGCATCCTGCAGCATTCTGGGCCTGATCTCGTCCCTAGCTGCAGGGTGGACCTGCCCAAATCCTCGCCCCTTTGTTGGGGCAGGTACCCTAAGTGGAGGAGCCGATCTCCAAGCACCATTTCAACTTGGGTACTTAAGGGCTCTGGCTCCCCACTGCCTAGAAGGAACCTCACTCCAAGGCAGCAAAGCTTTCCCAAGTGACAGCTAGGACTAAAAGCCCCAGGCAAGGCACGAGGTAAGCCCAAATACGTCAAACTGGCATTCCAGGGTCTCCAGGTTCTGGGTTCTTCCTGGAAGTGACCAGGGGATGATTCCCGTCTTGCCCAGAAATCTTCCAGCATTTCCAAACCACTGGCTGGGGCTCGCTTCCTCGGCTCCCAAAGACAGGCATGGGTGCAAGAAACTGGCCTGAGACCAGGCAGGAGCTGGGAGGGAAGGTACAGGCCTGGAAGACAGGCCGACATTCCCCGGGCTCTCAATGTCCACCTCCTTTGGGCCCCTCCCGAGGGCTCGCACAGAGACCCCAATCCTTCTTCTCCCATCAGGGCAGGTAGTGGTTGCTTGCTGATTACAATGTATCTTTGCAAAGTAATCTCGGCTCCTTGGGAGTAAGATTGTTTAACTCCAGAAGCTCCAGCGGTGAGGGCTGGGGGAGGGCTTGGCTGGGGGCCCAGCGGGGCTCTCCTCCAGAACGGGAAGCTAAGCATCCTCAGGCTGAACCCTGGGAGCATGCAACAGTGAGCCCCTGGTTCTGAGAAGCGGAGGGCAGCAAGGTTCCAGGAAGAGATCTGGCCGGGAATCGGGAGCTGGGACTCCGATCCCTGACTCAGGGGGGTGAGTCCCTTCTTCATTCTGGACCCCGGGATTTCCCCTGCAGAGCTGGTTCGGGGAGAGCAGCTTGGTGTGGCAGTCAGGGGAGCTGGGTTCAGACCCCAGTCTGACCCTTCCTGGCTACGTGACCTTGACCAAGTTAGACTGGGACTAAGTCACCACGTCCCCTGGCGGTTGGGACAATCTGCGGGCACTGCCTGCGCCTGGGAGGAAGGGCTCTGGCCAATATTCAAGCACCGGGAACATGGGATCCTTGTTAATGCCAGAATGTAAGCTCCCTGAGGACAGCGGCCCCTCACTGAGACTGGGCCCACGGCGCGCAGTCAACACATCCTCTCTGAACAACAGGTTCTGCCAAGCCGAACACTCGGCTCGAGGAAGGGGTCTCCGGGCAGCGGGGAGGGTGGGACTGAAGGGTGTGTACACGAGTCCCTGGCCCGGCTTCCAGGAGGTCTGGGAAAGGCAAGCGCTGTGGGGGTTTCAGTTACTCGGCTCAGCCCTGAAATCCAAACAATCCCAGCAGCCCACGAGACCCCAAACCCTGGAAGAAGTGTTTCCCAATCAGAGGGCCACAAGAGCACGTGACAACCGGAAATACATGGTCCAAAAAAGATTAGTGAGCAGGGTCACGACCCCAGGGCTGTCCCGGTCCGGCTCCAGGAAAGGCCCCCCCCCCTCCCCCGCAAGGGCGTTCTTCCACCCTAGGAGGGGGCAGGGGAGACTTCCTCCCACAATCCCCTGTCATTCCAGAACCTATCTCCCTTCCTATGGGGCCCTCAGTCTTCAAGAATTTCCAATTAAAATGCAAATATCTATGGAAGGGTTTACGCTGCTCAGATAATTCCTGGACTGATAGCAAGGCCAAAAGCTGAGCCTGATGGCACAGAGGAAGAACAGCGGTCAGGAACGTGGAGGCTGGACGCAGGCGTGCGGGCGATTTCCGGGTGCCCGGCCCTTCGGCCTCCTACTCTGTTGGGTGAGGAGCCAGACCAGATGGAACAGGCTTTCTTAACCCGCAGGGATTCATGAAAAATGGGGAGAACGGCATTTCAGGAGAACTGATTTCCCTCCGATGCTGAGCACTTTACTTTATGTACTAAAAGCCTTCTAGGAGGGGTCCAAGAAACCAAAGGCTGAGGCGCCTCTGGCCTAGAGCCCAGCTTCTTAAACCATGGGTCGTGGCCCCTCATGGGGACATGTAATAGAATGAGGGGTCACAAAATTACGATTGATTATCTGTAAATGTTTGATTTGTACACCTATTTTGTATAACTATATGCCAGAGATCATGTAAAAATTTCTCAGGCAAAAGGAGCTCGTAGGTGGAAAACATGTAAGAAGCCCTGGCCCAGAGGATCTCGGCGGTTTGGGTCAGTTCTGCAGCACAGAACCCCATCTGTTTTTTGACAAGGGCTTTTTCAGGGCATCAAGGCAGCCTTGCCAAGGTCTGCTGAACATAAACCTGAGAAAGAAAGGCCTAGCTTTCCATTTATCTGTTGGCAAGAGCAAGTCACTTTTCTTGTTTTGGTGGACATTTCATCCTCTGTAAATAAGGACGGGAGGACCTGAAGAACCTGCCCTCAGAGTGTGGTGGTGGGGAAGGCACTTGGGAAGGCCTTTCGTTTCTTTGGGCCTCAGTTTCCCTATTTGTACTACACGGGGGTTAGAATCACAGATGTTCCAGGTCAGTAGGGAACTCTGGTCACTGAGGTCAATCTCCATCTGAAATTCCTCCACAAGATCACCCAGTGATGACCAGATGGGATAGTGCATTGTCATCAGTCCATGAGGTCACATGACCTCATTTGTCCCTTTTTAAAAAATGGTACTGATTACATTTGACTCTGCATAATTTTCTGTGTCTGTCTTATCCCTTGAGATTTTGTTTGGATTCTATGAGCCTAGTTAGGAGCTGTGTTTTAGCCTCCAACCTCTCCTACACATGGGGTTCAAGACCCTCCACACAACAGAACTCCAGGAAGTGTGAGTGGAGGGAGGGGGGGGAGCTGGTCTGCCTAGATCCTCTGGGTCCCATCCCCTTCCTCCCAGGAATGAAAGGGTCTGTGCATGCGTGTGTGTGTGTGTGAGACACAGAGAGAAAGGGAGAGAAGGAAGGAAAGAGGGAGGGAGAGACAGAGACAGAGAAAGAGGGAGAGACAGAGAGGGAAAGAGAGAGACAGAGACAGAGAGAAAGAGGGAGAGGAGAGGGAGAAGGAAAGCGAGAGTGAGAGAAAGTGAAAGCAAGAGAGAGAGAGGGAGAGAAAGAGAAACAGAGACAGAGACAGGCAGAGAGCAAGGTGGTCAGAGTCCTTGAGGATGTGAGCTCAGAAACTCTCTCCCCCATGTGCTCCCCCACCCTGGCCAGGCCCAGCCTGAGATGCCCTCTGGGACAGACGTCCCATGAGTCTCTGGGGCCCACGGCCCGGCCCTCGCCAGCAGCGCCGAAGTACTCACTAGGCCGCCGAGTCGTTGAGTTGGTACTCCCGGGAGCGGCCAAAGCAGGCCTGCACGCCATCATCTGACCACAGTCTCCGGATCACGCTGGCCAGGTCATCGGGCATGATGCCCTGCTCCTCTGCAGTGCAGGACAGGGCAAACAGCTGGCGGGCGTCGTCCTGGGGGCAGGAGCACAGTCAGGGGGCCTCCTGGTGGCAGGGCCAGAGCGTCCCTACCTTGGACTTTCCTCCCTTTCTCAGGGCGGTGATTTAAGACCCCCCTGGGAGAGAGCTGGGAGACGCGGGCAGGGATTCGGCTAAGCTTGGAGCCAGAAGACCTGGCGGTGACTTCCCTGCTGTGGCCCTCAGTTCTCCTCTCTATCAGATGGGGCCCATAACACAGGGGCCTCCCCCTCCCTCATGGGGGGAGGAGACACCATGAACTAAAGTGGCAGAGACACGGGGGCCGGTTTCCTCACTCCTGCCAGCCGCAGGGGACCTGAGGAACTCCTTTCATTTCTCTGGACCTCGGTTTCTCTATCTGTGCAATGGCACAGACTTTCCAGCTCAGTAAGGAACTCTAGCCACTGAGGTTGTGCTCCCTCTGAAGCTCCTCCATAGGATCACTAGAATTGACCAGAGTCATCGGAGCCGGGGCTTGTGGCCTTCCAGCATTGGGGAAAGCCCCCGCTAACACAGCCCGCTCCAAGGAGGGCTGGCTCTCCTCTCAGGTAGCCCTTTCCAGACTGAATCTGAAGCCGCCACCTCCACCCCCAGCTCCCGCTCTGCCCTCTGGGGCCAAGAAGAAGGAGTCTTATCTTCCCTGTACTGACAGCCCTTCAAATACCTGCAAACAGCTAGCTATCATTCCCCGCCCCCCACCCACCCAGTCTAGGCTTCTCAGGCTAAACATCCCCAGTTCCTCCCACAGAAGCTCTGATCTCTCTCATTCTGAAAGGAGAGGTGGCATGGAGGCACCGGGAAGGGCAGGAAGGCTGGGTCCGGGCTGAGCCCCCGCCCACACTCACTCCCAAAGGCTGGGCCCAGGGCCGAGCCCCCTACTGCACTCACTCCCGACCCTCCAAGTACGGACATGGGCAGGGAGTGCTCCCTGGGCTCAGGCCCTGCCCTGCAGACAAGGAGCTGGCCTCTGGTGTAACACAGCCTGCAGCCACCCAGGGGGGAAATGGGGCAGGAGGACGTACCGCTCTCGAAGGGTCCCCAAAGTCAATCTGCAGGTTGCCCATGGCCTTGATAATGGCCATGATGGACTGGATGGTGTTGCTGTAGACCACAGCCTTGTACTGCCGGCACTCCTCCTCTGAGTAACCGTCCTCATGGATGATCCTGCAGGGGAGGGGAAAGTCAGACTTCTGCCTCTGGGCTGGACCTGCCCCCCCCCGCCCTCCCCCCCAATTCTGCCCCTCCGCCCAATCCCACCCCCCTTCTTGCTCTGCACGGCCACTGCCTGTTCTAGGTACACCCCAGAGAGAAGGCCGGGCTGCCTGCCTTCCTTGGCGCTGCCCCTGCCAGCCCAGGCCAGGCCAGATGCCAACATATGAATGAGACTAAGGAGATTCAGCCCGAGGAGCCATTTCTCACAGGTCTGTCTGTATTACACCCTGAGCCTCATGGGGAGTGCGGGGTCCTAGCAAGGAGAAGGAGAAGCTGTTTCACCCAAATCTCTCATTTTATCCAATCATTTACAGATGACCTGCCCAAGTTAGCAAGAGCCTGGCCCACCGCTCGGTCTGACCAAGGATCTTGGTCTGAGTAGTCCCAGGGGGCCGAGGGGCCCAGGCCCCATATCCAACATGTGCCTCCTCCCACCTCCCACTCTGCACCTCCCTGAACAGTCACTTACTTCATCTGTTTGACAATTGTGCTCTTCCCGGACTCTCCGGCACCTAGAAACAAAGGAGAAGAGGTTGGTGAAGAGGCAGAATGAGGCCGACAGCCAGCTGGGGTCCGGGAGGTGGCCGGGCTGCTCTGACGCTACAGGGAGGGCTGCGCTTGGGTGGCTTTCACCCCTTCCCAGGGGCTGAGGCCTGTGAGCAGGGGCTGCTAGTCTTGCACGGATCACCCTGGCCCAGGCCCCAGCCTTGCCCTCCCTCCCATAATCCCCTCCGTGGGGACAGCCCAGCCCGGCCTGGAGGCAGGGAGAGTCCCAAGCGGGAACGTGGCCATGGGAGTTGACTGTATCATCACTCTGTGTGTTCCTGTCTAAGAGAAGGCCTCGGAGCAGGCTCAGGAAGGCTCAAAGTCGGATGTTCGGCACTGGATCGTCGCTTCCCCCCGGAATACAAATCATTTCCGGGGAGCCGGCCCATCCCCGAGAGAAGGGCTGCACCCTGCCCCAGCGGAGGGCCCATCGGGGACAGAACTGCAGGTGCCTTAACGTACATCCTGCCCAACCCGGACCACTCGTCGCTCCTTTGGCGCGGCCTGTGCTTTCTTTAAAGAAAAAAATCTTATGACCAACATCAGCACGTCTGCCTCTACAGAGAGCAGAAGAGGATGACGTAGGAAGCCATGAATTTCTACAGCATCCAGGCTGTTCTTTCATCCCACATTTTCTTTTTTTTCCTTCCCACATTTTCAGCAGTTTCTTTTCCCATCTGATTTACCTCCCACCAAAACTCTCCTTGCTAAGTCTCTGATGCCCTTCAAGGCCCGCCTCCCCGCGTCCTCCGGCCCAGAGCACTGCTACAAAGTGCCCACCGACTGGGCCAGGCCTTCGGGGCCGGCCTGCACGTGAGCCACAATGATCAGAACTGGCAGGGCTGCGGAGGTCACAGTCCAAGCCATTCGATTTTCATGGAGCAGAAAAGGGAAGTGGAGCGAGATGGAAGGAGCCCCGCCCCCCAGTCCTGGAGGTGGCAGGCAGCTGGAGAGGGGTGCTGTGCTCTTTCCCCTGTCATGCTGCCCCTTCCAGGTCCCCACTTCCCCCATCCAGACCGCCTTCCTGATCCATCACATTTTGCTTTGTATTACAATTATGTGTGTTCATACCTCAATTTCCCCCTCTGTAAAATGGGCTCCCAAGGTTTGTCACAGCATTTGATCTATGATTCCATGCCAGAGCCTAGGATCTCACTGCCCCCCCCCCCCCTCAGCCCGGTGTCCTGCACTCAGAGGCGCCCAGCAAAGCTTGGTGGGCTCTGAGCCAGTGATGGAGGCCGCGGCACCCAGGGGAGACATTGCTCTCCTCAGCAGGGGCCCACGCCCAGACCTGGAGTGCACCAGGCCCGGCTCTGCCCCCCAACTTCCCCGAGCACAATGGCAGGAACTCGGAGCCGAGGTGTGGCCCAGCCGGCCTGGCTTCCGCCTCCATTTCCCCTAGTCGAGAGGGTGAGGATGGTCTTCGGGCCTCTGAGGTTCCCGGGGAGGAGGACCCATCGGCAGGCCTTTCCCAGTCTCTCAGCTTCCTTCCAGGAGCCCCTTCAGCCCAGCCTGGGGATCACCCGAGCAGGCGCAAGGCAGAGCATCCCCAGCTTCCTGGGTGGCCTGGGACCAGCCTCCCCTCCCTTTGTACTAAAACTGGGACAACAAAGGCAACTCCCTCCTCCCTGGGACTTCCCCAGAGCTCTGAGCCTCCCAGACCCACAGGAGGAACTCCTGTTGTCCCAAGGACTGGTGGAAGAGCAGCTCACTCTTCATCCCACTCACCAGGCCAGGGGCACTTCCTTAACTGAAGGGCAGGAAAAGGCGGGGGGGGAACAATCTCTGAGCCACAGGAGAGACCTCAGGGTCGCCAAGTCTAATCCCTCCAAATTTACAGCCGAGCTACAGGGTCAGAGAAGGACTAACGCCAGAATTTGAATCCAGAGCCCCCGACTCCAAATGCGGGGCGCTTTCAGATTTTCCATATCGGGGTCTGGGCTAGTGTGAATTTCACACACATGAGACAGTTCTCTCAAGTCCCTCCTAGGAGCCCCGGCATCCTACACTAGGGCTTGCCTGAGGTCCCAAGCTGGGACGCTGAATGTTCTTTGGGATTCTCCACAGTTCTGAAAAAGGGGATGGAGGCTTCCCTAGCCCGCCAACGGGGGCCATGACACAAAGACTAAGAGCCTCCATTCTGTCCCCTGAGATTGCTCCCAGCTCTGATGATCCACACTGTTCATTCCTCTCTGCGGCCTCCTCCTGGCTTCCACCTCCTGCCCCCAGGAAGGCCCCTGGGGGACTGGGAGCCCTTCTTGAGCCCTTGGCTCCTGCCCTCTCTTCAAGATCCAGAAAAGAGATTCGGTTTTCTTTGGGTCTCAGGCCTGTGGGGAATCTAAGCCCCTCAATAGTAAAAATAATGTCTCATTTCTCTGATGCTACAAGTTTTAGAAGATGTTTCTCTCACATTCTTGGGAGGCGGGCCATGCAAGTACAAAGCCCATTTACAGATGAAGAAACTGAGGCACTGACGAGTTAAGTGACTTGTAGCCGAATCTACAGATTTCACGTCTGGGACCTCGCCACTAACCAACTTCTACATTTTCTAGCTGGCGCTGGCAGAAGACCAAGTCTGGTCCCAAGGCTACTTCCAGCTGCCGAGGAGCAGGTCTTGCAGATACCAAGGGGCATCCAATGTGGCAGGGAAGTCTCTGAGATTTGTTCTGAGATCGCAAAATAAAGCACTGGGGTACACGGTCTGGAGCTCCTCACCCCGCCCCTCCCCTCTCCCCCATGGATTAATACCGGCCTTTATGGCTCGGGTCAACGGCTTCTGCCCATTTTGAGCTTTCAAGGAGACTGGCTTCTTCCACTTGCTACCCCAGAGAGCCAGACGGCAGGTGGGAAGGTCGTTCTGTTCCTGTGGGGACCCAGACCCCTTTGTGGGAGCCATCTGCACCTAGCTGGCTCTGGGACGGCAGAAGTGAGAGATGATTCTGTTTCAGGCCTTCTACGCACCGGACCTTCCCTATTTCTAACCAGAGGTGAGACCTGAGACTCTGTTCCCTCCACCTGAGGGTGCCCCCTTCCCCTCCTCCGCTGCCAGTCACAGCTTCTCCTCGGGACTGGAGCAATTACAGACCAGTCTTTCTGAAGGCGGGCAGTGGGGAGCCAGGTGCCCCCTGGGATCTACCACAAGCACAAAGCGGAGAACACAAAAAAGCTATCAAACGGGCATCTGCCACTCCAAGTATGTCATGCTGTTCGGCCGGCAGGGCAGGGCCGGAGGATTCGACGTTCTTGCTTCTGAGCAAAATTAACTAGTTCTGGAGCTGAGAGACCTGGCCCTCCTGCGGGACTTGTCTTGTCTTTACTCTCACAGGAGGTCAGCAGGCCAATGGACCATCTGTGTAGGTAACTCGTATACAATAGGCGGTTAGCAAAAGAACGTTTATGTCAATTTGACAGATAGGGAAACTGAGGCCCAGACAGATTAAATCACCTGAACATAGTCTACATACAGTATGGTGTGTAGAGCTGACAGTCAAACCTGGGTCTTCAGATCCCAAACCCCGTTTTCCCACTGTAGTGTGGCTGCTTTTCTTTTGCTGGTTTTGAAGAGACCCTGAGTGACTGAGTCCCCAAGGGGGGTTGGCAGCCCAGCCCCGGCCCTGCTAGAAATCTGAGCTCAGGCACAAGCTGCCCTCTGAGCATCCCCCCGGCCAGGTGCGGTGGGGGCTGGGAACTGAACTTCTGCCATCCGCAGCAGTCAGAGTCTCACTCTGGAGGATGCAGTAAAACGCTTGTAAAACGTTTGCAAACAAAATTTAATTAAGTGCTAAGGGCCCTCCTTCCCAACTAGCCAAGGTCTTCTGGTTTCCCTCTGACTTAGCAGGGGTGGGGAGAGCCACAAGCCTCCTGTCATCTGCCTTTCTTTTCTTTTTTTCAGAAAGTCAGACTCTGCTCCGGGCAATGATAATCCCAATGAATTCCAAGGAGTGGCTGGCTGGGAGGAAGGAAGCCCAGGGAGTAGGACCATGGGAGGTCATTGAATCTGGGGTCAAGAGCCCACTCTGGATCCTAGTTCTGGTGCTTGTGACCTGCGGCGTCTGGGGAAGGGCTTCTCCCCTGCCTCAGTTTCCTGATTAGGAGGTATCTCTGCAGAGGGAGATCCACAGTCCTTCCCATGAAAAATCCTGAGATTCTGTGGCTGTCCAAGGGTGGAGGGCAGGGAGAGCTGCCAGGAAGGCAAGAAACCAGAGCTTTTCAGAAATGGCACTGCCTAGATAATTGTATCTTGAAGTAGGGAGGGCTAGGGTGGGGCAGAGAAGCGAAGAATCCCAGCACAGACATGGAATCGGGAACATTCACGCTGTGTCATTTAGGCCTGGAAGGAACCTTGTGCATCGTCCAGTCCAAAGCCCTCTGTAACCAGTGAGGGAGTAACCCGAGGCCCGAGGTGGTTCGGGGGGAAGTCTCTTCCTCACCGCTCCCCCACCGACCGCGCTTGCTCCCACAGGCACAGTCTGGCCTGGGAGTAGGCAGACTGGGGGCCCCTTCAGGAAGGCCTAAGGCCATCTGGGGAGAGGGCGCTGATGGGGACACACAAACCAGCTCCCAGATCCTAGCCAGGTCCAGAGAGCCAGAGAGGGCGAGGTAGGATTGAGCTGCCCTGGCAAGGGGGCATGGGATAGTGGCGACAGGCTGTGGGTCTCAGCAGGGGGGCTGCCTATTTCAATGGCTGGATTCCTGAAATCACATGGT
This sequence comes from Sarcophilus harrisii, assembly GCF_902635505.1. NCBI lineage: Eukaryota > Metazoa > Chordata > Mammalia > Dasyuromorphia > Dasyuridae > Sarcophilus > Sarcophilus harrisii. The sequence continues at coordinate 83,443,645 of NC_045426.1, forward strand.
CCGGGAAGCCCACCCAGACTCTGCGGCAGATTCATCCTGGTTTGTATGGGGCTGCATACTGGGGCAACCACCAAGCGGCCCATTCTAGGCCTTCTAGTAGGGCAATGGGCCAAGTGCTGGGGATACACAGAGACAAAAGGCAGGACCTGCCCTCCAGGAGCTTCCAATCTAACAGGGACGGCAGTGAACAAAAGAGGTGGGCTGACATGGGACCAGAGAGGGCCATCAGTCTGGGGCCAGGACACCCAGCTCCCTCTTTCACAGACGAGAAAACTGAGGTGCAGGACAGTTACCCCAGTGACTGAGGGTGGATAAAGCACCCAAGGCCAGGCCTGAAGCCGGGCCCTTCTGATTCCAGGGCATTCGGCCCTCTATTTCCTGCTGACACCTGTGGGCCTGCCCCGGGGAGGTGGGCTTGGAGGCACAGAGCCATCCTTGGCACTTCAGATCTTCACAGGCTGCCAGAGCTTCTGGGGCAGCTAAATAGGGCCAGCTGCTGTCCCTCAGACACATCTCCAGTTAACCAGGAAATAGGCTCCCTTGTTAATATTCTATCCCAACCCTCAGGCCGGATCAAATGTCCCCTCCCCAAGAAGCTCTTTCTGGTCTGTCTTATCTGCAGAGGAGGGGGGTGGACTCCATGGCTTTTAAGGGCCCTCCCAGCCCCAGCAGCCACTCCGTGCCCGGCTCCCCTGTCTCTGAGCCCCTGCTGTGCTGTTTCCCTGGCTCTCCTGCGGCACCGATCGCGAGCTACCTGATACTCCCAGTAAGTGACCTGCCCTCTGCCCAAGAGGCCCTTCAGAAGTGACTGGGGAGGAGAAAGGCTGGAGCTGAGCTCTGGAAGTGCCGGCTTATCACATTTCAACGACTTCTCAAAGGGGGTTAAGGACTTAATAATGACCAGAATCCCCAGTCACATTCACTTCTTCAAACACCTGCAAGTACTCTCACTCTCGCCAAGTTCCCTCGATTCTTATCTCCAGAGCAATTTGCAAGAAGGAAGGGGTCGCTGTCCCAGGACTGTTATAATGACATGAAATGGGCTCCTGGCTTCCACTCCCCACTTCCCAAGGATGCACACGTGATCTCCGCAATTCACAAGTCCAACCCCAGCTACCTGCCTCCCACTTGGGCTCCCACCTCCCCTTCCCATCCCCATTTGCTGAAACTCATTCTTTCCTTCAGTGTAGATGCTACCTCTTGCACAAAGCATTCTTCCCAGGAAGGAGAGCAATCCATCCCCTCCTCAAATTTCTCTTAACAGTTTATTGCTGCTGCTACTTAACATGTACATACTTAACATGTGCTAAGTGATCTTCATGACAGCTCTGGGAGGTAGGTGCTAATATCATCCCCATTTTATAGATGAGGAAACTGAGGGAACAGAGGAGCCCAGTCACACAGCTAATAAAAGTCAAGAGACTGGACTGGAACTCAGAGCTCCCTGACCTGTGCTGGCAGAGTGCCTAACACTCTGTCCCCTTTGCCACCTGCCTTGACCTTCTATAACATTATTTCTCGTATCACACTTGTGCATGGATCCCCTTCCACCACACTTCTCAAGGGCAGATGGAGCGTTTGAGACAACGGGGCTATTTCAGTTTTCCGGCACCGGCCCAGGACCTGGAACCTAATGAACGTTTGCTAAATTGCCAGGGGCTTGAGACTTCTCTTTCTCCACTGGCCTCCCACAAACCTCGGCCCATACGAGTTGCTCACAGTGGGGTCATTCAGGCAGGGCCTGGTGTCTGTCCTGAAATAAAGCAGCTTGGTCCTAAAGTCAAACACCACTGACAGTCTTGCTCTGGGCTCTGAGGAGGATCCCCTAAGCTCAAACTGCCCTCAAGTCCGCCTGCCTGAGGTAATGATCTTTAGCCCAACCTTGCAGGCTGAACTCCCTTCAACACAACCTCACTTCAACCTTCCTTGACAGAGACAACGCCTTTCAATCCATCAATTCAACCACGCTTTGCTTCTCCTTCAATTTTATCCTAGAGGCACAATAAACCCACACTGTCACCCAAACACCCCGTCACCCACCCAGTGCTTCCCTCCCTTCCGAAAGGGGGAGAGGAAGCCCCCAGCTTGTCCTCCTGGAGAGGCTGACGCCAGCCACAGGCCCGGAGACCTCGCCAAGGTACACAGCTCTTTCTGGCCCACCCTTCCTGTCCCCTTCTGGCTTGGGGGTCCCCGAGCAGGGACACACAGATCCTCAGGAAATCGCTATCCCAGCCCCCAGCCGGATACGGAACAGCAGACCCATAGGACTGGGAGTAGCCAAGCCGAGCATGCATGTTTAAAGGGATGCCTCAGATTTTTACAGCCAATTCATTCCCAAACAGATCCCCCGCCAAAAGTGGGAGCAGAATCCAGGCCTTGGGGCCTTCACTCCAGTCTAGTGATCTATTTATCCTCCGGGCATGGGCCAGACACAGCAAACAGAGGCCATGTATCAAAAAGAGTAAGGTGTCCCATTTTCCAAGGTCAGAGGGTTACTAAGTGCCAGAACTGGGATTCAAATCCGATCCCCCCTCCAATTCTCACAGCAGAGGGAAGAATGAAACCATACCCCCGAGGCTAAATGAGTCCCCCAGATCGTACCATAGAGATATGGTTAATCTCTACTGCACCGCTAGAATAGACAGGAAAGTGCTTTGTAAACTAAAAAAGTACTTACGGACGACAGGGGTAGCTTATTAACAAATGAGCTGATGTATGTAAAGTGCTTTGTGAATGGTAAAGATTTGCGCCGTCTCATCTGATCCTCCTCGGTACCAGCACACCCTTCTCCCCCCAGGGCCAGCAACAGCTGCTGGGGCCGGGGAGCCCGGGACAGGCTCCGCTCCCCCAGGCCTGTGGCAAAGAGCCTAGTGGTGATAATTAGGCTTAATGAGTCTCTCCCAGGTGGGTGCCATCGCACGGGGCTGAGGTGCCAGCAGGTGGGCCGGCTCCCTGGGCCCGAGACGCTATTCTCTCATGGTGGCGGTGGCGAGACAGATCCAAACCAGCGTGTTCTAGAAGGGGGGGGGGTGACTCGGGGGGTGCCCTGGAAGAACCAGAGTCAGCAGCAGGACAGCTCAGGCACAGGGCTGGCCATCATTCAGCAGCATGATTCAGGGCTCCTCATTCCGCTTATATACATACAACATTTTTTTGTGTGTCGAGTGTAACACTGGGCACCGGGAGAAATAAGGAACAGGAAAAGGGGGAGGAAATTTGTTAAGTACCAAATATATGCCACATAGTGTGCTAAGCACTTTACAATACTGTCTCATTTAATCCCCAACAGCCCTGGGAAGTAGGGGCTCTGTCTCCATTTTGCACAAACTGAGGCATAAAGCTTAATTGATTTGCCCAGAGTTGCCCAGCCAAGGTCGCTTCCAGACTCCAGGTTCAGTGCTCCATCCCCTGGGCCATCTGCCTGCCCACCATGGGAAATTTGGATGGTGAAAGGCCGGCTGTCCAGATACAAACACCCATAACCCTCATTCATGCGCGTGCAGGGGGGAGAGGCCCAGACCAAGAGCCTGCGGAGCTACAGGGCCCGGGGAGGCTTCCTGGGGAGGTGGCAGGTGTGACAGGTAAGGAGCCCACTGCAAAGGGGGCACACACATCTGTGAGTATGGAGACTGGAATGCCTGCGAGCGGACTTTGCTCTTGGCAGACAACAGGAAGCCATGAACGGTTTTGAGTGGGAGGGACAAAACTAGATCTGTGTGTGCCTAAGGAAGAAGAGTCTGGCAGGACTAGGAAGGGAGGGATGTGGGGTGTCAGGAAAAACGAAGGGAGGAAGCCCTACTGGGAGCCTGGGACAACGGTTCCAGGAGAGTGGAAGGGAGAGGTGATGGCTCAGACTGGAAGGGAGGGACAGAGGGATGGAAGGGGGCGCATTCCCTGGAGCTCTCTAGGGGTCTCTACCCCAAGGTCTAGCTGGGGTTCCAAGTGGGGGAGATAGGAGGGACTTATCAGAAGCTGGGCTCCCCAGGGACGCGGGACGGGGGGCTGGCCAGCAGAGGGGTGCAGAAGGAGGCCACAGAGTCTACAGGATTTAGAGCAGGAGACCTTGGCTTTATCCGGTACAAACCCCTCATTTTTGCTGAGGCCCCAAGAGATTAAGACAAATGGCTGGCTTTTATATAGAAACAGAACAGAGATCCAATCTCAAGCCTCTCAATGTGCACGAGTACTCCTTCTACCCCACAGATCCCCTTCTTGGGAGAGAATGGGTCCCAATGTGGCCGAACACCCCCGGTTCCCAGCTGGGAAGCGGCACAGAGCGCCCACCGGCCATCAGGCCCAAGTCGCAGGCTGGGCCGTCTCACCGAGGTCAGAGAGCCGCAGCAGGCCCCTGTTTACACCCAGCTTCCCTCTTGCAGAAAAATGGACTCCCAACGTCTAATGATAGGGCTGCTGAGTCACATGCCTTGGGGAAGAGACATTTAGAGGGGGAGGCAGGAGGAGAAAAGCGAAGGATTATGCTAAAATTAACCTGTCGTCAAAACACAAGTATTCATTTTGCTGAAGAAAAAGTCAGCAGGGAAGAATGCACTGCAGAGGGCCCCGGAGCTGACGCAGCCAGCCTCCACCAGGGACCCAGGAGGATCCGGCTGTGTGCTGCAGGGCGGGCAGCGTAGATAAGGCCAGCTAGGGAGATCATGTACCCAGATCAGAGACTTCCTCAGCTGCAAAGGACCCCGAGGTCATCTTGAGACACATCATGTGAGGGATTGTGAGGAATTGAGGAGGTTTATCCCAGAGAAGACTCTCTGGGGCCATGAGCAAGTACCTCATGGGGCTAAAGGGGCAGCCTCACTCTGTTCGGCCCTGGGGGGGATAGGGAGGGGGTGGGGGCTTCGTGGGGAGAGAAGCTAGAGGGAAGCGGATTCTGGCTGAATGTACGAAGGCCTCCCAACAAGGGAAGCTGCTCTAAAATGGGAAAATGGGCAGTGCAAGTCATGAGATCCCTGGCAGTTAAGAGTGTTCAAGTGGAAGATGAACTGTGAAAGTTTCCTGTTTTAAAGTGAGGCGGGTACGGAATCCCAAGATCCAGAGCTGAGACTTTGGGGGCGTCCGAGCCCAATTCCCCTCATTATACAAATGGGGAAACTGAGATCCAAGGTCTGGGATCCTGGCTCGGCTGGTTATGAGCTGTGTGCCCCAGGGGAAATCAGTGACCCTCTATGACCCCCATCTCTCCCTGCATTACCTACCACATCTGGCTGTCATAAACTGAATTGTTATCGAAATATGATTTATTATTACTCAGTCACCAGCTGGACTCGAGAACTTTCTAAGTCTCTTCCAACTGCAAAGGGCCAAACTTCTCCCATCTTCGGCAGGAACCGCTCAAGGCCTCCCCAGCACCAGGAGCATCTCAGAGAGCCAACTGTGTGGCAGCTCTTGGGACGCAGGAGCCTTTCCTCACCATCGTGATGTTTAACAAACTCTGGTCTCACACCAATAGTCCCTGATGTCAGATTGCAGTGGCTTTTGTTTTTCTTTTTATGAAAAGCTTGCTGTTTGATGGCTTCATTATAAGCCTGTTAACATTTCTTTCACATTTAATATTTTAAAAGTTGTCAGGAGTGATTCATGGGGGTCAGAGAAGTTAGATATTCCCACCTGCCCTTCCACTGATCCGGCCATCAGAGTGCTGTGGAAGGTGCCCACTGCCAACCCTACCCCCAGGGAGGGAGCTGACCCAGGGGTTCCTAGGATGAGGAAGCCCCCAGGGCAAAGCCAACTGGAACTCTTAGATGATCTGGCAGTGGCTGTTACCAGGGTAGGGAAGTGGCCCCGACTGCCTGCCCCCACTCGGGGCCTCAGCTTCGGTAGAGCCTGACTGACCCCGCCTGACTCTCGCTGCCCTCCTGTGTTCTCTGGGGGCTGGCCTCAGGAATTGCCACGTGGCCCCCACGTGGGGACAGGAGAGTAGGTGGGGAGCGGTTTAAGACTCCCGAAGCCCTTGGGGCCAAACAGTGGCCCTTTAAATGCAGCTAATTTGGGTTTCTGGGAATCCAGGGGAGGTTCTGTGGTTGTTCCTAACTATTGCTGTGTTTGAGATGTGAGTGGAGGGGAACACATGAGTTTAGAAAGTCCAGTCATTCATCAATAAGGAGCTCGGAGAAAAGAGGTCTTTGGGGGGGGGGGAGTGGGGATGGGGAGAAAGGAAAAGAACACAATTGTTATCTTCAAGCACTTGAAACAGGAAAAGTGGGATCTGTCTTACTCAGCTCGGCCACAAAGGGCAAGGCTAGGTGCAGGGGGACAGAGATGGGAGGATGGGGGGAGTTCTAGGGTCAGATTTTGTCTTACTCTAAAGAAAATCTTCCTAATCGTAAATCATCCTGAAAAGGAATGGCTACTCCAGCTCCAGGCAAGAAGGGGAGATAACTCACTGCACAGATATCTCCAAGCAGAGTACGATGATGACTGCTGGGAAACTGCCCAGGCCCAGTGTGGGGCTGGGTGCTCTGAGATTTTGCAAATCTATGGAGGAAAGAGGTGTACTTGGCCAATTCCTACTGGTTTGTCCCCAAGTAGGCTCCAAGGGGCGGGAGGCCAAGGTCAGGGCCCTAGCCTTGCCCACCCAGGAGCACAAGAGAATACAAGGGGGGCTGGGGAGAGAGCTGGCGAGCCAGCTGGGAGAGACTCCATGGGTCTCCAAGATTGGGAGGCAGAAGGAGGGGGCTGCCTCCGGTGAGGCTGACCCCAGCCCATCTAGATGCTGCGGAAGGAGCTCTGAAGAAGTCAAACTTCCCCTCATTTCAGAGGATGGGGGGAAACTGGACTCTCCCACGGCTTTCCAGCCCCAGACCCCCACCCCTGTTTGTCCTGGCAGAGAGGCAGAAGGGGTCGCTGACTATATCCCCAGGCCACTAAATCTCAGCTTCATGCCTAATGCTGGCCTCCGGCCCGGGCCTGGGAGAGGAGCCTGCCACATGGCCAAACCACGAGGCAGGCCACATTCTTGCGGACAGCCTGGCTTCCAGAAAGGCTGAGCTGGGGGAGGGAGGAGCACAAGGCTCGCTGCCCCAGAAAGGGGGAGGGCAGAGATGGGGAGCCAGGGACACAGAAAGACGTTCAGAGCCTCCAACCGACTGTGGGCAGGAGATGAGGGATCTAGTTAGAGGCAAAAACGGGCTCAGCATCCCCTGTCCGGCACTATGCCAGGCCTGGGGCTAACGGCCGCACCCGTGAGGACGGCTTGGGCTGGCCCTCTGGGACTGGTGGAGATCTCTTTGTTTCCCCGCCACTGCCCCCCACGCTGTCTCCCGCAGCGCAGCCCAGCCTTCCCAGGCCACCTCCAGGGCTCCTTCCCCTCTCCGGCCCTGGGGGCGTGCCAGGACTTTGGCCAGGCAGGAGCACAGGTTTTCTGGGGCCCGAGGGCAGGAGGCCCTTTCCTGAGGGGGAGACAGGAGAGCAAGAGCAGGCTGTTACCCTCGGGGGGTTCCAGACTCAGGACAAGGCACAGACTTGAGAAGTCCCAGGGCCAGGCAGGTGTTCTATGAACGCCAGAAATGCCAAGAGCACACGGGCGGGCGTTCCACTTAGCCAAGGGCGCAGTGGGGAGTTCAGGCCTCCCTTGCAAGCCTGTTTCCTGTGTGACTGTGGCAAGGTGTTGGAGGCCCAGGGCTGTGGTGTCCCCTGTGTAAAACCAGCCTGGGTAAGATCCCCTCTGGCCCCAAGTCCTCCAGCTCTCTCAGGGCCGTCTCCCTGCCCTTCCCCTGCCCCAGGCTCTTCCCGCACAGATGAAACAGACTGGTGTCTGTCTGTCTCCCTGCCATAGAACTCGTAGGTAACATCTTCCAGCTCTGGGACACACTCTTTAATTATGGATGCCAGTCGGGCTCTGCGTCCTTCCATTCCCCGGCTACCATGGAGGGGAGATGGGCTTCCAGGCAAGCTGGCCCCCCACTCCCCATGCTCGCGCCCCAGAGCATCCCCTTCAGAGATATGGCACGCCTTCCCTCGCCCCCTGCTCCCCAGCCCAGTCACTCCCTCACACTTGGACCCTCCATTTGCAGATGGCAGCTCTCGGGCCCTGAACCTTGGGAGAGTGTTCCTGTGAGAGCCCCGCCACAGCCCCCGGGAGCATTCCCCAGTCCCAGGAACGCTGCCTAGCAGTCCAGTTGATTGAGATCAGGAACACTGATAACATCGGTGCTTTTAAGGGTCACAAGGCACCTCCCTCACTATGTCCCACAAGAGGTGGTGCAGTTTTTATTTACCCCATTTTCCAGATGAGGAAACTGAGTTTGAATGATGTGGCCTAGGGTCATGGAGATGGTAAATGATGTCCCAGGGAGACAGTGCTGCACCAGGGATGAGGTTGCAAGGAGGGGCTGTCTTGGCTGGCCGCTGAGCCATTTCCTGGAGAATGGCCGGAGTTTGAAGTCTATCAGCTCGTGCACATTCCCCCATCTCGGGGGGGGGGGGGATGCAAATCCCCCTGGAACAGGAACTCCAGAGAACAGCCACACCCAAGTTCAGCTCACCAGTTGCCCTCAGAACCCTTCACTCCTGCCATTAGCCCTGGCCCAGATTCAGGAACGGGCCATTTGTTCACAGTGCGCAGGAAGCCTACCTGGCTGTCCAGGCCCCCCCCAGACTCCTCTCTCCACAGCTTGTTTCAATGGGCTATGGGGGTGGTTGGGGAGAAGTAATTAATGGTTGAACTCCAATCAATGATGAACCCACTGATTGCTTAGCTGTTCAACAGAGGGCACAGCGAAGCAGGAGCTGTGATTTCTCACGGATGCACTTTCCCCCCATCCTGAATGGAAAAGCCAGGAGATAATTTGCTTTATCTTCCTCATAAATTCGAACACATTTTTTCAGCGGCAAAAAGAAACTCTCCTAGCCAGAACTCTCAAGCCCGGGCTCATAGCTGGGAATGGATCAGAAAGGCTCCCGGGAGATGCAGAAGGAGGATCTCAGAGAACTCACTTTCTCTGATGAGCTCGGAGACTTTTCCCTTCCTGGCATTCTTAGGAGACATGGGGCAGGTATAATGATCCCCAGGTCACGGATGCACTAGTTCATGTCAAGTTAAGGCTCTGTTAGACCAGGACCAGCTGGGGTCCCCAGAATGCCACCGGGCTGAAAGCCGGGCAGTTCGTTGTGTGAATGAAAGCTGACATAACTCACAAGCTAAGGCAGAGCCGAGGGCCAGACCGACTGCCATAGTCCTGGAACCGGGGTGAGAATAAGCCTAGGAAATGCAATGGTGGTAGGGATAACCTGGGCAGAAGGCATCAGGGTGCAGGCTGGGCCCAGTGCAAGAGCACAAGCAGTCCTGCCAGGGGCAGCATGATCTACAGGCAGGCAAACCTAGAGCCGCAGGTGAAGACAACGCCCTTGGAGGATGCTCCTTCCCCTCCAGCTTCAGTCACCAACGGCCCAAACAACCACAGTCAGACCAGTAGGCAGCTGGGGAAGGATGGGAAATAGGGGCACCAGAAGGCTCCCTAAAGAAAGATGAATAGGGCCTGTCTCTAGGATAGGAAACTGAGGCTTGACTCCAAGGTCACCCTCTGCCCCTGACTGAACAGTCTTTAGCCTTGCTCATTTCCCTCTTCCCAGTATCACTGTTCTTGCGGTCTTACAGATAAGACTTTATCTCGTTATCACACCATCTTCCCATCTTACACAGAAGGGCCACCAAAGTTCGGTGCTTTGCCCAACATTACACAAAAAGCAACAGAGTAAATGCCAGCCTGCTTCTGGTCTGCAGGCTTCTCCCTTTTTGCCCTCACTGAGTGTAAACTCTCAATGAGCTATACTCATTTCTCATTTAATTCCCAGAGCCTTGCATGAAGGCAATATTAACTAAATTAAAATTTCTTGATCTGAATTAAGCAAAAGGCCAGGAGTTCCAAACTGAGAAATCTTTACCAGTGATGGGGTCTTTCCAAGAAGGATTATGCTTTTATCTCTGTGAGTTCCTGGCTCCGAAGGCTCCCCTAACCCATTGAGTACTACAGAACCAGACCTTAATGTCTGTGGGTTCCTGAATTCCGATGGGAAGGGGGCTCAGCCCCAACTCCTGGCCCAGCTGAGCAGGAGCTGATCCGTCTCTCTCATTGAGGGAAATCAGCAAGTCATACCTTGCCGTGGCTCTGGGCAGATGCACAAAGACCAGGCCGGCAGCCACAGCTTTCCTCTGGGTCCCTTCTGGACAAGGGCAAGGCAGGTCTCCTGAGTCAATGGTAACTACCAAGATCTGGCTCCCAGGGCCCAGGCAGCAGGGCCCACAGCAGGCCAAAGTCAGCTCCTCCTCAGGACAAAGAGCTTTTTTACTCAGCGTCGGGCCGCAAGGAGTCAGGCTGAGGAATCCTATCAAGCTTCCCCATTCCGCTGCCTGAGCCAATTAGAAAGCTAGGGGCTCCTGCAGGGTGCAGAAAACACTGAATTTTGAGTCAGAAGCCTTGGGTTCAGACTGGTTCTGCCTCTGTGACCTGGGAGTAGTTACTGGGTCTCAGCTTCCTCATCGGTAAAAAGAGACTGGACTGGATAGCCTCTAAAGTCTTGTCTAATTCTAAAGCTATAATCCTGGGATCATAGGGATGCTCTAATTAATTCAACCTTCTGGTCAAGTGAAAGCTGGTATAAATACATCAGAAGATTACCAAGTTTCATAATAGGATTGCTCAGGATCACAGAATTTGAGCTTGGAGATGATCTAAAGTCAGCCCCACCCAATTCTAGAGGCAGGAAACTGAGACTCAGAGGGTTGAGGGCATGTTCTCAGGTTCACAGGTAGGGTCTCTTGATTCCTCCCCTTGGAGGCCACGGCTCCAGGCCGGCTAGCCTCACCAGACACAGCCAGACTGGCCACCTTATAGGCATTCCCCGCCCCCGGGCGTAGACACTGTTGGCTGGGGATTCCTGGCTGTGGAGGGGGTTCCTAGATTACCACCTGCTTTCCTTCTTGCCTAGAGAAGAACAGGAGATGCTTGGGTAGGGCCCACTTCAGCTAGAGGACCCCGATGGCTCTGTCAGGTACTCCATTCCTAGCCAAGGGGTCGACACTCAGCAGCCAGAAATCCTGGGGTGAGACTGTGACAGATGGACGCTTCCCCACAAAGAAGAGGAGTCCTGAACAATATTCCCTGGGGCCCCTGAAGTGGTAGGCTGCTTCCAGGCCTTCCCAACTGCAAGCTGCCACTTCTTCCTAGCTCTGGCAAAGCCCATTAGCCAGAGGTGATGGTTTCTTGAGAGCTGTAAAAACAGGAGCATCTGCTGAGCCTGGCTCTGGGAACGGTAATTACCACAAGACTGCTCTTCATTACTGCATCTGGTCCCCACTCTTGCTCTCTACCTGCCTCCCTCCAGTGACAGAATAAATTAACCCGATAGTTACCATCCTGCTCTGCTTGGCTCCAGCCTCAGCCCTAGCTCTTCAGCTTAAAAGGAAGAGCTCAGAGCAAGGATGGGTCTGAGGAACCAGGGGACAGAGCTGCTGGGAAGCCAAGGAGCGGGTCCTGGAGGGCAGCCTCCCTGGTTCTGGGCCATTCGGACCAGCTCACCGGTACTAATTATCACCTCAGATCTCCCTCAGGGCTGAGGAGGGCATGGGAAACTGGCCTATTACACAGCCAGAGAATCACACAATCTGAGCTAAGGAAGCTCAGAAGCCTAACAGGTTGAGCCCCATCTGAAGTGAAATCATCCTTCCTCCTAGTTTCCTATCCTAGTGCCCCCTAGGCTTGAAGACCAGGAGGTAAAATGGAAAGTACTTAAAAGTTAGGAGGCTCTGTCATAGGTGCCATTCCCCTCTCTGGGGCTTGAGTTTCTTCACCTGTAAAATGGGACTACTAGAGTCACTCTTGCAGAATGCTGAAGGGAGTTGGTGGAGCTGCGGCCATCCCGCCACCCCACTGCCAGGCTGAAAAATTACTATCTTCTCCCACAAAAGAGCCTCAGTCTTTTTCTGCTAAGAGTTGGGAGGAAACTCGCCTTAAGTTATGGAATAGCCTTTACCACCCAGAGTCACTGGCCATGGAGAAGGACAGAGAGAAGGACCAGAACAGAGGGGCAGAAGCAGCCAGGTTTTCCCAGGCAGGGAACCACCCCCACTGAGTCAGGAAAGTAAGGATAAGCCTTGACAAATGGGGAAGAAGTCCTCCTTCAATCATCTCTCTCTCCCTTCCCCCTGGCCTTGAGGCAAGCCAGGGACATCACCTTTATTCTAAAGCCTAATTCTGACCTCCCTTATTTATGTCACAGAATTTAGACCTGAAAAGAAGAAAACCTAATCCAATCCCTCCATTTTACAGATGGGAAAAAGTGAGACCCAGAGTGAGGAAGTGACTGTCTCGGGCCACATAGTCAGCAGCAGAAATGCGACTGGAACTCAGGTCCTCGCTTGTGTAATTATTGTAATTCTGGATTAGCAGAGGCCTCAGGGGTACAGAAAATCCAACCCTTTGCTCCATTCTCCAAAGCCCGTTAATGTGGTTAAGCTCTCTCTCCTGTGTACATAAGGAACTGTGGAGCAAGGTGATCAGGGACTCTTAGAAACAACTGGCTGTGGATGGGGGAGACCCATCAGGTACATCCCCTTGACCTTCTGTGACTAACAGACACCGATGTCTGACCTAGTCAAATTTTCCACCTAGTGCTAATAGAATGGATCTGGGATCCTAATCTTTATGAAAGAGAAATCTGAGTGCTGCCCGTTGAGAAAGCCCATTTTCTCACTGTCCTGCTGGCTCAAAACCACTGTTTGGGACAAATTATTTTAACGATCCGCTTCCAGGAAGGAAAATGCTGCTAACCAGCCACCGGCCCTGCCCTCCCCAGGCCAGCAAAGCCACAAGAAAACATTCCTCAAAACGAAAAACCTTGGCTAGTCCGGAAGCCATCGGGGAGAGCCAGGAATGGAGTCACCATAAGAGGAACAAGGTCATTTGGAGACGTTTTCAAAATTCTAAATCCCAATTTAGGAGAACAAGAGATAGAGACAAGAAGGTTTGACTAGCAACCTAAACTAGCACACCGTTAGGCCCACCTCTTCAGGAAATAAGGGAATGGTTAAGGAATGCAGTCCCTAGAAGCTTGGCCACTTGGTCCACAACCACAGCCTTAGGGGAAAGAGTTACCTCACCAGAGAAACACAGAAACAAAATAAAGGGGCGTTACCTCAGGATCATGGGATCACAGATTCGGAGCCAAAAGGGGTCTTAAACGTCATCTAGTCCAGGACTTCTTAAACTGTGGATCGAAACACCATATGGGGTGAGGTAACTGAATGGGGGGATTGCAAAAAATTTGGTAACAGTAAAAGACATCAAATATTTCACCAAGATTTAATTCTTTTATGTAAAAATAAATAACCACATTATCTCATTATTATACAAATTTGCTTTCTTCTTTAATAAATGGTGTATATATACACCAAAGAATTACTTTAAAATAAATTTCTTCATGACTTATTATCAGCAAATGTTTAATGTGTATACCTCTTTTATATCTCTACATACTGCTGTCATGAAAGGACGTCTTAGGAAAAAAGGAGTTGTAAGTGGAAAAAGTTTAAGAAGCCCAGATCTAGTCTACTGCACATTCCCCCGTCTTCCTCCATTTTACAGCAAGGAAAGACAGAATTAGAACAAAACTTCAAATCCAGTACTCTTCTCACGTATAAAAGGCCCAGCTCAGGTGGCAAAGGACAGGTAGGCAGCATGTTGTCAAGGAGACAGAACCTTAGGCCTGGAGTCAGGGAGGCCCAGCCTGCTTCAGACAGTAACTAAGGGTATGGGGGACATTGAGAAAATCACTTAACCTGACTCACAGTTTCTTTATCTCTAAAATGGGGCTAATATTTGTAGATCCTGCCTCATAAGACTGACATGAGGCTCAAGTGAAATCCTGTCTGCAAAAAGAGAGACTTGAAAGCATTACAGAAATGTCCACAATGATGATGATGATTATTCCACATGGCATTCTCTGGGTCTGGCTTAGAAGGGAAAGGCTAGATCCCAGGCTCCAGGTTCAGCGGGACAGCTGCATTTCTTGGCACTGCTCTGGTCTCAAGAGACTCAGCGAGTCTCTGGTCCCTTCCTACGGCCATCGTTCCGGAAAGGGTCTCTTTCAAAGGACTTCTTACTTATTGTTGGTCTCTTCCTACCTTCCATCCAAAAATCAGGTCATTTTGAGCAGTTCCTCCCTAACCTGTTCCAACCAAAGTGCTTTGCCCTCCATTAAGATGCCCCAGGTACCCAGAATGGAAAGCCATGCTGCCAACTGAATGTGGTCCTTCAAGTGCGCCCTCATTCTACTCCTCCTCCTTGGCCCAAATCGACTTGCCTGGATATAAGCTTCCTTGAGCATAGAGTCTTTTTTAGGTTTGTAAGCTTGAGTTCCCATAGGGTGAAGTGTTTGTTTTTTGAAAACTGAAGATTAAGGGAGTGCTCTATTGAAGAATGGCAATTTTAAAAATTTACGGCACAGGAATGATATGAAATATTGTTGTGACACAAGATGATGATGAAATGGACAATTTTAGAGGAAACTCAGAAGATTTTTATAAACTGATGCAGAGTGAAAAAAGCGGAACCTAGAGAACAATTTATAATGACAATTATGGAGAAAAATAAATTTAAAAAAAGCTTTAGAACTCTTATCAATGGGAGGATAACTCACAATTCCAGAGGACCAAAGTAAAGTTGCTACCTACTACATGAGAGAGCACTGAAGGATTTAAACTATCAAATAGGATACACTCTTTGAAAATAGTGTTGGAATTTATTTTATATGACTACGTGTACTTGGTCTGAGAGCCCTCTCTTTAAGAAACTGTTAATGAATGGATGGGATATGGGAGAGGAAAAAAATAAATGCTTATAAAAATAAATAAAACAAAAAAAAATTTTTTTTTTTTAGTTGAAGCCTTATTCTAGCTGGAAAGTAAGATTAAAAAAAAAAAATCCCACTTCCCCTCCCCTAATAACAAATCATATTTACATAGTATTTTAAAATTTGTAATTTCCTCATAACAGCTCTGTGAGGTAGACATTACAAGTATGATTATCCCCATTTTACAGATAGGGAAACTGAGACAACATCCTTCCTTCAAAATTTGAACTCAGAAGCAATTAGTTTGGTCTGATCAATTATATTACTGGCTGACTACTGGCAGCCTGTTAAAATGTGATATTTTTGAAGACACACACACAGAGAGAAATATAACACCAATAATAGGATGTATTCCTGTTTTAAACAAAGCTGACTTTGAGGAAAAGTGAAATCTATATTTTTCCCACATGGTAAGCTAAAAGTGTCCACCGTAGCAAACAAACAGGAACTGGATAACCACTGCTGGAAGGTCAGGTCAAGACCAAGTGTCCTGCCTGCCCCATCCAATGAAGCCCTCCTGCTGATATCCATCTTAACTTCTCCTGTGCAAGAGAGGAGGCTCAAGTTGAGGAACCACTCAGGATTATCTGTAGTTTTGGTCTTGGTTGCAAAGCTAATTTTCCTTATCTCTTAGTCATCTCTGATTGCCGAGATTCAGGTCCTTGATTCCTAATGACAATTGGACTCTGAGGTGCCTTCTCAATGCTGGACCAACTTGAATCTCACACTCTTGGGAGTTGTCCCAGTCTACTCCTGGACCAAGATGACCTGAGTTCTTTTGTGCTTGTGGACTGCCACACTTTTGGCCAAGTAGTGGTTACTGCAAACTTTTGAAATGGCTCTCCAAAACGCTGCCATGTCTCAAGTCTGACAAGTTGCTGCTTTTGTCTTAACTTCCCCCTCTAGTTTCTCCCTGGCCCTGTTCCTTAGCACTTGGTAGGGGAAAGCATTTGCTTTCCTCTGATGTCCAGGATACAAACCTGCGTCTACACTTCCACACAAGACTGTTTCTGGTTCATATGTCTTAGACAGAAGAGTCAGCTGAGATGGGCAAAGAGAGCCATGTACTTATGGCCTTCACTGGTTTTCTCTAAACAGATTCAACAATTAGAATCCTTCCTGGCAACCCAGACTCTGGGGATCTAAACCTGAACCTTTCTTTTCCTAAAGAAGTCCTTTGGAACACGAAAGAAGGACCAGGATAAAGAATGTGGGTTGAGAAAGACACTTTCTACTAGAATCAAGGTAGTGAGAGAAATTGTCCCAGTAGATGCCATCTTTGTTAATGGAAAAATGACATTTTAAAAAGTTTCATTGATGCTTTTGAAAATCACTCTCTTGGAATAAATAAGAGAAAAATAGCATGGAGAAAAATATAGTAACCACAACTATAAATATCAATGGGATGAACTCACCCATAAAATGGAAGTGGACAGCAGAATGGATTAAAAACCAAATCCTACAATATGTTGTTTACAAGAAACACATTTGAAGCAGAGAGATATACACAGGGTAAAAGTAAGGGTCTAGAGTAGAATCTATTATAATTCAGCTGAAGCAAAGAAGGCAGGGGTAGCAATCATGATCTCAGACAAAGCAAAAATCAAAATAGATGTAGTTAAAAGAGATAAAGAAGGAAACTATATTTTTTTCAAATGTACCATAAACATTGAAGTCATATCAATACTAAATATGTATGCACCAAATGATATAGCATCTACATTTTTGGAGGAGAAGTTGAATGAATTACAGAAGGAAATAGATAATAAAATTATACTAGTGGGGGACCTCAACTTTCCTTTTCACAACTAATTAAATCTAACCAAAAAAACAAACAAGAAAGAAGTTAAGGAGGTGAATAAAATTCTGGAAAAGTTAGATATGAAGCTCTTTAAAGAAAATGGAATGAGAATAGAAAGGAATAAACCTTTTCCTCAGCAGTACATGGCACCCACACAAAAACTGACCATGTATTAGGACATTTAAAAAAACCTCACAACCAAATGCAGAAAAGCATAAATAGTAAATGCATCCTTTTCTGATCATAATGCCAAAAAATTACATTCAATAATAAACAATGGAAAGAGAGATTAAAAGTTAATTGGAAATTAAATAATCTAATCCTAAAAAACAAGTGGGTCAAAGAGCAAATTATAGAAACAACTGATAATTTCATTAAAGAAAATGGCAATGAGATATCATATCAAAATTTATGAGATGTAGCCAAAGGGATACTTAGGGGAATTTTATTTCTCTTAATTGCTTATATCAATAAAAGAAAGAAAAAAGCAGATCAATGAATTGGGCATACAACTAAAAAAAAAAAAAAACTAGAAAAAGAACAAATTAAAATCCCTCAACTAAACACCCAATTGGAAATCCTGAAAATCAAAGGAGAGATGAATAAAACTGAAAGAAACCATTGAACTAATAAATAAAACTAGGAGCTGGTTTTGTTTGTGTGTGTGTGTGGAACAATAAAATAGCTAAATCACTGATTAATTTGATTGGAAAAAAAAGAAAACCAAATTACTAGTATCAAAAATGAAAAGAATGAATTCACCATTAGAAAATCAAGACAATTGTTAGGAGCTATTTTGCCAATTATTTGCCAATAAATTTGACAATCTAAATGAAATGGATGAATATTTATAAAATATCAATTATTCAGATTAACAAAAGAAGTAAAATACTTAAAACAATCCAATCTTAGAAAAATAAGCTGAACTAGTCATCAATGTACTTCCTAAGAAAAAAATCCCCAGGACCAGATGGATTCATAAGTGAATTCTACCAAACATTTAAAGAACAATTAATCCAAATACTATATAAACTACCCAATTCCTTTTATGACATAAATGATACCTAAACCAGCAAGAACCAAAACAGAGAAAGAAAATTACAGACCAATTTTTCCCTGATGAGCATTGATACAAAAATTTTAAAGAAAATACTAGCAAAGAGATTACAACAATATGTCATAAGGATGACTGAGTGAGATTGATACCAGGAAAGTGGGTTTGGTTCAATATTAAGAAAACTATCAGCATAATTGACTTTATCAAAAACAAAACTAATAGAAATCATGATCATCTCAATAGATGCAGAAAAAAACCTTTGATAAAATATAGCATCCATTCCTATTTAAAAGCATGTAAGAGCATGGAAATAAATGGAGTTTACTTTAAAATGACAAGTAATACTTATCTAAAACAATTAGCAAGTATAATCTGTAATGAGGATAAGCTAGAAGCCTTCTCAATACAATAAGGGGTGAAACAAGGATGCATATTATTGCCTCTGTTATTTAATATTGTACTAGAAATGTTAGCTACAGCAATAAGAGAAGGAAAAGAAATTGAAGGAATTAGAATAGGCAACAAGAAAACAAAATTATCATTTTTTGCAGATCTGATATTATATTTAGAAAATCCCAGAAAATCAACTAAAAATTATTTGAAATTATATCCTGCAACTTTGCTGATTTTAATAAATTAAGTCCATATAAGTCATCAGCATTTCTACATATTACCAACAAAGCAAAAGAAAGAGAAATTCAATTTAAAATAATTGTAAATAATATAAGATACTTGAGAATCTACCTTCCAAGACAAACCCAGGACTATAAGGACACAATTATAAAACACTTTTTATACAAATAAAGTCAGATCTAAACAATTGAAACAATATGAATTGCTCTTGAGTAGGCTGAGCCAATATGATAAAAATGACAGTTTTACCTAAATTAGCCTTATTTATTTAGTACCATGAGAAACAATAAAAAAATTATCTTGTTGAGTTAGAAAAAATAATAAAATTAATCTGGAAGAACAAAAGTTCAAGGATATTAAGGGAACCAATGGGGAAAAAAATCCACAAAAGAAAATAGTTTAGCCACACTAGTAGTAATTATCAAAACAATCTGGCACTAGCTAAGAAATAAAGTGGGGGGGGGGCAGCTAAGTGGTGCAATGCAATGGATAGAGCACCAGCTCTGAAGTCAGGAAGTTCAAATCTTAATTCAAATCTAGCTCCAGACATTTAACACTTCCTATGTTGTGTGTGTGTGACCCTGGGCAAGTCACTTAACCCCAATTGCCTCAGCCAAAAAAAAAAAAAGAAAAAGAAAAAGAAAAAATAAAGTGGTTGGATCAGTGGAATGGAACAGGTACAAAACCACATTATAGTAAATGACCATAGTAATGTAGTATTTGATAAACCTAAATATCTAAGCTTTTAGAACAAAAACTCATTATTTGGCAAAAACTGCTGGGAAAACTGGAAACCAGTATGGCAGAAACAAGGTATAGACAACATCTTATACTGCATACCAAGAAAAAGTCAAAATGGATACATGATTTACACATAAAGGGTGATACCATAAGTAAATTAAGAGAACATGGACCAGCTTATCTATCAGATTTATGGATAAGGAAAGAATTTAGAATCAAAGAAGATAAAGAGAATATTACAAAATATAAAATAGATAATTTTGGTTATATAAAATTTAAAAAGTTTTTGCAAAACAAAACCAATGCAAACAAAACATGAAGAAAGCAGAAAACTGGGAGGGGGGGAGCAGGAATTTTCAATAATTATTTCAGGTAAAAGCCTAATTTCCCAAATATATAAAGAGAACTGAGTCAAATTTATAAAAATGTAAGCCATTTCCCAATTCTTGATGGCTCAGTAGGCCAGCTCTGCTTGATGGAAAGTGACTTTCAGTTCCTGAATATACCTTAGGTCATATTCACCATCACAGAATCACTTCCCATTCCCACAGAATGGAGCCTGCTCACCAGCTCACCAGTCATTTAATTTCAACTCTTGTCTGAGTTGGGCTTAAGAGGGTCCCCAAAGTGGCAAGAACCACATTTGTCCAGAGGACCCTGGGGGAAGTCAGGACAAAGGACTATGGTCTACCCAGAACTTTCTCTCCATTATCATATTTGCTCTTCACAACAACCTGATGAGGCAAATAGAGCAAGGATTATCCTCTTCCTCTTACCTCAGAAAAATTAACTGACTTGTGTTAAATCACATAGACAGTCCAAGGCTTCTTAAAACTTAACAGCACCTCCCTTCTGCTTCTGGGGAAAGCCTGACCATTTCTGTTCCCCTCTCATTTACGCAGTTTTCTTATCCAGCCCGCTGGGTATAGTTCCCCCTCCTGCCTATGTGGCTCAAACTCCCCCCGGCCAATCTACTCCTTAACTTTGAGCATCTCAACACCCCTCAACCCTCCACTTCCTTACTCAGTGGTAAAGAAGGTCACTGAAGAATAAGGAGGCTGAGGCAAGTGGGCCCAGCCCATCAAATGCCAGCCTGAATAGAAGGAGTCAAGCTCCAAGCAGCCAAAGGCAAGGGGGCACGGGGCAAAGAGTCCTGAGCCTGGAGTCAGGAGAGCCAGGTTGTAGTTCTGGCTCTTATTGGGCAAGCTTAGGCAAGTCCATCCACCTCTTTGGGCCTCAGTTCTCTCATCTATAAAATGGGAATAGTTTTCACTTCTGTGAAATAGGAATAATAATTCTTGTACCCTCTATCTTGTACAAATTGCTACAGAAACATATGATCACTATCAGGCCCAGAATACAGTCCTTAGAGGAGAAAGGCATGAGATTCACTAACAACTCATTTCTAATTACTATTGGGCAGAAAGGAGGGTGGGTACAACCTGCTGCTGACTAGCTGTGGGATTCTGCCCAGAGATCATTCAGTTCCTATAAGGCCCCTGAGTAACCAAAGAGTACAGAGGGTCACCGTCCCAGCAGGCACCTCTGCCTCTGTGCCCTGTGATAACGCCAGCAGTTCTGGGCACAGCTCATGCCCAACCACTTCCTTCCCTATAAAATATGGGGAGGGGAGAGTGTGGCAAGGAGGAAGTCCAGGATCCCAGTCTTCTCTGGAGAGGATTTCAGGGCTGAAGGCCCTTCTCCAGCAGAGCAGGCTGGTGCAGGCCTGGGACCGGACCCTTTTAACTGACCTAAAACAAGTCACCACCCCTGATGCTTCTAGAGCTTTAAGAATGAGGAGACGGCCTCGATCCGGGGTTCTTCATCTGGAGTTTATAAAATTGGTTTTGTTTTACTTTTTTTTTAAAGTATTCTGAGGAGTTGTATTTCACTATAATGGGTTTCCTTTGTAATGCTATAGCTCTAGTTTACACATTTAAAAAGATGATTCTGTGAGGTGACCATAGGCTTTGCCAGACACTGCAGAAGGGGTGGCAGAGAGCAAAAAGATTAAGAATCCTTGTTCTATATAATCATAGTTTATGTTTGTGTGATGGTTTGCAAAGCACCTTCCTACCGATGAAGAAACTGGAACTCAGGGAAGTTTTATGTGATGGCTTTAGGGACAGCTAATGAATGTTTCAGGCAGGACTGAAGCTCAGAGCTCTGACGCAGTTTCCCTAAATCCTCTGCCCCTCGACAAGCCGTCCTTGGGACAGCTAAACCTCCAGGTTGGTGAGGCGAGGGAATGAGAACAGCAGTCCTTGGAGGCACAGTGCCAGCTCTCTCTGGGCTCCTGACCTGGGAAGTAACCAGTACAGCACAGAAATGGGGCGGTGTTGGAGACACCCCCTCTCCCACACAGCCCCCCACTTCCCTAGCTAAGGGAAATCCCAACAAGGAAATGGCCCCTCCTCATTCCCCAAGCTCCCCTGCAGAGATGCCAGTCTTTGAGCAGAAATGGGCCCGGCTCGGGGGCAGGACAATGGAAAAAAGGAAATCCACCAGGTGGCCCAGGCTGGGCCCCAAAGGCCACTTCTCAGGATGGGGAAACTCCTAACCCAGAACAAAAGCCTTTTCTGACCAGAGCCAATGCAGATGGAGGCATGGCCCCTGCCCCTTCCCCAAGGCCCTTACCTTCCTTCCTCCAGGTGGAAGGGGAGAAGGCAATGGTGCTAATTATACCCAATGACATCACAACCTCTTAGCAGAGAAAAGCCCCTTCCTGTCCTTTCCTGCTGTAGCACCGACTGACCCAGAGACCTTGGGCAAAGGGCTCCATGGAGAAGGTCCCCTCAGGTGGATGAGAAGGGAAAAAAGTGGCTCTCTAGGAACCCCAATGGCTGCCCCGATCCCACCGCCTGACATTTGTAGGGGACTTTCTCACCCTTCTTTCAGGAACTTTATGCTAATGCAAACTGCTTTCTGCCATCACAAACCCACAGTGCTTTTAAAGCTCGGGCCTCGTATCACGTGTCCTCCTGACCCTTGTTCACCTGGAAACTGCACCTGCTCAGGGCAATGTCATCTAAAATTTGGATCCCCTCAGCAGACGACATTTACCAAGATTTTACTGCAGGAAGGAAGGAAAAGTAAATCAGCAACGAAGCTGGGACTAGAATCCAGGTCTCGCTTCCCAGCTTAGGAGCCGTTGCTCTCTCCCCTGATGCCCACCTAGTCTCAGTCCAGAGGCCCCCACAACAGGTACCTCACAGTAAAGGGAACAGGGAAGAAAGAGAGAGAAGAAACGAGAAGTGGCTGTTTAGGAGCCATGCGAGGTGGGGACAAGCCAGGGTCTCAGCAATGCTTTATAGGAAAAGCAAAGCTGTACATCTTGTCCAGAGGCAGAGATAACGTCCCTTCTGGGCCCTCAGCACCGGACACTAACTTTGGAAGAAAGTGAGCTTATCTTTTTCCTCTGTTCAGCCCCATGGAGGGCTTCTGGGAGTGCTGGTGATCCCGGATCTTGCTCTCTTCCCCCCCCCCCCCCAGGGTAATCTCAGAGTTCTCATCCCTGTACCAATAAAGACAAGGGGACAAAAAAATCAAAACAAATCTGATTTCCCCCTCCCCCAGTCCTGAGCCCAGGTTCAGGCCGAGCTCTTGGTGTTCTGCCAGGAGCTGGCTCGCCAACCAGAGGGCTGTGGCTTCCAACGCGACTCAGAGCCCACCTGGCAGCCCAGCTCATCCTAGGCTCCCCAGCTACTGGGGGCCGAGGGAAATCCGAGATGCCAAGATGGAAGCCAAAGGGTTCCCAAAGCAGCGTGCCTCCAGAAGGCTTTCCTAGCTGGACAAGGGCCTAGGCCGCGGTGCCGACCCGAGAAACGGAGACCCAGCCCCCTTGCCAGCCAGGGGAGCAAGCAGCAGACCTCACTTGCCAGCCGGCCCTAATTTTATAAAGCAACCTCCCCTACCCGGATTGTCTCAGCGACAACCAACACCGAGGTTCTACCCCTGGTGCCGATGGACTCTTGGGGATCATTTCAAAGACATTGAAGCAGGAACAGAACGAGGCAGGGCTTTGCCAAGGGTGATCCCACAGGAGTGGCAGGGCCAAAAGCAAGCGGAACTCAGCGCTCTTGGCAGCAGAAGGTGCCCTGGCTAACCCCCCGCAGCAGACTGGGCACACTGTTGTGTGACAACCCGGCCCATCTGTGGCTTAGCAGAGAAGTCCTGGGGCGCCCAGACCATGCATCTTGGGTCAGAGGACGGTTGTGAATCCGGGTCTTCCCAATGTCACAGTCCAGCTCCTCTTTGCTAGCCCCAGCTGGGCCCTGCACACAGCATCATTCCTTCCCTTCCTGCTTATCTTCAAAGCCTCATCTCCTCCAAGCCAGGTCTGACAGAGAGAGTCAAGGCCTTGGAGCCAAAAGGTGCTTAATTAGTCCGACTGCATCATTTTACAGGTGAGGAAACTGAGGCCCTTCCATCCTCCTACAACAAAACCTCTCTCCTCACCATCTGTCCTCCTGCCTCCGACCTGCCTGGGGTCCCTCACAGAGAACGCTAGGCCCAAGCACAGCCTGAGCAATAATCCTGATTATTGTGATCTGAATTTAATCTGTGGGAATCCCCCCTCCCCGCGCATCCCTCCCCGTGGCAAGCCTTCGGAGCTGCCCCCACCACGGCGCTTGGTCTGGGTCTCTTTCCTCCACCGCTCACCTTCTGGACGTGATCTAGCTTAGGACCAGAAACTTCAAGCACAGAGACCTCTGAGGTCATGCACTGGGATCTGTTTTCCAGACGAGGTATCTGACACCCAGAGACCAGAAGTTTTGCCCCAGGCTTGTATTTCTTGGAACATGGCGGTCAGAACTGACCCCAGGGCCCAGCTGTGGTCTGACCCAGGGCTGTCCCTGCCCTCGTGCTGTCCCAACGCACCCCAAACCACTAGTGCCGGGAAGCAAGGCTCTGATCATCAGTAAATCCCTCCCTCGCGAGCCTCCTCACCCACAAACCCCCCTGGCTGGGATTCCTGGGACCAGGCAGCCTCCAACCAGGCAGGAATGCATCTCCCCAACCTGGTCGGAGCAGCATGGATGTGGTGACCAAGGGGGCTGGGAACCAGGAGACTGCATCTCTCATTGCCCTTCCAGAGTCTGGCTGGGCGACTTCAGGAGGACAAAGTCAGGTTCTGGGCTACCTCTCCTCTCCAAACTGAGCTTGCCTCTCTGCTCCTTCCAGCTCCATAAATCAGAATCACACGCTCCAAGTTGGAAGGCCTTAGCCTAGCCAGTCCAGCGTCCTCCCTCCTTTTGCAGATGAGGTGTTGAGAGGGAAAGGTCTTACCCGTGGCCCCACTCTTTTAGTGCCATAGGCTGGCCTCAAACGCCCATCTCTCAGTCTGAGGCTCTGTGTTCTAAGAATTCTCTCCAGACATCTCTGCCTGGATCTGTTTTATTGATAAGTGACTTGCCCAGGGTCACACAGCCAGGAAGAGTTAAGTGTCTGAGATCAGATTTGAATTCAGGTCCTCCTGACTTCAGGGCTGGGGCTCTATCCACTGCACCAACTAGCTGCTCCTCTGGCATTCTTTTTAAAGTGACTCTTCCCCATCTCACTTTTCTCAATTTCTGTGACTATAAGCAGTCGGAACAGAACATCAGTTGAGTCTTGAAGGAAGGGCAGGATTTAAGGTGAAGGTGAGGAAGGGGCAGATACTAGTCAGGCAATGAGAATGGCAGGGGTGAAGAGGCTCGGTCACTCCCTACCTTTTTTCCCCTACCTGCTTGCTGCCCCCAGCCTCCCAAAGCCCACCCATAATGCCAGCTTCATCAGCACTATCACAATTGGAAGCAGAGCAGGTAATCAGGAAGACAGCAGATGCTACCAATGACTCTCCAGGGAATACTACCCCTCTCTCATTGAATCTTCCAACAGACAACAGAAAAACAGGTGGGACTGCAGTCCTGGATTGGTGCCCCCTACACTGGCCTCTGGACAAGCCAGCTGGGTGAGAAGGTGGCCGCAATGTGCAGCAGGCCACTTATCTGGGCAACTTTCCCAACCGTCCCTCTGGGTCCCAGGGAAAGTCCACGATGACTTTCTGGCAGGGCAGAAAGATGCCCAAGTTGCTAAGCACGGAGAATCCCAAGGAGCGAGCTGGTCAGCAATGCCTGTTTGGGATGCCCCTGGTACAGCGTGGCCCAGGATGCTCCGTGTCAGCCCTCACAGAAGCCTGATCACTAGGGCTTTCAAGCAGACACAACAGGTTTCTGCAATCATTGCCCTTCCGGGTTTTCTTCAGCAGCAGCAGCAGGAGAGTTTGGGAAAGGTGTGGGGGGCAGAGGAGGAGAGATGAGACCTGGAGAGAACCAGGAGGAAACAGAGGCTCCATCTTGGTGCTAGTTTCACACCTGAGCAGGTGCTGTTCAGTCTTCTGTGGGTGCTCAGGGGCACTGGCAGGAGCTTCTGCTACTCTCAGATATGATAAGGTGGAAATGAGCCATTTACTCATTCATTCCCCACAGTGAAATCTCGGCTCTGCCATTAACGAGCTTTGTGGTCTCGGGTCAGTTTCTTCTAGTCTTGAGCCTCAGTTTCCCCATTTCTAAAAATAAAAGGCTGCCCTTTACAAAGTCCCTTCTAACTGTCATATTATGATTCCCAGGCTGCCTTGTGATAAGATCTTTGCAGTGGCCATTGTTCAACCTCCGGCACTTAAGCTACAGGGGAAGAAAAAAAAAAAAAAAAAAGCCCAACCACAACAAATCCGTTGCTCTGGTTTTTTAAGACAGAAATTGGCACTTAAGGAATTGGTTGTGAGGGAAGGGGATGGGGAATTTCAGGAGCTTAATGGCCCTGGGGAAATGAGAGTTCTTTGGCAATATGGGCTGTCTTTCGGGGAGGCTGGGCCCTGGGCCAGTGGCCCAGAATCTAAAAGAGTCTGCTAGGATCTTCTGCCTTCCTCCTGCCATTGCTGAAATCTTTCATCTCTCCCCAGCTCACCAGAGAGGGTGGGAAGGAACTGAAAATGGGGAGGCGGAAGAAGGGGAGCTATTGTCTAGATAGGATCTCAGAAGCTGCTGTCAGCTGCTTCCGGGGAGGGGCAGAAAGAGGAATGGGGACAGGAAACCTTAAAGAGGGGCCTGGAAAAACTACCAACTCTCAGTCAAGGGTCTCCCTTCTCAGATGCACAGAACAATTCAACTCAGCAAATGTTTCCTGCTGTTGACAACATGCAGGACTCTGGGCTCAGACCAAGAGGGCAACAGGTGGAAAAGGCCCCAGCTCCTTCCTCAGTCTCTTGGGCCTCCCAGATTATTAGCTTCCTAAGCCTGGATAGCCAGACTGCTCAAAACCCACTACTGCCCGTGTTCCCAATGCTTTCCCTAGGGCTTCTAAAGACATGGCAGCTCAGTGCAGGTGAAGGTGGTGGTGGTGGGTGATGGGGGTGGGATTTGAACAGAAGTTCCAGAGGGGATTCCTGTACTAGTAGAGGTTCTCTAAGGTCTCCACAACTTCTGAAATTCTGTGAATGAGTCATTCAATAAGCACTTACTGAATATCTACTATGTAGGTGCTGAGATGGGTGCTGGAGATAGAGACAGAAAACGAAGTCACAAAGGCAAAGTATCTTGGAAACTTAAAAAGCAACATCGCAAGTTCTTATTACTATCATTATTAAATAGTCTGTCCACAGACAGCTTCAAATGAGATGCGAGCCATCGTGAAGCCAAACCCTACACAGAACCCCCATTTGGCTCTGTACCCCATGCATGCTGCTTCAGCTCCAGATACCCCCTCCCCTAATGTCACTATAATGAGACCTTTGCCTCTCCAAGCTCAGGGACCTGGCTGGACACTGACTCTCCGCATGACCACAGCAAGAATCATTTAACCTGCGTTTAAGTTTCCTCCTCTGTAAATGGGGAGGATGTACCTAGGAAGACTTCAAAAGTCTCAGTGCAGTTTTAAGCTATTAAAACTTCAAGTATTTCTTACTAGTGGGGGTGGTAGTAGTGAAGAAAGCCTTCTGCAAACCTTCAGTCCCTCCCTATGGAGCCATTATCACCAAAACGCTGCCAGTCCCAGGGAAGGCTGTTCCTTGGTGAGGGGGCAGCTCTTGGGAGCCTCTCACTTTCCTTTCCAAGCATGGGAGTCTCCGTGGCACAGAGGGTAGGCCTAGAGCATTGGCCTGGGCTGGCAACCCTGTACAGTGCCTCCTAAGACAGGCAGATATTTGAACAGAGGGTCAGAGAGTTAGAGTCATTTTTCTGACCTCTAAGTCTGTCACTTCCTAACGGTGGGAATCACCCCCATCCCGGAGGGTCATTTCTTGCTGGGGTCATTGTTTCTAAGGGTCCTTCCACATCCAGATATTCTGTTTGATTTCCAAAACCCTAAGAACAAACCCCATAGGACAAACCAGGGGCGACCGCTACGTCATCCCTGAGGCCTTCACGGGCAGATGGAGATGCCGTGGTACTGGCTGAGAAAATGTTCCCTTTGGGTGGTGGTTGTTTCAGTCAGACCCCACAATTCCCGACCGCATTTGGCACAGATACTGGAGGGGTTGGCGATTTCCTTCTCCAGCTCAATTTACAGATGAGGAAACTGAGACAAAGAGAGTTAGGGGGCTTGCCCAGGTAAGATTTGAATTTAGGTCTTCCTAACTCCATGACCAGTATTCTGTTTACCTAGCTGCCCTTCTTTATTTCCTGCCTAAAGCTGACACATTAAATAACAACACATCCAACAAGCATTGCCTTCTCTTCAGGACATCCCTAAGTACTCTCACCTGAGGGTCTCAAACCCGTATGGGAACTATTCAGTCATGGGTCTCATTAACTCCTGGAGGGAGGGAGGAAGGAGAGAACCCCTGTGGGATGCATAGCCCAAGAGCTCCAGTGTGGGTTGCTATAAGACACCCAGGTAGGATCCCCCACCTCTGTGGTCCCCAAACTGACAAACTGGAAGTACAGTAGCTGCAACTAGGCCCTCCCCACTGCAACTGACCCCTGACCCCAGGAGGGAGAAGACTTTGAAATCAGAATAAACAACAGTGCACAGCACCTACAGAAACCAGAACCTGATGGGGGATAGGGGAAGGAAGGAGATTTTATGCCTGGCATTTACTAGCCAACTAGGATTTACATAGTACCAGGTACCAGGGCACCCCCTCCCCCCAAAAAGGGATCAGATAGCAGCTGTTTCTGCCAAAGCTACCAATGAACATGGTGCAATGGCAGCCAATGCCTTGCCCTAAGACTCAGGAAATTTGGATTCTTTCACATCTCTATCACTACCCAGCTGTGTGCTTTTGGAAAAGATTCTTCTCCTCTCTGGGCCTCAGGATCCCCTTTGGTAA
Source organism: Sarcophilus harrisii (assembly GCF_902635505.1). Lineage (NCBI taxonomy): Eukaryota > Metazoa > Chordata > Mammalia > Dasyuromorphia > Dasyuridae > Sarcophilus > Sarcophilus harrisii. The sequence continues at coordinate 83,472,049 of NC_045426.1, forward strand.
GAGGAGAGGAAAGGTCTAGATGATCATTACAGTTCCTTCCAGCTCAGATCTGCCACGTGCTAAAGTTTCTCCCAACTAAAACTGGAAAGCAATCTTGCAGAAATTGTTCTTTGACAACATCTTGCACCACATTCTACCACAGTTTAAAAATGGATACACAACTTTACTATTAAATATTATACCTTAAAAACAATTAGAAGAGAACCAGAAACCAAACTTTTCACAGCTCTGGGGAGAGATGGATTCTAAAGAGCACAAGGGAAAGTGTTACACAAAAAATAAAATGGCTCTTTTTGGTGTGAAATAGAAAAGCTTCTTCACAATCAAAATGAACGCGTTGGGATTCAAAAGGGAAGTGGTCAAATGGGTAAAAAATCTTTGTATCAAATTTCTCAGATAAGAACTTAGTATCCAAGACAACTAGCAAATAAGCACTCAAAGGATGGGAACAGCTCTCAAATGAAGAAATGCAAACTATGAATAATTATATGAAAGAACACTCCAAATCACTAATGATAAAAAGAAAGACACAGCAAAACAAGTCAGAAGTTTCACTTTGACTCCAGTAAAGATGACAAAAAATGGGAATAGTTGGAGGGGATGTGGGAAGATGGTGGCCCAAGGGTTGTTGGTGAAGTTGTGAATCAGTACCATCTTCTTGGAAGGCAATTTTAATTTTGCAAATAAAGTGACTAAAATGTAAATATCCTTTGAGCCAGAGATTCCAGTATTAGCTGTATACTTCAACAAGGTCATTGATAAGAACAAAGTCCACATTATACACCAAAACACAGCAGCACTCTTTGCGGTAGTCTGATAACTACAAAGTAAATGCAAAGAAAAGTCACAAAATAACCACAAGTGAACACACATAACAGAATAACAGAGAAGGAACCAGGCCCCAAAGAAGAGCCAGAAGGCAAGTCCCTTGATGGGTAGGGACTATCTACTGCATAGATTGTCAGACTATTCTGATGAATTGGTGATTTGGGGTTCTCTTCTTCCGCTTTTTCTTTTAAAAAAAAAAATATATATATATATTTTGTGACACGGGCTAGCTTTCTAGCAAGGGGAGAAATTGAGAAGCAATCAAAACAGAAGATATCCCTAAAATTTTACCTAGCACCTTCTGTTCTGTATTCCAAGGTTATTTTTATTTCTAATGTTCTTGATTTGTCCCACTTCTGATACGCTATAAGTCACCTCTAAACTTTGGATAATTGCTAGAGAGGGAACTCTTCTGCTTATCAAGCAAATAAATTTCTTTGGGTCAAATGCCCATTTCTATTGTCTACACTACTGATTTGCTTGTTTAAACGAAAGCTTCCTTCATTTATGACTCCCAGTCCCAGAGAGATATCAGTTAAATTTGACCAGACCATTGGACAGGGAGGAGCCTACACATAGTCAATTATTTCCAAGAAAGCAAGTCACCTCCCAGGAAGTGCTAGGGTCCCACTTCAGCTAACAAAGGGCTGTCCTTCACCCTAGAGTTATAACCAGGATCCTCAGAATGAGCTAAGGGTTCTGCTCCATTCAGAGACATTAACCCATATTACAGAGTCATTTAGGAGGGGCTTTTGTAGTCACTTTTCAAAGGTGTTTCTCTCTCTCAGTAAGAGCCTCTCTTTACCTCCTCAGTCCTTGAGATCAGGAATTGGTCAAAGTTGGGACCTAAATGACTGGTTCGAAGGAAAGCTCTTACTACTTACAGGTAGAGAAGGAAGAAGTGGATACCTCAAAACAGGTAAATTGGAAAGGAGACTCTTTAGTTTTAGCTCTTCCAGGAACTCGCTGAGTGACTTCAGGCAAGTCCTTCTTTCCTTTCTCTAAACCTCAGTTTCCAGTTCTGTGAAATGAAGATCCTGGACCACTTAACCAATAAAAATAACTCCTGCTTGGATTTTCTTTGGTTTAAACTCGGTCTACGGCAAAGGAAAAGTCTATAGGCCAATGAGAAGTAAAGCTGGTGGTGGGCGGTTTCCAGAGTCGGAGTCTCCTGGCTGCTCCCATTACACCCCTCTTGCTTGTTTCAGTGGAAGCAAGCAACCAACCTCCCTAACAAGTTTGCCTGGGGCTTTATCCAGGAAGCCCAAGGCCTAAAGTTGCCCTCTCCTTTGCTTAGACAAGGGACCTAAATGAATTCCTAATATAACTCTCTGGCACCCTGTCAAAGGAAATGGGGCCACCATTTCCGAATATTCATCACTTCATACTCAAGAGATCACCGAGATGGTCGGCCCCATGCATTGTTCCACACAACAGTCGGTGGGGAGCTTCCTGCCTTCAGTTCAAGGCCACTACTTGCTTTGTTTGTGTCTGTTTCTCTGGTTCCTTCACAGCTAAAGGAAGCAGACACTGTCCTAGAAGGGCAGCTCCCCAACTGGGCCCTGGCAGACAGTCTGAAGGAAGACTAGAATCCTTCAATGCCCCAGCATAACAGGAACAATTATTCACATTCATATCTACAGTGTTTTCAGTTCTACAAACAATACAGCTCTATGAAGTAGGTGGTATGGTGCTTCATTTTACAGATGAGCAAACTGAGGCCCAAGGGGATGACATGACTGAGGTAATTAGGATCGGGGCAGGGATCTGTATGGTGCACACAGGGTAAGTCCAAATTTAGTCTCTGTGTCCCTGGGCAAGTCACTCAGTCTGCCTCAGTTTCCTCATTTGTAAAATAGGGATAATAAGTAGCACGTGCCTCCCAGGGCTGCCACAAGGATAAAATGACAACATTTGTAAAGTAGCCAAACTTGAGCCAAACTTAAGGCGGTATATAAATATGAGCTTTTAATACTGCTATCGTTTTTATAAATATTAATTACCCAGATCTTTATAGGCTCAGGCTAGGTGTGGAGGCAAGCTTTGGCCATTCCTGTGGGGCTTTGCTACACTCCCTAGCACAGATAACACTCACTCTAGTGAGGGGAAAAAGGAAGGAGGGATCCAGTGGCTCCCTTTAGGGCAGGGGTACAGAGAGTGGCACCCAGGACCCTTTTCCTGGCAGGATTTCAGTATTTTTTACAACTCAGACTTCTCTCCTACAAGGGAGACCCCTCTTCTCCATAAATGGCCGTACCTTCAAGAAAGGGGCAAAGAGCGGGGCTTCCAAATGCTCCAGTGAGGAATGTTGTTCTTTATCCCACAGAAAGAGGGCAGAATGTTCCCCCTCCTCTAGAATCCACCTCCCGCCCCCCCCACAAAACTATATATACATCCAGCAATCCAATCTGTTTCCATGCCAGCCTCCTCTTGGCGGCTTTACTTCCTGTAAGGGGCAGGTGGGCAGCCAGCCATCGGGCCTCCTTGGAGAAATAGGGCAGCCAGAGTGGGGAGTTTCCAGTTGCTAAAACATCCTCAGAGACAAAAATCAAGTTCCAGGGAGAGAGAGTCTACCCCGAGAGGCGCTAGGGCAGCAGAGAGGGCACCCAGCAGTCCCCAGGGCACAATGAAAGCAGGACTCCAGTCTCCATGGTCCCCTAGGTTGGGTGAGTCTGCCCAGCTGGTGGCTTGGGGAGTTCAGGAGGCAATGGCTCCTTTCCAATGGGCCAAGCCTGGGGGATGACAGTGATGGCAGACAGGGGACTTAACTCCAGGACCCCTCTCACTAAGAGTTTCAGCCACAGGAAGAGGACTGGGCCGCTGTTCCCCATCTCCTGTCCATCCTCTCCCCTCATTTTCAGAAGAACCCCCACAAGGAGCATTTATTGAGCCTGAAGGTGCCAGGCTGCTTTGTGGTGTTGGATCCTGCAAAGCAGATTAAGCTGGTGTGGCTCCTTCTCCACCCAACAAGGTCGGAGGCAAAGGGAGTGCGCCAGGAAGGAAGCAAAGGGAAGCTCAGTTTCCAAACATACAAAGAGGGTTGGACTAGACCCCCTCGTAGGGCCCCACCCACCTGAAACCTTATGGTAGTATGAAACAGACCCACAGTGTAGTAGGGAGACCAGGATGGAGAAAAAAGGGGCAGAAGCTCAGTGAGCAGCGGGGGCAGCCGTCTGGGAGGCCAGTGCCCAGAGTTATCAGCTCTCTACAATGTGATTTGCCCAGCCAAGACTAGGGGCAGGAATGGAACAAATTCCGCATTCCACTGGGCCAAAAGAGCCTGCTATGGGAGTAGGTGTTTAATAAGCATGCATAAATAAAATTAATTAAAATTAAATATAAATTAAATAAACATGAAGATAAATGGTTAATAAAGATTGATTCCTATTGGACTAATTTTTTTTTTTTTAAATGACCAAGAAGGATGCATGCTAGAGAGGTGAGTGGCCTTAGACTAGTGTGGTCCTAGCAAAGAGACAGCCCATTCTATCTTTGGGGACTGCCGCTAAAGTGATTTCCCTCACGTGCAGATCTGACCTCCTTGGTCCCCTACTCAATAAATCTCCAATGGGTCCCTATTACCTTTAAGTACAAATAGAAGCTCCTCTATTTAGCTTTTAAAGGGGCAGCTTCCCTGGCAAAGTGCTGGGCCCAAAGGCAAGAAAACTCATCTTCCTGAGTTCAAATCTGGCTTTAGACACTTCCAAAAAAAAGCTATGTAAGCCTGGGCAAGTCAGTTTCTTCACCTTGAAATGGCAAACCACTCCATCATCTTTGCCAAGAAAACTCCAAATGAGGTCATGAAGACTCTGAAAACAACTGAATTTAGCCCTTAATTTTAAAACCCTTAATGACCTGGTCCCAACCTACTTTTCCCACATTATTATATATTATTCTCCTTTCTTGTACTCTATAGTCTAGCCAAACTGGGCCACCTTTTTGTTCTTCACAAACTATCTTCCATCCCCCATCTCTGAGTCCCAATCTTTGGTATGTACCCACCTTATTTCCATCAAAATGTTGATCAAGAAATATCTTCTCTATCTAGCTTTTTCTGAATCATCCTCCCCTGCCCCTTACATGCTACTACTCTTCCCACAAAAAAATTGCATATGTGCTTCCCCCCAAAGAATGAAAGGTTCCTTGAGGGCAGGAATTTTTTCTATTTTTCTATTTTCTATTTGTCTTTGAATTCCTAGTGCAGTAGCCAATTAATACAGGCTTGTGGATGGATTTGATCTCTCCCTTTCCCCAGAACACTAGTGTCCTGGAGGGTTTGGGTCTTTGATCTCAGTGGGAGGTTAAGAGGCTGTCTCAGAGAAGCCAGCTCTCAGAGGACAATAGTTTTGAAATCCTGGCTGGCCCAGCCCCCTTCCCTTTGTTTCTTCCCTTTTTGGGCGCCTTCTCCTTCCAGTATCTTCCCTATTTTCTCCTTAAGCAGCCATGTCTGAGCTCCCAGCCCACTGAAGCACTAGATGTCATTTCATTTCCTCATTAAAAGTAGGCTCAGGTTTATTGGGCTACAAGGTCCCTCAGAACAGAGACATCAGGGGCAATCTGAGTAAAACTCAGATAGAAGCAGGGTCCGCTATCTCAGGTACCAGGCCCCCTCTGCAGCCCAATCTGATCTTGTGTGTGACACTTGTTCTGGTCCAAATCCAAAATCTCAGCAATGGCGATGACCTGGGAGTGGGTGGAGGGAGGGGCCAGGCCAAGGTCACGGGGAATTAATGGCAGAGACACATCTACAGCCAGAGCCTCCTATCCTGAGCCTTCAGTTCCCAGGCCTGGGGCAAGTCCGTTGGGCTACGCTGGGGACCAGCATTTGTGTCTCCGCTCTCCTGGGAAGTGGGAAAAAGGTCTGGGCTCAGAGTCAGGAAAGTTAAGCTTGAGCTCTTGCCCTGATGAGCTCTGTGGGCACGGCTACCCACTGGGCCTCAGTCTCCTGCTCTGTAGAATGGACTATTCCTAGAATATGGCAGCAAAGAACTGAGCACAAAACTAGGCGCCCACTGAGTGGGGAGCAGCTAATGCAGATGGGTCAGTGGTGGGTGCATGTAATGAACGGTTAGTGGGTCGTATGAACTAGGGGATATGGAGAATGCAGACCTAAGAAAACTACCCAGTGACTACAGTGTAAACAGAAGGAACCACAACAACACAAATATAGCCAAACGCCGGATGATTATGCCGACCAACCCGCCTCAGAGAAGAGCATCTCCATTTTTTCCAAGAGGTCTCTATGCTGTATCCTGCATGTATAATAGACACTGTTTAAGTATTTATTTGTTTTGTTGAATTCTTTTTTCAAGGGGAATTGGGAGAGGTTCCTAAGCTGCGATGTTAAAAGAAAAGATCAATTAAAAAAAGTTTTTAAAATCTTATCGTGATAGAGAAATGGAAGACATGATTACTTAGAACAAAGGTTTGTCTCTTCCCTAGTGTCTGGCAGAACATAGCAGGTGCTTAATAAATGCATGAAGATTATGACCAGTCCCATTCCCTTCTGAGCTTCAGGGAAGGCGTGCAGACATTCCCCCCCCACCCCCAACTCTTACCAAAAGTTATGTCATCCCTGTCTCTCAGCATCAGCCCCACCCCCTAGGCTGAGAGCACGCTGCTCAAAACCACTGGCCAGCCCTGCCCCGGAAGCGACAGCAAAAAATTTAGTAAGAAAAAGGAAACCTTAGAGGGGCCCAGGAACCCTGCTGAAAAGCAGCCCAAGCCTCAACACCTGCAGCAAGGGCTGGGACCAGTGTTCTGCCAGTGTAAGAGCCAGGGGGCCTGGGGATGCAGAGCTCCTGGGCCCAGCTTTGCAGGCCATGAGAAAACTGGGTAGCCCCCTCTGAGGGTGTTCTAAGCAGCTCCAGGAACGGGGGGGGGGGGGGGGGTGGGAAAGGGGGGCACTCCTGGGACGCCTCAGCCTGAGAGCGTCTGCTGGAACGGTCAGGCCAAGGGTCCCGGGCAGCCACAGACCCTAGCAGCGGCAACAGCAGGGTCCCACCCAGGCCATTGGGACCTCAAAAAGGGGGAGAACATGGTCCATGGGAGTAGCTCAAAGGATAAGGAGTCAGAAGACTTGGGTTCAAATTTCAGTTTCATAGCTATGTGACCTAGGACAAATCATGACTCGTCTCTAAGAGTCTTAAGATGGCAAAAATCTCTATGACTGCTTTCATTTCAAAAATCCTGCCATTAAAAATACTTAATCCGTAGAAAGACCTGGGCCCAGTTACGCCCAAGGAGACGCCGGGCCCAGTTACGTCTGAGGAGACGCCGGGCCCAACCGCCAGCTCTCTGCCCACTGGGGGTCCCCATCCCTGCGACAGCTTTAGAATGGGGATCGAGTGCAGACAGGACGATGGAGGTGGGCAAGGGACCCTGCACTGGGATCAGAAAACTGGCCGCCACTTACTCCTCCCAAGATCCCAGCCCCTCATTCCCTGTTCTCTCAGTTCTCTCATCTGTAAAACGGGGGCAGATATTGGGCTGCGGTGAGTGAGGCTCCAGGGCGATGTTAGCAATGATGTCAAACGCGACATCTTTGCCAGCTCTACCTGCTTATGGACCCGTTACTTCAGACCCTTCCTCTCTGGGCCCATTAAGTCACTCACTTGAACTTAGGACAGAGGGATTCTCACTGATGGGGAAAGAGACCTTACACACTGGGAGCTTCATCACAGCCCCACACAGGACACTTAAAAATAACCTCGGGGAGTTGTTGGGGGGATAGGCTTTGTAAACCTTAAACAAGTCACAGGAATTTGCATATGCATGTAAAACCCTGACTCATCTACAATCACAAGCTATTCTTACCCAGCTCTCCGTACTTCTAAGAATTACCCTCTCCATCCCTCTCCCCTCGTTCCCAGGAGGGAACAGGGCCCGAACGCCTCGGTCCGGGGGCCTCTCGGCTCAGCCTGCTGTGTGACCTCAGAAGGAAGGAAGGAGGAATGCAAGAGTTCTTGGGAAACATCCAGAGCAGAATCAGGAGCTGCAGCCAGCAGCCAGGTGGGCAGGCTGACGGGCCAAGCTGGCTGAGGCAGGAGCCCAGGAGTCTGACTTCCCCAGCCCCGCCCCGCAGGAGCTCCTGGGGCACCTGGCAGGCCTGGGAGGCACAAGAATCACAAGTCCAGCAGAGGCTGGGAGGCACTCAAAATCTCTGGGTGCAAAGGGGCATTTAGCCCGGCCACCAGACCTTCCAGCCTGGGAAGCAGAGGCCCACGGTCTGCAGATGACTCGGGAGCCCACCCAGTGAGGCAGATCTGGGAAGTCGGGAGGCCTTCCTGCCGCAGTCCGGGGAAGCTTCAATAAATAAAGCCCAGCTCAGATGCCATTCTCAGCAATTCAGTCCGTGCCAGCCTGGGCTCTGGAGCCTTATCCAATAATCTGAACACTACTGGTCTTGGGCCTGGGGAAAAGGGGGTGGAGGAGGAACTTGTCCCCACAGAGGTGCTGGTATCCCAATGGGTAGCAGAGTTTTTAAGGGCTGGCCTTCTGTCAGGCAGATACAGCCAGCGGGCACGGCGGACCGCGTCCTTCCCAAGGCCTCTGCCCACTTTCTGCCAGCTTATCACCCATGCCCCTCCCCATAGAGCCCCCCTTGCCCAGGCCCGCAGCAAAGGGAGCCCCAGAGCAGCCCAGCACCTGCCGCTTCAGAAAGGGGGGAGGAGAAATCGTGCCCCACGCCAGACACCATGAGAGAGTCTTTGTTGTCCCCCTGTTGGTCTGGGGGGAAAGAGAGCCGGCCTCCAGCGGGTGGCCCCAGCTCCCGGGCCTGCCCACCCTGCCTCCCCTAGTGTAAATGGCCTGGGGATTTAAGAATACCTTCATCAGTCCCCCCAAGCACGTGGGAGAAGGGGATGGACAACAGAACTGGGAACCAAGGCCGTTCTAATCCTGCATCCTCTCCTAGATTAGGCCCTGGCTTTCCCGAAACCCCTTCCTTCCTTGGGCCTCAGTCTCCTCTGCTGTAAAGCAACAGGGCTGAACTAGATATGGAAGTACTGCCCTCCATCACCGAGGTGGGATTCCCAGCGATGCAGGGGTGGCCTGGGCCATCCCCCACCACCAGGAAGCAGGTCAGGAGAAACCCAGACCCGAGAAAGCGTCTCTGACCTGACATGGAGACCTGGGCGGGCAGGAGACTGAGGTTCCAGCGGGGGCCATGGAAACAGGTGTGCTGCCATTCTCCCCCCAGCCTGGGGAACCGGCCCAGGGCTCCCCCGCTTTCCCTGCAGAGCAGGTGGCTGGGGTGATTGTTGCAAGCACTGCCAGACTCATAACGTAGAGAGGTCGGCTTTGCTGAACTGGGGTTTTTTCCCCCTGATTTTTTTTTTAAACAAACCAAAAAAAAAAAAAAAAAAAAAACCCAAAAAGGATAGAGGAGAATATATTCAGAAACAGGTAATATAAAAATAGAAGCTATCAATAACCACTATTTTAAGGTCAAAGCCCAGTTTCTCCTGTCTCAAGCCCAGCATTTTTCTCACTACACCACAATGCCACAGAATAGCTTTAACTAAGGCAGAAGATGAAATGAGGTGAGGTGGTGAGGGGGTTGGGGAGGAAGGAGGAGAAGGAAGGGGGAGAGGAGGGGCCTGAACTCATCTAGAGAGAACAAGTGGAGTAGAATCTGACTCGTTCAGCCATGGAAGCCGTATCAAGCAGGTTTGAGCGAAAGCGTGAGAGGAGCTCTGAGAGAAAGGATCTTGGCCATTATGTGGGCCCTGAATCATTGCTAGCTAGGGACTTCTTACAGGATGGGAAGTCATCCCCCTCCAATGGGGGAGGGGAGAGGATGTTGACAATGTCTCTTAAACCTCCCGACTTCAGTTATGGTCAGATCCCGCCCTCTTGCTAGGAGGCATCAGAGAGAACATCCCAGGGCCACCTGGCAGGCCGGCTGGCCTTCAGGCTTCCTCCACAACCTAACCAGTTGCTCCCAGAACAGCCCAAACCCAGAGGCTCTCAGACTGGATTGGGGCCGGCGTTGCAAGCCTGAGTGGGCCGGGTGGGGAGGCAGGGCTGGGGCTTCTTGGAGGCTGCAGGCCCCCCGCAGCTGTGGTCCTGCCCACTCACTTTTCTCCCTGGCCCTTCCGAGCCTCTACAAGGCAGGTACTGCCGAGGGGGGCCACCTCCCAGCACCTCGACTGCTAGAGCTCCTCACAAGCAGACGTGGGAATTGTCGTTGTTGCTGTTTGCCCAGGAAGTCCCCGCGGGCCCCAGCAGCCCCCAGCAGCCCCAGGCACCTCTTCCCAGCCGCTCACAAAGCCCAAGCAGACAAAGGCGGCTGCCAGGCCGTCTTCCCCCTTCTTTAGCCTCCCCTCCCAGCAGAGAGAGGCCAGACAGGGACTAGGCCTCCTGGAGACAAAGCCCTATTAAGGGGGAGGGGAAGAAAGGCTTCTTTCTGGCCCAGCATCTCAATGCCTGTTGCTAGCCTGGACCCATTCAAGTTCTAATGAGCTGGCTGCCCGGGAGGGAGGGGCAGCGGGAGGGGGCCCGGCCCGCTCGGCGCTTAAGGGGCCAGCACCCATCCCAGGAGGCCGGCTTCTGCTCTGGTGGCCACACACCAAGCAGGCCTGTCCCAGGGCCCCGCTGCCCACCCGGGGCAGTGCGAAGGAGGGACAGCGGATGGAGGTCCTTCCCAGGCAGAATTCACAGCAACCCAACTCGGACCTAAACATGGGCATCCTGAATGGCCAGGGCTCTGCCCCATTACCACCCCCCCCAAGGCACTCTGGTTCAGAACCAATCTGGCAGTGCCTCTAAGTGCCCAGGATTCCCCCCCCTTTCCCTAGCATAGTTGGGGCTCACTTTCACCACAAATCCCAGAGAGGCATCTGACTGCCCTGGAAAAGAACCCAGGATTCAGCCCCCTGGTTCTGCACTTTGTTCCCCCTGTTAGAGGGCCAACTTCCCCTCCAAATTCCCAGCTGCAGGCTTTGGCCCCTGAAACCTTGTGATTCTAATGATCAAACCACAGAAGCTGGGAAAGCCCCTTGATCTCCTAGCATCTCAGCTTCCTCATGGGTAAATCAGCAGGGTCCCACTGGATAGTCTCTGGCAGGGACACTCCCACGGAGCCCTCTCTCATTGGCCCAGCCATCGGCCACCCCACCCCAGGGCCCAAGGTCCCTGCAATGAAGGAGCCAGAGATTGCCTTCTGAGCTTACAAATGTCCCTTGGCAAATTTATTGGTGAACATCACTGGGAAAAAACCAGGCTGGCAATGGCACAGCACATTTATAACCCACTTAGGGCATCATTACAGCCAGTAATTCTGCTTTCATGGCACCATTTCCCCAGATAACAGGCAGGCAGTTCCCACTGGAGGGCCAGCCGCCGCCTCCAGGGATCCCCAGCGCACCTTGGTGAGCTAAGCAGCAGCATCCTGAGCCTGGGACGCCAAAGCTGGTGTCCATCCCCAGCCTGTGGACTCTGCAGGCCCAGGCTCCTTTTCTAGAGAGCATATGGGCAGCCCACCATTATTTATTCTCGTCTTAGATCTCCCTTCATAGGATCCAAGTTACAATGCGTTGGAGATCATCTAATAAACCCTTAGTTTTATAAAGAAAATGAAGTCCATCAGGGATAGGTGGCGGGATTAAGGTCATCCAGAGAGTAAATAACCCAAGTGAGAACTAGAGCGGACTGCAGAGGGTGGCTGTCTAAGCCAACCCACACAACACAGGAATCCCACCGTAGGAGGGATCAATCCTGGTTCCCGCACTTACTGGAACCTGTAGGACTTTGGGCAGGTCACTCTCCTCCCTCTGGACCCCCACTTCTCCCACTTCTCCTTCCATACAGTTAGGGTAGGTTGGGCCACATTATCCTAAATCCTGTAACAGGGGAAGTAAAAGCACACAAGTAATTCTGATACAAGAAAGAGTACAAAGACAAGGACCAAATAGAATGCCATGAGTCTGGTGAAGGTGAGAAGTCACCATCTTCTGAACATCCTTCAAAGACCTTCTCAAGGGTCACCCTTCCCAGGAAGCCTTGGGCCTCTGAATTAGTGTGTACCAAGTCCTTCCTCAGGATAACATCTCTCAAGAGATTATCTCTTGTTTTTAGTTGTGGGGGGTTTGGGAGGAGGAAAGAAAGGGAAAAGGAGAGATATTAATCTTGTCTTTTTAGCTCTGGATAGATATTACATATACCTTGTGGGCATAACAGAAAAAAGGAATGTACAATCTGCTTTGAGCATTACTATCTGGGGTGATGAATACAGTGACCTTAGCCAGAACTTCTCTGGGCCTCAGTTTCCTACTCTGTAAGGCTAAAAATTCAATAATTTCCATAGAAGTTTCAGAGGTAACCACAGGTCCAAGCCTGAACCCTATGGGCACATATGAGGGCCTCAGCAGAGACTCAATCCTAATTGTGGAATTGGGAGCTGGAGAGAAAATTGTATGGGATGCTGTCTAGTATAAAATGTGGCAGTGGTACCTCCTCTCTATAAGCCTTGGAATTTGGTGGCTGGAGAGGGGGGTCCACTAGGTGCCAGGCTGGGGAGAGGATTGGGAATCTGCAAAGCAGAGTTCTAGACTCTCCTCCTCCACTCACTGTATCCTCCTGGGTAAGTCCCTTTCTTTCGCTCAGTTTCAGCTTGACAGAGCTGGGGCTTTGTCTAAGGGCTTTCAGAATTGTCTTAATTTTAGAACCTGGAAAGTTGGAGCTGGAAGGGACCCCGAGACACTTTCCTCACACAAGCCCCCATTTCACAGGTGAGGAAAGTGAAATTCAGAGATAATGCTGAACTCCAGGAGACACAATTAGTCAGGGGGTGAAGGATGGAGAGGGGGTCAGCCCCAGGTCTTTCTACTTTGCTATTATTCCAGCCTTTCCAGCTCTGAGCCCAGGGACTCCCAGAAGCCCAAGCTCAGGGAGAACATTATAGCCTGAGCAGAATCCCTAAGCATTACAGGCCTATTGGGAGCAGGGGCCTGCCATCCCTAGAGGGGATACAAGATGCAACAAGACAAAATCCCCCAGCTTAGGGACCCATCTCTTATCTCCCCAGCAATTTCCCCAAAGAAAAGGAGCAGCCTTCCAGTTTTAAGACAGCTCAGCCCTTTCTTCCCTTTCCTGCCTCAGACTATAAAAGGGGACAAAGGGTAATGGAGGACGCCCCACCAAGAGCTAAGCACTTATATTCCTCTCCCCCTCCTTAGCCACCCACAGGGGAGAACACACAGTAGGGTCAGAAGTAACCCCCCCCTCCCCAAGCCGGTCTCTCTTCCCCTCCCCCAAAGTCATAGGGCCTCTACAAACTGGTGGAGGTTATTGAAATGCAAACTAGCAGAGAAGCCAGCCAGGGTTACATTTGCATCTTCTTTACTACAATTCCTCCCCACCCAGGGTAGAGAAATGGGGCCTCCACTCTGGGGCTCATGGATTTCAGAGCTCAAGTAGTGATCTTAAGGGGTCAAATAAATGAGAGCTCAGGGCCAAAGGATAGTTTCCATCAGAGTCCGGGCTCCTCCCTTCATTTTATCTACCTTATTATCATCACCATAATAGCTAACATTTATGCAGCACCTACTATGTGCCAGGCACTTTACAGATATTAACTCTTTTGATCCTCATAATGACCTAGGGAGGTAGGAGCATCATTATTATCTCCATTTTACAGATAAGGAACCTGAGGCAGACAGGGGTAAATGATCCATGTGAGATCTTCACCTTTCTTGGGGGGAGGGGAGGAGATACAAAGGTGAAACACTAATGAGTGACTGGCTGGATTTGAACTCAGATCTTCCTGCCTTCAGACCCAGAGCTCTATCCCCTGGAGCCACTTCGATGCCTTCAGACACTGTTAGAACATCACGGTTCTACCTTCTTCTACCAACAATTTAAGGTGTGACCTATATCCTAGGGAAAGGGCTTGGGCTAGGAGGCAGTGGGGTATCGGAAAGAGATGTTTGAAGTATAAAGATCTGGGGTCAAACTCAGCTTGGACACTTAGGACCTCTGTCTGACTGGACAAGGCTCTCAACCTCTGGAACTCAGTTTCCTCATCTGCAAAGTGAATCTTTCCAACTCTAAAGCACCGATTCTATAATTGCTAACTCTCCCAATTCTGCCATCCTAAAGTCCCTTCGAGTCTGACATTCTATATTCTGAGGTCTCTTCCAACTCAAATGAAAGCTGAGCCTCTAAGTCAAATAACAGAAGACAATACTTCCTGTGCTTCATCATCAACAAACATGAAGTAAGATGCTACATGTACCCATTCCTCTTCCTCTCTCGGCAGGGCTAATTCAAGAGAATCAATTCAACACACATTCAAAAAGCGCCCACTGTGTGTACTGCCTACCACCAGGTTCAGGAGGTAGAAGCAAAGCTGGAAGAAACTGCGTGGCACTGCCAACTCCATTTTCTTTCACTGCCAGTGAGGAAAGCCAGGCCCATTCCTGGCCCCCCACTCCCTTCTTCAATCAATCAAAATATATTTATGAAGCTCCCGCTACTTTGACCTTACTAGGCCTCCAACATACAAAGACAAAGAGGAAACAACCTTGCTTTCAAGGAGCCTACAGTTCAGATGGAGGAAGGTGAAGACAGTGGGAACTTTGGAGAAGTATCCTTGAAACAAGGTGTTAACAATGGAATTGATGAGGTAATGGTTCTCTAGTTCACATATATACTTAGTATGGCAATATAATGATTCTCTAAGTTCACACATAATCAATGAAATAAAGGTCAGGGAGGGTGTGATCACCCTTTTTTTTTTTGTGTGTGTGTGTTTTCACCTCTCTTCCTGAGAAGTCAGGGAAGGTGTGACCACCTGTGTTCTAAAACAAAAGAAAGCGGGAGATGTAGAGGGATGGAGCTCTGGAGAAGTATCCTTGAAACAAAACGTTTACTCAGAAGAACTGATGAGATGATGATTCTTTAGTTCACATATATACTTGGTACAGTGATGTAATGGTTCTCCAATTCACACATAATCAGTATGCTGTAATTACAATAAGGTATATAAGGGCTAAGAAGGATTACTAAGATCGACATTCTATCTTTGACCAGCCTCATGGTGGCTCTCATGCCTCCTGCACTAAGATCAAGACCGGGCCAGCAAAAAGAATCTAGACTCTATTCTTGACCATTCTCGTGGTGTCTCTCCTGCTGAGACCAAGGCCCTTCCGGAGGACCTCTCAGAAAGCTAGCCTGAACATTACAGGAAGGGGAAGAAAAAAATATGTACAAGTACAGAACCCGTACTAGGTGTCAGCCAGTTGGTGGAGATGACTTAAGACTTGAGTAGAAGGTGGCCCCTGAGCTGAGCCTTACAGGAAACTCAGGATTGTGTGGGCAGAGCAAACCTTTGGAACGGGAGTTCCTAGATAGGAAAAAGGCCAATATGACTGAGGAATAAGGTTGGAGGGGGAGGCTGGGACCAGGCTGAAATGTCAAAAGATTGAGAATATATCTGCTCCTAGAGATGGTGGGGCTGGTAGTAGTAGTAATAATAATAACAAATAAACTTTATATGGCACATATACATATACTTCCATATACATCAATACACACACATACCCTCTCTTAGTTGACACAATCCCATGATTGTTATTTTCACTTTATAGATGAGGAAACTGAGGCAGACGGTAGTTAAGGAATTTGCCCAGAGGTCAAATAGTTAGTGAATGTCAGAAACAAGATCTTCCTGGCTCCCACTTCAGCTATGTTCTCTGTCTCTTACCTGCCTGGGGATCCACTGAGATTTATCAAGCCAGAGTGACATGGTCACACAGGTGGTTTATGACAATCATTTGGGCTGCATGGAAGGAAGAGAAGTAAACAGACCCTATTGTGCAGAGAGGAAGGAAGACTGTATCCCTGACAGTGTGGGACTGCCATCTATGATGAGCTTGGGCAAGTCACTTCCCCATTCTAGGTGATATTTGTGTTTCTCCTCTCTGGAATGAGGTGATTGAACTAGAGAGGGTCCCTTCCAGCTCTAAATCTTATGAAGGCAGATGAAATACTTGGGGAAGAGGCCCAGTACCTTTTTCCTATAGGTTGATTGAATTCTGGGAGAGGAGGTAATCCCTAATACTCAGAGGAGCTAAGTTAGCCCAGGCAAGAGATGCTGGGAATATCAATCCTTTATCCTGAACAGAAATATTGAAGAGAAGAGACCAGGAGAAACTGAAGGAAAGCTGTGAAATGGAGCCACTTTTCAGGCTCAGGCCTGGGTTTTCCCAAGTCTCCTCCTCCCCAAATGTTTGGGACTCAAAGGACTTTCCTGTCTTCATCTAAAAATAACTTGGGGCACTGGGTGAAGTGGGGAATGGTAAAGGAAGCTCACAAGACTGGAACTGGAGAACAAGAACACTCTATGGCAGATGGGGGAGAAAAGAGGAATAGAAACGAGGGCTGTGTGTTCTGCTGCAGAGTTCAGGCTCCAAAAACCGTAATCCTCCCAGACACAGGGGAGATCACATCTTTGGTTCTCTTCCCTTCCCCTCCTCCCCTAATCCTTCTGCTGATTCACAATCAGGAGAGTGATGGGAATGGTGACAGAGGTCAGTAGCCCCAGAGGGTGGCCCTGATGCTTAGAAAGCTGAGTCTGTTGAAGGATGTCCATAGGATTCTTAACTGGAAGGGTCCTTTGAAATCCATCCAGTTCATTCCCTTCATTTTACAAAAAAGGAAACTTAAGAGAGGAAGGAATTTACTTAGAATTACACAACTTGTAAACAGCAGTTGGGATTTGAACCTTGGCACTACTTCCAAATCTAGGACAACAGAGGCTCCTTCCCCCAAAGGATCTCATTTTGAATCTTTCCAACTATCCAGTGAGGGAGTTGGGCAGGTCTGCAGGCCTCATTTTACAAATGGCTAAGTGATATTCCCAGGTCACTGTGGGGAAGTCAGTGCCAGGGTTTCAGTACAGGTCTCCTGATGATAAATCCAACATTTCTCTCCACCATGCTCAGGAAGGGGGACAGAAAAATGGGCAGGACTCAGACAAAACAGCTTCTGGGACATTAACTCCCATCCCACCTCCATATCCCTAAATCTTGCCCATTACCGCCCTTCCCTACACTCTATCTCTGATTGAATACCCAGAGACCCACTGGCTTCGGACTCTCCATACACAGAGAGCATTAGTTGGAGAATGGCCAGTGATGACAGCCCCCATTTCTATAAGGGCTTTAAGGTTTAGAAAACACTTTTCTCACACCACTTTGGTGCCCAATTACAGATGAGGACATTCAGAAGCTCGGAGAGATGAAGGTATCTGTCCTAGGTCATACCACTAGTAAGTGATGGAGTGAGTCTCTTGCATTGCAGATAGTCTCCCATCTGAATCAAAGCAGCACAGGATTTGAAATCTGATGATCTGAGTTCAAATTATGCTTCTGTTTGTGAGTTTTTGGCCAAGTCCCTTCCACACTATGAGCCTTAGTCTCCTCCTCTCCCAAGTATTGGGGCTGGACTGGATAGATGTCTAATGTTCATTCCCATTCTAAATCTTATATTCTTCTAACTTCCAATCCTTACTCCCATGTGCATCCATAGAATAACTTCCCAAATCCAACCAGTACAGATTCCCTCCCCCACAAGCCTGGCAACCAAATGGAGGGGGGGTTAAAACCCAGCATCAAGGATGGATGGTGTAAGCCCTTTGGACCCTTAGCACTAGGAGCCTGAGCCCATCTCCTCCCCAACAGCTGTCTCTGGGAATCACTGCCCAGGCCAAGGGCTGAACAGGATTTCCAGGCATCAGGGATAGTTTTGAGAGCAAGGATTCCTGGGAAAGCAACTGCTGCAATTGACTGGGCACTGAATTTGAAGCCACAACACCTGGTTCAAATTCAGACCCTGCTATTTTTGTTGTAACCTTGGCCAAGTGATTAATCTCTC
Organism: Sarcophilus harrisii; assembly: GCF_902635505.1. Classification (NCBI taxonomy): domain Eukaryota; kingdom Metazoa; phylum Chordata; class Mammalia; order Dasyuromorphia; family Dasyuridae; genus Sarcophilus; species Sarcophilus harrisii. The sequence goes on from NC_045426.1 coordinate 83,489,755, forward strand.
TCAGCTTCAGCTCTAAAATGAGGGCATTGGGGAAGATGGTCTTTAGGTCTCTTTGCAGCCCTAAATCAATTTGATAAAAGAGCCAGGTTCTCTTTGGACCTTCACAGGTTGACTCTGTCCCCGATTCAAAATCATCTCCAAATATGGACCTGAACTCCTGCAACCATTTTAAGCTTTGGTAAAGTGTGTTAGCCAGAATCAAAGCAACAGAAACCGAGGTGAGGAGGGAGCCAGGACAGAGGGATACTGGCCTACCAGACACTTCCTAAAAATGGGCACTGGGATGGTATTATGTTCAAACAACATTATTAGCTACAGACCCTGCACACCAACTTAACCCAACTGAGCCTATTGTTTTGGGCGCTGGCTGCTGGCCAAAAGAGCTTTACAAAATTAAAAGGATTTTTTTTGAAAAAAAACCATGGAGCCAACAATGAACAAAGATGTCTTTCCCATCCTGGTTAATTCTTCAGAGAGCTATTAGGGAGTGCTTAGCTTGCTCAGGCACAATGCACGCCAATAATAACCCGCCATGATTATAGGAGGGCCCATTATTGTCACACAAATCTTAAATGTGCCCAACACAAACGGATGCTGAGGCCAAATGAGTGAACTTGAGTTTATAGCGAGAGCAGAGAGGACCACTCTCCTGGTAGAACTATGCAGATGACATCCAGGCCCATTTCAAGGGCTGCCCCATCTGAGTTAGTACCAGTACACCCTGTGACCCCAAATATATTACTCAATCTCTATGGGCCTTCATCAAAAATGGGAGTCAGGGTGAAAACTCCTCCTTCTAGGGTGCTGTAAGGTTCACAGTGGGCACTTGCCTTTCCCTCATGTGTGTAATGGGGCTATAATGGAGAGGCTCTCCCAGGTACCTCAGAGAAAGCATTCCTTGTTTGGGGTGGGGAGATGATTAAGCAGGTGCATCCTTCCTATTAAACCAGGCTCACCTATCACAGCACAGACTTCACCCACTCATCTTCTGAGAGGAGTCTATCCACCTGTGATTCATCCCAGTCAGCGCAACCCACAGCAGCACTAGCCAGATTGAAGCTTATGGGGAGGGGGGAACTCTCAAAACACAAGGGCAGATGGCCTCCATGATATTCCAGCGACAGGGAACGAACTGCTCTGTGTATGGCTCTCATATAGTATAAGAAGTTCCTTCTCTTCCTTCTTCCCTGAATTCCCCACCAGCAGGCCTGTGTTTCTGCAGAACTGGACTGGATGACCCTTCTAGGGGTGTCCCTTCTCTTTCCCATCCTTGAGGGACAAATGCCTCCTTTTAACTTCTACCCTCACCAACCCAGCACCATTTTCTCTCATTGTTATGGTCCAATTCCTGGTTAAAAACATTAACCCTCACCTTGTTATATTGTATTTCAATACTGTGCCCCATAACAGCCAATATTCACCCTCAGGGAGGCCCAGGTCTGATCTTGAACCCAAGAAAAGGGTTGCTTCCTATGGGCCTATTAAAGAACTCAGTCAAAAAGGGGGTGGGGAAAAACAATCACGCTTATAATAATTTTCCAGGGAACAGAAGCACATAATCACAGTCTCAGTCACACACAGTGTCAGAGTTTGAAGAGACCTCAGAACAAAGAACACAGAATGTCAACAATCAAAGGGTTATTGGGGCACAGATTATTCACACTAGAAGAGAGCTTAGAAATCATCTGGTCTATCTCCTTCATTTGATAGATTAAGAAACTTGAGGCCTTGGGAGGAGAAGTGACCAATCTACCCAGGGCCTGAACAGTGTCAGAAGAACCCAGCTCTCTCTATTTCCAGTCCAATGGACTTTCCCCTGCACCATGGAAACCTCACCTCACTCCCTGGCCAAGACTTCATCCTGCCCAGTTCATCTAGAGTAGTTTCCCATCTCTCCTAAATTCTTCCAAGAGTCCTCCAGCTAACTTCTGGTTTCCTGGGAGAGAGAATACTAATGAGACTCCACCTGTGGCTACCTTCTCTTTTCCATTCTCAATCCTGGGGACACAAGCTCTCTACTAACTTCTAGCTACCAGCCAGGCCTGAAGTGCAGTAGAGCCACTCCATTCAATTCAGGTGAAGATTTGCTCCAGGAAGAAAGAAGAGGGTGGACGATAAAAGTAAGTGCCTGCTGCTTTCCTGCCTAGCGGGCACACCTGTGCTTCCTGTTCATCACACACTTGCCTCCAGGGGTCCAATGTGGGCCGAGCTCTAATTTTCACTGAAAGGAGACTAGACTGTTTAAAAATATTTTTGCTAGGGACTTAAGGCAAAGAAAAAAAAACAAAGGTCTTTAATCCTTGCCAGACTGTTTTATCAGCTCTTGGGCAAGTTCCTTTCCTTCTGGGGACCTCAGGTTTCTCATCTGTTTAAAAAAATAAAAAGAGATTGGGATTGGGGGGGAGGGAGAATGGTAATATGTAAGGTCCCCTTATAACCTCTAAGGGGAAGAAAGGGGAAGTAGCATGTGTTTATTAAATGCTTTTTATGTGCTCAGCATTGTGCTAAGGGATTATTTCATCTAAATCTATGATACTGTAAATAATAATTAATAGGTCACATTTATATAGTGGTTACTATGTATCAGACTAAGTACTTTACAAATAACTCATCTGATCCTCTCAACAACCCCAGGAAGTAGGTTCTATTATTATTTCCCATGTACAAATAAGGAAATTGAGGCAAACGGAGGTTAAGTGGCTTGCCCAGAGTCTCTGAGCTAGTGAGTGTCTGGGACTGTATTTGAATTCAAGTCTTCCAGATTGCAGGCTTGGAGCTCTCTCTACTGAGCCACCCAGCTGATGGCTCTCAAGGTTTCATCTCCTTTCTTAACCAACAAATCCAGATTCTTCTCCAAACTGTAAACTGGAGGGAGGGGGAGCTTGAAAAGCCTTGCAGGTACAGGCCTGGTGCAGAGCCCACAGACTTCCCTTTCTTAAAGGCTGGATGCTTCAGCTCAGTGAGACTCTGAGAAGAGAGAAATCTTAAAGATTTTAACTAGATTTCTTCCAGGATCCTGTTTGGTGTAGTTCTCTCTAGCACTTCAGTTACTGATGTGTTTATCCTGTACCAAATTAGACTGTAAGTCCTTTGAGAGCAAAGGCTGTGCAATGGACACAGGACCTTACATCCTTGTTTTATACACCTTTGTAGTGGGAACACGCTGAGAACCCAGTGGAAATTACCTTCTCATTTATAAAGAGCACTGGCCTTGAGGTCAGGAATCTTGGATTCAAATCCTAATGACTAACACTTTGATGAGTTGTGAAACCTTAGGGATTCTCCTCTGATAAAACAGGGTACTTGCAACACCTATTTAGGACCAGAACAAGGGAAGATTGTAAGCACCTTGAGAGCAGGGAAAAGTATCCCTGACACCTGACAGAGTGCCTTGCAATAAGAAGCCCTTAATAAATGTTTACTGAAGTAAAGCATTTATTTACTATGTACTTAAAAAAAAATAGTGAGACATGGTGGCAAATACTCTAGATTCAGGGCAAACCTGAGTGCTGATCCCAGAGACAACATTTATTATGCCAGGTGACCACAGGCCTTAGATTAGGGTTCCTCATTTGTAAGATGGGACTAATAATCCTTATAAAGGTTTGCTATAGGGAAAACATTTTGTAAATGTTAAAAGCACTAGAGAAATGACAGTTCTTTATCAATGTTCCTGAAAAAAATGCACCCACAGAAGGATCCATCAGGAAGGGTGATCTGGGCCCCAAAGGCAGACACATAGGATAGAAAGTGGCTGGCACTGCCAGGGAGAGAGGGAAAGAAAGGAACAAGAGCCACAGAAATGGATAAAGGAGAAAGCTTTGGGAAAGGCTTCCCAGGACAGAGGATACGTTGAATACTGTGCTCTGCTCTTTTCCTTCCTCTGGGCTTCCCCTCCTCCCCTGCCCCCACCAAGGCCAAGTTCCACTAGAAGCCGGACAAGGAAGGTCTTCTCTGACTGGTCCAGCTGCTTCCTCAACCCCCCACACCCACCCCAAACCAGTCAGGGGGAAACTCGGAGTAAGACTCCCAGTACCAGTCCTCTGACAATAAAATCTTTCAACAGGGTAAGGGCACTTCAGCCTTTGGGGAGCCAACACAGGCACACAGGCAGATCCCTTCCATCAAAGCCACCTTAAAAACCAACTCTACAAATGACACTCTGGAGACATCAAAATACAGATCAGGTTTCTGCTAACCCAGAGGTCACATCCAAACCTGAGGGCCAATCGAAGCTTACAAAGAGACTGACTGCCAAGAAGACCGCCCCGTGCTGTCCCACACTCTGCTATCACATTCTCGGCTGCTTGTTTCCTCCTGCCAACCAGGAAGCTGTTCCTCTCTCAGAAACTTTTAAGAACCCAAGGACCATAAAAGCGTTCCTCCCACCCTGGACACACTGCTGGACACAGCACAGTATGTCAGGCCAAGAATAAAGCAGGGCTTGGGAGGAGGGTGGGCGGCAGACCTGGGCTCTGCAAAGCCCTTCACCACCATTCAGTTGCCATCTTGAAAAAGTGCTTATCCCAAAGCCTCCCTGGTCAGTCATTCTCTCTGAAAGCCACAGGCGATGCCAGGATCCTTAAACCCACAAGTCCAATGAATGGCTTTGCTGGAGGTGAACATAGAGCTGTAATTACCCTAAAACTGATGCATGTGCCCAGAAATTACCACCTCTAATAGCACCTCTAATTAGTCACCATCTAGAAGAAAGGATGGATGCTGCCAGCCTGCAGCTCTCCCATCTTCCGCTGTGAAAAACAGTCTCATTTTACAACCATCTGAAGGGGAGCCCAAAACCATTTCTGGCTTCAAACAAGGGGAATAAGATATCTCAAGACTTCAGCACTATTTACACTTACTTGAACAGCTGCTAATTAAAAAAATTTAATAAGAAAAAAAATCCAGTTTATTCCTGCTTTAAAAAATCTCAGGGGGGGCAGATCAGAAGACAGGTAGCCCAGCCCAGCATTGTGGGTTGAGAATCCCCAAATTAGCCTTCCACCCTCTCCTCCTAACCAAAGGCCCCACTGTCCCTCCCTCTCCCATTTTCAAAAAAGGAGGCTAGATAAGGGCAATACCAATTGGGGGTATAAAGGAGAATGGGGTTCAAAGAAGAATGATGTCATTGTGAAGAAAACAGCAGTCTCTGCTAGGGAAAGCTTCGGGCTGAAACAGGGACAATCTTCCACCTGCTACTTAAAGCTTGAGGTGGGCCCATCCCAAGGGGAAGGCCAACGTGAATGCGGAGAAAGGCATACACAGCTTGGGACCAGCCCACACAGAGCTTCCACCCACCTCTCAGGAACACACCGCCAGGCACAGGAAGCAGCTTCTAACTGTGCTGAGAGTGATGCTGTGCTGTGCCCTGCCCTGCCCTCCCCTCCCCGTAAACAGCTGGCCTCAGCCTTCCCCAGAGCACACACACAGTACTGGGTACATCCATTTCCTCCCCTCTCGACGTCAGAACATTTCATCAGTGATAAGCACAAGAAACACCACACAAACCGTCCGGGAGATCCAAAGAGGAGAATCCTCCCCCCTTTCTTCCCCCATCTCGATTTTGCCCCGCACGGGCCTTCAGATGATTTCCTGATGCCCAGGGCCTAGGCCTCACTGGGCTGGGGCTATTTCCTTTCTACAGTTCCCAGGAGTCAGATGCCAGTCCCACAGGATCACAAACCTACCAGGGGTTTGTTTTCCGGCCCTTCAGACAAACCCCAGAGGAGTGGCCCAGCATCGGCCCAGCCGCTTTGTTTTTCTCCCTCCAGGCTTTTTTTTTTTGTGGGGGGGGGGGGGGGGGAGGAGGGGTAGGATGAGCGTGGGGAGAGGTACCAGCTAGCACAGAACCACTTCCTTAACTCTAGGTTAAAGAATGGCTTCCCCATCAGCTCCAGAGCCCCCCCCTCCCACCCCAGGAGCCTCGGGGAGTCTCTTTACAAGATCCACCCCCCACCCCCGCCAATCCCGGGCAATCGCTAGGACGCACAGTCGCCCCGGGCCCCGCTGGTCTCTCTCCCCGGCCACCCGCCAGTCCCGCGGACTGTGAAAAGGGGAAGTCGAAGCTGCCTCCAGTTCCCGGACAGCAACATGTCCGTCCCTCCCCACCCCCTTCCCCTTCCCCTAGCGCCACCATTTTCCCCAGGGGCTGGAAGCAGATTTTTTTTTTAAAAAAAAAAAGGTCGAAAACCCATTTCCCAAAAATCCAAACAAACTCCCTCTCCCCCGGTTTAGGAGCACTCGGGAGGGGGTCGGGGGGCGAGAGCACACCCTGGGAAGCCAAGAAGAGATTCAGTCCCCCATCCCCCAGCTCAGAGGGAGGGGCAGAAGGGGGGGTACACTTCGAAACTCCAAAGCTCAAAGTAAGCGGAACGAGGCCCGGGAGGTGAAGGCAGCCCCAACCCCCAGCGGCTCGGCAGCTTCCCCCCTTCCCACCATCAAGAGGAACTTCTCTATTTCCACCCCCCCCCCCACACCCGCACCCCGCCCTCCTCTCCAGTCCAGGGCGTTTCCGTAACCTGGGGGGGGGGGGTTAGGGGAGTCGGAAAAAGCCTTTGATTCCTTCAGCCTTCCCTCCACCCCCAAGGCTTGGGAAATCCACCCACATCTCGCGCCTAGGAGGCAGCCACCCGGCTCCACATCTCTGCCCCAGAGGTGGGGTGGGGTTGGGTAGGGAGATAGCGGAAAGACCGGGCTCGGCCGGGGACAGAAGGCTGATCCGTAGATCAGAGACTTTAGGGGGTATGGGGGAGGGAGTGGAGGGGAGGCGAGATGCGAGTGGTATTTGGGAGGACGTGTGACGTGGAAAGCGGTAGAGAGAAATAAGTGAAACCTGAAGATAGGCAAAAGGCAGGTGGGGGCGTCCCCTAAGGGGGCAAAAGAAAAACCGGAGGAAGTCTGGAGTAGAGGCTGGTAGGATTTCTGGGAACCCGGGATAATGAGATGGGAAGGTACTTTAAGAAGAGTCCCCTCCCAAGGAAAGCAGAGATTCCAAGCCTCTCCCCCCCCCCCCCAAGACATAAAGGTCAGTTTGGTGAGCCTTGAGCAGGATAACAAAGTTTGGGGATCACTGGACTGGGGATGGAGGAGTTTGGGAGGCATAACGAGGAGGCCAAAGATTTGGGGAAAACGAGAAAAAAATGGAATTCAGAGAGGGGACAGTAAAATTGAGGAACAGTAGGAGAGAGAGAGAGAGAGTGTGTGTGTGTGTGTGTGTGTGTGTGTGTGTGTGTGTGTGTGTGTGTGTAGAGATGGAGAGAATAGGTTTGTGATTGCAAAAAGGAAAGCACTCGTTTTGGAGGGCCTTATAAGGCTTGAGGGCATTAAGGTTTAGGGGTATAGAGAAACAAGGATTTGCAGCCACAAATGAGTTGACTGTAGATAAGAATGCCAGGGGTCTGGCGATATAGAGGGAGGGTTCAGCGCGCGGTTTGGGGTGAAGATGGTATACTGGAGGTTTGGGGTATAAATGAGGAAACAGGATCTGGAGATGGAGCTGGACCACAGATTTGGGGATTCGGGTTCAGAGTATTGAAAAGAGATGTACCATTGATAAGGCTGAGGAGAGGACGGGGAGGGGGGGGTTGGCAAGCAGGGGCAAGAGGGGTGCAGGTTTGGAGGGATCAGAGGGGGGGGTCTCCATTCCACGGTGAGGGGCATGGCAGGCTGGGAGCAGGAGCTGACAAGGTGGATTCGGGGACCCCCCTGCCCGGGGTGGGAAAGCAGACCTCCGATGGTCAAAAGACAGATTAGCGTCCAGTAAGTGACCGGCGGCGGACTGAACAGACCAGGGGAACCGTGCCGGCCTTTCTGGAGCTTAGAGGAGGAGGGGGTCGCGGCCCGGGCGGAGCTGGGGGGGGAGCCCGGCGGGGGCGGGCCCAGGACCAATCCGGGGATCAGGCCCCAGCCTTACCGAGGAGCAGAAGCTTTACCTCCCGCGCCGCCTTCTCGCCGTCCTCCCGCAGGTTCTTGTCGATCATCTTGGAGCGCTCGGCCGCCGCCTTGTCCTCGGCGCTCACGGTGCACCCCATCCCGCCGGTCCGGCCCAGCCTGGCCCCGGCCCGGCCCCGTACCGTTCCGTCCCGCCTCCGCGCGCTCTACCCGGACCCCGCGGACCGCGCTAGTGTGGGGAGCTCCCAGCAACTGCGGGCGGCGCCGGTTCCTCCGCAGCGGCCGCGACGGCGGGGCGGGGTGGGGCGGGACGGGAGCAGCCTCGGAGGCGGGGATTGGCCTGGAGGTGCGGCAAGAGCGCGGGACAAGGCGCGAAGATTGGGTTGAGGAATGAGTGAGGTAAATCGGAGGCGGGGAAGAAACCAAAGGGACGATCGTAGGTGGGGATTGGACTGAAGACTGGGCCAGGACGAAATGAGAAACAGGATTGGGAGAAAGGCGGGATCGGAGGCGGGGATTGGTGCGGGGTGGGTCCGTAGGCGGAGCCAGAACGGGTGGGGCGGCAGCTTGGGGCCAGGGATTGGGGCAGATCTAATCCTGAGCTGTGAAATGGGGGTGGGAGTGGGGAGTCCCCACTAACTGAGCCTCGGGCTGGGGGCGTGGTTTAACATAATAATAACTAACATTTATATGTCACTTTAGGTGTAAAAAACTTTTTATCATCATCTCGTTGGACACTCCCAACCGCCCTAAGTAGTTGGGAGAGCTGGCTGGTCTTGGAAGGGAGCCGATCCACGGCTTGTCAATGTCACAGTCCACCCAAGTTTTTCCTGATTCCAAAAAAATTCTTAATGGACGAAAATATGCTTTCAGATCACGATCAGAGGTTTCTGCTGGAGGCCACCTCCTCAAAGCACATCCAAAAAAGGGAGAGCTCCTAGCCTTCCTCCATCCCCCAATTCACACGAGCATCCAGGAAATAACCTGACAATTTTATTTACACGGATGTGTGGGTGTCTGGCTGGATTGCCTAGCTGCGTCCTGGGAAGCGGGATTGCTGAAGGGAAGAAGGAAGGGGTGATTTTTGGAGTTCCCTGAGATCATGCCAGATGGTAAAGAGCTCTGGACTGGGAGCCAAGACATCTGGTCCCCTACTAGAGTGACCTCGAGAAGAGATGCTTTGTGTAGAATAAAGGCCCTGGAATTTGAAACCCCTCCCAGATCTGAGATTGTCCACTTCTTGAGGGTAAAGACCCAGTTTGGGCAAGATACTTATCCTCTGCTTGTCTCAGTTTCTTCAATGATAAAATGTAGATAGTAATACCACCTACCTCCCAGGGCTGTTGTGAGGATTCCATATTAAATGCTTTGTGGACCTTGAAGTGCTCTATAAGCTTGGGAGAACTGTAAGGAGGAGCAGAGATTTAGCTCTCAGCTAATTTTGGAATTCACAATGGTATTGGAGAGGGAGATCCCAAACAAAGAATCAAGAACAATAGACCAGGGAGTGATTTAATTTTTTTTAGAATTTAATACCTATTTTGTACAAGACCTTCAGCTTCAGGCTAGAAATACAAGAATGTAAAAAAAGTCCCCAACAGAATTGACATGCTACTAGAGGTTCCACAATTTCCACTAGGAAAATTAGGGGATAATAAGCAAATTAGGAAAACAAGGAATAGGTTACTTGTCAGACCTATTACTTTGTAATAATGCCTTGTTTGTAATATCAGTCAGTGAATGAATGGGATGAATAATTTTGAGAACATTACATTTTAAAAGGTTTTGCACAAGTCAAACCAATGCAACCAAAATTAGAAGAAAAACAAAGATGGGAAACCATTTTTACAACAATGGTTTCTAATAAAGGCCTCATTTAAGGGGAAAAGAACATTTTTCAACTTAAAGGGGGCCCAATGAAGACTTCATAGAATAGTTGGCACCTGAGCAGGATCTTGAAGTGAAAAAAAGGGTTTAGTGGGCTTAGATTAAAGTTTTAAGGACCACAGGAGTGTTAGAGTCCTAAGAGCTTAGATAATAGAGAGTAGTGGTCATGGAAGGCTTCTAACAGAACTCAAGATGATTGAGACCTCAAAGGATTTGTATAGCCGGGGAGGAGGGCAAGAGGATAACAATAGAGGAAGTGGGGCACATGGAAGATGTCTAAGGCTGATAAAATTATTAAAATACTTTTTATATTTCAAAGATTCAAGTGGATTGGTAACCTCACTGATGTGGAAATTCCCTCCACTGATGCTAATTGCAGCTCATCCTACACCTAAGTAACTCTTGTACATGTCCTTTCCTCAGTTCAACAAGGGAACAATCACCACCAGTGATCCAAGGGCCTTTCTAGAGCTCTCCTAACCGCACAAAAATGAGGCATAAAAGCTGGAGGTCAGTTTTCCCTCACAGCCTGACTGTGCCATTTTGGTCACATTTTTTGCTGTTTCTACTTTGTAATAATGCCTTGTTTGTAATGTCAGTCAGTAAACAAGCATTTAAGTTAGGAGAATTAGGCCTACTAGGGAAGGAAATAATCATCTCACTCATACTATAGAAATGATCCCTGAAAGTATAGTCTTAGGAAATAATCATTTATTAAATATTTATCATGTGTCAGGCACTGTGCTAAGCACTTTACAAATGTTACCTCATTTGAATCTCACAACCACCCTGATAGGTAGATGCTATTATTTCTATTTTATAGATGAAGAAACTGAGGCAGATGGGGTAAAGTGATTTACCCGGGGTCAAACAGCTAATGTGTGAGGGCAGATTTGAATTTAGGGATTCCTGAATTCAGGTCTGGAACTCTACCCACTATACCACCAAAGCTGCAGGAAATGGGAGAAGGGGACAAACATTGGAATGGGGTGTTCCAGGGTGGAAGACTCTGCAAGCCAGTGTAGCTAGATCACAGAATATGTAGAGGAGAATAAAGTGTAAGAAAATTGGAAGGTTAGGAAGGGGCCAAATTATAAAAGTCTTAAAGGCCAAATAAAAGATTTTATATGATTCTATCAATAATATCGGGTACAATTAAATGGCGCAATGGATAGAATGTCAAGTTTGGAGTTAGAAAGGCTCAGTCCTCCTGGAGTTCAAATATGGCCTCTCAGATATTTAGTAGCTTACTAATAAGTTTCTTTCTCTTTCTCTCTCTCTCTCTCTCTCTCTCTCTCTCTCTCTCTCTCTCTCTCTCTCTCTCTCTCTCTCTCTCTCTCTCTCTCTCTCCTTGCTTCCTTCCTTCCTTCTTTCCTTCCTTCCTTTTACTGAGCAAGTCACTTAGTCTTTTTTGCCAATGAGCTCAAGAAGGAAATGGCAAACCATCTAGTTTGTTTACCAAAAAATCCCTAAAGGGGATCTTGAAAAGTCAAATAATGGAAAATAACTGAACAACATCAATAATAGAAAGTTACTGAAACTCATTGAGCAGAAGGATGACATCAGAACTTTGTTTAACCATCTTGTTAGCTGAGTGGAGGATGGATTGGCATAGAGAGGGACCTAAGATAGAGATATCAGGTAGAAGACTATTCCAAGAGAGAGCTGAGGAAGCCCTAACCAAGTCTGTGGCTATACGAGCAAAGAGAAGGAGACATTGGGAAGATAGAAATGACAACATTTGGCACTGGATTAGATTTGGGGAATGAGTGGGCGTGAGGAATCAAGGATGAATTTCCACAGGGGTTCTAAGCCTGCATGATATGCAGAGAGGATATCCTTGTCAGTTAATGGGGACATTTGGAAGTGTTTGGGGGAAGCGATGATGTGCTCACACTGCACCCTCCTTCCCATCCAATTATGTCTCCATCACCCTTTGGGTAAGTTTCTATTTCAATCTTCAGAAACTTCAGTAATATTCTAGGACTAGCAGCTATATCATAACACCAGAAGAATGGGGACATTAAAAATATGGGCCTTTGTTCCAGAGAGCAGCTTGGGCTTATTAAAGGAATTTCTCAAAGACAGTCAATCTAGCCTGTTGTCCTCCAGTGGATTTCTGGGCCCAACCTATTTAGTACTTTATATGTCTAAGACATCATACATGTATGAATGAACTCTATAGGTTGTCCATCCAACCGTATATCATAGTCTAGCTTCTAGGTATTCTTTTAAAATGTTTTATTGACTCTCTCTCTTCCTCCCCTCTTCCTTCCTTCCTTCCTTCCTTTATTTTAACAATTTTGTCATTTCCCAATGACCTTTCCCCCACCCTCACCCAGTAGAAACCTCCATTGTAACCAATAAGTATAGTCATGCAAGATAAACTAATATATTGGGTGTATATGCTGCATTCTACACTTGTTCACCACCTATCTCTCTGCTAAGGACAATGGACATTATTCACCCACATTTTTTAACCCCAAACTATGTTGCGTGATCACTGATCTCATTAGGAACCTTTGCAATAGTTAAAAATCAGTAACATCTGAAACATCTGACCATCTATAAGGAATTCCCTCTTCAATTTGGATTCTGGGATGAATAGCCTTCGTGACAGTTGCTAACCCCTTTGGCAAGTACACATCTCCTTATTTTATGCCTCACTTAGTATTATGAATAAAGATCTTTGAACAAGCCTGTTAAGCCTAGCCCCAGCACACGGTAAATATTTAATAAGTATTTTACCTATTTATTAATAAATAGGCATTTTTTAAGAACAGTATTTTGTTCTCTATATCAATTTTTTATACTAATAAATGATAAAGATGATTTCATTTTATATCCTAAATATCTTTTAGCTAATTTTGTGATGATAAAGCAGTGCTCACTACATCTAGATGATAGAGTGGAGAGAGTTCTGGGCTTAGAGTTAGAGTAACCTGAGTACAAATCTGGCCTCAGCCTAGCTTTGTGAGATTGGGCAAGTCACTTAACCCTCTTTGCCTTGATTTCCTCATATGTAAAATGAATTAAGAGAAAAAAGGGACAAAGGACTCTTAATATTTCTGCCAAGAAAACCCAAATGAGGCCATGAGGAATTGGACATGACTGAAATGACTCAAAGAGCAACAGCACAGTAGACCAGTATAGTTGGAGCATAAAATGTATGAAACAAAGTGATATATAATAAGATGGGAAATAGGTGATTATTGTTTTCTCATTTTTGTTTTTTGGGGTTTTTTTTGGTATTGATAAGGTCTGATGTTTTCCCCCTCATTCTTGGTTTTGCTTTTTGGTAGTGATAAAGTCTGATTTTTTTTCCTACAATTGTATTTTCTCCTCCATTAGACACCTGGCTAATTGATGTCAGTGCTCTTGGAATCCTATTGCCTGTAGCATTAACCTCCTCTGATTATATTTGGTCTGGTCTAGCTGCTTTTCTTTTTTCTTTTTTTTAAATAACAGATTATTTTCAAAAAATATGTGAAGATAGTTTTCAACATTCATCCTTGCAAAACCTTGTGTTCCAAATTTTTCTGCCTCTCTTTCCCCATCCCCTCCCTTGGACAGAAAGTAATCCAATATATTAAACATGTTCAATTCTTATATACATATTTCCACATTTATTATACTGCACAAGAAAAATCAGATCAAAAAGGGAAAAAAATAAGAAAGAAAACAAAAAGCAAACAAATAACAAAAAAGGTGAAAATAACTCTGCTGTGATCCATATTCAATTCCTATAGTTCTCTCTCTGGATGTATGCAGATGGCTCTATCACAAGTCCATTGGAACTGGCCCGAATCAGTTGAAATAGAAAAGATTTGGCTCTTATCAATCAGAATTGATCTTTCTGTTGCTGTGTACAATTTCTTGGTTCTACTCAGTTTACTTAGCAACATTCATGTAAGTCTCTCCAGACCTCTCTGAAATCATCTTGCTGATCATTTCTTATAGAACAATATTTCACAACATTCATATACCATAATTTATTCATCATTCTTCCCCCAACTAATGGACATCAATTTGATTTCCAGTTTCTTGTCACTACACAAAGGACTTCTATAAACATTTTTGTACATGTAGATCCTGTTCCCTCCTTTATGATATTTTTGGGATATAGGTCCAGTAGACACACTGTTAGATCAAAGGGTATGCATAATTTGATAGTCCTTGGGCATAGCTCCAAATTGCTCTTTCGGAATGATTAGATTAATTTACAACTCCACCAACAATGTATTAATGTCCCAGTTTTCCCACATTCCCTCCAATATTTATCATTATTTTTTCCTGTCATCTTAGCCAATCTAAGAGGCGTGTAATAGTAAGTCAGAGTTGTCTTAATTTGCATTTCTCTGATCAATAGTGATTTAGAGTATTTTTTTAAAATATGGTTAGAAATGGTTTTAATTTCTTCATCTGAAAATTGTTTGTTAATATCCTCTGACCATTTATCAATTGGAGAATGGCTTGAATTTCTAGTTGCTTTTCTTTTTTTTTTTTTTTTTTTTTTTAGTACCATTTCTACTTTATTAACACATTCATGACTGGGTCCAAACGTGACAACTATCCTCTCTTAATGGTAAAAAGAATTTTAAAAAAACCTTTGTAGATCTTTTCCAATGTGTTATTTCCTTTTCAGTTTCATCTTTATATACCCTCTGCATGATTTTGCTAAACTTCTTTAATCCGATTCTTCTTTCCACTGCTTCTTTTAATGGACAATATTATTCATTGTCTCCTACCATCTTTCTCCATAACATTATATATTCTAGGTTAAGTAATACCCTTGACTAAAAGTCAACTATAACTAAAAGAGTTTAGGATTTGTTTTGGTGGTCTCATTATGTTAACTGATTTATATTAGTTGAAAGTCTTTGTGAATATATCATCTGTGCTAATGTCTTTTCTTACATCCATTTTTAATATTCCAGGGCTAATAGCTTATTTAAATTGGTCAATTTGGAGTTGTTTTGATGGCATACTGCACTTTTGTTCTCATTTTTAGTCTTTTTTAAGCTTTAATTTAGATTTTTATTCTAAGTAGCTGGTTTGACTATTCAAAGAACTGACTTCCATGTCAGACTATTTTCTATCTATTAAACTATAATCAATTCCATTTTTTGTGCCATTATTTAATATTTATCATGTCTAGAGTCTTATAAATCACTTTATAGGTTTAAGGCTGCTTTGTAGTCTACAAATCTTCCCCTTTCTCATTCCTATCATATGAACCATATTTTCCAACATGTATTTAATCATCTCTAATTATGCCTACTTTTGCATTAAATTTGCCCAAAGTATTTATCAACTTATATCAAAGTATACATGTTGATTTAATTTGGAGAATTTTATCAAGTTCTTCATAGAAATGGTAGTCATTTTGCAAATACTTATTGTGAGCATTCTTAAATGGTCAAATGTCCCATGAAATGTTTCTTATTGCCTTTGGATGCATAGTAAAATCAGCTTTGTCATTTCATTTAGTTGCTTCTACTAAGAGAATTTATGTGTTATCCTTCCATTATCGCTGGCCATTTCTTAATTATAGTGCCTGCAATTTCATTTCTCTCCTGCCTCATCTTGAACCACATTCTCTGGGTTACTAGCCTTCTACAGATGAGTTTTTGTCTTTATTTTGCCCAAAGCTAAACCATTTGCCAAAATATAACTCACTCCTCGTTCTTGCTCTTTTTAAAGTATTGTTTTCTCCCATTAGAACATAAGTTCCTTGAAGGAACTAAATTATTTCTCTGGAAATAATAGTATCTCTGCCAGAGATACTATCTTTCTTACTTATATTTGTATATTTGTAGCCATTCAGGAGCCCCTCTTTGAGAATGAAGGACTAACAGTAACAATCCCTAGCTCTTGGTATCACAGAACTGTTAGAACATGGAAATGCTTAACAAATAGTTTTTCATTTATTCATACTTCTTTCTATATCTTGGCTTTGTTTATAGCAAAACATGTCAAAATATACAATTCAGTTTCTCCAGGAATTACCTTCCTTGCTGGTCCTTGAAGAAGTATCTTACATTTAGAGTACCAACTGTTAAGTCAGGGTCTGTGGATTGTCTGAAATCTTGGGTCTTAGCTTCCTTTGTTCCTTTCCTGCCATGTTTCTCCCATTCTTGCAGAGGCAGCTGGGAGCTGTACAGTTCAGAGGTATGTATTATATTTGATTTTGTTTCACAGGTTGCCATGGCCAGAGAATTCATCACCAAGTGGCTGGCCAATGACAATAAACCTTTCCCTGCTGAATTGGGCTTGACACAGTCTGTTGTCAGGACTGTTCTCATACATGGCAGAATCTGCCAGAGCTTGCTCACTGGCATGGCCTTCAAATACATAGCATGTCTTCCAGGCCATGATGAGGCATCAGAATAGGACTTTGTGGACGGCTTAATAATCATAATAGCAATCATAAGAGCAGCAATTTAGGGTTTATACAATTCTTTCCTTTCCTTATCTATGAGAGAGAGAATACAAGAAGTATTCTCATTTCGCATGTGGGAAAATTGAGGATCGGTGAAGTGATTACAAAGTTAAATAACAAAATCAGGATTCAAACTCGCCTCTTAATTTTATTTAATTCCAGAATTCTTCCTACCAAATCATATAGTGAGTAGACAAGAGCTCTGGAAATAATAGTATCTCTGCCAGAGAGCTGAAAGGAATACAGGGAGTTCCAAGTCTTAGTGCAGCCTAAAGCAGATTTAAAATAATAGGTATAAGTTATATCGCTCTTGCTATGTGCTAGCCATTGCACTAAGAATGTTACAGATATTCTCACTCTATCCTCACAATCCACTCTCACCAGTTAAAACTGTTAAAACAGTTTAAAACTGTTAAAGCTTAATACTACATTAAAACTTTTGGAATATTTCTTCAAGATCCTTAAAATAAAAGGCAACTTCATTTTGTAATTCCTAGAGATCATCCCTTAAATGTGTATTGAACTGAATTGCTAATGGAGTCCTTGAAAACCTGTTATGTTTGGATTGGAGAGGTATAGTCCTCCAGTAGATCATAGGATTTACATCTGGAAGAAACCTTAGGAATTATCAGGCCCCATTCTTCATTCTACAGATGAGAAAACTGAGGACCCCGGAGGGAAAGGAAGTGACTTACATACGATCACAGATGTGATTTGAAGAGATCCCACAGGAGAGTTCCCAATGGCTTTAAGGAGGAGAGAGGGAGAAAGGGAAAGAATAAAGGAAGAAGGCAGAGAAGGAAGAAGAGTAGAAAAGACAGAGGGAGAGGAAAGCAGGGAGAGGGAGGAAGAAAGGAAAGGAAGGAACTAGAATTCAGGAGCTCTGACTTCATGTCTTAAGTAGGACTGAGTGTCAGACAAGGGCAGGATAAATTGTTTTTAGATTTGAACAGGAAGTTTACAAATGGGAAACCACAAAAGGGACTAGAGAACAGATGCAGCAGTTCTGGGATGGTTCCTACCTATGTCAAACCTCCTCTCCAGCTCTCTGGACTCATTCTAGGCCTTCGTCTTAGTCCTGGTCCTGGCCTGATAGCCCTGTAAGTTCCAGGTAAGACAGAGTGAGCCCCCATGGCTGCCAGAGGCTTAGGAGTGAGTAGGCAGACAGTGAGTGAGTCAGGAGGCCCACAGCAAATTCTGAATGCTGGGAACTATTTTCGATCTGAAGCTGCCCAGAGGAAAAACAGCTCATCTGGGGACTCCCATTTTTAGAAGGAAGGGGCAGTGGGCCAGGACCCAAACAGATGTGATTTGAAGAGATCCCACAGAAGGGTTCCCAATGGCTTTAAGGAAGAGAGAGGGAGAAAGGGAAAGAATAAAGGAAGAAGGCAGAGAAGGAAGAAGAGTGGAAAAGATAGTGAGGAAAGCAGGGAGAGGGAGGAAGAGAGGAAACGAAGGAAGGCTGGGAGGAAGAAAGGAAACGAAGGAAGTCTGGGAAAAAGAGATGGAAGAGAAAGTGGCAGAGAGCAAAGAAAAAAATGGAAGGAAGTATCGAGAGATTAATTTTTAAGTTGTGGTAAAACATAATCTTACTATTACAAAAAAAAAAAGAAAGTAAGAGAACATCAATAAGGGTAAAAAGAAGAGAGAAACAGAAAGGCAGATTGATAGAGATGGCAAGATGAGGGAATGAAAGATGGCAGAGCCAGAGCCAGCCAGCCAGAGATAGACAGACATACAGAGATAGGCAGAAACAGCAGAGAGAGATGGAGATGGAGACAGAGAGAGAGGGAAGGAGAGGGAAAGGAAGGGGAAGGGGAAAGGAAGGGAAGGGGGAAGGTGAAAGGGAAGGAGAAGGGGAAGAGGAGGGGAGGGGAAAGAGGAAGGGAGAGAAAGGGAAGAGGAGGGGGAGAGGAAGGGGAGGAGGAGAAGAAGGGGAAGGGAGAGGAAGAAGAGAAGGGGGAGGAAGAAGAGGGAGGGGGAAGGGAAGAGAGAGGGGGGAGGGAAGAGGGAGGGGGAAGAGGAAGTTTAAAGGAAGGGAGAGAAGGAATGAACTAAAAGCTTTGAGACAGACCTACCTTTAGGTCTTTTGCTGAGCTCTTGTGAAACTCAGGAGTTTGGGGGATATGAAAGCTTTGGAAGCAGCACAGCATGATTTTAGGGGGCCAATTTAGTGCTTGTTAGCAGGATTCCCATGCTGACATCTTGTATAAATTGTCCTGGCTCCTTGGAAGCTGCCACTTACAATGAGCTTCTTTTGCTTCAAAACATTTTTTCAATAGAAAACTGGAGGAGGTTTTAAAGCAGACATTTTCAGAGTTTGTCAGGAGGTAGGGTTGGGGTATGCTAAATGAGGATTGCTCAGAACTCTGGTAGGTATAGGAATTTGGGAAATAATTTTTCCACAGACTTTTCTTCAGTTATTTACCCTTCTCTTCTACTGATCACCACTTGTATCAGCCGTCTCCCTCTCACCATTGCCAGGACCACATCCCAGAATTTTAGAGTTAGGACTTCAATGATCATCTTCCAGGGCTCTTCAAACTATGGGCCCGTGGGCCAGATATGGCAGCTGAGGACGATTATCTCCCTCACCCAGGGCTATGAAGTGTATTTAAAGGCCCACAAAACAAAAGTTTTTATTTTTATTATAGTCTGGTCCTCCAACAGTCTGAGGGACAGTGAACTGGCCCCCTATTAGAAAAGTTTGAGGACCCCTGATTCTAGTCCAACCAATATCCAAAAAAGAATCTCCATTATAACATACTCAACAAGTAATCATCTAGTCTTGGTTTGAAAGTCTCCAAAGAGAGGGAATTCATTAATAATAAAAACTAGCAATTACAGAACACTTCAGGATTTGCAAAGAGTTTTTATATATGCTATCTCATTTATTCTCACAGTAATACAATGAGGTAGGTGCTGTTATTAACCCCATTTTATAAATGGGAAAACAGACTGAGAAATTTTGCCAGGGTCATATAGTTAGTCGCATCTGAGAATGATTTGGGATTTGAATTCAGGTTTTCTTGATTGTAGGCAATTAGGTAGTACAGTAGATAAGAGTGCTAGGTCTGGAATCAAGAAGACATAAATTCAAATCCAGCCTTAGACATTTACTAGCTGAGTGACCTTGAGCAAGTCACTTTACTATGTTTGTCGCAGGTTCCTCACCCGCAAAATGAGTGGGAGAAGGACTTGGCAAACCACTCCAGCATTTTTTCTAAGTAAACCCCAAGTCGAAACCCCAAGAGTTGGATATGATTGAACAATTTCTTGGCTCCACCCAGCATTTGCCCTACCAAGCCAACTAGGCTGTTTCAACAGGTGTTCCATTCCACTTTTGGACAGTCTAATAGTGTAGGATGTTTCTCCTTATATTAAGCAAAATTTGCCTCTTTTCCAACTTCCCATAATTGCTTCTGATTCTGCTGTCTGGGGCCAGACCAAACAAGTCTAAGCTTTTGTCTGTGTGAGAATCCTTCAGATCCTTGTGTCTTCTCCCCTGCAAGCTTCTCTTTACTGTGCTCAAAATCCTCAGTTTTTTCAATTGCTCTTCCTATTCCAGGAGCTCTCTGGATCCTTGCCATCTTTATTGATCTTAATTTTAATTTGTATCACTCAAAACTGAACCCCAATGTTCCAAATGGAGAATGATGGGGTAGAAAGAATGCTGGATTTGCAAGCAGAAGACCTGAATCTCACTTATTCTCTTATTTTCTACCTGTGTGACTTTGGGTAAATTATCTCTCTAAGACTCAGTTTCCTCATCTATAAAATGAATGGGAGTTGAATTAGATTACCTGAAAAGCAAATTAAAAAAAATTTTATTATAACTATTTACAAGTTAGATGCATGGGTAATTTTTTAGCATTGACAATTGCAAAACCTTTTGTTCCAATTTTTCCCCTCTGTCCTCCTATCCCTTCCCCCAGATAGCAGGTTGACCAATATATGTAAAATATGTTAAAGTATAAGTTAAATTATATATATATATATATATATATATATATATATATATATCTCCACACAGTTATTTTGCTGTACAAAAAGAATCAGACTTTGAAATAATATACAATTAACCGGTGAAGGAAATTAGAAATGCAGGTGGACAAAAATAGAGGGACTGGGAATTCTATGTAGTGGTTCATACTCATTTCCCAGAGTTCTTTCACTGGGTGTAGCTGGTTCAATTCATTACTGCTCTATTGGAACTGATTTGATTCATCTCATTGCTGAAGAGAGCCATGTTCATCAGAATTGATCATCATATAGTATTGTTGTTGAAGTATATAATGATCTCCTGGTCCTGCTCATTTCGCTCAGCATCAGTTCATGTAAGTCTCTCTAGGCCTTTATGAAATCATCCTGCTGGTCATTTCTTACAGTACAATAATATTCCATAACATTCATATACCATAATTTATTCAGCCATCCTCCAATTGATGGGCATCTACTCAATTTCCAGTTTCTGGCCACTACAAAGAGAACTGCCATAAACATTTTTGCACTTGTGGGTCCCTTTCCCTTCTTTAAGGTCTCTTTTGGGGTATAAGCCCAGTAGTAACGCTGCTGGGTCAAAGGGTGTGCACAGTTTGATAACTTTTTGAGTATAGTTCCAAATTGGTCTCCAGAATGGCTGGATGTATTCACAATTCCACTAACAATGTATCAGTGTCCCAGTTTTCCCACATCTCCTCCAGCATTCCACATTATCTTTTCCTGTCATTCTAGCCAATCTGATAGGTGTGTAGTGGTATCTCAGAGTTGTCTTAATTTGCATTTCTCTGATTAATAATGATTTGGAGCATCTTTTCATTTGGCTAGAAATAGTTTCAATTTCTTCATCTGAGAATTGTCTGTTCATATCCTTTGACCATTTATCAATTGGAGAATGGCTTGATTTAAATTAGAGTCAATTCTCTATATATTTTGGAAATGAGGAATGAAGCCTTTGTCAGAACCTTTGACTGTAAAAATGTTTTCCCAATTTGTTGCTTCCTTTCTAATCTTGTCTGCATTAGTTTTGTTTGTACAAAAACTTTTCAATTTGATATAATCAAAATTTTCTATTTTGTGATCAGTAACGATCTCTAGTTCTTCTTTGGTCATAAATTCCTTACTCTTCCACAGGTATGAGAGATAAACTATCCTATGTTCTTCTAATTTATTTATAATCTCATTCTTTATGCCTAAGTCATGAACCTATTTTGACCTTATCTTGGTATACAGTGTTGAGTGTGGGTCAATGCCTAGTTTCTGCCATACTAGTTTCCAATTTTCCCAGCAGTTTTTGCCAGACAGTGAGTTCTTATCCCAAAAGCTGGGGTCTTTGGGTTTGTCAAACACTAGAGTATTAAAATTATTGAATATTTTGTCCTTGGAACTTAACCTATTCCACTGATCAACTAGTCTATTCCTTGCCAATACCAAATGGTTTTGGTAACCGCTGAAAAGCAAATATTTTTAACCAGAGTTCGTGAACTTAAAAAAAATTGAATACTCTCTTGATATTTGTTTTCTTTGTAATCCTACGGATTTTGCTCAAGGGTAGGCTGCAGTTTTGCCTTTAACAGGGGAATAGTTAGGAGGATGTCATAAAGATACTAATGGATTTAAAAGCATTATTATGAGAAGGGATCCATAGGCTTTGCCAGACTGCCCAGTGGGTCCATGACTCCAGAAAAGGTACAGAGCCCCTGATCTAAATCCACTTAAAGCTCTAAATTCAGGATCCCCAAATATTGTTCAACCAGGCCAGCAAAGTTATCATTTCCTTATTCCAGGAAAATAAGATTCTTCTATTGTAGCTCAAGAAAAGTATAATGGAAGAAAATAAGGGAGGTCCCTTCCTGATATGTCCTTTGGCACTTTCTTTGGTCCCTTGCTAAAGAACATCCACAACTCAGCTCCATGGGAAGTGCTCTAGTCTAGTAGATCAGGGGAACGCCTCCTAGTGATTACTCTCTTTGACATTAAATCCTTTTTTTTTTTTTTTTTGCTGAGGCAACTGGGGTTAAATGACTTGCCCAGGGTCACATAGCTAGGAAGTATTAAGTGTCTGAAGCCAAATTGGAACTCAGGTCCTCCTGACTTCAGGGCTGGCATTCTATCCACTGCACCATCCAGTTGCTCCTAAATCCTTTTTTTTGACTGCCAAGTTACACTGTTAATTTTGGTGATGCCTGTGATCTTTAAAAATTCCAGGATCTTTTTCAAATGACTTGATATCCAGCCAAGCTTTCCTCATCTTGAATTTGTGAAGTTGATTTTTTTTTAAAATGCAAGTGTAAGACTTTACATTTATTTTTATTTGATTTTATCTTATTAGATTTAGCTTGATATTCTAACCTGTCAAGATAATTTTGAATCCTGTTATCTGGAATGTTAGAAATCCCTCCTAGATTCATATCATCTGCAGTTGTGATTAGCATGCCAGCTGTTTTTTATCCAAGTCCTTGATAAACAAGTTAAATAGAGTAGGGCTAAGCATAGATCCTTGAGGATTTCCACTGGAGAACTCCTGCTAAGTTGTTAAGCAATTAATGACCATTCTTTGAGTGTAGCCATCAAATTGTCCAAGTCCATCTAATTGGTCTGTTATCTAGTCTACATCTCCCTATCTTTCCCATAAACTAGCGTGAGGTAACTTTATCAAGCTCTTCTAAAAACTAGGTAAATTATTTCTACAATATTCCATGATTTACACTTAGTAGCCTTGTCAAAAAAAAAAAAAGGTAATAAAGTTAATGTGACATCATCTGTTCTTAAAGAAGCCATGCTATGATATATCATCTACAATTCCTGTGAGCATGCTTTCTTTGCCTCTGTCCAAGTTGCCGATAAATATAATTGATAGATCTCATCCCTAGAGGACCCTAAAAAACTCTGATTTAAAGTGCAAGAATTACTTATTTAATTATAGCTTTTTGTTGACAAAACACATGCATGAGTAATTTTTCAACATTGACCCTTGCAAAAACTTCTGTTCCAACTTTTTCCCTCCTTCCCTCCACCCCCTCCCCCAGATGGCAGGTAGTCCCATACATGTTAAATATGTTAAAGTATATGTTAACTATAACAGATATATATATATATATATATATATACATACTATTTATACAGTTATCCTGCTGCACAAGAAAAATTGGATTTAGAAAGAAGGTAATAACCTGGGAAGAAAAAAAAATGCAAGCAAACAATAACAGAAAGAGTGTAAATGCTATGTGTGGTCCACACTCATTTTCCAATGTTCTTTAGCTAGGAGTAGCTGGTTCCGTTCATTATTAATCAATTGGAACTGATTTGGATCCTCTCATTATTGAAGATAGCCACTTCCATCAGAATTGATAAAGTGCAAGAATTTTAATGGTAATTTACTTATCTTAGTTTGCTTATCCCTACCTAGTTCAAAAAGTGTAGCTTTTGAAACAGATTTAGGTCTAAATATTCAGAGACTCACCATGTATCCAGGGGCATATGGAGTGTTCAGGGAGGATTAGCACCTCTGATGTAAAGATCTACTGGGCCCTTTTCATGGTTGCTCATCCACCTTTGGTACCCACCTATTATTCAGTCTTTATCTGGGGCTTCAAGAAGCTGTAGCAGCAGTCACACTCTGGTAAAACTATCTTGTCAGATGGGCTAAACCAGGGCAAAAAAGGGTAACTGATAGAATTCAAACCTGTTGGTGAATAAGGAGGATGTCTACGCCAAGCAAGTAAAGTATTCCTCCGTCCAAATGGGGAGAGAACATTGGATGTTCTAAGTTTTATTGCCTTTTAGTGATGACTTTATTTAAATTGTTGTTCTATATTTTGTTTGTTTTGTCTGCTTTTTTCATTCAGCATCATTTTATGCAAGTCTTCTGATGCTTCTTTGAATTCTTCATACATGTTCTTTTTTTCTGCTGTAGTAATATTCTATTACATGCAGATACCATGATTTCTTTCACTTAGTGGATATTCATAAACCATCCCCTTTGAAATAAATTCTAGAATTTTTTTTAGGAAGTGAATCAAACTCACTAGACCAAGTTCTTTCCTTTTTCAAAAAAAATAGGGAAACATTTGTTGGCCTCCAGTCACGGAATCGTAGGATTATAGAATCTTAAGGTAAGAAGGTATATAAGGCGGCTGCTATTCCAATCCATGTCTGAAGATGAATCCTCTCTCCAACATAACCAACGAAGGCTCATCTAGCCTTTGCTTAAAGGAGAAGGAACACTCTCCATCTTTCCAAGATAAACTACACTAATAATCCAATCACAAAAGAAGATAAGTTTGGTGTGACAGACATGACCTATTTTTAATTAAGCCATGGTGTGTGATCACCACTTCCTTAAGCATCTGTCTAAATTTCCTATAGCTATCAAAGATTATGTGTAGTAGCTCTTCTAGAGTTCCTCTGGAGAGAGTTCATTTAGTGAAGCAAGGTGCCTGCTCTCTTAATTTCTTGTCCTTCATTTTTACTCAGTACTTCCAAGTCCTCTGTTCTAGACATCTGGAGCAGCAAATGGAGAACTCTTGCTTCAAACAAAGTTTTTTTGTTTGTTTTGTTTGTTTTTTGGTTATCCCAAGCCAGTCTCAAACCATTCTGAGGTTTAAGGTTCCTGCTGCTGCTCCTACAGTCATGCTAAGCTTTTGTATTCTACATCTTATACTTTAAAAACAATCGGAACTGGTTAGTGGTTGGTCAGTCTCTTTAGGAAGCTTCTTCTTATTCTGGTCAAAATTGTTTCTGCTTTTGTTTTCTGTTTTGTTCTAGTTACCTTCTCCTTATTAAGCCAACTTCTCCTGTAGTTTATTTCTTATTTTTTCTCTGAACCCTTTGGATCTGTTCTTCATTCCTTTCAGGTACCATATCATCCAATGACATTAGCCTCCTGGCTGTTTCTCACACATGACGTTCCATTTCCTGACTCCAGAAATTTATATTGGCTATTCCTCATGCTTGGAACATTCTCCCTCCTCATTTCTGCTTCCTATATTTTTCTATCTCCTCCCCTTCCTGCTTTAAGTTGACCCTATGCTAAGACCCCACCTTCTGCAAAAAAAAAAAAAGCCTTTCCTAGTCCTCCTTAATCTTAGTTCCTTCCCTCTGAGACCACTCCCAATTCTTCCTGTTTCCATAGAGTTGTTGGCATGCTGTATCCCCCATTAGGCTTCGAGTTCCTAGAGAACAGGGACTATTTGTTTTTTTTGTCTTTTTTTGTATCCTCAGTGTTTTGCACTGTGACTAGCACATGTTGTCACTCAGTCATTTCAGTTGTGTCTAATGCTTCGTGAGCCCATTTGGAATTTTCTTGGCAATCAAACTGGAGTGGTTTGTCATTTCCTTTTCCAGCTCATTTTATAGATGAGGAAACTGAGGCAAACAAGGTGAAGTGACTTGTCCAGGGTCACAGATTTGAACTCAGATTTTCCTGATTCCAGTTCTGGTGTGTAGTTGGTACTTAACAAATGCTAGTTAACAACTGATAATTCTTGTGATACTCTGCATAAAGTAAAAGTCTAATGTCTGCAGTTAAAAAAAAAAAAAGATAACTTTGCTTTGGTTTATGTATTTGTTGGTCTTAACCCAAATGCTATCCACCATGCTTCCTGCTGCTGGTTCCTGAATTTCCTCACAAGACACATTTTAACATTTTGCAATATTATTCTACTTCTCCTTTTAGCTAGTCTGTTCTTTTGAATAAATGTTCTTCCAGAACCACAGTCCAGACATTAAATCGCATCCCACCTTGTTTTAGCAATATACCTTGGTCAAATTTGCCATCTTGCGCAAGGAACATTCATTGGTTCACCTTGATTAGTTCCTATAATTTGTATTTTTGCATGTAGACATGTGAGGTCAGAGAGTTTATTGGCTGGCCTCCTTCTTGGCTAGCAGCCCCTGCGAATATTACTGCTTTCACAATTAAACATCACAGCCTCTGTTTGGCTTTTAAAGACCCTTCTTAAGCTGGCCTCTTCCTATCTTTCCAGCCTGAGCCCATCTCCTGCTTTGAGGACTGGATGGGGTCTTTTGCATCTGCATCTTTAGCAACCTGTAGCTCTCTAGCCAGATTAGGCTTCTCCATGGGTTTGTCCCCCATTCCTTCACTTATATCAGCAACAAATCTTTGTTAAGTGTCCTGAAAGGGTATAAGGACCAAGAATGAAACCATCCCC
Organism: Sarcophilus harrisii; assembly: GCF_902635505.1. Lineage (NCBI taxonomy): Eukaryota > Metazoa > Chordata > Mammalia > Dasyuromorphia > Dasyuridae > Sarcophilus > Sarcophilus harrisii. Next base: position 83,516,146 of record NC_045426.1, read on the forward strand.
ATCTGCCACCTACATTCTAATGGGAAAGACTTTTAATCCTAAATAGGTGTGTGGCAGTTGAATTGGATCACAGTAAAGAATGTCCAGTAAGCCAGGAAAGGCAGTTTGGGGGGAGCAAGCTAGGAAGGGACTAGAAGAAGCAATGTTTTATACATTCTATACTCTTCCCCTGAACTAAAGAGAAAGAAATCATCAATCACAACAAGAACAGCCTCAAGTGAACAAAGCTGAGAGGGGCACAATTCGTCCAGGCTCCTTTGTTGCCTGAAAGCTCAGTTTCTAGCTGTTGTGTGACCTTTTTCACCCTCACCGTTGATGCTCCTCTCTTGTTGGTAAAATTTAGAAGATGCTTTGAGATCATCCTTTTTTAAAAAAAATTTTAATATGAACCATATTCCCTCCCTAAAGACCAGTGAACAGATCTTTATGGTTTGGGGGAAAGCTATTGCTTCTAGTTTTAGAATCACACTCTCAGACAGTCTTCCCCTGCCTGGAGGCACTTAATTCCCTGTGGCTTCAGGACTGAGACGAGAGGCCTTTGGGGACTCCTGGGCCCTGATGATTAATTGGCAAATACAAATTACCTGAGTCCTTAGAATAAGACTCCTAGAACACTAGAGCTGGAAGGGATCTGGAGAACATTTTTCAACTTCACATCATCCTGAGCAAACAGAGGCAATCCCTTTAGCCTTTTTCAGTTAGACTCCAGGGCCCAGATTCTGTACATCCTACCAGCTATAGGAAGGGGGGTGGGGTGGGGCTTGAGATAAGCTTGGTTGCCTAAAGTTGGGAGCATCTGCACATACATAATCAACTCAGTCACTCCAAGGGAGATGCCTTAGTATTACAGGAGTTAGATCAGTATGGGAGCTTCAAGCTCATCTGAGTCCAAAAAAAAGGGGAAACAGGTGGATTGATTTGCCCAAAGTCAAACAGCTCATAAGAAATCCCTGAAGTTCTACATATTTTTGACCAATTGTTAAGTAGCAGATTTGGGATTTGAATCTTGGTCTCCTGAAATTCGGTCTAGGCCTTATTCCCTTATATTGTGATTTTCCTTATAATTCTTATCTTGCTCCAGAAGGTCCTGGGAAGTCATCTTCCTGCACTGGAGCTCCAGACACACAGCTGAGTATTTGTAATGAAAGGCAGAAAGGTCACTTCATTTTGAGGTATAGTCTTCTGCTTGGGGATTGCATACCCTCTCAGATGGAAAGGAAGAAAAAGAATTAAAGAATGAAGGAGGGAAGAAAGGAATGAAAGGAGGGAAAGTAGAAGAAAGGGAAAAAGGAAGCAAAGAGGAAGGGGAAAGGAGAGGGAGATGGAGGATAGAAATGAAGAAAGGAAAGAGAGGATGGGTAGAAAGGAAGGAAAGAGGCAAGGAAAGAAGACAGAAAAAAGGAAAGATAGATTAAAGAATCAAGAAAAGGAGAGGGGGTGGGTAGGATAACATAATGCCACAAAGTTATTTCAGAAATGCCATTCATCTTTCAAGAGCCAGTTCCATTATATCCTTCTCTTGTCCTAGTTTGCTTTAGGGCCCTCTCTGTACTTCCCTTTACTTGGATGGAATATGGTTACCTGTTTTGACAACTTAAAAGGCAGCATCCCTTTTTTTGTTCTTCAGCCTGTAATGAAGGAACAGGATCAGAAAACCATAGATCTTGGTCAAGGGGAGAGGAATCAATTAGGCAAAAAAGCTATAAATTCCCCAAGTAGATTGTGAGCTTCTTGAGACCCCAGACCTAAAGCAGCATTGTCTGGGCACATAAGAGAGGCTTAGGAAATGTTGGTTAATTGATGAAAGGAAATGTCAAAGTGGATGCTTAGGCACCTTCTATCTCATTGTTACAATCAATCCTAAAGCAAGCAATATAGGAGACAGAGATGATTGAGATGTTTCCAAATAGGAGTAAAATAAAAAGACTAATATATATTTTGGTTATGTTCAATTTTAGATGCCTATATAAGAGATCTAGGCAACTGGTAATGAAGGACTGGAGCTGAGGAGAAAGCAGGGTTGAATATATAAATATGGGAATCATTTACATGGAGAAGATAATTGATCCCATGGCACTGATGAGATCAACAAATGAAGGTAGTATAAAGAGAGAAGAGAATTGGTCCCATGATATAGCCTTAGGGGATGTCGATAGTTAATGGGCATGACATGGATGAAGATCCAGCAAAGGAGATTTGAGGAGTGGTCAGATAGAAGGAGAACCAGGAAAGGGGAATGTCACAAAATTTAGAGGAGATGCAGGAGAAGATGATTAAGTATTAAATGATGCAGAGAAATCAAGAATGATGAGCACTGAGAAAAAGGTATTAGATCTGGCAAATGAGATGATGGGTAACTCTGGAGAGGGCAAATTCAATTGTGTAATGAGAAGTCATATTCTAGAAGATTAAAAAGACAGAAGGAAAAATGGAGATGCTTAATGTAAATTGTTTTTTCCCACTTCTTTAGCCAAGAAAGGGAATAGAGACAAGATAATAGCCAGCAGGAATGATTGGAGACAGGTGAGTTTGTAAGTAGTAATGAAGGAGCTGCATATAGGAGTTACCAAAGATTAGGTAATTAGTGAGAAGAGAGACAACTTGCTGAAGATGATGAGGGACAGTATCAAGGCCATGTGCAGAGGGATGAGTCTTACTGAGAAGATGGGTCATCACTTTGACTGATAAAAGCATGAAGGAGGGGAAACTAGGGAACATGTCTGAGTTATGTGAGATGAGGAAGAAGGGAGAAGAGGGAGCTCTCAATCAATGGATTCTAGGTTGTTTTTCAGGGAAATACAATGGCAGATCCTCAGCAAAGAGTGGATGGGAGTGAGGGAACAGGTGCCCTGGAAAGCATAAGTAGAGGTAAGAGGGTTTAGAACAGCTGTTGTGGAGAGTGGGATAGTCAGTTGATAGGGAGGTGTAGAATGATTTGATTGCTGCAGTTTAAGAGCCCAGTTAAGATTAGATAACATAATCTAAGTTATATTTTAATATATTTAACATCTACTGGTCATCCTGCCATTTAGGGGAGGGGGTGGGGGGTAAGAGGTGAAAAATTGGAACAAGAGGTTTGGCAATTGTTAATGCTGTAAAGTTACCCATGTATATATCCTGTAAATAAAAGGCTATTAAATTAAAAAAAAAAATTAAAAAAAAAAAAAGATTAGATAACATAGCTTTGTAGTGAATCCAATCAGTATGGTTTTGTGATTTTAATCTAACTCTATTGGGCATCATATGGCCAGGACTAAAGTGGGAAATGGTAGAAGTAATTGGAGTTGGTAAGAGTTAATCATCATAATAGCTAGCAGGAATTGTCAACAGGACAAGGGGCAAAGAGTTAGAGAATGGAGGATAGTGATTGTAGAGTTGAGATGATTCACTAAGGAATCAGGTTAAGCTCTGATTGGGGAAAATGAAGAGAGTATATTCAGTGTGTAAGTGTGATGCTCTGGTATCCAGTCCCAGTACTAACTCCAACTTGAACCATAACTCTAAACCCAGTCTTGTTCCCCAACTCAAACCCTAACTATGAAATCAGAATCCTAATTCTAACTTGAATCTTAACCTCAATCCTAACCCTACTTCTAACATAACTCCAAAATCTCAATCCCAACTCAAGCTCTAACCAAAACTTTACCTTAATCTTAGTAGCAAAACCCCCATCCTTTACTATAATTTAACTCTCCTTCCTTGCTCCCAATCTCCCCACGCTATTGCAAACAAACATCTCCCTAACTCCTCTTCAGAGCAATTTGAGAAGGAAAGGACTGCTGGCAGACAAAATTGAAGACCAATGAGGGACACTCCAGAGAATACCTTATACCTTCCTGAAGCCAAAGATGACCCATTGTTTGAGTCAGTACAAACCTTGCAGGCCCCACTGTGCTAAATTGTGCAGAGAAAAATTGTGCTTTGGAATCAGACATTCACTAAATCATCCCTACTGTCCTCACGGCCTACACAGGAACAGTAGTAGCCTCAGTTGGTACCATTTCTTAGTTTCCTAAGCACTCCCCAGTCAATGAGCTTTCCCCATACATGCTCCTAGCAACCATTGTTACAGCTCAAGGTTGCCCAGCAACAGATGATATCTATCAGGCACCTGTATTTTTTGCTTCCAAGGTACCAGCATTATGGACTGATATTCTATTTAGATTCAATTGTTGGAAGGGAAGAGTGCTATAAAATCTTTTAGCATAGGTTCAGACTTGGAGGGGGCTGGAGGATCTGTGAACATTATGTGTGGGCTTTCAGAGAAGGCTGGAGGACTTTTCAGCACAGAGTCAGGTTTAGGGGATAATTCTGAAGGAAATGTAAGCATATGGTTAGGTTTGGGAAAAAATTCTAGAGGACCTGTGATTCTCATGCTTTTTAGACTTACGACCTCTTTACATTCTTTTTTTTAAAAAATTATTTAATTTTTTTTAACACACATTGCTTTATGAATCATGTTGGGAAGAGAAAAATCAGAGCAAAAGGGAAAAACTATAGGAGAGATTAAAAAAACAGAAAAAAGGAGTGAACATAGCATATGTTGATTTACATTCACTCTCCTTAGTTCTTTTTCTGGATGCAGATGGCATTTTCTGTCCAAAGTCTATTGGGATTGCTGAAGCACTAAGAAGAATCAAGTCTTTCATAGTTGATCATTGCACATTCTTCTTGTTATTGCGTACAATGTATTCCTGGTTCTGCTTATTTCATTCAGTATCAGTTTATGTAAATCTTTCCAGCTTGTTCATCGTTTTTATTGAACATTTTATAGAACAATAATATTCCATTACTTTCATATACCATCTTTTACACTCTTAAAAAATTATTGAGGAGTCTGCTCCCACAAAGAATCGTGTATTATAGCTATCAATATTTGCCATAATAGATTTTAAAACATCTTAGAATTATGATGAAAAATATTTTGATCTCATGATAACATGGCTCCTGAAAGAGTTGCAGAGACCCCTAGGGAATCCCCAGAATATACTTTGAGAATTGTTGGATAATATCAGAGCACCTGTTAACAGAGATTCAGCCTTGAGAGAATTTGGAAGAATATGTCTGCACAAAGGCAAACTTGGAGGAGAATTGGGGAGGATCTGTTAGCAGAAATTTAAGCTTGCTAGAGAGTGCTGGGGGGATCTGTCAACACAGGGTCAGGCTTAGGAGGCAGGATGCTGAAGGATATGTCAGCACAGGCTTGGGAGCAAATTCTAAAAGTATGTGTTCAGTGAGTCTTAGGAAGAAACGATTTTCAGGACTTTTGGTTGGAATATGAAAATCTCAGGCCAGGCCACAGAAACACAGTTCCTCCTCAGTGTCAGACCAGAGGCACGGCATCATCACGTGGCTGGCAATAGAAGTTACTCCAATTGTGTATTAGGACCATGAAACTTTAGTGATTGCAATACTTTATAATCTTTGTAGTTCTGTACCCCTTCTTATTTTGTCTCTGAGTGTAGTTTTGCTACTTAGACTTTTGAAGCAGCCTTTCTCTCTTTGAAGAATGTAAATGATTCAGTATTGCTTGCTATTGAATATCCATAGGCATATACTCATTTATACATAGCTGCCTTTATAAGGATATCTAGTTCTACCCACTAGGCAGCTGATGGTACAGAATTGGAGCTCACAAGATATACAAGGGTTAGAAATACAGATCTGGGGGAAGTCATGACAGATTATTAAACCCATGACAGATGATGGAGTCTCTGAGAGTAGAACAAGAAAAGACAATTCATCATAGAGTATTTTTTTATTTTTTTCCCAATTACATATAAATACAATTTTAACAGTTATTTTTAAATAACATTTTCTCCCTCTTTCCCTATTCTCTCCCCTCCCTAAGATGGTAAGCAATTTGATATAAATTATATATGTGCAATCATGTAAGACACATTTTCATATTAGTCACGGTGTGAAAGAAGAAACAGAACAAAAGGAAAAAAAATTTTTAAATGTGAAAATGATATAGTTTGATCTGCATTCAAACTTCAATTCTTTCTTTGGATGTGAACCATCTTTTCCCTCACGAGTCTTTTGGACTTGCCTTAGATCATTGTATTGCTGAGAAGAATTCAGTAAATCACAATTTATCAATCTCCCTCCCTGCTCATCGTTTCTTATAGCACAATAGTGTTCTATTACATTCATATACCACAACTTATTTAACCATTCTCCAGCTGATTAACATTCCCTCAAATTCCAATTATTTGCCACCACTAAAAGAATCAACATAGAATCTTATTATACCCTCAGAATTAAGAGTCACATTCAGTAAAAGAGACTAGATAGGAACAATCAGGTAGAAGAACCAAGAGAGAAAAGAGATAGTTTCCAGGAAGAGAGGCTAATTCACAATGTTAAAGACTGTAGAGAGGTCAGGAAGGATGAGGGTTGAGAAAAACCCTCATAAGATTTTGCATTTAAGAGGTCATTGGTAACTTTGGAGGGAGCCCTTTCAGTTGAGTATTGAGATCAGAAGCCAGAGAACATACATTCTTATGTTGTTATGTTAATATTTTGAATGTGAGAGATGTCTTAAGCATCCTAGAATCCCAGCATGGCACTCCCTTCTTCATTGCAAATTCACTTGAACTTTTAAAGGATAACAAGTCCATGTGTTTGGTCACCTGGGAACGCCAACTCCTTGATGACCAGACCATGGCACCAGTATGGGCACGTTTTGGTGACTGAGCATAGGCTGAAGCCCACAGGGGCATCTCAAACAGTTATAATTGACCCCCAGGGTCCCCTAGAAGTCAGAAGAAGGGCTCTTGTTGTTCTAGAATGCAGTCTCATACAGAGCAAAACAAGAGTGAAGTTTGGGGGGCTTGTCAGGTTCTCCCCACTGATTTCATTAAGTCTCCCTCATTAATGCTCTGGTTCCAGGAATTTAAAAAGTATCAAAAACAGGGATAATTAAGCTGATGCAACCTGCAGAATAGTCTATACTAATAACATGCCAATATAGGTATACCAAAGGGAGGGCAGGATGGAGGATGGATTCAATTATCCAAAAAGGAACTAAGGGCTAATCCAGGCAGGCTTCAGATGAGGAGGTTCTGGTTGAAGTGGGAAGAGCCTTGACCTTAGAGTCAGAATATTTAGCTCAACCTATTTGTACTCCCATTATTTCCCCTATAAAATGGGACCAGTAATACTTACGTTATACATTTCCTAAGATTGTTGAGGAAAAGTGCTTTTCGAGCCTTAAAGCATTATAGGAAAACGATATTATTATTATTATTATGAGTAGGAGTAGGTGTAGTAATAGTAAGTAGTAGTAGCAGCAATAGCAACAGCAACAGCAGCAATAATAATAGTAGTAGTAATAGTGTATCCAAAGAGTTGGATACAGCTGAAAAGTGACTGAACAACAGTAACAATATACAGCTAATAAGTATCTGAAGAAAGAACTGAAATTTGTGTCTTCCTGACTCCAAATCTAGCCTTTGCACCATTAGTTCATCCAGTTGCCAGTTCGCTCTTCCTAATTAATTTGTATTTAGTTTCAGAGTGGAAAAGAGTGCTTGTGATTGGTCACAAGGGAGTAAGGGTCCTTCCTGGTCATACAGTTCCAGGATCAAGAGAAGCACTACTAATATTTGTGGCTTAAAGGGAACAGGGGCTGTCTTTGGGTGAAGACCAACTTGCAACCCAGAGTGACCATATCTCTCCCAAGATAACACCACCTTGGAAGTGCTGAAAATTTGCAGATCCCTAGAAGTAGCTCTGATTGCAGCCATACAAAAAAGCCTGGAATTTGGCACATTGCTTCCCAAACTCTGCAGATAAGTAGAGCCCAGCTTTAAGATAAAATTCAATGTCAACAAATAGACCAGAAAAGAGCAAGCAACAAAAAAAGAACTTGACCATAAAAAGCTGCTATGGTTTCAGGAAAGACATAAACTTAGAAGACAAAGACATCTGTAAGCCAAGTCTCAAAAATGTTAATTAGATCCATGGTCAGCAAGAATTCTTAGGAGAGTTAAAGAAATAAGAATGGTAGAGGAAAAATTGGGGAAAAGAAATGAGCATACTGCAACAAAATTATGAAAAGAGAATTAACTGTTTGGTAAAAGAAGCAACAAAAATATGAAAAAAAAACCTTAAAAAACAACACTGACATAATGGTAAAAGAGGCATAAAAATTAACTAAAGAAAAGAATTCCTTAAAAAGCAGAATAGGCCAAATGGAAAGGGGGGATACAAAATTCACTGAACAAAAGAACTACTTAAAAAGCAGAATTGATCAAATGGAAAAGGAGATACAATAACTCACTAAAGAAAATAATTCCTTAAAATCAACTGAAAGCTAGTGAGAGATTAAGAAACAATAAAACAAAGTTAAAAGGAAGAAAAAAATGGAAGAAAAACTGAAATATCTCATCAAAAAAAGCAACTGACTTGGAGAATGGATTGAGATAATTTAAGAATTAGTGGACTTGAAAGCCACGATTTAAAAAAAAAAAAAGCCTAGATATCATATTTAAAGAAATTACAAAGGAAATCTGTCCTGATATTTTAGATCTAATGGGAGAATCCACTCAGCCCATCTACCCAAAATAAAAATTTCCAGGAATATTATAGTCAAATTTCAGAACCCCCAGGCTCTGAAAATATTACAGCAACCAGAAAGGAAAAGTTCAAAAATTATGGAGTCACAGGCAAATTCACACAAAATTTAGCAACTTTCACTGTTAAGAATCAGAGGCTTTGAATATGATATTCTGGAAGACAAAGGATCCAGGATTACTTACAACCAAGAATAATCTACCCAACAAAAATAACTATAATCCTTCAAAGGGAAAAAAATAGTTATTTACTGAAATAGAGGACTTCCAAGCATTCCTGTTGAAAAGATCAGAGATAGAAAATTTGACATTCAGACAGAAGACGCAAGAGAAGCATAAGAAGGAAAACATGAAAACATAATCATAAGGGACTCAATAAAGTTAAACTATTTACATTCTTATATGGAAAGATGATGTATATCTATATACCTATCTATCTATAACTTCTAAGAACTTTATAATTATTCGGGCAATTAGAAGGAATCTAGATAAACAGAGAGCAAAAGTGTGAGTCAATTATGTTGTGATGATCTCAAAAATGTAGGGGGAGAAAAAAGGATGCACTGGGAAAAGGGCAAAGGGAGAGGTAAAAAGCGCAAAATTTTCTTACAGAATAGAGATGCATAAGAAAGAGCTTTTATAGTAGAGGGGAAAATAGGGGTGGTGGCAAGCAATGCTTGAACCTCACATCAGAGTTGATTCAAAGAAGGAAAACACACACACACACACACACACACACACAGTTGTGTATAGAGATCTGGCTCATCCAGTAGGGAAATAGGAAAGGAAGAGGACAAGAGATATTGGGAAAGGGTGATGAAAAGCCAGATTTAGGAAGACAGTGGTTAGAAGGAAACAGGTTTTTGAGGAAGGTTGGGATAACAGAGGGAGAGAAGGATAAACAGAAGAAAATAAGATGGGGTGGTGATAGAAATACACAGTAATCATAACAGTGAATGTAAATGGAATGAGCTAACCTATAAAATGGAAGTAGATAGCAGAATAGATTAGAAATGAGAATCCAGCTATATTATGTAAAAAAAGTTATGAAATAGAAATACACACAGAGAGAATTAAAACAAAGGGGTGGAGCAAAATCCCTTATACTTCTGTTGAAGTAGCTAACACAGAGGTAACAATCAAGATCTTAGACAAAGCAAAATCAAAAATAGACCTAACTAAAAGAGATAACTAAAAGTTACAATAGATGATGATGTCAAATTTAAAAAAAAATAGGTAGCAATTTACATTTTCATTTCTCAAATATATAGATAATTGAATCAAATTTATAAAAATAACAATGGTCAAGAGATAAGAATAGCAATTTTCAGAAGAAATCAGTGATATTTATAGTCATATGAAAAATTTTTCTAAACTATTATTTGATTAGAAGAAAGCAAACTAAAACAACTTTAAGGCAACACATTACATTTATCAGAAATGACATATGGTGGAGAGGAAGAAGGAAAAGAGGTACATAAATGAATTGTTGGTGGAATAGTGAACTGGTTCAACCATTCTGTAGAAAAATTTGGAACTATGCCCAAAAGGGTATAAAGTTGTGCATATGTTTGGGAAAGGGGATGAAGGAAAGGGGTAAATTGGAACACAAGGAGGGTCAATGTTGAAAAATTGTCCATGCATATATTTTGAAAACAAAAGGCTTTAATAAATAAATAAAAATAAAACTGTGCATAATGTTTGACTCAGCAATACCATTATTAAGTGGTTCCCCAAATAGATAGAAGGAAAAGGATGTATGTATACAAAAATATAACAGATTTATGTGATGGCAAAGAATTGGAAATCTAAGGGATACCTGTTGATTGGAGAATAGCTAAACAAAATTTGCATACAATTGTGACAGTGTACTATTGAGAATGATTATGATAGAGTACTATTGTGCTATAAGAAATGATGAAAAGAGTAGTTTCTTTTTAAATTCTTTTTTTAATTAAAAATTTTTATTTACAAAACATACTTATGGGTAATTTTTCAACAATGACCCTTGCAAAACCTTGTATTCCAAATTTTCCCCTCCTTACCTCACCCCCTCCTTTAGGTGGCAGGTAATCCAATACATGTAATATGTTAAAATGTATGTTAAATCCAATATGGTTATATATAGTTATACAATCATCTTGTTGCACAAAAGAAGAGTAGTTTCAAAAATATACATGGCAAGACCTATATGAACTGATGCAAAATAAAGTAAGAATTGGGTGATCATTGTGCACAGTAGCAGCAATATTATAAAATGATCAACTGTGAATAACTTGATTATTATGAACAATACAATGATCCAAGACAATAATAATGATGAAAAAATGCTATCCACTTCCAGAAAGAGAACTGATGAACTCTCTCTCTCTCCTTCACTCCCTTATTCTCTTCCTCCCTTCCTCCCTCCCCCCTTCCTTCCTTTTCCTCTCTCTCTCTCTCTCTCTCTCTCTCTCTCTCTCTCTCTCTCTTTCTCTGATGTGGAATCATGCTCTGCATAATTTCAAATGTATAATTGATATATTGTTTGTCTTCTTAGTGAATGAGGAAGAGATGGCAGAAATAGAAAGAATTTGGAACTCAAGTTAAAAAGAAAAGAATGTAAAAAAATAAATAATAAAATTTTAAAACACTTTAAAAAAATCAGAAGATTTGAAAAAAGAAAAGGAAAGAAAGGGCAAATCAGTACAGTTCAGAAATGGGGTAGGTCAAAGTTTCTATACCAATCAATGTACTAGACTTCTGAGTATATTGCTAACTATTTAGAGCATTTTCTTATATGACTACATATGGCTTTGATTTCTTCTGAAAACTGCCTGTTCTTGTCTTTTTACCATTTATTAATTGAAGAACTGCTCTTGATTTTGTAAATTTGACTCTGTTCCCTATATTTTTGAGAAATGAGACTGTAAAGAAAAACTTGCTTTAACATTTTTTTTATATTACTTCATTGTCTATGGCCTAGCTTCTTAAACTGTGATAGGTGACCACTTATGAGGTCTTTTTTTAAAATCAAAGCTTTTTATTTTGAAAATATATACATGGATAATTTTATACAAAATCTTGTATTTTACATTTTCTCCCTCCTTTCCCTTCACTGCCACCCCTAGATGATAAATAATCCAATATCCTTATAAAGTCTTATAACTTAATGTGGGAGTCACAAAATTATGATTTATTATCAGTAAATGTTTGATTTGTATACTTATTTTATATACCTGCATAGCTGAGGTCATATAAAAATTTCTTGTATGAAAAGGGATTGCAAATTGAAGTTTAAGCCCTGCTCTATGGGACTTTTGATACCTTAGTGAATTGGAGAGGGAAGGGGCAGGTAAGCAGAGGGATGGATGTGGCTAATGCATAAATATGCTTTGCATGACTTTATATGTATAATGGGCATCATATTTCCTGCCTTCTCAACGGGTGGGGTGGGGGAGGGGAAATTTGGAAATGAAAGTAAAAACACATACACAAATGAGAAGGACTGGATTACATCATCTCTAATGTTTAGTGGCCTGCAAACTCAGTATGAGTCAACAGTGTGATATGGCAGCCACAAAAAAAGAAGAAGAAAAAGGAGAAGAAGGAGGAGGAGGAGGAGGAGGAGGAGGAGGAGGAGGAGGAGGAGGAGGAGGAGGAGGAGGAAGAGAAGGAGAAGAAGGAGAAGAAGAAGGAGGAGGAGGAGGAAGAGGAGGAGGAGGTGGAGGAAGAGGAGGAGGAGGTGGAGGAGGAAGAGAAGGAGGAGGAGGAGGAGGAGGGGGAGGAGAAGGAGAAGGAGTAGGAGAAGAAGAAGGTGGTTTGGGATTCCATTTAAAAAAGGCTTCTGTGCTTCTAGGAATAAGGAGGTGACAATCTGGCTGGGGTTTGCCTTAGTATTATGTTCCATGCTGGCCACTTGTGATTATGAAGAGCTCTTCTAAGCTGGTGAGTGTCAAGAAGAGTATCAGACTTACATGAACTGATACTAAATGAAGTGAATAGAACCAAGAGAACATCATACACAACAAGAAGATTATGTTATGATCAACTCTGATGGACATGACTCCTTTTAACAGTGAAATGATTTGGGCCAATTCCAACAGACTTGTGATGGAGAGATCCATCTACATCCAGAGATGGGAATGTGGGAACTAAATGTGGATCACAGCATAATACTTTCGCTTTTTTTTGTTGTTGTTTGCTTGGTTTTTTCTATTTCTCATTTTTCTCTTTTTGAGCTGACTTTTCTTGTGCAGCATGATAAATGTGGAAATATGTATAGAGGAATTGCACATGTTTAACATATATAGGATTACTTGCTGGGGTAAGGGAAGGGAGAGATAAAAATTTGTAATACAAGTTTCTGAAAGTGTGAGTGCTGTAAACTATCTTTGCATACATTTTGAAAATAAAAAGCTATTATTTAAAACAGTTAAAAAATAAAATGCTAGTTGATTGCCTCATTGATATTTTGTGTTCTATGATGAATGAAGAAAATGTCTAGCAAAAATAAGCATCCAAAAGTAAGACTGTAGGCAACACTTGCCTCATCAGGAAATGGCTAGGGATAGTCTATGCTCGGTATAGAAAAGGATGGCAGTAATAAGATTCTGGGAAGATTATATTTCAAAACAAAATGGCTTTAAGTCAAGTGGCATGAGCAGTCCTATTCTAACCACCCATAGTGATTTTTATCTTATTTTACTTTAAAAATTCTTTTTTATGTTATACATGTACATTTATTTTATATATTTTCATATGAGTCATATTGGGAGAGAAAAATTATAGGAAAATGGGAAAATCACAAGAAAGAAAGAAAAAACAGGAGGAAAAAAAGGTAAAAACAGTATGCTTTGATCTTCATTCAGTTTCGATAATTCTCCCTCTGATTGAGGATGGCATTTTCCATCCAAATTTTATTGGAGTTGCCTTGGATCACTGAATTGCTGAGAAGACTTAATTCTATCCTAGTTGATCACCATATAATCTTGCTGTTGCTGTGTACAAGGTTTTCCTGCTTTTGCTCACTTTACTTAGCATCAATCCATGAAAGTCTACCTATCGTGATTTAAGAATGAATGTGGCACTTCTTCACTGCTAAATAGTCTCATTGTCTCCCCTTCCATACCATTGTTCTCTTCCCATATCTCCCTGCACTTTGGTTTACAATCTCTATTGAATTCTCTCTGCAAGATTACCAATGACCTAAACATGTATTCTTTTCAAACACCTCATTTTTCTTGATCTTTCTATAATATTTAACATTGTTGGCCACCATCTCCAACTGGTTACTTTTTCCTTGCCCTTTATCCCTTCCAGAATATCATATTCTAAGCCTTCTGATTTTTTACTGTGGAAGCTGCTAAATCTTGTGTGGTTCTGACTGTGGCTCCATATTATTTAAACATTTTCTTCCTGGCTACTTGCAATATTTTCTCCCTGATCTGGGAGTTCTGGAATTTGGCTATAATATTCCTGGAAGTTTTTATTTGGGGATCTCTAAGTAACATTTCCTGGCTCATTATTCTCCTATCTGCCAAGACTAAGTCTTCCCCAAGGATTTCTTGTTGGCATTCTTCTTTTATCCACTTCCAGAACTTGAAATATCATTGCATGAAATTGATTCCCAAATCTATTATCTCTAGCTACTGGACTAGTTTTTCATTTCTAAATGCCTCTTGGACACTTCTACCTTGATGTCCCCAAGTAAATGAAATTCAGTGTGCCCTAAAATGAACTTTTCTTCCTCTTGAAACCAGTTTCTCCTCTTCACTTCCCTATTTCAATCAATGATACCACTATCCTCAGATAAAACCTCAGAGTCATCTCTTATTCTTCCTTCTTTCTCATTCCCACAGCTCACCAGTTACTGGGCCTTAGTGATTTGATCTCCACAAAAACTCTAATATCAGACCCTTTCCCTTATGTGGTCACCAGCCTCTCCCCACTCCCCCCAATCCTTCTATAGTTAAAATTGTCAGTTCTTACCTGGATAACTACAACAGCTTTCTACCTAATCTCCTGTCTCATTTCTTCTCTCCTATTCATTCTATTCCATTCCTATTCACAGAATTACATAGGAAACCTTTTGTACTGAAATATTGTTGTCAACATTAAGAAAAAAAAGTTCACTGACCCCAGATTAAGAATCCCTTCTCTAGTGGACAATTCAAAATGTGACCTGATATATAAAAACTGTGACCTTTCTTCTGACCAATGGGTCTTGGGTCAACCCTTCCCTCTTATAATATCAAAACAACTCCAAGTTTCTGACATCTAGAGCCCCTGAGGTTGGAGTGGGGTCCTCCCCATGGACCTAAGTCTCGGTCTAACATGTGCTGATGTGTTTATAAATACAAATGAGAAAAGTAGAATTCCAAGTAAAATATGAGTTTTTTGAGGGCAAGGAATAGATTTCACTTTTGCTTTATAATCCCAGGATTAAGTTGGAATTATCACTAGTTGAAATGGAGAGGGTCTACATAGGTTATCTCAAAAGGATTATTTTTGTGGAGGAAGCCCTGTTCCCCTCAAGAACTCCCCTCTCCTGCCTGCCCACATCTATAAAGTGATAAATCTAAACTGGCTATTATTCAGTCCATCCTCCTCATTTGACAAATATAAACCCTGAGGATAAGAGAAAAGAAGGATATTGTCCAAGGTGTGAACCAAGGCATTTTAATTCCATCTAGGTCCCTTCCTAAAGTTTTTTTCCCTTTCACAAGTCCCAGGGATCTTGCTCAATTCATCAGTCTCAACCTTGGGCATCTTGGCTACAGCTCTATATATGTCTCTTGGCTGCCACCCAATGGTCACTGTGAGAATTTTATGCCAGTTAGGGGTGGGAGTGATTTCTAATGTTTCTTAGTCAGCACTGGGGGGATATAGACTGAAAAGGGTCTTTGTTGAGATTCAATAGATTTTAAGTGATCCGGAAGATAGATGAGAAATAAGCACATCCTATTTCAATGTAATCTTTTTTTCCTTGTCATCCTGTGTATTTTGTTTTATTAATTTAAAAACATTATTCTGGGAAGGGGCCTATAGGCTCCTCTAGACTGCCAAAGAGTCCCATGATGCAGAGATTAAGAACCCATAAGAATAAAGGCGGGGAGACCCCTTGAGAAATTATCTAGTTGAAAAACAATAAAAATGGTGTGAGGAATACTTCAGAAGTACAAACAAAAAGACTTAATACCTGATTTGTTGAGGAGGTAAGATAAAGGACAGTCAAAGGTGCTACTGAAATTTCAAGTCTGTTTGACTACATTACATTACATGAGTTACATTAATAACTTGAATAGAAATAGAGGGTTGGAAGTAGTGACAAATTTAGAGGAAAGATGAGTTAAGTTTTGGTCACATTCAATTTGAAGTGAATTTGAAGGACATTTGTGTGGATATGTCTAGCAGCTAATTGGAAATTAGATTTGGAGCATTGAGGAAAAGTTGGGAGTAAAGGATAGGATTGGGAGTTAGCTGAATAGACCAGTTCCAATAATCTTGTGATGATGAGAACCATATGCACCCAGAGAGAGGACTGTGGGAACTGAATGTGGACCACAACATAGCATATTCTCTTCTTTTGTTGTTGTTTGCATGAATTTTATTTTTTCTCATTTTTTTCATTCTTGAACTGATTCTTCTTGTGCAGCATGATAATTATATAAATATGTATATCTATATTGGTTTTACTTTTTTTTTTTTTTACCATGTTTAACATATATTCAATTACTTGCCATCTAGAAGAGGGGGTGGTGAAGGGGAGGAAATTGGAACACAAGGTTTTTCAAGGGTCAGTGTTGAAAAATTATCCTTGCAAATGTTTTGAAAATAAAAAGCTTCAATAAAAAAATAAAAATTTAAAAAAGGGAGTTAGCTGAATAGAATTGATGGTTAAAGATAAAGGAATCTATGAGATCAGCAAATAGGACAGAGTGTACAGAGAGAACAGGTATGAGCTTGGTAAATCTTACAGTGCTCTAGAAATGACTTTTAATTACTGTTATTGTTCTTATTTCCCTTTACAAGACAGAGAAGTCAGCAGACAGAAGCCAGCACCACCTGATTATTTTGCTCATTACTTTGCCTTGGTAGTTTTCTCAGGGGCTCCACAGGAATGAATAATCTCAGAAAGGAATCCCATCCAAGACTTTTCCAAATAGCAGATCTAGGTTAGCCCTAAATCTCAGCCTCATCTCAAAGTTTTCTCTTCACCTATCAACCAAGGCATCAAGGAACATATGTCCCATAAAGTATTTCTTTAGCCAAGGACTGTACCATTGACAACAAGTCTCAGTGTGTGTGTGTGTGTGTGTGTGTGTGTGTGTGTGAGAGAGAGAGAGAGAGAGAGAGAGAGAGAGAGAGAGAGAGACAAACAGACACACAGACACACAGATCTTGAGCAGATCTGTTGTAGGAAACTTAAATTCCTCTTTCATTAATATGAAGAAAAGAGAAACTGGACAGGAAAGTACAAAATGTTCTTGCAATGTTCTTGGAGTAAAAATCTTTTCATAGGATCTAATTGTTTGTAATTGGTTAAATGGAACTGTAGCTAACAACGAGGTGGGGGAACACATTGGAATGGGAGCTTGATAACATTGGAGGAAGATATTCCCCGTTCCTAGGAGATACACCTCAAGAACCCTGAGGTAAAGATATAGTTGCTCTTATTTTGGGACAGTGAGGCTAGAACACTTGCTACAGATTATATTTTAAAGTGTCTTTTTCTGACAATGCCAAGAAACACCAGTATATGTTTAATATGTAATATGTAAGGTGATCTCCCAGGGACTGGAGGGACATCTCTCCACTTTCCAGATTATTGGGAAGACTGGAAAGGAGAAAAATGCTCCAGAGATAAAGAAGAAACAGATTTCAAAGCAGAGGGGAATCCTGACCTATGTCAGAAAGTTGAAAGGTAGATGATGATATAATAATAAAGGAAAAATAATCCAATGAACATCTGAAGCTATGTCATAAGTATAATGCCTTTCCCAAAAAGAAAAGAGTCTGAACCTATGAAAATAAGTAATGTAACTCTGCAGATGTAAACACTTGTCATCTAGCAATAGAAAAAGACAGGAGAGGTGGCTTGGAACTACTTGCTAAGATGTGCGATTTATTTGTCAACCTGACATAAAACAGGAGAAGTTGGCCATCTTCCTGGCATTTGTAGATGGAGTCTGATGGAAAGCCAACTGAGAACTGCCAACTCTGATCCATTATCTATTTCCGGTTGTTCATTGGAGACAAATGATAGCCACAGAAAGCAGATCACACTGTTGGGCAGTCAAGATACAAAAACAAGAGTTATACAGTGCGTTGTCTTCAAGAAACTTAGGTTCTCTCGGAAGAATACAATGTGTTCGTGGATAAGAATAAAATAATATTATAAGTAAATATAAGATGGATACAAAGTAATTTGAGAGGAAGACACTAACAACTAAACAGATCAAGAAAGATTTATGTGAAAGGTTGTCCTTGAGCTGAGCCTAGAAAGGATTTTTAGGGCTAATGAAAAACTGGAGATGAAATTCATTGAAGGTAAAGCTTCAGAAGTATTTGCTTACTAAAAGGGTAGCTAAGAGGCCTCTGGGGAGTGCAATGGATAGAGCTCTGGGTGTGGAGTTCAAATTCAGCCTCAGAAACTAGCTGGGTAATATTGGGCCAGTACCTGAACGGCTGTTTGCCACAATCTACTAGAGAAGACACATATTTGGGATGTGACAAAGACTTTCCTGAAAACTGATGAATATTAAACAGTGGTTCATCTGAAGAAAAATAATACCTCCAGGATGAACCCTCAAAAAACCCTTTGTAGTGATTTGTGATGGAGAGAGCCATCTGCACCCAGAGAGAGAACTGTGGGGATTGAATGGGGTTCACAACATAGTTTTTTCGCCTAGTTTTTTCACCTTTTTTGTGGTTGCTTGCATTTTTTCTTTTTTTGATCTGATTTTTCTTGTACATCATGATAAATGTGGAGATATGTATAGAAAAATTATACATGTTTAACATATGTTGGATTACTTGCTGCCTAGAAGAAGATGGAGGGGGAGAGGGAGAGAGAAAAATTTGGAACACAAGGTTTTGCAAGGGTAAATGATGAAAACTATCTTTGCATGTATGTTGAAAATAAAAAGCTATTATTTTTTTAAAATGCCATATCAAATCTAATCTAGCATGCTTGTTTAAGTTTTTCTGTCAACATACACTCATGAGCCTTTGTGTTTAGCATTTCTTTCCTATAGAAGAAATAAATAGCTATCCTAGATCTGATTTATATTGTACTTCCAGTACTTTTTTACTACCCTTTTTTGGGGAGGCCCCAACACAAATCAAATTTAAGCTTTAAATAATTTTCACCAGAGTTCTGGAATGGAGGACATAAAAAGTCAGGTTTTCTTTTTTCTGTGGGAACCAGATTTCTACAGATATGAACCTGGTCCAAATGAATCTAGAGCGGAATAGGCCCCCTTAACAGAGATGGTGATGATGAATTCTCTGAGCCCAGCAAATATGGTTATTATATTTACACTTCAAAAGGGAGTGAAAGTGAAAAGAGGAACTGCTGTTCTGGATATGACTCTCATCAGCGAAGAGGTTGACTGATAAGGTGGAAATGATAGAAACCCTGGGGAAAAGCAACTACTATATAGTTAAGTTTGTGATATGAAGAGGAGAGCCATATATAGTCAAACATAAAGTCCTCATCTTGATAGAGCAGATTTCAAAAGGTGCAGAGAAAGGAGAGGCAGGATCCTCTGGTTTAGTATTTTGAGGGATCCAAGGATAGGATTGTGACTCAGGGGAGACAGAAAGATAATAGGCAAGGGTGAGAAGGTAGAACTGCTCAGTTCTTCTACACTAGGAAAATGATATTTGGGCTGGGAAGAAGGGAAGAAAATCACCTGCTTAGCAAGTACTTGAAATACAAAATAAGGGAGTAGCTGTTGTAGGAAGAAAGCATCTCAATACTCTCAGAGTGGGGCCTCCTTTCTGGAATACTGAAAGAATGAGTAGATGTGATTTTTAAGTCACTGTTTGAAGTCTTTAGAAGGATTTGGATGATGGGAAACATGCTAAGGGGTTAGAGATGGGCAAATTACTAATTTTTTGAAAAAAGAAGATGGCATCTACAAAATACAGACCAATGAACTTGACTTCTATTCCTGACAAAAGACTAGCCTCATGAGACCATTGATGCAGAGGTCCCTTGTTATTTTTTTTGGTCAACCCTGTCATTTTATAGATGAGGAAACTTCCTTGAGGTCCAAGAAAGTTAACCAAGTGCTCAAGGTGACTCAAATAGTAAGTATCAGAGAAGGGATTTAAATCCAGAACTCAAGATTTTAGAATTATTGCTCTTCCCATGATTTCCTGCACATTGATGCTTCCACTAATATTATTAAAGGAATAGTTTGGGATCAATTAAAAAAAGGAAGAAGGGAAATGATATTTGATCTTAAAGGGACAGAAGAAAATTGGTTGGCAGGTAAATAAAACACAAGATAAGGGAGAAAATAATAAGATAGCATCTAGCTTACCCTCTTTAATGTTTAGTTGTTCAATTGTGTTTGGCTCTTTATGATCCTGTAGACTATACTGTCCATTGGGTTTTCTTGGCAAAGATACTGGAGTGGTTTTCCATTTCCTTCTCTAGTAGATTGTGGCAAACAGCAGTTAAGCTACTTGCCCAATATCACCCAGGTAGTTTCTGAGGCTGAATCTGAACTCCACACCCAGAGTTCTATCCATTGCACTCCTTAGAGGCCTCATAGTTACCCTTTTAGTAATCACTAAAAGTCTATTAGTTTTTTTTTAGGAATGGGTCTTGCCATGCTAACCTCATTTCTTGTGTTGACAAAGCAATTAGGCCAGTTGCTTGGGATCCCATCAGTTCATTAATAATCACCCAGTTTTTCCACTATCTAGAAATGTTGGCTTAACTTAGCTGTTGGTTCTCTGAATGTGAGTTTCTTGTCTGTGACCAACAAGCAGACATAATAAAGGAACTGAATCATATGAAGTTGAACATTTTCGTCAGAAATGAAGTCAGAGGACAAAAGGAAGTTGCAGCTCATTTGGAGGATGACTCAGGGTTTCTCTTTGACTTAGCGAATAAAGATGTTGGCAGAGTTGTTATGATCTTGTGACCAAGGGCAATAGGAGATATCATTTCAAAGGATATGCGTCTTTAGTGCTTATGATAAACCATAAAACTAACATGAAAATAATCACAGTTGACATCCCTACATCTGTGTCACAGGATGAGGAGTAGGGAAATTCTATGAACAATGCTATGCTAAATTAAGAGAAAATGTACATAAGTATTTGTTATCTTCAAGGCTGCAAAAGTGAGCATAGAGGAAAATGATGGAAAATGGTGGAAAATATGTTGGCAGTTTGAAACAACAACTTCTAGACAATAAAGAAATTTCTTGTCTGTATATCATTTTTTTTTTTTAACTTGAGAAAGCATTTGGGAGGTACTGAACACAGCAAACACCAGAGAACATCACCCCCAAAATGAAATTGATTATATTTTATCAATGCTTTGTAACTGATCTGGAATTCACCCCCAAATTAGTTTTCTGAAAAGAGCCAGATCACTGGCTCTGACTTATTTGGACAAAGATGAAAATTAAGATCAAACAAGGAAGGAACAAAAATAATGGTGGTATGACATGTAATTAAATCATCTCTAGCCTGACCTATTGAAGTAAGCTATTGAGGCTGAGAAAAGGGAAATGGAGGTTGTTAGCAGAATAGATATCGACAGTCACCATTTCCTAAAGAAATTTAATGGATGTAAATCACTTCCCATAAAAGTCTAGAAACTGCCTCAGAAGGTAACTGCTTGATTTCCTTGCCAGATGGAGAGATAAGGTAGCTAAGGGCAACATAGGCTCAGGACACAGAGTATTTTGTTAAAATCACATGGGAGGGGATAGTAGAAGATTATGAGTTTAATCTGCTGATAAAATAACAAGAAAAATAACTTTACAGGAAGTTTGGTAAGAGATTCAGCCAAGTAAAATCATCCTAAAGGCATGTTAAAATGAAACCAAAAAGAGGGCAACAAAAAGATGAAAAGTGGAAAATATCTATGAAGATTTTTGCAGCAAATGCCTTTTTATTTGAACCATTGTATATGGATTTCAACATCACAGTCCCCAGTGTGCTGCCTTAACAAAATGAAATGGATACAGGGATGAAGAAAACAACATTAGGAAAGCAGCTGGCCTAGAAATAGCTAGAAGGCATAGTGGGTACAAGTTTTGGATTTGGAGGCAGGAAGGCCTGAGTTCACAGATTAGTGGTGTGACCTTGAGCAAACCATTTATCCTCTCTCAGGCTTAGTGTCCTCATCTGTAAAGTGGGGATAATAGCACCTACCTTTACAAACCTTGAAGAATTATATAAATGCTAAGTATTGTTGTTGTTGTTAATAGCTAGCATTTATATTGCACTTACTCTGTGCCATAGATTGTGCCAAATACTTTTACAATTATCTCATTTGATCCTCACAAGAATCCTGGGAGGCAGGTGCTTTCATTATCTACATTTTATGGATAAGGAAACCACACCCGGTACTCTATCTACTGTGCCCCCTAGATGTTCCTAAATTATCATCATCATTATCCAAAATACATAAGAAAGAAGTACAAAAGATACAATTCTCCTATAGGTGCAGCTGACATAATTTGAAGGCTTTTTAAGATTCTTTTTTTTTCTGCCTTCTTTTCTTTTTTGGGAGCAGTTAGGTTTGTGACTTACCTGTAGTCACACACAGCTAGGAAGTGTTAAATGTCTGAGGTTGGATTTGGACTCAGGTCCTCTTGACTTCAGGGCTGCTGTTGCCATTTAGCTGCCCCAGGATTAATTCTCAAGGCCTCTGAGAGAGAAGATAACAAGTTTTTACAAAATTATAAAAAATATTGGACCTCATTTTTGTTACCAAAAAAAGGTAAAAAATAGGATGCCTTTGATAACCCATATGCTTACCTGTACATGTCTGCAAGATTTTTATTTTAAAAAATCTATATACACATCTTTGATCAAGATATATTAGGAACAGATAGGCTTTTGCAAATATTGTTCCTCCAACAGATCACACCTTTACAGGTATACAAGTGCCTAAAAGCAATAGCGACTATAAGAAATTAATTTTCATTCTCTCTCTTTCTATTTCTTCTCTCTGTCTTTGTCTGTCTCTGTGTCTCTATGTCTGTCTGTCTCTATCTCTTCTGTCTCTCTGTCTCTCTCTCTCTGTCTCTGTCTCTGCCTCTCTGTCTCTCTCTCTCTCTCTGTCTCTGTCTCTCTCTCTTTCTCTCTATCTCTCTCTGTCTTGTCTCTCTCTCCCCCAGATGTGGGGGTTATGAGTGGGGACTACTGCATGTAATATTTTGTTGTTTTTCAGCCATTTTTCTTTTGTAGACAACTCTGTAGAAAGTCATGATGAGAATCAAGAGAGGGGACAGGAAGATTGTCCTCAGCAGGAGTTTCTCCAGGTTAGAAGAGAATAGATAAAAGCTGAAAATGAGAAGACTGGTGAAGATATTATTGGGGTCACAGTGTATCTAGAACAGGAGATGGGCCATTTATGGAGCAAGAATGAAATCACAGGGGAAGTCGATGAGTATCCCTGAGAAACCATCAGGATAAAAAGAAGGCCTACGGAGCACTGAGTAGATCCTCAATGGAAGATTCAGTTATAGGAAAATCCTGGCAATGACTGTCCAGGTTAAGAAGGCATGAGAAGGACTGCAATCTATGCAAATGGAAGGAGCTTAACAATGATGAAATCATGAATCTTTCATAGTATTGAAGTACCTGATTTGTAAAGTGTAATTAAAAATTATTAGTAATTTACAAATTCATTGATTATTGGTGTTCAATATTTTTTTCAGTCATGTCTGACTCTTAGTGACCCCTTTGGGATTTTCTTGGCAGAGATACTGGAGTGACTTGCCATTTCCTCTTCCGGCTCATTTTACAACTGAGAGAACTGAATCAAACAGAGTTAAATCATTTGCCAAGGGTCACACAGCTAATAAGTATCTGAGGCTGGATTTGAACTCAGGTCCTTCATTCTCCAAGTGAGCCACCTAACTTACCCATATATAATATTAGATTTAGTTAATATATTGATTGTTTTCGCCAAATTGTTTTTTCGTATCTTTCTTTTTTATTCTTTGTTATCTCTTAGGGATCTCTGAATGGGGAAAGGTAAAGGAATATACTGGGAAATGAAAGTGTTACTGTGATTTAAGCTGACCTTCTTCCAGGAAAAGGGGGTTCTTCTCTAGGCTCCATCAAACATTAATTCAATCCTGGGAG
The DNA here is from genome assembly GCF_902635505.1 of Sarcophilus harrisii. NCBI lineage: Eukaryota > Metazoa > Chordata > Mammalia > Dasyuromorphia > Dasyuridae > Sarcophilus > Sarcophilus harrisii. The sequence goes on from NC_045426.1 coordinate 83,540,055, forward strand.
AAACTGACCCCCTAAGGGAAGCAGTCCCATTTTTCTCAGCTTCAGATACTTACTACCTGTGTGATTCTGAGAAAATCACTTAACTTCTGATGCCTCATTTCCTCATCTTTAAAATGAGAATAATTACCTACATCCCAGTGTTATCGTGAGGATAAAATAAGATATTTGTAAGGTGCTTTGTAAACCTTAAAGTATAAAAATTAAAGTGATATAAAGAGCTATATAAATGTTAGCTATTACTTATTATCATAATAATAATTATTATTACTATTATTGTTATTCTCACTCTGGCTCACTGCCCTCCCCTCAGAGTTCTGAGACAAAAAATCTCTTAAATAAAGCTTAGTAATACCATCTAAAGTTTCTTCTACAAGGGATTAACAGGATCCCTTTTAAAAGAGGTACTCAGAGTACAAAGCAGATGTGAAGCATAGGACAGTTATTTATTTTCTTTACCACAAAAGGAATGGAAAAAAACACACAAAAATCCTCTAAGTATCCATTAACAAAATAATGAACAAATTACACTTTCCTGGGAAGTAAAGACTCCTAGGAGGTTTATGGGACTATTGAACAACTATTCACATTTGCTTCTGATCTGTACTATCCCAGCATCTCATAGTCCTCACCTTTTGTCCTGACAAAGGTGGGCTTGATTTTAGTTATTTCTCCTGCCAGTGGTCACCTTCTCCTTAGACAGGTAGCCTTGTAAGAAACACTTCTCACTGGGCAATTTCCCTGATTCTGGAATTCTGAAACTCATCTCATTACATTACCGATAGAGGCTGAGAACACCCATCTATCTCTCAGGTCCACTCTTTGGTGACTTGTGTTTACAAGTCAATCGATCAGTCTTATCAATCAACACATAGTTAATCAGCACTTAATATGTCCTAGGCAGTGGGCTAAGAGCTGAGAATACAAAGACCAGAGTAAAATTATGCCTGCCCTCAGGGATCTTACATTATTACTTGAGAGAAAATATTTATGTACATCAGCAAAAATAGAAGTGATATTCTTCAGAATAAATACAATGTAATTTTTTTCTCTCTCTTTGTCTGTCTGTCTGTCTGTCTCTCTCTCTCTCTGTGTGTGTGTGTGTGTGTGTGTGTGTGTATGTGTGAGGGGATCAGGAGAGAAAGGGAATGATTAAGCCAAGTCTTGAAGGAAGTAAGGAATTCTTTGTATGACATAGAGATAAAGAAGGAGTGCATTTCAGATCAGTTGAAAAAATGAGTGTCAAGATCTAAAAAGATCTAATAAAATGATATTCAATAACCATCATTATATACTTGGGTTCAAAGAATCATTTGCACAGCTATAGAGGGAAGAGAAAACAGCTAGGTAGCACAGTGGATAAAAGGCTATTTTTAGAGTCTGGAGTACCTGAGTTCAAATGCAGCTTCAGATACTTACTGGCTATGTGATCCTTAACCAGACACTTAACCCTGTCTGCCTCAGTTTCTTCATCTATAAAATGATCTGGAGAAGGAAATGGTCAACTACTCCAGCATCTTTGCCAAGAAAATCCCCAAATGAGGTCAAAAAGAGCTAGGCATTACTAGTCAAGTCAAAAACAACAAAGGGGAAGAGAGTCATGGTTTTCTCATAGTAGACTGGACCAAAAAAAAAAAAAAGACTTGGGAGATTTCAAGGACCCCAAGTTCAATAGAAGACAAAAGTGAAATATGGTGGCCATAAAAGTTATTGCTATTTTGGGCTGTATTAAATGGCGCCATATCCAAAACAAGGAATGAAATGGCCCCAAGATAGTCTGCTCTTGTCAGATGCCATCTGGAGCACTGCTTTTGGTTCTGGGCATTGTAGACAAACTGGTACATGTTCAGAAGAAGATGAGTCAAAAGACTGAAAAATACTGAGATCATGCCATCTGAAGAGTTATTGGAACAGATGGAGCTGTTCATCCTGGTGAAAAGAAGTATAAAGTGTGATGACCGCATTAGTACACTGGATACTTTAGAATCAGCCAGAGTTAGGATAAGTGAAAGTCTTGATCTTTATTCTTTGTGGAGGTGAATGGGAATGGCAATACAAAGTGAAAGCAATAGCAACACGAATCTGGCCAGGAGTGACTTTGACTCTCTCACTCTACCCCCTAAATCCTCCACCCAATCTTCTATACAACAGATCAAACTTGCACTTTGAGAGTGGTCAGGACCATTCTTTCTCCAAGTATATATTAATAGAGTATTGTCCAATTGGTAATTAACCTTAAGTGCTCAGGTTTCTGCTCAGTTTCAGCCCATTACATCTCCTGCTTTCTTTTGTTTTAGAATACAGGTGGTCACACCATCCCTGACCTCTCAGGGAGGTGAGAGTCCCCAAGGGTAGGTGATCACACCCTCCCTGACTTTTCAGGAAAGGAAGTGATATCTCAGGAAGGGAAATGAAAAGCACCAAAGGGAAGTGGGGATTGCTAGCGGGTTTCTGGACTGAAGGGTCTTATTAGAAACAGGTATGCACAAACCCATCAGCATGGGAAGTATTACACAAGCACATAGCAATAATGCACAGGGTATTATTAGTGATGACTCCCCCCATAGTCAGTGCAGGCTTGATGTGGTGTAACAAACATGAATTGTACATGCAAATAGTGATATAACAAACAATATTAATCAACATGGTGTTGTGAAAGATTTCCAGAAGTCCTAGAAGGAGGGTATGTAAACAACAGTCACACATATGCCTTCTTCAGAAACCAAGAGATAGTCCAAAACCAATCTATTGTCCATTGCTTCACGTGTCAGGGAATCCAATGGTCCCCACAAATTTTTGAAGTCCTGCAACAGTCTTTTTATATTTTAGGGAATCCAATGATTCCTACAGATTTTGAAGTCCTGCAACAGTCTTATCATTTCTCAGAAAATCCAATAATTCCTGAGGGCTTTCAAGTCCTACAACTGAATTATCATGACTCAGAGAATCCAATAATTCCTGAGGGTTTTCAAGTCCTACAACAATCTTATCATGTCTCAGAGAATCCAGTGATTCCTGAGGGTTTTGAGGTCCAACAATTTTTGATGTCCATGATTCAAACGCCATAACTTCCATTCTCTATCAGTGTGGTCATAATCAGCAACGGAACCACCCGATGTTTCTTGGGTCTTCTCTTTCATTTCAAGAGTCTGCTCCATCTCTCTCCAATGGACAAGGTGAATATGGTTCATTGGCACCCATCTTATTCTTTCTCCACCTGTAGAGATACAAGCAAACCCTCTCCCCCTAGCAGTTAACCTATCTGGTCCCTTCCATTCACCACTTTCTGGGTCTCTCCACATCACCTGGCGATTATCTAAAGATAGTGGAGCCGCTCACACTGGACACTGCCCTTCTGGTAGGTTATAAAACCTGTCAGTGCATGTTTGTCAAAAATCAAGAAGTTAATAGTATAAAGGGCTACATTTAGAAATTCTCTAGGGTTACCTGTGGCTCCCCCTTTCTTTTGTTTTTGGAGGAGTGTCTTAATGTCTCTGTTTCTCCTCTCTACTATTGCCTGTCCTTGAGGATTAAAAGATATGTCAGTGGTGTGTAAAATCTTATACTGTGCACAAAAGTGTGCAAAATGTTTAGAAGTATATGCAGGTCCATTATCTGTTTTTATTGCTTGTGGCACACTCATAACTGCAAATGGTTATATAAGGAATTCAGTGACCACTTGGGCTGTCTCTTTTGCTTCTGGTATTACAAAAGTGAATCCTGAAAAGGTGTCTACCACAACATGGATAAAAGACAGGCAACCAAAAAATTTATAATGGGTCACATCCATTTGCCAAATTTTATTGGGTCTCAAACCATGAGGGTTTTTCCCTGGAGAGAATGTAGGAGCATGGAAAGAAAGGCAAGCTGTACAGGCTTTTACTATGCTCCTCGCTTCCTCTCTTGTTATTCCAAATTGCAAATGTAAAGCTCGAGCAGCCTGATGATATTTAGAATGAGATTCCCCGGCTTCTTGGAATAAAGGAGTATTGACCAACATGGTTAGAAAGCTGTTTACCTTTGAATTACCATCAAAAATAGGACCTAGAAGTCCACTATGAGAGTGAACATGCAAAATATAAATCTTACCTGGATGCTTTCTCACTTGCTCTTGAAGTTTCTTAAAGAGCTGATATATATTAGAGATTACAAATTTTATTTGGGCTGTGGCAATTCTTTGTACCACATCTATTGAGTAGGCCGAATCAGATATTATACTTATGTCTCCTGGATAATAAGTAAGAGCTAGAATAATCACATACAATTCATTCTGCTGAGTGGACTGAAAAGGAGTTCTGACTACTCTCTTTATAGTTAAGTCATGAGAGTGCAAATATTATATTTGGATGCATCTATAAAGATAGTTGGCTCTTTAAGAAGAACTTTAGAAATTTTTTTTTCAAGAATCCATTGCCAATTATGTAATAGTCTGGTTATCTTTAATGGAGACTCGTGTAAAATTTGGAGCCATGGCTAATAAAATTTGACACTCTGGGATGGTCTCACAGCACACATTAATTTGTGTATTAGTATAAAAGGTGTATATCTTGTCAGGTCTTATCCCAGATAATTTTACTGCTCACTTAATGGCCTTTAATAAAATTCTACCACAAACACTGGGTAAGGAGTAAGGCTTTGTTCTGGTTGTGCTGGGAGGTTCACCCACTCTTTCACACTGTCTCCTTGATGAAGGACTACTGTGGGTGCCTCTTGTGTAGCAAAAACTGATATTTCCAAGGGTTTTTGAGTGACTCTTTCAATCACATTGGATAAAGCCAGTTCAACTTCTCTCAAAGTCTTTTGAGCTTCTTTTATAAGCTGGCATGGTGAATTTAAAGCACTGTCTCCCCTTAAATGTCATATAATGGTTGCAATTGATAGGTACTCAAGCCTAACATTGGTCGCATCCATTGGATATCTCCTATCAATTTATGAAAGTCATTTAAGGTGTTTAGCTTTTCTGTTCTTAAGGACAGTTTTTGTATTGTAAGCACCTTAAGGTATACTTGATATTCTAAATATTGAAAAGGAGCATGTCTTTGAATTTTTTCTGGAGCTATGTGCAATTTGTAAGACCTTAGTGTTTCCATGGTCTTTTGTAGACATGCTTCTAACATTTGTTCCTCAGGTGGACATCCCAATATATCATCCATGTAATGTAATAATATTACTTTTGGAAGTGCTTTTCTTACTGGAGTAAGAGCAGCAGCAGCATACATTTGACACATAGTAGGGCTGTTTTTCATTCCCTGTGGCAAAACAGTCCATTCATATCTTTTATAAGGCTCAGCTAAGTTAATGCTAGTCACTAAAAAGTCAAATCTTTTCGTATCCTCCTTATCTAGAGGGATAGAATAGAAACAATCCTTAATGTCTATAACCCAAAGAGGCCATTCTCTAGGCAATTGAATAGGAGATGGAAGTCCAGGCTGAAGAGTTCCCATTTACCTGTTCTTTTACCTTTCTTAAATCAATCAACATCCTCCATTTCCCAGATTTCTTTTTTACAACAAACACTGGGGAATTCCAAGGACTTAGAGGTTATAAGTGTCCTTGGTCATGTTCCTCCTGTATTATATCTAATAAGGCCTGGATTTTATCGCTACTTAAGGGCCACTGTTCTGATACTGGTGTATCAGTTTCCCATTGGATAGAAACAGGTGAAAGTGTTGGCAGGCCTTCAACAGCAGCCCTGCCTAAAAAAACAAAGTACTCATTTTTAACCTTAATTGTTGTAAAATGTCTGTTCCCCACAGATTGATGGGAATTTTTTCAACTATAAAAGGAGTAAAAACTCCTGTTTCACCTTCAAAAGTCCATCTCAAAGGGGTAGCACTAACTTCAGCTGCTATTGATCCTCCTACACCAGACATGTAGGTGTCTGCCTTAATCTTTGGCCAGTGACTGGGCCATTTGGCACCTCTAATGATTGTACGATCTGCACCTGTGTCTACCAATCCTTCTAATGGTATGCCATTTATATAGATAGTAAGCATAGGTCAGTCAGCTGTCACAGCTGCTGTCCAGTATGTTCCTGGATTTTGTTGCTTGGAGTCAGAATCTGGGAGAGTATGACCAGATTGCTTATTAGGAGTCTGTATCAGTAAATCTGATGCTACTACTTCTCCTGGTTGATAAGTCACACATTGTCTACCTATATTAGTGATTGGGATATTATCTACCCATTCCCAGTTTCTCACATCAGTGTGTGGATGGACACTGTTTTGTACGTACTCTCAGGAGGTGAAATGGTCAAGCCTACTGTGCCTGGAAACAAGGGATCCATAGGCTGGAGAGGAACAGATTTCACCTCTCTAGGCGGTATCTCAATTGTCCCAGCTGCATGCAACTCTATTCTCCCCAATTGTAATCCCTTTCTCCCATCAGATTGCTTCCTGGCTGATTGATTGTATAATCCCTTTCTGCCATCAGATTGCTTCCTGGCTTATTGATCATGTCTGGGTACTGAATCTGGTCTTGTTCTCTCACCCTGTTTTCTTACTCTGTCTCTATACCAACATTAAGCTTTCAGATGTCCTACTTTACCACAATGAAAGCATTGACAAGTCTCTCTGGAAGTCCCTTGCCAAAAATGACCCTTTGTTCCCATGTTGGGATCTTGGGAAGTTTGCATCATAGCCTGGCAATAAAAGGCCTTTGTGCCCACTGCGGCACAGCGTCTTATGATCTCCTCTAAAGGATCATCTTTGTGCAGTCCTAGTATAATTCTTCTACAAACCTCATTAGCATTTTCTCTAGCAAGTTGCCTTATCAAAATGTCTGTTACTGTATTTTTGCCATTAGTTCATACAACAGCTGTCTGCAAATGTCCCACAAAATCAGCAAAGATTTCATTTGGCCCTTGTGTTATTTTTGTGAAGGCTTCACCTTTGTCGTTTTTATTGTGGAGAGAAGCCTATGCTTTGATAGCAGCAATTTGCTCATAGGCTGCTATGGAGTAATTAATCTGTCTGCATAAGAACCTACACCTGTTAGTTGGTCACAGATGATTGGGTATGAACTTCACTTTGACTATTTCATTGGACTTGTATCCTACAGAGTTCACTATATTCAGAAAGACACAACAAGCTTTGTCCAGGTTCTAAGCATGTCCTTGCTATAGATTTCCAGTCACTAGGGGTTAAGACTTCATAAGCCAAATTCTGTAATAACATCTTAACATAAGCTGATGTAGCCCCATAAAGAATGCAAGCCTTTTTCAGATCTTTAAGGATTTCTATATCAAAAGGAGTATATCTTCTACTTTCTTGACCTGAAGAGTTAAACTATTGAATCACAGGATAAATTTGTAGTCTTAACTCAGCTATATCTTTCCCTTCCTCAGTGGCTTTGAATACTGCCTTTTGCAATCTATTCATAGGAGGGGATGGTTTCTGAGGGGGAGGTGCTGGTGGCATCACTGCCCCTCCCACTACTCCTCCTCTCTCCATCCTGGAAGGTGGAGTTGATGGAGGCGGGTCAATTATCTGCTCCATAGGCTGGGTTGAAGCTGCCTGGTGAGATGTAAAGTTACCCCACCCTTGAACCTCACTTAAATCTCCATGCCCCTGTGGGGATATGGTCATTAATCTGTTCATTGTCTTCCTCTTTTTCCTCAGACTTCCTCATCTGGCTGTTCCTAAGTTATAATTAAGCCTTGTCCCTTGATCAAATTAAGCATGCTTTCTATAGTGCCTCTTCAGGACAGGGGTGGGGGTGGGGGTGGGGCTGGGGCTGGGGGAGAATCTTTTCCCAATATCTGCTCCATTTCAGCCCTAGTTTAGCCCTTAACAAAGTAAATTCCCTGTTTGTCTATTAAAATACTCAACAAATTTCCTGGTCTCTGGAGACTTCTTCAGTGAAAGTAGGGTCCTTAGTGCCATGATGGGCGCCAAATGTGATGACCACGTTAGCACACTGGATACTTTAGAATCAGCCAGAGTCAGGATAAATGAAAGTCCTTGATCTTTATTCTTTGTGGAGCAATTGCGACCAGGAGTGATTCTGGCTCTCTTACTCCACCCCCTAAATCCTCCACCCAGTCTCCTATACAACAGATCAAATTTGCATAGAGAGTAGGCAGGGCCATTCTTTCTCCAAGCATATATTAATAGAGTCCAATTGGTAATTAACCTTAAGTGCTGGGGCCTCTGCTCACTTTCAGCCATTACAATAAAGGGAAAAGAGAAGAGAGCCTAGGATAGAGTCCTGGGGACACCAGTCCTAGATAAAGATTCACAAAAGAGGTGGAGATGATTCATTCAAATGGTAGAAGAAGAGTGATGTCGTGAAGACATAGATAGTATCAAGGAGAAGAGGGTGATCCACAGTGTAAAAGGGTAGACAGATCAAGAAGAATGAGGAATGAGAAAAGGCCATTGAATCTGGCATGTAAGAAAACATTTGTAATTTAAGAGAGCACAATTAGAGATCAGAAGCCAAACAGCAGAGAATTAAGAAGAGATCGAAATGAAAGCACCAATTGTAAATGTCCTTCTCCATAAATTTAACTATGAAAAGGAGAAGAGATTAGAGACAGTAACATTGTTTATGGACAAATCAAGTATGGACTTTTTGTAGATAGAGGAGATTTGGGCAGTGGACAAAATGAGAGAATGAAGATCATAGAAGGAACAATCTTCTGGAGAAGATGGGATGGAATAGGTTCACTGGAGCATAAAGAAGGATTTGAAGGGCCACTTCTTTGTATAAAGTATGGATCAAGGAGAAGCTAATGGCAGAAGGCATCTGAGTCATATGAGATGAGGAATAGGGGTAAGAGGCAGTTTATGGTGAATGCCCTCAATTTTTACAGTGGAATATAAATCAAGGTTCTTAACTGAAAGGGTGGGTAGATGGGAGCCAGAGTAGGCTTGAAGAGGGAGGGAAGGGTTTGGAAAAGCTGATGTGGTGAAGGGGATAGTGAATTGATTAGTGATGTGTTAAGAGATTGCTTTGTGGCAATGAAGGCCTAGGTAAGATTAGGTATCATAAATTGGTAATAGATTCAAACAAAACAGCTTTATGACTTTCTGTAGCTTCTTTTAGCATCACATGAATAGACAGGAAGACAGTGAATGGCTAGAGTAATCCAAGGCTGAGGCTTGAAATTTATAATGGAAGAATGGGGCAAGATACTTAAGAAAAGAGAGTATTATAGAATTGACTTGTAGTGTGGTATTATTCACCAACGAATCGAGATGGGGAAGGGAGGAAAGCGTAGCCAGTATAGGGATAACTTCCTAGGAAAAAATTGAAGGAGGAAGGAATTAGAGGTCAAGTTCTTGAGGACAAAAAAAAAAAGGTTGAGTTGTAAGGCAAAGGAAAAGGCAAAGGGTAGAATTACAACAAATTATAATAAAATAAATGAATATTAGAAGTAAAACGCTTGTAAGTGATAGAAAAATTAAGGCTATTAGCATCTCTGCAGCTGAGGTGGAGTGGAAGCACAGACCATGGGAAATGAATAAGATGAACTAGTAGGTTATGGTATTTGAAGGATATCCGTATATCTGTTGGAGTCCCCTAGTGTAAGGGCAGGAGTTGTGGGGGAAAAGGGTGATTAAGACACTGAACTCAAAGAAAAATGAATGAATATCCTGGAGTTCAGAAGATAACAGTCATCACAATCTTGATTAACTGATAAATATGGATTAAATGAATCTTATAAGAGAAGAGATTCCCAAGTGATCTTAGTAGAGGGAGAGTTGAACTGGCAATGTGGGACAAGCATTCCAACTCTTCCATCAGTTATTTGGAGGGTATTAGTGAAAGTGTCATTACTGCTGTAAAGGGAATCCAAGGAAACTGTACATTAGGGGGAAGCAAAATCTCAGGGAGTGAAAGAAGATGTAAGGAGTGAGAAAAGAAAAGGTTTAAGAGGAAAGCAAGTCTATTTCTTAAAAGGGAATCATTGAGAGATCACAGTAGATATCTATTCTTATCTCCTTGAGAGCCACCACTAGACAGAATCATGTGGATATCTATAACTTATAATAGCAACATTACACACTCTACTCTTTTCACCACTGTTGAATGGGATGCTTTGGACTCTGGAAGTTACTGGAAGTCTTCAGACAGGGGATCATGAAATCATTTGCTGGGAAGGTTGCAAATATGTTTTTCACTCAGGGGCAGCCTGAACCAGATGGACTCTCAGGGGCCTGGGGTTCTGCAGTGCAGTTCCCCTCTAGCTAGAATGACTACTTTGTAGCAGTTCCTCTTTCTTCCCAGAAGATGGCATCAGTTCTTCAACAACTGAATCAGGGTGAATTTACAGCCACTCTAGTGGCATTTCTCCAGCCCAGGTGGGTTCCTGGAGATTGACTCTTATTCTTTTACGGAAGGTTTCACAGCTTCACCTTACAAAAATTCTCTGCAGGTATTTTTATATTTCAAGGTCTGGATTAACAGAGTGTAAGAGGGTTAGGGACTCTTCTGTATTCCCTATGTCAATCAAGGAGTGACAAAAAGTGTTCTCCACTCCTCAACCCAATTGGCTGGTTCTGTAATTACCTAAGCAAAGCAAAGAAGTGCTATCCTTTGTACTTAAGAAGCTTCTGGTGTTGGTAGTGCTGGTGATGATGATATAAATGATGATAAAAATAAAAAGAATAAGAATAACTAAGTCATTTTGACTTATAAATACAGAAATAAAAAATAAAGAATATATGAAGAAAGATGCATGCAGAGAAAGAACTGATGAAAAGAGGTATGCATAGAATAATTATATACACACATACATTTGTGTCTAATGATATCCATCTCTAGGATGGGGTGGGGGAAAAGGAAGAAAAAAGGAAAAAAAATAAACTTACATAACAACTTTATCATATATTTAAAAGGAATAGCAAATTATACACAATGGCTTTGCAGTTTTATGTACAATCATCTTTTTATTATGTTATAAAAATGCATCTTTTATTCCATAAATTAAAATTTTTAAATAAGATAAATCTTTAAAACCCTATAACCAACTAGCATTTACAAAGCACTTTAAGGATTTCAAAGCACTTTACAAATATTTTCATTTCATTCTTACAACAACAGCTCTGGGAGGTTGTAATTATTCTCATTGTATAGATGAGCAAAGTGAGATTACAGGTCTTGCCCAGGACCGTACAGCTAGTGAGTGTCTGAGGTAATATTTGCACTTAGGTTTTCTTAATTTTAAGTCCAGCATTCTATCCACTGTACCCCTAGATCCTTCCCAAGTTCCCTTTCTCCAACCCCTGGAGAGTTGGACCAAAAGGAGTAATCATTAAGGCGGTGGTGGTGGAACATAATCTTCAGTGGCAAATATATGAAATAGAATAAGCCCTGAAGTTAGAGCCAGGAGACCTGACTTCACATGCCAAACTTTGTTCTTTACTACTGGATCCTTCTCTGGATCCTAATTTTCTCGAACATGAAAGGTACTGGTCTAGATTACTTCTAAGACTCCTTCAAGGTGTAACTCTATCATAATCTCTAAACTCTCTCCTAACTCTAGAATTCTGTGATTCAATTATTCACAGAGAAAATTTCAAAGTTGTATGCCTTATTTTCCTTGTTGACCATTGAAAGGAAGGGTGTTGGGAAAGAAGGAAATTTAAAATGTTAAAAACCCTATAACCAACTAGCATTTTTAAGAGGAGTCTTCTGGACAAGACCAATGTGTGGGTTTGTTTTGTTTGATTATGTTTACTTGTTACAAGGGATGGTTGGTTATTTTTGGTGGGGTAGAAGTCTGAAAGAGTGATGGTGATACCCTCCAAAAAAGAGGAAAAGAAAGAAAGCATCAATGAAACATTTTTAAGTGCTCAGAATAGAAGAAAAGGAAGTAAAGTAGGAGACAAATAGGACAGCTTTGGAACTAGCAGGTTAAATGGTATATATTTATTATACATTTTATATTAAATATATTGTATATTATATATTAAAACCAATCTATACATAATACTAATAATGAGTCTTTATATAGCACTTTAAAGTTTGCAGAGTTCTTTATAAACATCATCTCAAGTTATCCTAATGACAATCCTGGAAGTAAGTGCTATTATTATCCCCATTTTACAAATGAGGAAACTGAGGCAGAAAAGTTAAGTCATCCAGGATCACAGTAGAAAAGTGTCTGGGATTGGATTTGAACTCAACTCTTCCTGACTCTAAGCCCAGCACCCTTCATCATCAAACAATCAAAGAAAATTGTATTTTCATATACAGTTCTCTTTTTCTCTATTTCTAGTCATATGAAAAGATGCTCCAAGTCATTATTAATCAGAGAAATGCAAATTAAGACAACTCTAAAATACCACTACACACCTGTCAGATTGGCTAAGATGACAGGAAAAAATAATGATGATTATTGGAGGGGATGCGGGAAAACTGGGACATTGATGCATTGTTGGTGGAGTTGTGAACGTATCCAACCATTCCGGAGAGTAGTTTGGAACTATGCTCAAAAAGTTATCAAATTTGCATACCCTTTGATCCAGCAGTGTTACTACTGGGATTATATCCCAAAGAGATTATAAAGAAGGGAAAGGGACCTGTATGTGCACGAATGTTTGTGGCAGCCCTTTTTGTAGTGGCTAGAAACTGGAAACTGAATGGATGCCCATCAGTTGGAGAATGGCTGAATAAATTGTGGTATATGAATATTATGGAATATTACTGTTCTGTAAGAAGTAACCAGCAGGGTGATTTCAGAAAGGCCTGGAGAGACTTACACGAACTGATGCTGAGTGAAATGAGCAGGACCAGGAGATCATTATATACTTCAACAACAATACTATATGATGACCAGTTCTGATGGACCTGGCCATCCTCAGCAACGAGATCAACCAAATCATTTCCAATGGAGCAGTAATGAACTGAACCAACTACGCCCAGAGAAAGAACTCTGGGAGATGACTAAAAACCATTACATTGAATTCCCAATCCCTATATTTATGCCCACATGCATTTTTTATTTCCTTCACAAGCTAATTGTACAATATTTCAGAGTCTGATTCTTTTTGTACAGCAAAATAACAGTTTGGTCATGTATACTTATTGTGTATCTAATTTATATTTTAATGTACTTAACATCTACTGGTCATCCTGCCATCTGGGGGAGGGGGTGGGGGGGTAAGAGGTGAAAAATTGGAACAAGAGGTTTGGCAATTGTTAATGCTGTAAAGTTACCCATGCATATATCCTGTAAATAAAAGGCTATTAAATAAAAAAAAAATTAAAAAAAAAAACAGTTCTCTTTTTCTTCTCAGCTAGGTGGTAGAATAGTTAGAAGGCTAGATGGGGAATCACAAAGAACTGAGTTGAAAATTCATCTCAGACACTGAATAGCTTTATGAGCCTGGGCAAGTCATTTAATCTGTTAGATGACTACAGCTGGTCCCTTCCTCAGATGCTGTTTCTTCCCATCCTCTTTCTAGCTCATTTCTGTCTTTTGTATCATCTGGCCCTAGGCTTTGGGAAGTGGATTCTTACTCCTGGTGTTTGTGGTTACTCAATCATCTTAGTCATGTCCAACTCTTTGTGATTCCATTTGGGCTTTTCTTGGCATTTCCTTCATTTTACAAATGGGGAAACTGGGGCAAACAGGGTTAAGCGACTTACTCAGGCTCACACAGCTAGTAAGTGTCTTGAGGCCAGATTTGAATTCAGGTCTTCCTGACTCCAGACCCAGTATTCTTTTCTCTCTTCCATGTCTCCACTATCCTCGAGAACTTCCATCGGCTTGGTTAGGAACCTAACACTCGCCTTATCTGGCTCTTTTTTCTTTCTGCCCCACACATAGGGTAGTTCTTACCAAATCTGTGCCTGAGCCTTAAGTAGCCAGGAACAAATGGGCACTTGAGTCCAGGTTGGGGGAAGATGGGGGATGATGCCCTCTGCTCTCTGGTTTCATCTCATTACCTCTGAGGTACTCTCAGGGATGGCCTCCCTTTTTTGTGCAACTGCCCAGAAGTGGGGACTGATTGTCCTCATACAGCTCACCCTTCCTTTCACTGAATTTGTACAAGGTGAAATCTCAGCAAGTTATGGCCCTGCTGCAGACTGCCTCCAACCAGCCTTGACTTTCCTGGCCAGACTGTGACCAACCTCCGCTGACTCCCTATTTTATCCATATCTACCCCATGACTGTGAAGGCTCAGGATAGCTTTGTCCTCAGAAGGGAATCCATGGCCACCCCGGCCTCTTTATTCTGCATCCAAATCATCCCTGCAGGCTCCCCAGTCTGGTATCACAGCCACTGTGCCACCTAATTGCCCCATTGAAAACCTTTTAGCCCCAGAGAAATGAATCAATGATAATATCTTTTGTCCTGTTTGCACCTTTAGGATTCTTATGACCTGAAACTATAGATCCAAGTCATCCCCATTATCTCTCCTGTTACTACCTACAGACAGTCCTTTTTTGACGTTCAGTTGTGATACCGCCTCTTTCAGGAAACCTTCCATGATTATCTCTTCTTGTAGATAAGAATGTTCCTGCTTTGGATCTTACATAGAATTCTGTGATTCATTGATGGTTAGGTTTTTGTTTTGGTTATCTGAGCTTTTTTGGGACAGGGTCTATGTCTTATCTAAATTTTGTAACTTTGCATCCTCCCCAATTCCTTCCCTTTTCCCTCCCAGGATCTGCCCACAGAACACATCTCTGGGTTATATAATGAAGTCAACTGAATTAAACGTGACTATATCCCCCTTTTCTGAGTTCTTCTGGCATGCATCGGTCACACCTTGACCCTGTGCTTATTATTCTTAACCTTGTGTGTTCTTTAACTTTCTTATTCCTGTGAATCTCAGCTGTTATTGGCCCTACTGTGTGTCCCCCCCCCCCAAAGATTATGGCCCCCCTGAGGGCAGGCCTTTGGTCTGTTCAGATTGTAAACTCCTGGAAGTGAAAGCTTGAGCGAGAAATATTCTTCAGCCCAAATAGCCTGGCACAACCAAAAGTACGCAGGATTAAGCATCAGAAGATCTGAATTTTGATCCCAGCTTTTCCTTTGATCCCATTTGAAAAAGACATCAAATCCTTTTGGACTTCAGTTTCCCTTCTGTAAGATGAAGGCCTTTGACTAGATGAGCATAAAGTCATAGATTTAGGGCTACAAGTCCAACTCCCTCATTTTATGGATGTGAGCACCAAGGTCATGTAGGTGAGGCGGGCAGGAGCAGATGTTAGAATCCTATGAACTCCAGGAAATCAGGGCTTGAGCATGTCCTCTTAGGACAGTTATTTTTCCATGGGCAGGCTGAAAAAAAAGGGGGCATCAGATTGAACACCAGAGGGCACCACATACCTATTCCAGGCTCAAGCTGGGTCTGGTCACTTAAGTAGAAACAGGCTGTGGCTGACTCAATTAGTCAAGGAATGGAAGGAAAAGGTATTTCCATGTGCCCCAGGAACGAGGGAGATCTCAGACTGTCTTAGAAAGCCTGAAT
This sequence comes from Sarcophilus harrisii, assembly GCF_902635505.1. Taxonomy (NCBI): domain Eukaryota; kingdom Metazoa; phylum Chordata; class Mammalia; order Dasyuromorphia; family Dasyuridae; genus Sarcophilus; species Sarcophilus harrisii. The sequence goes on from NC_045426.1 coordinate 83,555,483, forward strand.
CTCCCTAGCTTTGAGGACCCACAAGGAAGCCAGACTTTTGAATGCGCTTGTGGTAGAACCCGCTCTGAATGACTCTCTAAATGGGAAAAATCACCCTGAGTTTTCTTTCGAGCAGGGCTCTTTAAGACCATCTGAACTAGAAGTTTTGAGGCTGAGATTTATGAATTTGTTTTTATTTTTATTTTTTAACTTGTTTGAAAAATATTTTGATAACTATTTTGGTATCGTTGGTTTTCTTTGTAATCTTATTTTACTTTATATATTTAAAACATTCTGAGAGGGGGTCCACAGGCTGTCAGACTGCCATGACATATAAAAAAGGTTAAGAATCTCTGATCAAATACAACATTCTTATTTTATGAGCGGGGAAACAGGTGGAGAAAAGAGAAGGGGCTTAGTAATTAGTGCATTATTGGTGGCAGATGCCACAAAGAACAAGTTAGAAGAGTTAGAAAGACCATTGACAAGTGGTAGAGAGAACAGGGGGAGACAGAAGGCCTAGTTTTGAGTTGTGGTTCTGTTTATGGACTTGATATGTTTTGGGCATTTAATTTCCATTTTTTTTAGGCCACAGTGTCCTTATTTGTAAAATGAACTTCTTAGATTGCATGATCTACAACCCCTTCCAACACTAGTACTGCATTTTCTAAGGTTTCTTTTAGCTCTGGCATTCTATTTTTTTCTGACACTATTTTTAAAGATCCTCTCTAGATTGGACATTTTTGTTTTAAGGGTACTTCTCCCTCTGACGTTCTGCAATTTGGATGTAGTCAAATATAGTGGCTTTGTGAATCAGAGGACTTCCTAGAATCTCAATGCTGATATTTCATATCTGTGTGATCTAGGGGAAATTATTAAGTGTTGGACCTCTCATAAAATGGAGTTGAACAGGAATAAATCCCGTTTATCTCTTTTAATCAAGTTACTTTTTGCTATTGCTTTGTCTGAGATTGTAACTATTACCCCTATTTTTTTTTAACTTAGCTGAAACAATAGATTTTGTTTCAAAATCTTATTGGAACTATACCGTAAATCTTTATGTGTCAAGTGTGTTTCTTATAAATAATATATTATTGGATTCTGTTTTCTATTCCATTCTACTGTCCCTTTTTGTTTTATATTCACGTTCACATTGTATATTTTGTTCTATTCTATTCTCTGTTTTCTTCTTTTTGTTTTTTGCTTTGCTTCATAAAGAAGAGGGTGGGTGAGAGAGAAATATTCTCACAGCAATGTCCTACTTTTGATGCATTCTGCTTCTATTCCCAAGCCCTCTTCTCTTTCCCTCTCTCAGAGCCCAATCACAGCTTCTTATTCTTCTTTCTTTCCTTTTAATCTTCTCTTTGCAATCCACTCTCTGTGGTTAAAATTGTTTTTTGCTTATAACTAATATGTCTCTGAATCTGCCCCTCTCTTTTATTCGCCACTCTCTCCTCTTCCATTTTCCTCCAGGTTCCCTCTTGAGTGAAATGTATTTCTGAATTCAACTGTGTATATAATCTTTCCTCCTTTGACCTATTCAAATGAAAGTGAGGTTCAAGTGTCAATCTTATCCCCACTCCTCCCTCCTTGTTTATGTAGTCTTCTACTTGCATATATGATTATGTGAGATAATTCCTCTCCACCCTTCCTCTCCCTTTTTTTCCAGTTAATGAATTCCTTTCCCCTTTTCTTTAAAAAAAATCATTGAAGCATAACAAAACTACTCCCAGACTCTCTGTGTTATTTAACTCACTCTATGAACCCTAATGATAGCCTCTGAGGAGACACTTGTGTCATCTCTTTCTATTAGAATGTAAACACTTCAGCTTAGGTTAGTCCTTTTGATTGCTCATTCATATTTATTTTTCTCTATATTATCTTTATAATACTCCTGTATTTGTACATCAAAGTTTTTACTCAATTGTGATTTTTTCCAGTAAGAATTCTTAGAAGTTTTATCTTTTATGAAATGTCCATTCTCCCTTTCCCTATTATATTTGGTATAACTGAGGATCATATTCAGTTTTTCTGGTAAATTATTCTGGGTTGTAAGTCTATGTTTTTTGTCTTTTGGAATATCATATTCCAAACTCTGCTTCTTTATATTGATGACTGCCATATCTTGTGTGATCCTGACTGTGATTTTTTTTTAATATTTTAATTATTTTCTGGCTTCTTGACGTATTTTTTCTTTTTTAAAATAATATTTCATTTTTTCTCAATTACACATCAAGACAATTTTTAGCATTCATTTTTACAAGATTTTGAGTTCTGAATTTTTCTCACTCACTCCCCTTCCTTCTTCTGAAAATGCTACCCAATTTGATAAAGGTTATCATGTAAAATATATTTCTGTATTAGTCACAGTTGTGAAAGAAGAAACAGATTGAAAGGAAAAAAACACAAAAGAATAAAATAAGTTAAAAAAACAAGCTTTTATCAGAGTCCATCAGTTTTTTCTCTGAAGGTGGATAGCATTTTCTATCATGAATCCTTTGAAATTGCCTTGGATCATTGTATTGCTAAGAAGAGTTTGAGTCAGTCATAGTTAATCATTATACAATGTTGCTGATACTGTGTGCAATGTTTCCCTGGTTCTGCTCATTTCATTTTGCATCAGTTCATACAAGTCTTTCCAGGTTTTTTTGAAATCTGACCATTGATCATTTCTTATTGTACAATAGTATTCCATTACATGTATATACCCTCGCTTGTTTGACCATTCCTCAATCCCTTCAGTTTCCAATATTTTACTATTACAAAAAGGGCTGCTATTAATATTTTTGCATATATAGGTGCTTTCTCCTTTATTATGATCTCTTTGGGATACAGACTTAATAGTAGTATTGCTAGATCAAAGGGTGTGCATAGTTTGATTGCTCTTTGGGCATGGTTACAATTTGCTCTCAGATTGATTGGATAAGTTCATAACTCAACAGAGCAGTAGTGTTCCAATTTTCTCCCTCTCTTCAACATTTGTTATTTTCCTTTTATTTGTTATATTAGTCGATCTAATAGCTATGAGATGGTACCTCAGTGTTGTTTTAATTTGTATTTCTTTAATCAGAAGTTTTTTAAATTATTATTAAGCCTTTTGTTTTCAAAATATATGCATGGAAAATTTTTCAACATTGACCCTTGCAAAACCTTGTGTTCCAAAATTTCCCCTCCTTCTTCCCATCCTCTCCCCTATATAGCAAGTAATCCAATATATGTTAAACATGTTAAAACATATATTAAAAGCATTTTCACTCTTTTTATTGTTTGCTTGCATTTTATTTTGCTTCTCTCTCTCTCTCTTTTTACTGGTTCGATTTGATTTTTCTTGTGCAACATGATAATTGTATAAATATGTATGCATATATTGGATTTAACATCTATTTCTACCAGGTTTAACATATATTGGACTACTTGTCATCTAGGAGAGGGGAAATTGGAGCACAAGGTTTTCCAAGGGCTAATGTTGAAGAATTGTCCATATGTTTTGAAAAATAAAAAGCTTTAATAATAAAATAAAATATATGTTAAATCCAACATATATATACATATTTATACAATTATCTTGCTGGATAAGAAAAATCAAATCAAAAGGAAAAAAAATTAGAAAGAAAACAAATGCAAGCAAATAACAGCAAAAAAGTGAAAATGCCTTGTTGTGATTCATCCTCCACAGTCCTCTCTCTGGGTGTAGATGGTGGTCTTCATCCCAAGATCATTGGAACCAGCCTCAATCATTTCATTGTTGGAAAGAGTCATGTCCATCAAAATTGACTCAGAAGTTATTTAGAGCATTTCTTCATATGCCTATAGATAGCTTCGATTATTTTCATCAGAAAACTGCCTGTTCATTTCCTTTGACCATTTATCAATTGGGGAATGGCTTGTATTCTTATAAATTTGAATCAGTTCCCTCTATATATGAGAAATGTGGCCTTTATCAGGGACACTTGCTGTAAATATTTTCTAATTTTCTGCTTTCTTTCCAACTTTTGGTTGTATTGTATACAAAAGTTTTTTGTTTTAATATAATCAAATTGTTTATTTTACATTTCATAATGCCTGTACCTTACTAACCTCCCTTGTAAGAATCTGGATGCTATACCAGTGGGTGAATATGTGTTCAGTATTGATATTGCCTCATTGACTATGGTACCTTTTAGAAAGGTATAATCTTTTTATCTCTTTTAATTAGTTTCAGTTTTGCTTTGATTTTGTCTGAGATCAGCATTATTACTCCTGGCTTTTTTTTTCTTCAGCTAAAGTTTAATAGATTTTGCTTTAGCTCCTCACCTCTACTCTGTGTGTGTCTCTCTGTTTCAAGTGAGTTTCTTGTAAACAACATATTGTCAGATTCTGATTCTTGATCTACTGTGCTATCAACTTCCATTTTATAGAAGAGTTCATCTCATTCATATTCACAGTTATGATTACAACTTGTGTATTTCCCTTCATGCTCTTTTTCTTCCTGTTTTTAACCCTTTCCTTCCTCAGTACCCTGAGCTGCCCTTTCTTCTGCCAGTCCCCACCCTTACCTTTATTTAGCCACTCCCCCCCCCCCCCCCCCCCCCCCCCCCCCCCCCCCGCTTCCCTGTCAGGTAAGATAGATTTATATATTTAACAATTGTGTATATTATTTCTTTTTTGAGTCAATACTGATGAGAGTGAGGTTCAAGCAACCCATTTTCCCTTCATTGTAAAAGATCTTTTGTGACTCTTCATGTGAGCTAATTTACCTCATTCTACCTCTTTCTTTCTTCCAATACTAAGTATATTCTTTTCTCATCCCTTAATTGTTTTTTATGTCTTTCCCTCAAATTCACCTTATATTTATACTGTATGTGTATATTTCTTCTAGCTGTACTCTTAGTGAGACAATTTTTAAGAATTGTAAGTATCATAGCTTCCCATGTAGAGATGTAAACAGTTTAGCTCTATTGAATTCCTTATGTTTTCTTTTCCCTTATTACTTGGTTATGCTTCTCTTGGGTCTTGATATTAGAAATAATTTTTTGGTTTAATTCTGATCTTCTTCTTTTGAAAGTTTGGAATCCTTCCACTTCATTGAATGAGCATTTTTTCCCTTGATGTATTATGTTTGATTTAACTGGGTAAGTAAAATAGTTCCTCAGCTTTCCAGAATATCATGTTCCATGACTTTCAACCTTTTAATGTTGCAGCTGCTAAATCCTGGATAATCCTGATTGTGGCTTCTTGAGATTTGAATTAATTTTTTTCTGGTCATATGCAGAATTTTTCCCTTGATCTGATAGCTCTGAAAAATTAGTACAATGCTCCTTGAAGTTTTTATTTTGGGATTTTTTTTTTTTTTTTTGCTGAGGTGATTATTGAATTCTTTCAAACCTATTTTGCCTTTTGGTTTCAGGATATCAGAACAGTTTTCCTTGATAATTTCCTGAAAGATGCTAAGTCCTCCTTTTGAGTATGACTTCAGGTAGTCCAAAGATTCTGATATTGTCTCTTCTTGATCTATTTCCAGGTCAATTGTTTTTTCACATAAAGTATTTTACATTTTCTTCTATTATTTTCATTCTTTTGAATTTGATTGATTCTTGATGTCTCATAGAATACTAGCTTCCATTTCTCCAATTCTAACTTTTAAGGTGTTTTCCTCAATTAACTTTTATACTTTCTTTTCCATTTGGCCAATTCTACTTTTTAAGCAGTTGTTTTCTTTTTCCAAACTATTGACTCTTTTTATCATAATTCTTTTTCATTACTCTAATTTTTCATAATTCTCTTTCATCACTTTCATTTCTTTTTCAAATTTTTCTTCTACCTCTCTTATATGATTTTTAAATTCATTTTCTAGTTCTTTTATGAGTTATTTCTGGGTTTGAGACTACTTCCCACTTTTCTTTGGGGTTTTGCCCATAAGTATTTTGATATTGTTGCCCTTTTCTAAGTTTGTGTTTTGATTTTTCTCTGTCACCATTGTAACTTTTGGCAGTCAGATTTTGTTTTTTTTTTCTTGTCTTTTTTGGCCTTTTTCCTTTTCTTTTTTTTTTTGCTTCCAGGGTAGAAGGAATACTGTCTCAGGCTTCTTGTGCCAGGGCTACAAGTTTTGTTTACCTGTACTAATGTTGCTTTGGGACCCATGAGGGACCCTTGTGTCTGCTGCTTTGATGGGAGGGGTGGGGTGACTGGCACTGCTGGAATTTGTATGCATCTGGCAGCTTACCTGGTACTGACCTGGAGTTCCAGTGACTTGGGGTATACTGAGACCATTGAGGTGTTTCTTCATTTTCCAGAGACATACTGAAGCAAGTGGTGGTCTAGCCACTGGAGGGTGACTGTTTGCCAGGGGCTGTGCTGAAGCACCTGGTGGTTCTCAGAACTGGAGTCTGTTAATTCCTTTGGCCATGTTGAAGCATGTGGGGGGTCTTAGTGTTGGCATTTGTCTGCTCCACTGCACTGGGACTCAGAATCTCTCACTGGTTTGCTCTGATGGGGCTTCTGTTGACTTGATGAGATGTTTTCTGTCTTGGACTACTCTTCCCTTTTTACCAGAGTGAGACAGAGCTTTCTTGTCAAATTTTCATATTTCTTGGGCTCAAATATTATTTCACTCTGTCCTTTGATGGTTTTGCCATTCCAGGATTTGTTTGGAGGTGCTATTTCATGGTTGTTTGGAGGTGAGTATGATAGAGTTGCTACTTATTCTGCCATCTTGGTTCCCAAAAGTTGTATTTTTTCCTTTGACTGGAAGCTCTGAATTTTGGCTATATTATTCCTGGGAATTTTCATTTTGGGGATTTCTTCCAGGAGGTCACCAATAGATTGTTTCTATTTTCACATTGTTCTCTAGTTCATAGACATTTCAGCACTTTTCTGTTTTGATTTCTTGAAATAGGGTATTTAGTTTTTGAAATAAGGTATCCTTTTTTTTTTGGCCATGGCTTTCAGACAGCTCACTGAGTTAAATTTTCTCTTCTTGATCTGTTTTCCATATCAGTTGTCTTTGATGTAAGATACCTTACATTTTCTTCTTTCCCCTCCAGTCTTTTTACTTTGTTTTAATAATTTTTATGCAGCAAATGTGGTGTTCAGAGAGCACTCATACTGGTGTGAGGACTTGCTGAGCCTTTTTCAAGGCTGCTCATCTACTTTTGCTGTTAACCTTTCACCCAACTCTCACATGTGGCTCTAAGAAGCTGTAGCATGCATAGATAGGATCTGTACTCTAGTAAAACTGTCTACACAAGTGGACTAAACCAGGTTGAGGGTAAATGACCCTTTTAGTGAATTAGAGGGATGTTTACCTCAAGCAGGTGAAATTTTCCTCTGGTGGAATGGACAAATGAGAACAATTTGTTCTAATAGCTATGTAAGTGGCTGAAGCAGGTGCTATGGAACACTTAGAACTCAGTCAGACTGAAGTCTGAAGTTCATCCCCAGTTACCCTGATTTTGTCTTGCTCTTGGACTTCAATAATTTAGGAAGATAAAGGAAGACTGATGACCTTACGCATCTCTGTGTCACTTAAATTCAATTCATGACAAGTCAAGACATCATCCATGATATCACTGGTCCTCTTTGAAAATGAACCATATGTGTTGTTGTTTGCTTGCTTGCTTTTTTCCTCTCATTTTTCCCCTTTTTTGGTTTTTCTTGTGCAGCATGATAAATGTGGGAATATATTTAGAAATATTGCACATGTTTAATCAATATTGGATTACTTGCTGTCTAGGGTAGAGGAAAGATGGGAAGGGAGGGAGAAAAACATGAAACAAGGTTTTGCAAGGGTGAATGTTAAAAATTATCTTTGCATGTATTTTGAAAAATAAAAAATTACTGTGAAAAATTAACAACATCAACAGCAATAATTATTATTATCTCATGGAGTCATTATTTGGTCCATTTTAATTTTCAAGAAGTCTTTTTTTTAGAGAGTCTAATTTTCAATATTGAGTAAGGTTTTGTATATGTTCCAAGAAGAAGCTTACTAAACTTCTAATTCATTTTTCAAGTCTTCCTTCTACATCTCTCATTTACCCTTGTTCTTTTTCTCTAGTGCTCTCCTTTCATTTACAAAATCATCTTATTTTTCTTTCGAAAAAGTTTTTGCTTCACTTTTTCCAGAAATTCTAGTTGAATTTGTGCACATTATGTTGTTTTCTTTAAGGCTTTGCTTGAAGATATTTGGGGTCATGCTTTTTTTTTTTTCTGGAAATCTTTGTCTTAAACATCTCTCTTATCATAAGTTCTTTATGGTGGGATTTTTTTGTTTGTTTCTTTGATCCTTTTATCTTACTTCCCAATTTTAGACTTTTGTTAGGACCAAGCTCTGCACACGTCTATGTTTGGTATTGTTCTCTTGAGTCCTGCTGCAAGTTTCTCTGGATATTCAGAAAAATTTTTTCAAGGATCAGGGACAATTCATTCTAGGGTCCTGCAAACTTTCATTGCACCCAAAGCAGTCTTATCCGGGGAAAAGTCTGATTGCTGCTTTCCTGAGCTGAGTTTTATAAGTTCCTGATCTGGGTTTAAGTCTGAGCAATATCACTATGGGCTTATTCTTGGTTGGAGACTCCAGTAAACTGTTGCTGGAACCAATAATTATCATCTAACTGGAAAATTCAGAGAGAATAATGCAGGTTCCCCCTTTGGTCTGAATTTTCTGCTTGGTTATTCTGCTATGGGCTTCAGACTGCATTAGGGGTTGGATCTGAGACCCTGCTTCGTTTCTGGGATCAGAGGCGTCCTGTTGTTCCTCACTTGCTTAGAACACAGTCTCAGACCATGATTGATCCTTACCCAAGTCCTCAAATTCTAGCACAAATCTCTTCTTAGTCTGTACCAGGTCTGGAAGCAAGATAGTTGTCAGTCATCACCTAAACCTACTTTCTTCTGAAGTGTTATGCCCCTTTGAGTTATCTGAGAAGTCGGTTTGCTCTAAGGAATAGCTATAGGCCCTTGTTCAGTTCCATAAAGCACCCTTCCAGCTAGATACTACACCCCTTTCTGTTTCCTTTTGTTGATCTATTCTAGAAAAATTGGCTCGCCTTAATTTTTTTTCTTGGATTTCCTGATTAGGACCCAGTTGATGTGTTTTCTAAGTCTCTGTGGAGTGGTTGCGAAGGGGAGCTTAAATGGGCTGCTTCTTTCTACTCTACCATCACAGATGGCTCATTTGGCTAGTTGGAATATGGGCCAGCCCAGAAGCTTATGACTTGTGTGATCGTGGAAAAGTCATTTCACCTCTTGGACTTCGGTTTCCTTGTCTATAAAATGGAAAGACTGGAATGCGTAACCTCTGAAGTCCCTCTAGTTCCAGATCTATGCCCCCATATTACAAGCATTTATTAAGCACCTATAGTGTTCAAGTTACAGTCTTAGTGAAGATAGGGTAAGGAACAGAAGTCAGTCAAATGCTTCAGGCAAAACACCTAAAACTGCTCAATTTAGATTAAAATGCCTAACAAAATAAATCAAAGATAATACAAAATAGGTAATGATAATTTGTGATTTTCTAAGTCAATATGAGACCATCAGGGATCCTTCCGATTTGAATTTGACACCATTGGTATGGCAAACTCTCAGATGAAGAAACTCCTTTTCTTAAAATAGATCAGTATTTATTAGATGTGGGGCTTGAATGCAGGTTTTTCTGACTTCCACGCCAATTCTCTATCCACTATACAGGAGAAGATAATGAGTTCTGTTCTCCACTTGTTAATCTGGGAATGTCTTTGTGATGTCCAAATGAGGATGTCCAACAGGCAGCTGGCACTGTGTAGCTGGAGCTACGAAATTACCTTGCATCCCTTTGTGCTCGTTATTATTTACTTATGTAAACTCCCTGAGGGCTTCACAAATAGCAGGCACTTAATTACTTATTGGATTTAATTGAATGGATAAATCTGGGAGTCATCTGCATGGAGATCATGGAAGCTGAAGAATTCACCCAGAGAGGGCATAGATAGAGAAAGGAAGGGAGGGAGAACATTCGTAATTAGGGGATGAGAGAGGCAAGAGAGCAAAAGATACCAAGGAGTGGTCAGAGAGGTAGGAGGAAAATGAGGGGTGAGAGGAGGATTTCAGGGAAGACAATGTTAAACAGTATCAGATTTGGCAGATCCAAGTGGCAGGTTTTCTTTCTTCTCCAACATCTCTCTCCTCTTTTTCAGATTGTCCCATATATACTTGAACGTATACAGGTTGGATTTCCTTTAAAGAATATCAGCTTCCAGAATGTGGAAGATATTGTAAGTAAAATCCTGCTTGTTGAACAGGAGAAAGGTCTCATTTAGCCCCCATCTTACCCAAGAGTTCATTGCTGGATGTTTGTTAGGGGTGAACTGAGGAAAATTTATATGTAACATATATATGTTACACATACATACATACACATACATGTAACATATAAATATATTTACATGATAATATATAATATGCATAGTTATACAGTTATGTCACATAGAACACTATTTGTATAATAATATAGCATATTGCTATATATCACATATAAATCTATGTTTATATAACAATATATGTAGTTATATATTTATATGTGATATATTTCTATAATAATATCAAATATAGTTATATAATTATAATTGACATAAATATATATGTATTTATACATATATAAATATATGTATAACCATATATTTGTATGTGACATAAATATACATTTCTATAATAATATATAATATGTATAGCTATACCTTTGTCACATATAAATATATATCTACATAATATATATTACATAAATATATATCTACATAATAATATATAATGCATACAGTTGGATATTTATGTGGCATAAATATATTTCTATAATAATGTAACAGCTATATAATTATATGTGACATATAAATCTATTTATATGATAGATATAATATGTTTGATAGTGTAACTATATCTTTATATGTGGCATGTAAATATATTTGCATTATGATACATAGATATGTAATTATATATGACATAAGTATATTTATATAATATGTATAGCTCTATATTTACATAACATATGAATATATATTTATATAATAATATATCTAAAGCACCTGCTTCCCAAAAGGTCTTGCTTCTGGCATGGCTATCAAATACTTGAATCATAGAAGGTCTGAGCTGAAAGGACCTTTTGAACATAGAACACTGACTATTAGAAAAGACTTCAGAAACCATGTAATACAGCCTATCTACTTAGGAACAGGAATATTGTCTGTAACATTGCCAAGGGATTGTCTGGTTTCTGCTTGAAGACCTCCAATGAGAGAAAATCCACTGCTTCTGCTTCTGAGGCAGTCCTTTCCTTATTTAAAAAACAAAAACAAAGCCTCAGTCATTTCCTAACACATCAGCCCTAAATTGAAGTCTTCCTGATACTAAAGACAAGTAATTGAGATCAATCAACACACCAGCAGCTAGGACTGTCCATGAGTTCAGCATTCTCCATCTGTATTCTCTCCACCAAAAGAAAATACTTCATCATTTCTTCTCAGGGACTAAGACCATTTATTACCATTAAGCTGAGTTCGGCTACTTTTCTGTATTGTTTCCATTTTTATTGTCATAGTCTTTGTGTATACTCACCCTTCAGTTCTCTTCATTTCACTCTACATCAGTTCATGTAAGCATGTTTATATGTGACATATAAATTTATTTATATGATAAATGTATGTTTGATAGTGTCTCCCCATACTTCTTTGAATCCCTTCTAGTCACCATTTCTTATGAATTAAGACTATTCCATAAGATTGTCATTGTTGTTGAGTTGTTTCAGTCACGTCTGACTTGTGATCTCTTTTGGGGTTTTCTTGATAGAGATTCTAGAATGATTTATCATTTCTTCTCCAACTCATTTTACAGATGAGGAAACTCAGGCAGTTACCCAAGGTCACATAGATAGTAAGTGTCTGAGGTCAGATTTGAGCTCAAGAAGATGAATCTTCCTGACTCCCAGGCCACTAGCTGCCCATATTCTATAACATTAATATAACACAATTTATCCAGTCATTCCCCCATCAATAAGCATCCATTTTGTTTCTGTTTTTGTGCAGCACATTCTTCCACAAATAGTTTGACATAGATCTAGCATATATAAAAATATATGCGTATATAAATATATATATCTATCTACCCATAGACATACACATGTATGTGTGTATACATATGCAAATATAGAAATATATATATAAAGTACAGAACTAGACATACATATATATGTAAATATAGAAAGACTATATATGGATAATCTTTTTGTCTCTGAACTCCCTGAGCTGTGTGCCAGTGCAATCATTATTCAAAAGGTAAGAACTATTTAGTAGCTTTCCCAAAATAGCTCCGAGTTGTTTTCCAGAATGGCTGGACCAATTCACAGCTCTATGAAATGTATATTGATATGCCTCTCTTTCAACAGCACTATTTCAGTCTTTTGTTAACTTGATGGGTGTGAGCTGGAGTCTCAATCTTGTTTAATTTCTCTCTCTCTCTTAGCAATTTAGAACATTGCTTCATATGGCCATTAGTTGTTGTAATGTTTCCTTTGAAAGTTGTCCGTAGGACCATGGATATAAAGCTAGAGGTTGTTGGAAGCAATTCAGTCCCACCTCCTCATTTTACAACAGAGGACACTAAGTCCGAGTTTCTCTTGCCCAGGGTCACAGATTGAGCAAATGTTAGCGTATCGGGGCCCACGTCATCCTGATATCACTCTATCCATTATGTCATTCTGGCTGATTTGTTCCTATCTTTTCTATCACTTATCTTTCAGGAAATGGCTCGTGATTTTACATATTGGTGTCAATTCCCTCTATGCCCTGGCTAGCGGTTGCTCTGTGGACAATTCTTATTATTAGGAAATTTCCACTTATTTATATCAAGTCTAAAACCCTAAATCTACCACTGTACAACTCTGATCCTTTGCTCTAGTTCTTTCTGAGGCCACATAGAACCAACCTTATCCTACTTCTGTGTGACAGCTTTTCAGATGCTTGAAGACAGGGATTAGGCCTTTCCTTCCCTTTTTAGTGAGGATAAATTTATTGCTTTCCTATAACTGTCTCCATTTTGTATTAAGCCACCATTTTGTGAGGGGTTTTGCTATTTATTTTTCATAACTTTTTTTCACTATTGAGATTGCTGAACAAGACATGGATGTTCAGGAGCAACTAGTAAACAGACCTCCAGATAAGACAGACCAACAACGGGAAAAGTTGGTAAACAACCCATCAAGGGTTTCGGTCATCCGGAGTCAATCAAATTAATTGGTGAACAAATTAGGTCACCGACCACCAATCAGAGCTGGAGTGTAACTCGCTGACACCCCTGGCTAGGGTATAAGAGCCAGCTCACCTCTCCTTACCCTCCAGACCTCAGAGCCTTCAGGCTGGGCATGGATGCCTGCGGAGATTGGCTCTTGGGCTATTCCTACCCTTGAGATGCAAGCATCCTCACTGTCTGCTTTAGGGCAGAGCTGATGGAGCAACTGAGGTTTGTCAGACAGCTCCCTCTGAGGAAGGCACCCAACCTCTCCCTGGGCAGAGAGGGAAAGTGGCCACTGAGTCCCAGGACGAGACCCACTTCCTGCGAGTCCTAGGGATCAGATGAGAGAATTGTTCCTGGAGGGGGGGTTAATGTTTGTATTGTTTAATAGGTAATATAGGCTAATGTTTACACGCATTTGATTAATAAAGTTTGATTGTTAGCATTGAGAAGTGTAAGTGTAATTAGTGTTTCTGCTTCTCAAATTAGCATGAATAAACAGTAAATAGTTTTGTGCCTGTATCACACCCTTCCCCCCTCCCTCCCAAGTCTCTTCTCCAGCTTGAAGAACCTCAGGTCTTTTCATCTGACACTTGCATGGCTCTGTCTCCAGCTCTCTTACCACCTGGGTTGTCCTACTTCATCATCACTCCAGATCAGGTCTCTTCTCCTTTTGCTTTACATTTTACAGAGAGAGAGGGAGAGGGAGAGAGACAGAAACAGAGACAGAGACAGACAGAGAGAGACAGAGAGAGAAACACAGAGAGAGAGACAGAGACAGACAGAGAGACAGAAAGACAGAGACAGAGACAGAAACAGAGACAGAGAGAGAGAGAGACAGAGACAGAGACAGACAGAGACAGAGAGAGAAACACAGAGAGAGAGACAGAGACAGACAGAGAGACAGAAAGACAGAGACAGAGAGACAGAGACAGAAACAGAGACAGAGAGAGAGAGAGAGAGAGACAGAGACAGAGACAGACAGAGAGAGACAGAGAGAGAAACACAGAGAGACAGAGACAGACAGAGAGACAGAAAGACAGAGACAGAGAGACAGACACAGAAATAGAGAGACAGAGACAGAGACAGAAACAGAGAGACAGAGACAGAGACACACACACACAGAGAAAGACAGAGACAGAGACACACACAGAGAGACAGAGACAGAGAGATAGAGAGGAGAACAGAGAGAAACAGAGAGACAGAGAGAGAGAAAGAGAGAGACAGAGAGAGACAGAGAGAGACAGAGAGAGAGAGAGAGAGAGAGAGAGAGAGAGAGAGAGATGGATATAGAGGTAGAGACAGAGACAGAAACAAAGACAGGGACAGGGAGAGAAACAGAAACAGAGACAGAGATAGAGAGAGCCAGAGACATAGAGACAAGCAGAGAGAAAGAAGAGAATGAGACAGAGACATACAGAGAATGCTATACTATTTGTTTTTCCCCTTTTTAATTTACATTGAGTTTAAAAGTTCTCAAAGGGAATCTTATTTTCATTTGAAATCTGAAGAAACTGAGGTCCAGAGTCACATGCGCCCATGGTCACACAGTGTCAGAGGGACACCTGCCCCCAGGTTCTTTTGGACTCTCTGCCCCTCCATTTGCACTAGCATCCTTTCCAAATCCCGCCCCGAGGCCCGAGGGGGCTGGGGCTTTACCTGCGGGTCACAGCAGAGATGGTTCCTGCCAGCCCCGGCCCTCCCACCACGATGGTCCTGTGCCCTTCCTGCCAGAACCTCCTTGGGGAGAAGCCATCGTCGGGGCCCTGAGAAGGCCTTTCTTTTGGGATTTTCCCAGCTGGCAGCCACCCAACAAGGCTCAAACTGGATTTTTCCTGTTGCCTTTTCCTCTGCTCCCTTAGACTAACTGACAGGTGCCCCAAGGTCCCTTTGTGGCGCCCGGGACCCGGCTCTAATGAGAGCCTGGTGCCAGCTCTTGGGGCTGTCTCTGCCCCGGGAGAGAGTGGCTCAGAGCCAGGCCAGGCAGGGGAGCTGAAAACTGGGAGCTGGGAAGTCGGGGACCCAGAAATTAAATTATTCACAGAAGCCTGCTTCTTGGTATACTGTGCCTGAGACCTGGACATGAGGATCCCATAATCTCAGACTGATGGGTACATGGAGCTTGGCTCTGAGGGCCTTGAGCACCCACCTGCCACCCCACCCCCTCAGCAGGGGTGCCTCTTTGGAGAACAAGGCCTTGATACCCCCCCAGGGTTGGAAACAACACCCCCCCTTCTCAGACCACCTGCCAGTTTTCTGCTAAACCTGGTTTTGTCCCCAGTCCTTGTTGCGGATGTCAGCCAGAGAAGCACAAGAACAGTCTCATTGAGTCTCAGTTTTCGCCGACTTTTATTGTTCTTAAGAAGGTCTCTGGTGTGTCAGTGGGGGCTGGATTTCAGTCTTTCCAAGTTTGGAGCGCACTTGGATAGGGGATTGAAAATGCAACCTGTGAGAGAGGACACTGGTCCCTCTCATGGCCACTCAGCAGGGAGCCAACCCCTCGGGCCTTCCGGGGCCTGGGGGAGCAGTGGGAGGGAGCTCCCTCCCCACAATGTTTCCCACCTCCCTGTTGGGGAAGCTTCCCCATGGCCCGAGTTTCTCAGAAGCCAGAGCTTGGCTCACAAGGCTAGTCCTGAACTCTAGGGAAATGCACCTCACGTTGGCTCAGCCCACTCCCAGATTGGGGAGGTGGGAGGGAAG
Source organism: Sarcophilus harrisii (assembly GCF_902635505.1). Lineage (NCBI taxonomy): Eukaryota > Metazoa > Chordata > Mammalia > Dasyuromorphia > Dasyuridae > Sarcophilus > Sarcophilus harrisii. The sequence goes on from NC_045426.1 coordinate 83,571,395, forward strand.
GGGGCTTCCGGCCGCAGGCTGCCAGCTCCCACCCTGAAGGCCTTTCCTCTCTCTATGCTGCTTCCGATGCCTTTGGAAGGGGTTGGCACCGAACGTTTTCATCTTACCCCCTCCCAGCTAAAGACCAGGCGGGTACTCTCCCCCCAGGATGGAACAGACCCAGAATGGGAAAAGTGTGTGTCCCGGGGAGCGGGATGGCTCTGAGAATGCAAAGCTCTCCTCGCTTCCCAGACTCCTCCATCCCTGCTGGGGCCTCCTGCACCTGGGCCGAGGGGCCGATCCGTGGCCAGAGCCTGGCCAGGTCTGAGGAGCCACCAAGTCATACCCCCGGGGATGCACCCAGAATAGACAGAAGGGTGTTCTCGGGCAGTAGGTCCCTTAGCTACCCCCTCCCCCACGATTATTAACCTCAGCCACAGACAGACCTTCAGCTCCCCTTACTCCTAACTGGTCAGAATTGGGATGTTGGCAGGGCAGCTGTGGGGGGGGTGGCTGTCACCCCGAGCCCCAAGAGCCAAGTGAGATGGGGGACAGGCGGGCGCCTGGCTTACCCAGCCTGTGTTGAGGTACAGCAGAGACCACAATTTTCCTGAAATGGGGAAGAAGATCTTATGCCTCAGACCCCATGCTACCAATGGAGAGCAGCATTGACTGGGGAGGGAGAAACAGTATCCACGACAGTGGGAAGCTCTTGCTGGGGTCTCCAGGGCCCCCCTCCAAGTCTTGGAGGTTAGCGGTGGTGCTCCCCCAGGAAGAGCACAGACGAGCCTTCTTGGGGAAGGGAGAGGTCAGGGTCGGTGCAGAAGGCAGGACCTGCCCTTGCTTCTTCTAAGGGAGCAAGGCTCCCACCAATTCCCCTGTCTCTTGGTTCTCCTTTTCCTGTCTGAGAGCAGGAAGTCTTTCCCATCCCGTGGAATTCCCATTGAGGGGGTACCAGGACAGCTCAAGTGAGCTCCAAGTCTCCCCTTTCCAGAAAGGATGGAACTGCCTGCCTGGGGTGTTGGCCAGAGGTGACGGACCTTTTCCTAGCCCTGTCTGCCGAGGGCTGGACCTCAGAATCCCACAAATAGGATTCTCCTCAGGCCCCATGATAAGAATCAACAGGGCCAGGAAAAAGTCTTTGGACATTAATAATCTCCTCTCATCCCCACAAATCGGTTTCTAGGCCCTACGTGGAAGGGGGAGGGACTTAGTGACAGGGCAGAAGTTGCCTCTGTCCAGCAGACACGAGGTGGCCTGGGAACACAGGGGTCGGGAGCGTGAGGAGGGTTTGGCCCCTTCTTGCTGACGGTCACTAGATTCTCTCCAAGCACGGGAGCTGCCCCCTGCTGAGCCCTGCCTCTCCCGGACGGCAGTCAGCGCTGGAGACAGTCAGGGGATGTCCCGAGAGGCATCGGCCCTCCCCAGGGAAGGGAGGATGCAGGATGCCAGAGGCCCGGCCTCTGAGGCCTCCCTGTCCCTTGGGGAGGGAACCCAATGTTCTAGCCTTTCCATTTCTACCCCCTGCAAGGTCTGGTCCCCACTCCCACCCCCTTTTTATTTTAAAAAAAAAATCCTCAACAGGGATAATAATAATTAAAGACAAAAAACACACATCGAGTGAAAAATGTCCTCCCTTCCTCCTCCCCCCACCTGCCAAGGGCCCGGGCAGCTTAGCAGTCCTGGCAGGCAATGGCACAGGTGGGGGGGGTGACGGGTCACCCCGGGCCATATGGCTTCTAGTGATTGCCGCCGCTCTTGCTGTTTCCAGAGATCCAGTCAATGATGATAAAACTCAAGCTCATGGTCATCAAGAGAACACCCAATCCTGCGAAGCATATTGCCTGTAGGGAGAAAAAGGAAGGGGTCACGAGGGAGAAGGTCTGGAGGAGGCTGTGTGCCCCCAACCATGTCTCCCCAGGCTGGAGTCTCTGAGCCCCCATGGGCAGAAGCAGGGGCCCGGGGACTGCCACGGGGCAAGCCCCTTCCTCCCAAGCTTGGCCCCCTTGGTTAAGTACCAATATTTTGGGAGTGGACTTCAGTGGCTCTTTGTCCTTGGGTACAATTCGGATATAGAAGATGGCTGGAAAAATGAAGATCAGGCAGGGTGCAGAGGTGGCACCTGAGGGAAGAGAGAATGGGGAGGGATTAGCAAAGGCAGGGGAGGGCTGTCTCTGCTGATGTCATGAACAGGCCTGGGTGGCAAACCCTCATTTTTAAACATGGGGAAACTACCAAGAGAAGAGGGACGTGGCTGAAGCCCCATAGATAAGGAAGCAGAAGCAGACAACGGCCTGACTCTGTTCTCCCGCTATCATTTGGGCTTTTACCTACACACAACTCTACTTTGATTGTGCTGATGCTTTGGTGATCAGCTGAATATTTTAGCTTTTTTCTTTTAAATTAATCTGCTCTATTTTAGAACCTCAAAGAGGATTAAAGAAAAAAAAAAAGGCGATGGTTAGCCTTGGGAGCAAAAAGAGTAAACACCAAAATAATGAGCTCCTTTTCCAAAGAGACAGTGCTGATAGGGGCTAATGGGCCAAATATGGGCAGCTCCTAGGCAGGTAGCCCCCCAGACTGAGAAGAAATGTGGCTATCAGCAGGGGCCCAGGGGTGTGCCAGAGGTGGGCGAGCATCTAGCCGTGGGCCCCTTCTTCTGCCCTCTGGCCCAGGCCAGGATTCTCACCAATGATTCCAAAGATGCCCAAGATGTTGGGGGCAAAGATGACCAGGAGGTTGATACAGGTCAGCAGGATGACGGCGATGAGAGTGTGCCGAAGCCAGCTGAACTCTTTGTCCTGGAACAGCATCTGCTGGATGGCCCTCCGGACCTGGGGGTGGGAGAGGGCAGGCCCTAGTTACCCAGAGTGGCTGGGACTCCACTCCCCCGGGTTCACAATGCTTTAGCACAGTAAGGTTGAGCAAGCGCTTCCCTCATAGACGTCATAATCCCCCAAGAAAGGTCTTAGAAATCTTGTTCTCTTTTGACATATTTGCAGGGCTCAGTGGAAGGAAATGAAAAAGGAAACACCTTTTCTCTGACTGTCACATGTTTACAAAGCACTTTCCTCACAGCCACTCTATGAGATGAGGGGGTTTCAGTATTTTTATTTCCATTTTGTGGATGAGGAAACTGAGGCACAGGCACTTGCTCAAAGTCACATGGTAGGAGACCAGGATTTGAATCCAGGTTTTGGCTCCAAGTTCTATGTTACATTGGATCTGGGGCAGAACTTAGAGACAACTCTGCTTCCCAGGACTGTTTTTGTAGTCTTCAGGCTGATTCCTCACCTGAGAACCTGGGGGACTTTTCACTTTCCCTGTCTCTTTTCTCAACCCTATTGAAGGGAATGAAATCATGGTGGAATATAAGGGGTGCTTGAGTGGGGGGCAGAGTTCCTGAGTCCAAAGCGGCTCTGCTCCTTACTATCTGTGCGCCCTTGGACAAGTGACGCAGTTTCCTCAGCTGTAAAATGAACTGGGCGACATCTGAAATCCTTTCCAACCTGAAGCCAAGATTCTACAAACTCTGCTCTTAGGATCTACGAATCCTGAACTCTGCTGAAGGGACAGGGGGAACTCACCGGGAAAAGGACGATGGGGACGGTGAGGGTGACGGCCGTGAGCACTGCCACCCGGACGCACAGGATCAGCACATCAAAGGGGTCCACTTTGTTGTAAGTGTGCAAGAGCTCCGACTCCACCCGATCTGTGGGACACAGCTCCTGATGCTCCATCTCACATGCACAACCAGTCCGGAGCTGGGACACCTCTGGCTCCCCTCCTCCAGAGGTCCAAGCCCTGTCCTCCCAGACTGATCACAACTCTGTGCCTGGCTCGGGGTAGTGACTGATCTCCCCCCCCCCCAGATTCATCAGGGTTCGGGGCCCCTGCCCCCCCAGCCCATACCCTAGTCTGGCTTCTGTGCCAGTCGTGTTGCCCACTTTTCTCATACCATAGAAGGTGAGGTAGCCAAACAGGGCAGCCATGAAATACATCACATACATGACGGCGATGGACAAGTTGGAGATGTGCTGCATCTTCTGCTTGGTGGGGCTGCGGGAGAGCAAGGGTTGGATTAAGCTGGGGGGGGGGCCCTCTCCCACCGAGATTGCTCTCCCTTTTCCCCATAGGGACGAAGGTCCGGAAGGAAGTCTATTCCTGGAAGCTGGGATTGGGGGTGGGATGGGGAGGAAGGAACAAGATTGAGCAAGAGACAAATGTCATGTAGTTCTTGGATATCACAACTGGCGGCTGCTTAGAATCATAACAATTCCTGACATGGATACAGCCTGCTTTTAGGTTTATGTTTTATATTGTGTCTCATTTAATCCTGTGAGGAAATAATATCATCCCTTCTTTGGGGAAAAAATTGTACGAGGAAACTGATTCAGAGATGTTAAGTGATTTGGTCATGATCACACAGTAAGTACTGAAGGAAGGTTTGGACTCTGGTCTTTTAAGTCTAGTTCTTGGTCCACTGTCTCTTCATACAATTTCCCCTCCATTTACAGTTGGGGAAACTGAGGCCCAAAGATGAAACATGGGCTTGCTCTACTCCCAGCTGGTATGTAAGAGACTAGACTCGAATCTGTCTCCTAATTCTCCCATCAGAGCTGTTGCCATCATTTCCTACTGTCTCTCAAGTGGCAACATAGTATCACAGATTTTACAAAGGAGGAAGTTCATGAGTCTTAGCCTGAGTGAGAACGGAAGCAAACTGAGCTTTCTCAGTTCTTGGCCGTGGTTATTCCCATTTCTTCCCCAGGCCCTCAGGAAGCTCACAGGGCTCTAGGTCGGGATGATCCGGAAGCTATTTTATTTCATCCCCTCGTTTAGAGAAGAGGAAACTGGAACTTTGCCCACGACCCCCTAGGAAGCGACAAGGCCAGGGTTTCACCCCAGTGATACTCACTCCCTGAGCTCGGTGTAGATGGGCAGCACTTCGGGGTGGCAGACGAAGGCGAAGGCCATGATTGGGATGGTGTAGGCTGTCTGTGGACGGGAGGAGGGGCTGTTGGCTCGAGGACTTGGCCTGGGTGCTGAGGGACCTCCCATCGAGGCCTGGCCCCCCGGAGCTGGGCCCGCTCTGTCCCCAGGCCTGCTCTCCCCACCCCCCTGGCCCCAGCTGGCCCCAGCACACCTGCGTATTGAGGGTAAAGAAACTGGGGGCGCAGCTGTCAGTGTTGGAGGCCTGGATGAGGGGGTCCCCACCCACGGAATCCTTCATGACGATCTGCATGTGGCTGGTATTGCCTGTGATGTTGGTGGAGAACGTAGACAGAGGGCACGGGATCTGGAACTTCTTGTAGATGACCTGGGGGAGTAGGAGGCTACTGAACTCCCTGCAAGGCCGCTATCAGACCCCTGTGCACGTGGTCGGCCATGGGGAGTGTGGCAGCCACATTGTACCCGGCGGCAGTGCCCGGGCTCTGCTCTCTGGGGCTCAGAATTCACCCACCAGGACCTCACTTCCTGCTCTTCCCTAGAAATAAGCTGGCGGTCATTTCTCCCCATCTTGGAGGCTCCCACGACTTATAACTCTGTCCCCCCCTCGGCAGGGATCCCTGAGGAAGGGGCCGTGTGTCCACCTTGGAGGTGGGTGCAGGGCTGGGGCAGGGGTCTCACTCACTGCAATCAGGAAGAACACCATGCAGCTGAGGGAGAAGCCGCTGGAGTAGCCCAGGTAGCCTAAGGGCAGAGGGGGGAGGGTGAGAACCGGGGGCCTGCCCCTTGTCCTCACCCCGTCCCCATCCCGTCCCCTAGGGCACCAGGACCACCTGCCTCCCCACCCCCCCTGCACCCAGCGCCTCCCCAGCTGGCCCAGCTCTGGCCCCTGCTCTTACCCAGCTGCCTCATCAAAGCCAAGGGCAGGATGATAGTGATTGAGACCAGGATCACCAGGTAATTCCCATTCATGTACCAATCCCTGGAGGGAAGGGGAGGAGAGGGTAGAGAACAGGTGTCAGAACTGCAAGCAGACATGGCCTCCGACTTCAGGGATGCCTGCGGAGGTCCTGTCCTCTGCCAGCCCTTGCTGCCCATCCCGGGGAAGCCCCCTCTCCACCTTCTCCCTGAATTCGGCTCCTGGAAACCGGCCCCCCAGAAGGGGCCCCCCTGCCGGTCCCATGGAGGAGGAAGTCACGACTGGGGGCGATGGGATAACGAAGGAGCTGGGCAGGGGGAAAGGGCCGGCAGAGGGCTCAGGTGGCCGGCAGGGGAAAGAGGAGTTGGGAAGGGGGATCAGCCATCAGGACCTGTTCCCAGTCCCAAAGGCACGTGCCCGGCCCGGGCCCTCTTGTGGCCAGGCCTGGAAGGGGAGAGCTTCTGAGGGCCCCGGGATCAGGCCCCTGGAGTGGGCAGGGCCAGGGCCACCTACAGATGTAGAGCTGCATCATTGGGCGGAATCTGGGCTACAGGGGGTTTAGCCCCAGAGGCCTCAGTTAAAAATAGCAGGGGCTTAAGCTAAACCCTCCTCTGACCTCACCCTTTCCTGGGCCAGTGGGGGGGGCAGGGAGCTGCTGCTCAGCCCAGTTCCCTCGTCCCCTCTGCTTCCCCTGCTCAAACAGCAGCAAAGGGGAACAGAGTGGAGACCCCGGTCCTGGGCCGCACTTTCTGAAGCCTGGAGTTCTTGGATCATAGAATGTTGCACCAGAAGGAGCCTTGGATATAAGCACTTAGGGGGAAACTGAGGCCCTGAGAGTTGAAAGGGCCCTTACAAGAACTCAGAATCAGTGAGTGGAGAAACGAAGGCCAGAAAATGCTGAATCAAGCCCCCTCCCCCATCTGGACCCCCTCCCCAACCTGAAAGTGGGATAGGGAGAAGAGGAGCTGAGGGTCTAGATAAGCTGTGAGAATGTGAGGATTCCTTCTTGAAAGTTGGGAGGAGAAAGAGGAGAACTACAGGGGAGAGAGGGTCAGGGGAGGGAAAAGGGCACAGAGAGGCCGTCGGGAGTATTAATATCCAGACCAAGACCAAATTGTGCTTCCTTAAAGTGACAGGTCCCCTCTGTGGCACCTGGCTCGGAGAGCAGCCCAGGCCCGGGGAGGGGGAGGGGCCTGGAATTCCTGGCTCGTGGCCCCAGGCCCAGGGGTGTGAACCCTGGGAGCAAATGAGCGGAGCACACAGAGGGGAGGTCCTGGCCTGGAAATAGTCTGGCCTGCGCTGTCCACGTCCCCACCTCTTCCTCCTTCCTTTAGAGGGAACCAAGGCCTCCCTCAGCACTCCACCGCCCTCCCCTTCTGGGCTTAGGCCCTCCAGGGCCAGACCCCCACTCCAGGTGCTGGGACAGGCCCTTATCCCTCTCCGGACGGGCCGTCTGTTCTCCCTCCTCAGGGGCAGGACCATTCCCGGCTCCTCTTTCTCCCCCTGGGTCCTCAGGCCGGGCTCATCCTCTGTCCCGACAGCACCCCCTACCCGCCCCACCCAGGGCCATCCCTGTGGTCCCTCCCCCGTTCCCTGTTCTCAGAATATGAGTGATTCTCACGAGGTTTTCTCCGGTAGATTGAGGAAGGTCTGGATGACCAGGGGCACTTCAGATTTCACGATGTACAGGTAGCTGGACATGGCTGGGGAAAGAAGGAAGCAGATGAGGATCCCACTCCTCTCCCAGTGGCTCATGGGGATCCAAGGGGGGTAGGGGCTATCAGGTGGTCACAGAACCCCCGCCTGCCTCCCCCCAGGTGTGGCCCTAGCTTGAAAGGGATGTAACCCTACCAGCACCCATCCCCATCCTCCTGGAAGCACATGAGAGCCAAGCAAAGGAATCAGAGGGACAGACAAGCCTGCAGAGGTTATCTAAACCAATACCCCACTTTACAGATGGTAAAATTGAGGCTTAAAGGCGCTTGCCCAAATTCCCAAGAGGACTTGGTGACTAGGTGACTATTTACTCTGTCTCTTGGTGCCCTTAGGAAAGCATAACTCAGGAGGTTAAAAATATGTCTAAAGAGTGTGAGCAAAGCCAGACGAAGGGCTATCCCTGTCCCTTACCTCCAATGTTCTGCAGGGTGATCGCTATGGCCGCCATCAGCTTCCCCGGTGTCCCAAAGGCCCGAAAGCCCAGCTGCTCATAGGCCCGGATCCCTGGGAGAGGGGGAAGATAGCGCCAGGCCTGAGCCCTCCAACCTGGTACCAGGGCCCGGTCCCTGGCGTCTGAACCTGGGAGCAGCGGTAAAGCCAGCAAGCGTTTTCTTACCTACAATCCCTGAAGACTTGAGCAGCAAGTGGATGGAATAGCTGGAGAGCAGGGCCACACAGGTGAGGAGGAATCTGGGGGGAGAGGGGACAGAATTGGGGGAGAAGTGAGGCAGACTTGGGTCGGGAGCAGAGAATCATCATCATGGCTAGCATGGACGCACCACACACAGGTTTCAGAGCCTGTCTCATTTTGATCCTCCCACCAATCCTGGGAGTAAGTGCATTATTATCCCCATTTTGCAGATGAGGAAACTGAGAAAGACAGAAGTTAAGTCCCTCATTTGAACTTTTTGACTGTAGGCCCAGTGTTCTAACGACTGTACTATTTAGCAAGAAGAGGCCGGGACTGGAAGCTGGGAGGACAAAAATGAGCTTTAGTGCTGCCTTTTCCTGTGTGATCTCAGAGGATGAAGGAGGAGAATGAGACAGAGAGGAAGCCTGGGGCAGCGGACAGAGGGCCAGCCACTGGGGCCGTTTCCCTCTTTGAGCCTCAGTTTCCTCATCAGTAAACACCTGAGATTTTGCTGGATGACTTGTGAACTCCCTCCCAGCCTGACACTTCCGGCTCAGACCCCGTGCTCCAAGGCCCCTCAGCTCCAGCCCCCACCGGGGATGGAGGGCAGTGCTCAGTAAGGAGGAGTCTCCCTGTCTTGGGTCCTGTCGGGCTGCGGAGCACTGAAATCTGACCATCACATTTTAGGAGAGACCAATTGGCCATTGGCGATGGCCTGGCTAGGGCACCGGCTCCTGAAACCCCGAGCCCAAATTTGCCTCTGACAGGTTTTAGCTGTGTGACCCTAAGCAGGTCATTCAACCCCAAGGACAAAAAAGTAAGAGACAAACCAGAGCAGTCTCCAAACTGGGTGAGTGGGTGCTGAAAAAATAGGAAGGGAATTAGGATTTATTAAATAATTTATGTGTGTGTTCTTGAAAAAAATGGAACAGAAGCAAGGCTTTATTAAATGATTTATATGTGTATATGTTGAAAAATGGGAAGGGCACAAAGATTTATTAAAGTATCTAGGTGTGCTTGTATTTATCAGGCTTTGGGCTAAACATTTTACAAATATTATCATGGGGGATCTTCACAAGAACTCAGGAAGTAGGAGTATTATCCCCATTTTACATTTAAGGAAACTGAGGCAGAGGTTACATGGCTTAGCCACCCCCTCATGCAGTTTCTGAAACTATTTTTGGACTTAAATCTTCCTGCCTCTAAGCCCAGCAGGGCACATAAGTCTCAGGAACAAGGGATGTTCAGCCAAAGAGCTCATCCCCGCCATGGAAGGATTAGATTTGTTCTTCTTGAGGGCAGAGCTCAGAGCTATGGGGGAAGCTGAAGAGGGAGCAGATTCAGGTTTGATGGGAAAGAAAGATTGAAAGAGTGAAATGGGCTGCATGGGAGGAGGGGGCTTCCCCATTATTGGAGGCCCAAATGCAAAAGCTATATGTGTGGCCACTGATTGGAGACACTCTCAAAGCATCCCCGGTCAGGAAGGGCTGGCCTTGGACAGCCTCTGAGTTCTTAGACCCCACAATTCCAAGGCCCTTTCTGGCAGAAGTTGCATCTTCTCAGAGCCCTTCCAGTCCTAGCCCCCTGATTCTGCAAAGCTATCAGCAATAACATATTAGTTTCATCGGGGTGGGGTGGGGGTTGGAGAGAATGGATCTGGGATATCCGGGTCCTCCTCTGCTTCTCACACTTCACAGACAGACGAAACACCATCCATTTGTCTTTCTCCTCCCTTTTCCTACCTGAGAGGTACTCCCTGAGGAGCTGTGGAATTCATACTCCTCCTGGATGCCCAGGAAAGCTCTAATTATCCTCTTCTTTCCTTTGTTTGAGGAGACGAGAGAGAGGAATATGCTCCCCAAGGGTCTGCTTAACAATTATATATTTGTTCCATTATACCATGTGATGGAAATGCTTATTTTATTCCATAATTTAAAAATAAAATAAATAATAATTTTAGAGTAGGGGGGAAGAAACTGAGATGGGGGGCTAGACAGAACAGAAACAGGATCATTTGGTGGCATGCTAGCAAGGCAACCTAGGAATCAGGGAAGGAAGCAATGGACCCCCTTGTGGGTACATGCAGGGGTTATTATATCTCTTTCACTCTTTTCTGGTCCTAAGGAAGAAATTGGACGGAGCCCTCACCTGTACCACTTATATACCACATATACCCCAACGGGAGAATGCTGAGGGACAGAGAAACCCATCCCTGCTAGGAAGCCTGGGAAGAAAACATTCTCTGTCATGGGACACTCTCGTGCATACACAGCCCCTGATATCTGCAAGCACCTGCACACAAACTGGACCCCAAGCTTAAAGCTGAAAGATCCGCAGAGATGACCTAGTCCATAGCTATAAGCTCTAGGTTTCATGGACTCCTTGTCAGAACAGGGCCTTTAAATGCACAAAATAAAATACTGAAACTTTCATGGAAAACCAGTTCTATGGAAAGTTATCCAAACATGTCCGCAGCCCCCAGATTAGGAGCTCCTGATCCCCTCCGGCTCCTTCATCTCACAGACTTAAGAGATAGGGTTTGACCCAAGTTTTTAATGGCAGAGCCAGAACGTGAATCCGGGTCTGTGGGGCTCCCAAGCGCTGTGCTCCCAGACACAGACACAAACACACAGAAAACAGAGATCTTCCTAGAGAAAGAGACCCAGAGATGCATGCAGGCTAATGTTCCCTGCCCAGGGAGGCAGCTCAGGTCACTCTGGGGGCCTCGGGAGGGAGCCTGCTTTTCCATCACCCCACGTTTTTCTCTGCTCTGGTCTTATTTTAGTCTGTTTTTATTTGAGGGTGAAGAAAAAATCCCAAACCTTTTCTGGGAATAAACAGCCCAGCATGGACACAGAGACAGTGTCCTGTCTTCCCCCGCCCCACTGCCTCCCTGCCTAGGATCAGGGCCCAGCTCTGTGTGTGTGTGGTTGGGGGCAGCGGCTGGAGCTGGCATCGGGGTGGGGCTGAGGCCAGGGCTGGAGCTAGAGCTTCTATTCACAGTGGATGCTTCTCGCCTCGGTCAGAAACCTCAGGGCCCCCCATAGCCCCTACCTTTGGCCTAGGGTCCCCTCCCTCGCTTGCCCTTAGTTCGGGCAGCTTGCCCAGTCCCTGCTTCAGTCAGGGGTCCCAGAAACTAAGGTCAGGCCGGGCTGGGCCGGGCTCCAGCAGCAGAGACGCCTGTGGCATCTGGGAGGGGGCTGAGGGCAGGGACCAGTTGGGGGCACTTACAGGAAGAGCAGGATGCCGGTGTTGGCCATGGCGTATGCCAGTCCCAGGATGCCGCTGCCCATGATGGCGTTGCTCAGGTTAAACACAGACATCCCGAATGAAGTTTTCCCTTCAAACTGCAGGATGGGGGGGGTAGAAGAAGGGGTATCGAGGTTCTTTTCCCAGCCCATCACCCGGCCAATAGCCCATTCTCCATTTCCTGCCTCACCCACCCCACTCTCTCAAGCTTTTGCTTTCCCTGAAACCATCATCCCTCCCAAACCTCTCACCAGGACCCCACTTCTGGACTCAGTCTCAGCCCCCATCCCTGCCCCATCCCTGCCCCTGCCCTCGCCCTGTCAGGGCTCACCCACTTTTCACTCTGGTTTCCCTGGCTTCCTATCCCTGGGGCTAAGCCCCAGACTCTGACTGTTTCCCATCCCTCTCTCCTTGGAGCTTCCCCCATGCTCTCATCTCCCATCTACCCCATCTCGGGCTCACATCTGTGAAGTGGGTCTCTTTGCTGGCATTTTGGGGCAGAAACCCCTCTGCTTCCCCATGGCTGGGTCTTCCACCCTCACACCTGTGGACATAAAGAGGAACATTCATGCCCCCTGAGTCAGGCAGAGAAAGCAGGTGCGGTTGAGGGGGCGTCTCTTCCTCATTCCCTGCGCACCGACCACCATCCCCTTCACACAGACCCACCTTTCAGTCCCGACGGCAGACAGGGCCACGGGGCACAGCCCCTCCACGTGTTTGCCGTTGGGCACCAGTTCGACCATCTCTGTTTGTGCGGGTGCCTCTGGGGGGTTCATGGCTGGTCAGGGCACAGGTGTGGGCAGCAGGCGGGGTGAGAGCCTTTGGTCTTGGTCACGGGCCTTCAAAACGGGTAAAGTCTCTGAAGGGAAAGGGAACGGGGGTCATTAGGGGAACCAAGGACCATCAAATCAACTCGGTTCCATAAACACTGATTCGGCACCGACAACGTTCAAGGCACCGCACGGGGAATACAAGCACAGGAACAAACGATCCCTAATTGCCAGCTGCAAACGGACCTTAAGGCTGTCTGGCCCCCCTCTAACTTTGCAGAGGGAACCAATGTCCCAGGACTTGTCCAAAGCGACCACATTCCAGCCCAGACCCCTGCCGCCCAATCCAGTGCATCCCAAGCTAAGCCGCTGCTGGGCTGTTAGACGTCCTCTTGTAACCACAGCTCAACTAACCCCTTTGTCCCTCTGAGACTGGACCAGGAGTGAAACGCCCATTGGTCTGTCCTGGGAAGGGTCATGGGGGAGGCTGAGCTGCAGTGAACAGAGTCCTTTCTAGTCTCCCCAGGAAGACTAAATACCCCTCAGCCCCCAAAGAGCACCTGATCCGACTAGGGGGACATGGTCCAGGGTCCAGAAGAGAGCTCCATTCCCAGAGGCCCTGCACCCAGCCCCCTCCCCTGACAAATCCTGAGGATGATTATACTTTCTTCCCTCACCAATCAATCATTTATCAAGTATTCAGCAAGAGCCTACTATGTCTGGGACCACACTATCCATCCCGCTCCTGGGGCTAGAATCAGACTTGTTTCTCTTGGAATCATTGAGCTGGGAATGACCGTTCCAGAGTGAGATCTCTACCAGATAACGGGAAAGGCTTCCTATGTGCAATGGGATGCTCACTGAGGTCTGAGATGTCCCAGATACACCTTGGACCAGGAGCCCTCAGAGGCCCCTCCGTTCTGTGCTGCTGTGACCTGGCGGGGAGGATCCCTGTATCCTATGAGGGTCTGGATGTTCAAACACCGGGAGACCTGGAGTAAAATTCTAGGGCTCCCTGGAGGGTGTGGGACACAGGTACAGAGACCTGGGGGGAAGGAGCTTCCTGTATTAACTGCTCCCTCAGCAGAGGCTTTTGCTAGATTAGCAAAGGGCTCCAGGAAAACTCTGGGTACATAGTAGGGACCTAATAAATGCTTGTTTGATGAACTGATTGACTCATCAGGCTGGGGGGATCCACCCAGGCTGATGCTTCTGCTTAGGGGTTGGCAGGGGGCAGTTTTGGGACCCGTCGCAGACTGGACATGACATGGGGTCCGGGGGGAGTGGGAGGTGAGGGTGACCAGGAGAGAATGAGGTCCCGCCAAGAAAGGCTCGGCAGGCAGTTGGGGAGGGCACCCGGAGCCGGGCAGTACTGGCAGCAAGAACAATGGGCCCTCTGTGCACCAGGAGCTGGGCTCTGGGAAATTGTCCCTGGACTGGCAGAGGCGAGGGCTGGCAGCTTAGCCTCCAGCCCCATCCCCCCTGGGCTCCTCTGCTGCCTTTGTGAAGGGGGGTCTCCACCTTGGGGAGAGGGGGCAGAGAGCATGATGTCTGCCTCCCTTCCTGATCTCATGGGGAGAATGGCAGCCCCAAATAGGGCATCCTGTCGGATCTGTGTCCTGAGGGAGCTCATTCTTTAATCTTGGAGAGCTCCCCATCGCACCCCCATCCATTCCTTCACCAGCTTTCTCAGGCTTGGGAACTGTGGAACCGAGCAAATCTTAATCTGTCTGGACCTTGTTTTCCTTATCTACCGAGTGAAGACATTGGACTTGGTGACAGCTAAGGCCCTTCCATTTATAAACCCTGTAATCCCAATATTTTCACGTTCCTTCAGAGAGGGGAAGCAGAAGGATACATTTATCCTCATCTTACCCAGCATCTCTACCTATCCCAGCTGGGACCCTGTGTCTAAGGCTGTCTCTGCTGTTCCTTCTAGCCTGCAGACCCCCGGACAAAAGGCCGGAGTGGCTCCCCACAGACCCTGCTTCCTAACAGGTCTCTCCTCTCCCAAGGGTCCCAGGCCGATGCGCCCATCTTCTCTGGCCATCAGTGCCAGCCTTTGCCTGGCAGCCCAGAGCGGAGGAAGGACAGCTGCCTCCCCCTTGGCCCCCATTGCCTGGACAACTCTGTGTACCTCTTCCCTTGCCAGCCTGGGGCCCCTCAGGGGGCTCCACCCAGACCATACCAGAAGGTGCCTGGGCAAAGCGCCCACCCCTTCCCCACTCCTCCAGGCAATGTCAAGCCAGGAGGGCCACTCTAGCAGGACATCCTGGACTGGCTCAGCCCCTAGAGGAAAGGAGCCCCGTCCAAAGGGAGGCCGGGGTCACGGGCTGTCACCCAGAGGGCAGACAGTGCCAGGTGCTGGGGGCTCTGCCAATGTCCCGAGGCTGGGATGCAGCCTCGATGGCTCTCTGAGCTCCCCTGGCATCGGGAGGCGAGGATTCTGGTTCTAGTGACCCTTATTCCTCACCAACACTCCCATTGCCTTCCTTTGAGAATCTCCTAGAATATAACGCTCTTGAATATTGGGGTTTAGAACATATGGGCTTCATAATTATAATAGTTTCCACTTTTATGGTGCCATAAGGTTTATAACACTCTCCTGATGCTGCAGATGGGGAAACTGAGACCCGGAGAGGTCAAAGTCACCTGCCTTATAGATATCAGAGCTGAGAATTGACAACCAAATCTTCCCAATTTCAAGTCCATGCTCCTGGCTGCCTTTAAGGACAGGCAAAATGGCGTAAGGGAAAGAGGGCCGGGCTTTCCCTTCAGGCATGCAGGATGTGACGGTTGATTCGGTGACCCTTTGCTTCTCCCAGGTCCAAGCTGATTGTTAAACACCAGATGGGTCCTGTCCACCCCCCAGAGTCTGTTCTCTCCCTTAGGTCCCTAACTTCTCCCTACTGAAGTTCACGGGGTGGGATAGCAGCAGGGGCTGCAGGGTTCCTTCTCCCTCTGTCCACACCACAAGGGTGATGAGCCCACTGAGGAATGGCCGAGGACAATGAGGGCAGAGAATGGACTTTCCTTCCTCTCTCCCTTCCTGGGCTCCCTCCCAGCCCTCAGACCCATTAGCCTCACCGATGGGTACCATTAATTCTGCCCTGGAAGGTTCAGCTCAGAAGCTGCTGAAGGCTCTAGGGGCCCTAAAGGGAGGACCCGTCTTCCCTCAGGGAAGTGACAAATGACAGCTGAAGAGGAAACCTTCTTTGTTTACTTTCCTCTAGTTATTCCCTTCCTTGAAGGGACTCCTAGAATCCTTAGGTCTTTTCAAAATCTGACCGCAAATCCACCCCCTTCCCAAGAAGCCTCCATTCCACAAACCTACCTAACACTTATCAGCTTAAAACTTTGTTGGTTCTGGGTTTAGCCAGATTCCCCCATAAGGTGCCGTGTAACTGGGTTCCCAGAATCACCTACTAGGTGAATCCTGTCCGATCTGGCCCTTCCCCAAACCAGATAAGGGAGGGCAGGAAGCTTCACTTATGTGTGGGGCAGAAGTCTGATGGGAGAACTCTCCTCCCTGCCCGTGATGAGACTGGGGGCTACCTGAAGGCAGGGGCCAGGCTTCTCCCTCAGACCGGAGACTCCCTGAGGACTGGGCTGTCTCCCCTCAGAATGGGGGCTCTTAAAGGCAGGAGCCATGTCTCACCGTCAAAGTACCCCTTGTCCCATGTCCTGCACCCCGCTCAAGCCAGGCCAGGTCTGGGCTTTGTTCATAGCCTGACTCTCCGAAGAGCTCCCTTGGCTAAGGAGTTCCTAGGCCCCTAGTTTTCCCTGGGTTTCTGAGAGAGGAATCCAGATTCCCCCCCCACCAACTCCTGAGCCCTTGGACCCCAGGCCTGGGCAGGCTGGGACAGGTCCCCAGGCAGGCCAGATCTGGACTCCAAACAAAGCCGCTACTTCTCTGCTCTAATACCTAGTCTTAGAACATTCATTGTGGGCTTCTGACTGTGTTGTGGGATCAGCAGGTCACTGGCTTCAGGGAGGCCACAGCCCAGACAAGGGGAAAGACTGACTCTGACTGGAAATTATGTGGCTCCAGCTTGCCATATGGAGCCCAAGACCCCTCTCACTCATTTCCATCAAACCCCATAAGAGTCCCTGCCATTAACCTTGACCCTCAGCTTCCCCTTCCAATTTCAGTGCTCTTCCCCCTCCCCCTTTTTCTCTCAGCCATTGGGCCCAAGTATACCCCCTTATGAAAACCAGAAGGTCCAGCATCCTTTGCACACTTGACAAGGCCCCATATTTTGCTCTTCCCAATCTTCTAAGAAGTCTGCATTCAAGCAGAGTCCTGAGTTTTTTTGTCAGAAGGTCCATGCTCAACTTTTGGTTCCATGAGCTTTTCAACAAACCCCCTTTACCCATGTGCAAAAAAGGGAGCAATTTCTCTCAAAGATCTTTATGATCTCAAAGCATCTAATTTGTCCTTATTTCATCATCCCTGCCCCTGGGTCCAGATTGATTTTTCTCTTTATTCCTGAAGGAGAAACAAGACTCACCCTATTCTATCTCCAACCTTAGAATGTTTTCTATCCTCCATTAAGAGTCATATTAGCAGGAATTTATATAAGAGTCAGAGAAGAGTTTGTCACTCGGGTGGGAAGGGGAAAGGAGTCCCTTTTCTGATGATGACTTCAATGGAGTCACATCTGAAGGCAGATAGAATATGACTGAAGGAGCTCCCAGGTAGGGCACACATTTCCAAGGGGTCCTTGACAAACTGGAGCATGTCCTGAGATTATAAATTTAAAGTGGAAAGAGACCTTAGGGGCCATGTAGCCTAATCCTCTGTTTTACAGATGAGAAAATCGAGTCTCAGAAAAATCAGCTGAGTTTCTTAGAGTCACACAGCTAGCGTCAGGATTTGAATCTAGGTCTTCCTGGCAATGTGTACCATTACCACAGGCTGCTTCAAACTATGATGTAAATAAAGCATTATGCAGGCACTGAAAAAAATAGAAACTCATTTCCAAGTAGGAGAGGGTGGGGAAGAAGGCAGAGCTCAGGCAAGGAAGCGATCGCAGAATTATAGAATTTGACAGTAGAAAGGGTCCTCTCTAGTCCAACCCACTTTGGCATCAGGAGGAAGCTCAAAACATTGTTCTAAATTAGAAATCCCTCCCTTTTTTGTATCTTGGATTTCTTGGGTGGACTAGGGAAGCCTATGGACCATTTTTTGGAAGGATGTTTTTTAGTGCATAAAATAAAATAAGTAGATTATAAAGGAAACCAATTCTATTAAAATTCAGCTGTCAAAATATTTTTAAAAACAAGTTCGCAGACCCCAGGTTAAGAACCCCTGTTCTAGAGAGGCTGGAGGAATGGGGATGTTTAGTTTGGAAGAGAAGATTTGGGATGTGATTTCTGTCTTCAGGTAACTGAATGGTTGGCATGAGGTTGGGGGATCAGACCAGTTCTGTTTGGCCCCCGAGGGTAGAACCTCCCAAAATGAGAGCTGTCCAGAAGAGCTATCCCAGGACGTCACTTCGGCGTGTCCGACTCTGGGACCCCATTTGGAGTTTTCTTGGCTGAGATACTGAAAGGGTTTGCCCTTTCCTGCTTCAACTCATTTTATAAATGGGAAAACAGGGTAAAGTGCCTTGCCCAGGCTCACACAGCTAGGAAGTATCTGGATTTTAAATCAAAGTTGAGTCTTCCTGACTCCAGGCCTGGCACTCTATCCAGGCAATAGGGGATTCTTTTCCTAAGTCAGAGCTGAATGCTTGCCTGGGAGTAGGTTCTGTTTAGGTAGAGTTGGACCGGATGTCCTCTGAGGACCCCCCCAGGGGGGTATGTGGGAAAGAACAGTGGCCCTGAGGTCAGACAATCTGCTTCTTACTACCTGTGACTTCTTTGGCAAATGACTTAATCTCTCTGGACTCAGTTTCCCCCTTTGTAAAAATAAGGGGGTTGGACTAGATCCCTCCTTTCTAACTCTGAAGTTGGAAGCAACTTTCAAAAGCAAGTTGCAAAAGCTGCAAAAGCAGGGTGATGTGGCTATCACTGATCTAGAGTAGAAGGGACTTCGGAGGCTAGCGAGTCTACTTTACAGATGAAGCAACTGAGGGACCTGGCTAAGGACAACACAGAAAATCAATAGGAACTAGATTTGAACCCAGGGTCTTGGACTCCAGAGTCGATGCTCTTCACAGGGGGTTGTTATGAGGAAAGTGTTTAGAAAGAGGAAAAAATGCAAAAGGAACGTGAGCTTCCTTATTACAAAGGGGTTTAGTCTGGATGACCTCAGACTCCCTTTCCTACCCCAGCATTCTGTGAATCAAGTTGGTGAGCATGGTCTATGGGAAAATCTTAGTAGTGGAACATGGTGGATGGGAAAAATCAATGGACTGGGGAAATGGAACTGATGCACTTACACACACATACACACACACACACCTCTGTTTGCTTTGCCCAGGAAAGAGATAAAGGCAGAAGCAAATAGGCAGGATGACAGACAGGGGAGGGGGCTGAGAGAAAGAGAGAGAAGGCAGATCAAGGACAGGTGGGGTGGGGAGGGCCCAAGCTGGAGGCATCGAGTAAAGCAGGGAGTGGAAAGTGGAAAAAAAAAACAGGTAAAAATGGACCCTTGTGGCCAGAGTCCTTCCCTTTCCCCTCCTCCTCTCTGCCAGCTTGCCTGCGTGGGAGCAGGTGAGAATGCGTCAGACCCACCTCGAAAAGGATGGGGGCCGGAGGGGGCTGGGTGGGCTGGAGAGGGCACGGATTAGCTAATTAGAGATTGCCAAACACACTGAAAATCCTCACACCAGAGCCCTGGTTGCATCATCCTGGCGGGAGGGGCCATGGGGCTCCAGCAGCCACACAGGCCGGTGAGTGTTCTGGGTAAGCATACCTTGGTGTTTGGTTTTATGTCTCTATCTCTGCAGCCTCTGTGTCTCCAGGGCATCTCCTGGAGGGGCCAGAGCCATCCACGTGGCCCAAGGCCAAGGCAGGAAACACAGAGGCGCAGCATTCAGCCAGCAATCCCCAACCTTCTCTGAGCCCCAGGACCTTCCCTGTTGATTTGGTCCCATCAGGAAAAGGCCAGCAGAGAGAACTGAGCCCTGGACCTTCTCTGAGAGCAGGGGTTCTTAACCCAGTGTCTTTGAACTTGTTTTTTAATTTTAATAAAAATATTTCAGAATAGCTGGTTTCCTTTGTAATGCTATGCATTTCATTTTATGCATTCAAGAAATATTTCACTAAGCCTCCAGAAGAGTCCCTGACCTATAAAAAGGGCAAGAACCCTCTTCTAGAGAGACCAGATCCATCCCGGTAATACCTGCCACCACCTTCCCAGGCTAGCCCCAGTCCCTGCCTAGGTAGCTGTTTCTTCCTTCCAGCAGAGGGAATAGGGTGTCCCGGCCAACCGTGTGCTCTTGGTTGGACCACTTTTAACCGATGATGTTTGGAAGTTTGCTACCTGACCCTGCCATCCTATAGTGCTTGGATCACAATGGCTAAGGTCAGTTTGTTGCTATAATTCCGCAGCAAGGCTCCCGGGATGGAGTAGAAAACGAAACCAGATGCCTCTGAGGTGCCTTCTAGCTCTGAGATTCTCCAGTCCCAAAATTTTACTTTTCAGCCTTCTCTCCCCTTCTCACCAGCATATTCCAAAGATGTTGGGCTCCGTCCTGCCTCTTCTCCTTTAATTGAGATGTCTCTCCCTCCCAACTGCTGCCTCCCTTCTGTTTCTGTGCCCATTCAAATCTTACCTATCTTTCAAAATGGCTCAAAGCCAGTCTCATGGATGAAGTCTCTCCTGAATTCAGGGCTTCCTTACTCCTGTTTTCAGCAGTTTCCCATGGCAGGAATTTTATACTATTAGCGCTAGAATGGAGCTTAGGAATATTTCTGTCTGAGCCCATCGCTAGCATTTATTAAGTATCTATTCTGAGCCATACATCTGACAAAAGGGGTCCATTAGAGAAGAAAATGGCAAGCCACTCCAATATCCTTGCCAAGAAAACTGCACAGAAAATATGAAAATGCTAAAAGACATGATATTGGAAGATATTGGCAATGCCCTTGGGTGAGAAGGGCCTGGCGTGGATCTTATGAGGTCACAAAGAATCAGACACAAATGACCATGTGCTGGGGGATATACTGAGTTAGAGAGACAAAGAAAGGTAAAAAGGCAAAGGGCTTCTTCCCTCTAAGAATTCATTCTGCTCAGGAAAACGTAATCCCCCAAGAGATTACAAGGTCACACAGGTGTGAATAAATGGCGGAGCTGGCAACAAACTGTCCTTAAGCACTGACACTCAAGGGCGGTGGGATGGGAGAGGTCAGGCGGCAAACTGGACCACCATTGGCTATCTCCCAAATATTATTGGTTACAAGTGGACCAATGGGCCATCCAGATAGACAGGCACAGATGCCTTCCCCGGTGCTTAAGCAGGCCCATTTCTTCCAAATCTCATGTAGCCCAAAGCCTTGTGGAAGCACATGATAGTCCCTGAGCTGTCTGCCCCAATTTAGGAACAAACATGGCAGACTTACCATCAATTACAATGCCACACAGCCTTTTCCCTTTAAAAAAAAGTTTAATCTGGATGAGTATGTGTATATAGGGGAAATACATGACTATATTATTGATAGACCCAACAATTTGAAGGAGCTATTACATTTCTGTAAGCAGACTTCCTCAAAGTCCATCATTATTAAGTGTTGACTATCGGGGCAAAGGCTATTCTGCAGGTGAAATATCTTTTGTTTTGGAACCTAGATTCTCAAGAGTATTTTATTTTATTTTTTTATTATAGCTTTTTGTTTACAAAATATATGCACGGGTAATATTTCAGCACTGATCCTTGCAAAACCTTCTGTTCCCACTTTTCCCCTCCTTCCCCCCACCCTCTTCCCTAGATGGCAGGTAGACCAATACATGTTAAATATATTAAAGTATGTGTTAAATACAATATGTGAATACATATTTATAGTTATCTTGCTGTGCAATAAAGTACTTTATTTTTAAATATGCATATAGTTTTTGATATTCATTTTTGTTAAACTTTATGTTCTCAACTTTTCTCCTTTCCCAAGACAGTAAGCAATCTGATATAGGTTAAACATGTGCAGTCTTTTTAAACATATTTCCACATTTGTCATGCTGTGTAAGAAAAATCAGACCAAAAGAAAACAAAACCACAAGAAAGAAAAACACAAAGCTGGAAACACTAGGCTTTGATCCACGTTCAATCTCCATAGTTCTTTCTCTTGATGTGATTGGCATTTTCCATCCTTAGTCTATTGGAATTGCCTTGAAAGGTGAAATATCTTAAAGGTGACCTGATGCCTTGGGTCTCTGAGATCTTTAATTGCTACACATGCACACACACACACACACACACACAAAGTCTACATTCTATGAGCTCACACTGACTCACAGCAGCCCATGCTGGGGCCAGGAGGAAGCCAGCCTAGGTCATTCATAGATAATCTACAAGGTGGATTGATACATGAGAATAGCCTATATTTGCCACAGTCTCAAGCTGCTGTCCATTCACACACCTGGGCCTTCCAGATAATTTCTTAGCACCTCAGATACGTTCTTTGATGTGGAAACTCTTTTCAATCCAAGCGTCAATCACATTGTCCAGGACGAGCCCTCAGGTCAGACACCTAAGTTAGAGGATGCTCCTTATATCTGAGCTGAAAGGTGCCATTTATTAGGAACATCACTATTGCATCATCATTATTGCATAAAATAAAATAAGTAGATTATAGGGGGACAGGTTTTCCTTGAGGACAGCAGGTCCTTTGCCTGGGGGGGGGGGGGAAGATCCGAGGAGACCCTGCCTTGTCAGGAAAGAAGCAGATCCCCCATCAGAGATGGAGACACATCTCTGAGAACAGCTGTTCAGGAGGGAGAGCCCTTCATTTACCAAAGGCCTTTTTGTTTATAGCCTTTAAATTTTTTTCAACATCTACTTTTGTAAGATTTTGATTTCCATTTTTAATGTCCTTCTCTCTCTTCCCCCTCGCCCCTCCCCGAGTGGTAAGCAATCTGACATAGATTATACATATGCAATATATCGGACACATTTCCATATGAGACGTGCTGGTTCACAGCCTTTTAAAAGAAGCAGGTATGGACGGTTGTCCTGAGAACAGAGGGGACACTTGAGGAGGGAAGGGAGGCTAAAGCCAGGATTGGGAGCTGCTCCCAGGACCCTCCTGCGTTCTGCCCCACACTCTCTTCTCCATACCCTGGACACCAAGGTACACTCTGCTCTTCCTTCAGCTGACATGTTTTAAGCATTTGCTGTGGGCAGAGAATGGGGCTCTGTGTTAGGGGAGTACAGAGCCCAGATAGGACCCCCGTGGAGCTTACTCCAAATAGGGGAGAAAGACAACAGGGAGAAAGAGCTCTGCTCTGGAGTCAGAAGACCTGCACTGAGTTCTCCCTCTAATTCTTGCTACTTGTGTGACCATGACCATAGAACAGCCCGCCTTCAGGCCTGTCTCCTCACTTATTTGTTGTCAAGTTCAATCATGTCTTACTCATCATGACCCATTTTTTGGTTTGTTTTCTTGACAAAGACACAAGAGTGGCTTGCCATTTGCTTCTCCAGCTTATTTTACAGATAAGAAAACTGAGGCAAGCAGGGTTAATTGACTTGTCCAGAGTCACACAGCTAATAAGTATCTCAGGCCATATTTGAGGTCAAGAAGGTCCTTATCCCAACCTACCACACTATGCACCACGGTGACACTGCCCTTGCTCATCTATAAAATGGGTATAATAATACCTACAATTCACCTCATAGGGTTGGTGCGAGGAAGGCACTTTGCAAACCCTCACATGCTATATAATGTGAGACTTCATCGTTAGGACTTATTCCCCTACAAACATCCTATAACCATCATTTATAAGAGGGCAGTGCCTCAGTTTCCTTATGTGGAAAATAAGGCAGTTGGACTGGATGGCCTGCAAGGGCCCTTCCAGCCCCAGTTTTGTTTCCCTGTGATTCTCATTAGACAGCACCAGAGAGGGATAAAACGATGTGGCTCACTTTTGGCTAGGGGACGGAGGAGGTGCCATTGGAATTGGGTCTTAGGGGATGGGTAGTAATTCAGCAGATGAAAAGGGAAGGAAGGAAGGGATTGGGGAAGGCTTCCCAGAGAGGGTGTCAGATCCATAACTGGCTCTTAGGGGACGGGTGGTAATTCAGCACATGAAAAAGGGAAGGAAGGACAGGACAAAGGCCCCAGATAGTTACAAGAGGAAGAAGTAAAGTATAATAACATATGAGATCACAGATGTACAGCCGGAAGGAACCTTAGAAGTCATTACATCCAATTTCTTCCTCTTGCAGAGGAAGAAGCTGAGGCAGGATCATCACGGACAGACATTGTTTGCTTACATGCTCTAGGTAGGGCTGCATATAAGGAGATGAGAGGATGGATGGGAAAAGAGAGCTGGGAACATGAGGCCATTCATGGTAGGAGTCCTAGGAGGAGCATGGGGACAGGGGGCTGTGATAGGTCAGAGTAGGAACCATTCCCGTAGAGTGGGGTTCTTGGGGTCAAAGCTTTTGAGCCGGAAGGGCCCTTAGAGGCCAGATAATCTAAGACCCTCATTTTACAGAGAAGAAAACGAGTTCACATGAGGGAAGTGACTTCTTCAATAGCATACGTGTAGTAAGCATTTGAACTCAGGTCCTCCAAAAGCAAATCCTGCTTTCTTCCTTCTCTGTTATGCTGGTTGTTAGGGGAGGCTTCCTGCAGGAGGGGGTGCTGAGTAAGACTTGGGAGAAACGGAAGGGAAGGAAGGCCTTCCTAATGGGATCAGCTTGGCTGAGGTAAGGAGGGGAAGTTGGGCAGGACTAGCTCAAGGAGGGCCTCCTGTGACAGGAAGAGACCTGGACTTGATCTGGGGGTGTTGTAGGGAGTCATTGAAGCTTCTCGAGCCCGGGATGACATGATCACAGCACTGAGAACCTTAGTGTTAGCAGGTCCTTCGCTGTCTCTCCCCTCTACCTGGAAGGGTCAGGGAGCCAGTGAGGTGGCCCAAGCTAAAGGGGCCCTGGATGTTCGGGTTTTCGGCCACAAAATTAACCGTTCCCCTTCTAGTCCAGACTGTGCCTTGGTCAGTGAGGGGAGGAGGGAAGTTCTCCTTAGGGGAGCAATAGTGATGTTCCTTCCCTGGGGACTGAGCCCGTGTGGGGCGGTAGTAAGCACGTGAGACTTGGAGCCAGTAAAATTTGAGGCTGGCAGGAATCCCAGCTCTGCCACTCGCTAGCTGTGTGACCCTGGGTGAGCCCCTTCCCCCATCGGGGCCTCAATTACTTCATCTATAAAAGGAGGGGATTAGACTAGATGATCTCAAAGGTCTCCTCTACGCTAAATCCTTTGATCTTGTGGGAAGAACACAGCTACGTGAGAGGGTGGGTACAGGGCTGCGGGGAGGCGGGCCCCTAGGTGCAACAGGGGCTCTAATCTCCGACTCTGCTGTGAGGATAAGCTCTCCTGGTTTCCTGCTGCCTGTCCCTCCCCAGGCAGATGTTCTCCCATAAATCTGCACAGGTTTGGAGGAAACACTGGTTGTGAAAGGACAGCCGCCCCTCTCATCGGGGGCTCCCAGAGGTTGACCAGAAGGCCCTTCCTCTTCCTTGCTGGACACCCACCCTTTAGGGTCAGGGTGGTTCACAAGACCCTCAGAAGGTCAAAAAAAAAACCCGGCTTCCGCTCTGGACTCTCTCACTACCTCCCTACAGGACCTCTGAGGTAATCCCTGTCCTGCTTTCCAGGCTGCACAGAGGATCAAATGGGATAATGAGCGGGATGACCCTTCAGAAATGGTGGCTTGTGGTACAGATGGAAAGTGACGGACCAAAATGCCTCACTCCACAAAAGCCTGGATCTCACAGTTCTGGCGGGGGAAATAGTTCCAGACCTAAGGGAAACCTTCAAGAGACTTGGAAGAGAGGGGATTAAAATTTCCAAACTCACAGCCCAGCAAAGGCCTCCCCCTCAGAAATAAAAGAATCTGAGCTCCCAGCATGAACTCCAGAGAACCCCCACAGGGACAGGGGAAGTTATTTTGCCTAGGCCCCATGGGGAAATGAGGTATCACATGCCTGCAGCTCCCCCCCACTTCTGCAGGGAGGGGATGCCTGGCCAGGGACCCAGGCGCCCAGACCTCGGGAGAGCCCGGTTCTCAGGCAATCACCCCCTTGACCCTGGGATCCCCCGGAGGTGGGCCAAATATTTGGACAGCCGGACGCCTGGCGGAGAAGAAAGCCAGGATTTGGGCTAGGGGTGCCCCGGAGGGTTTGTCCCCTTCATAGGCCCGGATGGGGCGGGGAACAAAGACAGGAGGTCAAGGGGGCCGGTGAGGGGAGGGGGCCAGCCTCGGGCTAGGGGGAGAAGAGGGAGGCCTTCCAGGATGAGAGCGAGCCAGAGAGCGAGCAAGTGAGCCAGGCTCAAAGAGAAAAAAACAAACACTGGATAGACCCACATGGGCTCCTCTTAGAGTCTAAGTGCATTCCCACCACCCAACATTAATTAACCACCTAATTACAGCCTGAGCTAGGATGGGCTCCAAGACGCAGTGTGGTCAGAAGGGAACAGCACCCAGGGGTTGAGTCAGAAGCTCATGGGACCATGGATTTAGGCTGCAAAGGTCCTTCAGTTCAAGCCCTCATTTTCTAAATGAAGACCATAGCTGGAAGCTCGGCTCTGTTACTTCCTATCCACATGACCTTGACCTTGGGGAAGTGGATTAGCCTTTCCGGGCATCAGTCCCCGCGTTCAGAAAACAAAGGGGCAGATCCGGATGACCTCTGGACCTTTTCCAGTTCTGAACCCCATGGACACAGCTTCCACTGACGCCAGCCCCGTTGCCGGCCCTTAGTTTCTCTACCTTTAAAATGGGATAATAACCCCTGTTCTGTCTGTTTTGTCGACTATAACAAATGAACCATGCTGCCCAGATTAGGAGGAGAGGATTTGATAGAGATTGTCATCACAGGAACATCTGATATTAATATGCAAATAGCAGGAGAGAAATGTGACCCCAGAGTTCCCAGGGATTCCTGGAGCTTGGAGCGGGGAGGGGGAAGGGAGACCAGGCTAGAAAAAAAAAAAAAAAAAAAAAAGTCCTGGTCCATACCTAAACTGGTGCTGGCAGCTGGATGGTCATTTGTCAAAGATGCTCTGGAGGAAATTCCTCCTCCAGGATGGGCTATGCTAATTAATGTCAAAGATGCCTCCCGACTTGTGCGAGTCTGGCGTTCCTTAGCTCTAACCTCATCTCCTCTCCCATATTCTAGAACAGAGAAATGTCAGAAGCAGAAGAGACCTTAAAATATAAACCAGAGAATGTCAGAACTAGAAGAGTGTTAAAGGACCCTATAATCCAATCTTTTTTATTTCAGAGGGAAGAGACTTGACCAAGATCACACTGAGCCATCAGCTAAGCCAACAAGTAAACCTTATCTCCCGCCTCCCTTTTCTGCACCCTGATGGACTCTGGCGTCTGGCTTTCAAAGCGTCCTCGTGGAGGGTACCCATGGGTCCCACCTCGGCCCTTTTGTTCTTCCTTATACACAAATGCAGATTCCAGATCCTCGTAAGGCAGACCAGCCTCCCTCTGGACATTCCCCTTTGGGACAACTTTCATGAATTTTCAAATGTCATTGAGTGACTGATTACCCACAGTAGGACAAGGGAAAATAAGTTATGAAGAGTTGGAGATCCAAAGTACTCAGGCCCCCAGATTTCCTCCCAGCACAAAGAGGGAGACTAATTCAAGATTGAAAAGCTATCTGGTATATTAGAGAATCATGGATCTACAGCTGGCTCTTAAAGGTCATCTAGTCCAATGTTCTTTCTACAGTGGAGGAAACTGAGCCCATCAGAGGTGCAGGGATTGCATCTGGTAAGTAGATGCAGGATCTGAACCCAGACCTCCGCAGAATGAGAAGTAGCGCTGTTCAATGAGAAAAGTCCTGAATTTGGAGTTCCAACGCCTTGGGTCTGCCAAGGTCACTGTGTGACCCTAAGCAGTCACTTCCCCTGTGGGTCTCAACTAGCTGACCTTGAAGGTGATCTCACTTCCCAATCAATGCCCCTCTGACACCAGGCCCAGTGCTGTTTCTCTCTCAGCTAGCTTCCCTCTGGGTATGAGCTATTTGGGGGGCTCCTGTCCCCTCTGCTTGGCCTCCTTTCCTCCTGTACCCTGGAAACTTGTCTCTTCTACCCCCCAAAGTGTGTATCATTTAAAATAGCTGAGAAGCCTTGAGCTCCCCAAATGATTCACACCTGCTGACACTGACGTAATTTCCAGTTTTATCTAAGCTTCCCTTAGGATGTCACCTCTGCCTTCTGTCTCCTGTGCTTCTCCTCATTCCCACTGTCCCTGACCTGGATTCTCCGTATGGAAGCTGGGAGACTGTTCAGTCTTCAGTCCCTGGCTCCAAAGTCACCTCCTCTAGGAAGCCTTCCCTTACTGTTTCACCCCCGCCCAGCCCCGCTCACCTTCCTACCGAGTCCTCTTCCTTGGCTAAAACAGCAGAACACATTTTTCTTCAATCAGACAGGTTTTTCTTTTTATTTCCCCCCCCCCCCCCCCCCCGACCATTCAGTATGTGATGCTGACCTCCTTAGCCAAATTAAGAACTTCTCATAGGAGGAGTTAGGGCCTGGAACTGCCTCCTCTTTCTTGCCCAGCTTGGGAACTCCCCCAGATCTGAGTCTGGGCCTCTGTGTCTCCCAGACTGGGAGGAGGCCTGGATGTCTTCCTCTGTTTCCCCTGCTCCTTAGGCAAATGGAAGTGGGGTGGAGGGGCTCCAGGATCAATGATTAATTCATATGATCACATTCAATGAACATTTACTAAGTATCTGCTATGTGCAAAATATTGATTTTCTTAACTGAGTCTTCAAAGCTATTCCCATCCTAACTGAATGCAAGAAAGCAATGAGGATCTCTGGGGAAAGAGATAATTCCAAAGCTGCAGGAAGAGACAACACTGATTCATTCACTGAATAGTTATTAACCGCCTACTGTATACAGAATACTATGCTGCCTGCTAGAGATAGAAAATCTGGGTAAGATCTATTATCAAAGAATTTCACTATCTAGTAAGGGAATAAGATACCACCCAAACATGTCCACCATTACATACTGAGTACAGTAGAAAGCAAGTCAAAGTGCTATGTGATATTTGGGGAGGAAGGGGGATTCGGGGGTGCATGGTGGGGGTGAAGGAAGACTTTTCTCCATGAAAGCCGGATTTGGGACTCTATTAGGCTTTCAGGGCAGCTCCTCTTTTCTGCGACTGTATCAGAGCTGTTGGGAATTCTTAAGGGAGAGAGGCAAGTAATGGATCTTTGGGGCAAATCCAGAGCTTTGGATTCTGAATGCCTGAAATCCTGCAGATCCTGGGGCTGGTTCCTGCAGTGTTTGGGAGACTTGGGGAAGTGGGACAAGGAGTTGGATCTAGGAAAAACATTTAAGTTTTTTTTTTTTTTTTTCCTCAGACCTGGGATAGTGGTATTGGGGTCTCAGGAGCTGCGGCTGGGTGGGAGGTCAGCAGCAGCAGAACTTCTTGCAGAAGCAGATTGACCTTTAGGACCAATCGGTTTGGGGACACTTAACCCTTGCCCTGTTTGGAACCCGTTCCAACCCTTTTACTTGAAAAACCCCAGACAGCAACAAGTACAAACCTCTCCCCCGAGCCCCGAATCTGATCCCCGGTGCGTGCTCCTGTGGCACGCCCCCTGCCCTTGATTTCCCGGGCCCCAGAGCTAGAATCAAGCCAAGAGCTGGTGGGATAGAGGGGGGTGGGAGGGCTCGAATTAGAGGAGGTCCTGCTCCCCTGGATCCCAGGTGTAAACAAACGCACGCAGTTCTCTCGACCAATACAAGGGGAGGTGGGTCGGACTCATGCAAATCTCCCGCTCCGCCTACAGACCCCCTTCCCCGCCCCTCCCCCACATGCTCCCAGTTACATTGATAAAGTGAGATACTGGGTGTTTGAGGAATGCGCGCCGCGCCAGGCAGGACCGCGTGCGCGCACAGCCCAGGCCACCAGACCCTCTGCAAATAGCCTAGCGTGAAGCACACGATGTGCCCAAAAAGCCCCGCGGGTCAGACTCTGTATAAATATATCCCTCCGCCTCTCGCCCTTCCCGGCTGGGCAGGCCTCTGGGCGCAGGCCCCAGCCCGAGGGAGCACCCCCAAAACCCGGCTCCAGGCCAATCCCGTCGGGCAGTCGCTCCTGCTTCCCCTGCCCGGGCGTGGGGACGCGTCTCCCCGCACGTCCGGCTCGAGCCCCCCGGACAAGGCGCTGTTGTCTGGGCAGGGGGGCGTGCTCACCCACAGACCCCGAAGCACACTGCTCACACTCAGAGACTTCTAGGGAAACATCCACACACTCCTACAGCCACACACACACACACACACACACACACAGACGCACAGCCTCACATTCATCCCCACAGGCACACGCACTCAGACACACTCATGCAGACGCAGATCCCCACGCTGTCGTGTCCTGCCCCTTCCCCTTCTGCCTCCCCAGACGCGGAGCTCCATCGGGGGGTCAGAACTGCCGCTGAGGCGGAGGAGGAGCCGGGGCTGACCCTCCTTCGAGTCCCCGGGGACCAGGAGTGAGGGAGGCGAGGACACATCAAAAGTTGAAGGAATGGCACTAGGCATCTAGAGGAATGGGGGTGGGGCGAGCGGCCGAGAAGTCACCCCTACTCCCCTGGCTCTGCCATCTCCCACCCCCGCCCCAGGAGCTTTAGATTTGGCCTGATCCTTCCCCGAAAGCTTCTCCAAGTGCCCACCCCGAGCTGGAAGTCACTGGGCTTGAGGGGGAGGGGACAGAGGGGATTGGAAAGGGGCGTCCCTGCTCGGTACCTGCAGCCCCCGGGATCCCACGGGCCGGACGAGGCGAAGAGCTACGAGCTGCTGGGATCCAGAGGCTCCGGGGTCCGCTCCGCGATCCGGCGCTGTCCGCTCTGATCCCAGACTACACGGTGCTGTCAGGCAGCTGAGATGAAGGGCGGCCAGCCCCGCCCCCGGTCCCGCCTGTCCCCGCCTCAGGGGGTGGGCCCAGGAGGGGGACAGGGTCCAGAGCGGGGAGTGCAGGGGCCCGAACTGGGCAAGGGAGAGAGCGAGAGGCCCTCGTTAACTTGCTGGAACAGGAGCTGTCCCAAGCAACAGCGGCCTCCCCAGAAAGAACTCAAAGCCTGATGTGACAGGGCCAGGGAGAGACATGACCCAGAATACCAAGGGAACTCCGAGTCTTGCCTCACCTAGGGAGAATAGGAACTCCTGGAAAGGGCCCTGGGAGACCTGGATTACAGTCCTGCTTCAGCCTAACTCCAAGTGTGACCTTGGAACACCACCTGTCCCTCTGGCAGACTCAGTTTCCAACTCCATAATAATAATAAGGGAATTGGAACAGATGGGGTTGATCACTTGAAAACCTTTCCAAAGGATCCTAATGTTATTCTTCCTCTTTGCTCCAGTTTGTCAGGGTCTCTTTTCCTTTCTCTTATGTGAACACCCAGGGCTCCCTCCTCTCCTCTTCTCTTCTCACCTCTTTTTCCCTCTCCTCTCTTCTCTTTTCCTCTCTTCTCTTCTCACCTCTTTTTCCCTCTCCTCTCTTCTCTTTTCCTCTCTTCTCTTTTCACCTCTTTTCCCCTCTCCTCTCTTCTTCTCTCTTTTCTCTTCTCCATTCCTGTTCTCTCTTCTCTCCTCTGCTCTCCTGTTCTGTCTTCTGTCCCCCTCTCTTTCCAGAAAATGGATATATTAAGCTCAATTATCTTAAAGAAATAAGAAATTTGGGAAAGGAACAAGAGACAATCATATTCCCATCAAGGAAAAATCTCGAATGCTGAAATTAGTAGGGAGGCAAACAGAGTAAAGTGACTTGTCCAGAGTCATACAGCTAGTCTGAAGTCAGATTGAACACAGGACGATATCTTGCTGACTCCAGCTCGTGCTCTATGCACTATGGCACTACCTAGCTGCCCTCAGTGCATTTTAGTGACCATATCTACCTTTCAGACCATGGGCACCCTGAGGTTGGACATGTTCAGTTCATTCTCTCTCTTTTCCAGTTTGATGACTATGGCTCCCTCTTTCCCAAGTGCGTCTTAGAGTCACTCCATTGTTCTCAGAGGCCAGGAAATGGATCTTCGTTGAATTAGCCTCCTGCTGTGTTTCCATCCTCTGGGGTTCTCTTCCAGCTCCAACTTCATTCCCTTTAGTAGAAGGCTTACCATCTCTTCTCCATCAGGTGTAAACGATTTAAGAGACTGAGTCAGGAAGGACTATTGGCTTCTTTTGCAGAATTCCTTCCTCCATTGGCTGACTGCATGGCCTTAGCTTTTCATGATAAGCTTTTCATGTCTTCTTAACTTCTAGAACAAGGAGATACCTTAGAAATTGTTAAAGGTAGTCCCTCCCCCATTTTACAGATGGGGAAATTGAGACTGATAGAGGTTACAAAACTAGTCATCAGCCCCTGCTGATGATCAGCCAGACTTTGGCCCCAGGACTTCTGACTTCAAATATAACATTCTTCATGATTGTTCATGTATAACTATATCAGATTGTTTGCTATCTTGAGAAGAGGGGAAGGAAGGGAGGGAGGAAGAAAAACTTGGATATCAAAATCTTACAAAAATGAAAATTGAAAACGACCTTTAGGGCAATTGGGAAAAAATATTATTAAGTGAAAAAAAACCACAGTATTCTTTTTTTTCTATTTGAATTTTATTTTATTTTGTTAAATATTTGCCAAATGCATTTTATTTATTTTTTAAAATAACTTTTTATTGACAGAACCCATGCCAGGGTAATTTTTTACAACATTATCCCTTGCACTCAGTTCTGTTCCAATTTTTCCCCTCCCTCCCTCCACCCTCTCCCCCAGATGGCAAGTAGTCCTATACATGTTAAATAGATTACAGTAGATCTTGGATACAATATATGTGTGCAGAACCAAACAGTTTTCTTATTGCTCAGGGAGAATTGGATTTAGAAGGTATAAATAACCTGGGAAGAAGAACCAAAATACAAGCAGTTTACAGTCATTTCCTAGTGTTCTTTCTTTGGGTGTAGCTGCTTCTGTCCATCCTTGATCAACTGAAACTAAGTTAGATCTTGTCTTTGTTGAAGAAATCCACTTCCATCAGAATACATCCTCATACAGTATCGTTGTTGCGGCATATAATGATCTCCTGGTTCTGCTCATTTCTCTCAGCATCAGTTCACGTAAGTCTCGCCAGTCCTCTCTGTATTCGTCCTGCTGGTCATTTCTTACAGTTCTTACATTTCTTACAATTACTTAATAATATTCCATAACATTCATATACCACAATTTACTCAACCATTCTCCAATTGATGGGCATCCATTCATTTTCCAGCTTCTGACCACTACAAACAGGGCTGCCACAAACAAAAATTACAGTATTCTTAACACTATACCACACTGCCTCTTATCCTCTCTGGGCCTTAGATAGGGAGATGTCTGTCAATTCCCATCCTCTTTTTTTATATTATAACTTTTTATTTACAAAACATATGCATGGGTAATTTTTCAGCATTGACAATTGTAAAACCTTCTGTTTCAACTTTTCCCCTCCTTCCCCCACCCCTTCCCCCAGATGGCAGGTAGACCAATACATGCTA
The DNA here is from genome assembly GCF_902635505.1 of Sarcophilus harrisii. Taxonomy (NCBI): domain Eukaryota; kingdom Metazoa; phylum Chordata; class Mammalia; order Dasyuromorphia; family Dasyuridae; genus Sarcophilus; species Sarcophilus harrisii. Next base: position 83,604,276 of record NC_045426.1, read on the forward strand.
AATATATTAAAGTATATATTAAATCCAATATATATATACACATATTTATACAGTTATCTTGCTGCACAAGAAGAATCAGATCTAGAAAGAAAGAAAAAACCTGAGAAGGAAAACAAAAATGCAAGCAAGCAATAACAGAAAGAGTGGAAATGCTATGTTGTGGTCCACACTCATTTCCTATAGTTCTCTCTCTGAGTATAGCTGATTCTCTTTATTACTGAACAATTGGAATTGGTTTGAATCCTCTCATTGTTGAAGAGAGCCATGTCCATCAGAATTGATCATTATATAATCTTGCTGTTGCTATGTATAAAGATCTCCTGGTTCTGCTCATTTCACTCAGCATCAATTCATGTAAGTCTGTCTCCAGGCCTCTCTGAAATCATCCTGTTCTTACAGAACAATAATATTCCATAACATTCACACACCACAATTTATTTAGCCATTCTCCAATTGATGGGTATCCAGTTTCTAGCCACTACAAAACTGCCACAAACATTTTTGCACATGTGGGTTCCTTTCCCTCCTTTATGATCTCAAGGTATGCACAGTTTGATAACTTTTTGGGCAAAGTTCCAAACTGCTCTCCAGAATGGTTGGATTTGTTCACAATTCTACCAACAATGTATCAGTGTCCCAATTTTCCCACATCCCCTCCAATATTCCACATTATCTTTTCCTGTCTTCTTAGCCAATATGAGAGGTGTGTAGTGGTATCTCAGAGTTGTCTTAATTTTCATTTCTCTGATCAATAGTGATTTGGAACACCTTTTCATATGACTAGAAATAGTTTCAATTTCTTCATCTGAAAATTGTTCATATCCTTTGACCATTTATCAGTTGGAGAATGGCTGGGTTTCTTATAAATTTGAGTGAATTCTCTATGTATTTTGGAAATGAGGCCTTTATCAGAACCTTTGACTGTAAAAATGTTTTCCCAGTTTATTGCTTCCCTTCTAATCTTGTCTGCATTAGTTTTGTTTGTACAAAAACTTTTTAACTTAATATAATCAAAATTTTCTCTTTTGTGATCAATAATGACCTCTAATTCTTCTTTGGTTACAAATTCCTTCTTCCTCCATATGTTTGAGAAGTAAACTATGCTGTATTCTAATTTATTTATAATCTCATTCTTTATGTCTAGATCATGAACTCATTTTGACCTTATCTTGGTATACGGTGTTGAGTGTGGCTCAATGCCTAGTTTCTACCATACTAGTTTTCAATTTTCCCAGAAGTTTTTGTCAAATAGTGAATTCTTATCCCAAAAGTTGGGGTCTTTATGTTTGTCAAACACTAGATTGATATAGTTATTGACTATTTTGTCCTGTGAACCTAACCTATGCCACTGAACAAGTAATCTATTTCTTAGCCAATACCAAATGGTTTTGATGACCGCTGCTTTATAATATAGTTTTAGATCTCCCATCCTCTTTTTTAAAAAATATTTTCCAATTACATGTGTAAGTAATTTTTAGCATCAGATTTTTTCTTTTGAATTATGAGTTTCAAATTTTCTCCTTCCTTCTTTAATTCCAATTCTTCCAAGGTTTGATGGATCATATCAACATGAAGTGTTTAGTGATAACTAAAGATATCTTGGTCAAAGGTTAAAGAGGGAAAGACTGATATGAGGAGGGGATAGTGAAGGAACGAGCCTGGTTAATTCTAATCTGAAAGGTTGTTTTAATTTTTTTTTTAAATTAAGCCTCTTTCAAGGCTACTGTTTTTTCCTCAACTTCCTCTCTCATCCACAGGAAAAAGCCCATTTGAAACTGGGTACTCTCTCCCTTCCATTTCCCAGAAAACAAAAATTCTCAACTCAGTCCTGAAATATGAACAGGATAACAAATATTTGAAGAAGCAGTTGGTATGTGAACTAACAGCCAGGAGACCCGAGTTCCAGAGCTGTATGACTACAAATTGGTAAATCATTTCCTTTCTTGGTGCTTTAGTTTCCTCAACTGTCAAATGGGAATAATCACATTTATACCCATGTATCTCCAAGGGAAGTAGAGGAAAATGCTTTGAAAATATTAAAAAAAAAAACATAGAAATGGAAGTTTTTAATTATACAGAAGAGGACTTGTTTTTCTTGGGGTGGGGGGAGAATCATGAGTCATTTAATCAATTTAGCAATCAAGCTTCAATTAAGTGTTTTTATTGTTTGCCTACTGTGTGCTAAAGCCCTCCTTCATTTAAATCCAATTCATTTGCATGTCAGGGTTTTTTTCAAGAAGGAAGGACAAAGAATGACAACAAGCACCGGGGATGAAAAGACAAAGAGGAAACAGCAGCTTTCCTTAAGAAATTTACATTCTTGGGGCAAATAACATGTCCCTTAAGGAAATATGAAATACATAAAAGTAATTTTTAGAGAGGCCCTTCTTAGCAGAGGTGCCCTTTGGGCTGAGCTAAGAGCCATGGGCAGGAAGTTCCAAGGAGGTCAACGTCAGCTCAAAGTAAGGGAGACAATATTCTAACAATGAGAATTATCCCCAAAGTAAAATGGATTGCCTAGGAAAGGAACTCCTCATTCTTTGGAGTTCTGGAAGTAGAAGCCAGATGACCACTTGTATAGAGTGTTGTAAGGGAGAGTCCCATTTAGGTCCAAGTTGGACCAGATATCTTTTGGGGTCCCTTGCAGATCTGAGTTTCTGAAAAGTTTTCAGAGTCTGTGTGGGTGTTGGGTCTGGCTTAGAATCCTGTTTCCTCCTCCATGCTCCTGTAGTCAGGGTACCCAGAAAATGGTTTGCCCATCCTCTTGGCCCCCTTCCTTCACCACCAGACAGGAGATGATTCCAAACATCAGGAAATACAAAACAGATTTCTATTGACTTAGAAAGGAGTTATTTGATTAGGACTTGTTGTCTGGAGGGAAAATGAAGGTTGAAATGGGGAGAGATTTTTGTTTTGCCTCTGACTGATGACACCATATGTTTGATTTCCCTGAGTTGACCAGGAACTGTGTGAGTTGGGAAAATCCCATCCCCTTTCTGGGCCCTCATCTATAAAAAGAAGAGACTGGACGGGATGGACTTTAAAACATCAAACATGGTAGGGATGGGGGAGAGGCACAGGGAGGATGGGGAAGTCCTTGGTGAAACCCTTTCTGCAGATGGAATAGTTTCTGGACCAATCTTGCTGTAGTAGAGAGCAGTAATGGGTGGGGGAGGCAGAGAGCAGAGGCTGAGCTGAGGCCCAAGGCCCTGTGTGGAGGCAGCTGTTGTTGGCTTTTGCTGTGATGTTGTTGTTGAACCCTCGGGCTTAGGGCCAAAGCAAACCTCCTACATCCCACACCACACCGTGCCCTGGCCGCCACCTGCAGAGCCTCCCAGTTCCAAATGCCAAAGGTCAGGTACCACAGTTGGGCTCTAGCTGAATGACTGGGACCTCATAGAAACACCCTGTACCCTCCCCCATCCTGAAGGGAAGGTTCCTGGGATAAGAATAAGGGTGGGGCCACGGTGGCCTTGATTGTATTGGGATTGGGGAGTAAGGGGAGCCTCTATTCACTATTCTTTTCCTGAGAAGTTATTTAAATCTTCAAGCTACTAGACATGTTCATTTAACAGGCAAACTGGGGCACTACACTTGACATTAGGAAGGCAAATTTTGTGTTGGACAATTATTAGCCATGAGACTTAGAGAGGGTCATTTAACCATATTGCCTCAGTTTCCTCAGAAGCCAAATGAGGTAGAAGGTTGGACTCAATGGCATCTAGGATGTTTTCCACCTCCAAATATACGATCCTCTTAGTACCTTGTGACCCTCTCTGGGCCTCAATTCCTCATTCATAAAATGAAGGGGTTGTATATGATAGCCAGTACCTTGAGAGCCTCCAGCTTTATGATCCTATGGTGCATGAGCCACCTAGCAAACAGGAATCAGGAAAGAGCCAGGAATAAAAATAAAACCTACTTCAGGATCTGGGTTTTTATCATGTTGGTACCTGTCACATTTGGTGGAACTCTGTAAGTTTTAGTACATAGTTTTCTTAAATCGTCACAGCCAACTTAGTGATGGATCCCTCAGGAATCAGTTTAGGCTGGCCCTCAGATGAGAGATGTACATCATCTCTGATGGCATGGCCAAGATGGAGAATCTTTCTGCCTAGGAAGGACCCACCAAAGCTTGTCTTTAAAAATTGGTTTCTGCTTATTTTGGAGAAAAAACATTCCAAAGAGTAACAGTATGATCCTGAACTTGAGAAAGATAGCTCAAGGCAACAGGGTCCAAGAGGTAATTGACTGCAAGACTCCAAGCATTAGGAAGGCTTCACTATGGGCTATCAAGGGTGGAATAAGTGGGTTATTACCATGGGTCTCCTTTCCTTGGACTGACCCTACTATGGTGAGTAATATATTAGTACTGAGAAAGGTGATCACCTCAAAGAACACAGAATTTCTTGATCTTCAAGGAATACATTTTAAGGAGGTCTCTCCCTCATAAATCAGAAATGGAATAAATCATCTCATACCTGGGGTAGATGGAAAGAAGCCCTCAAGTAGGAACCAAGCTAAGAGTATTATCAAGAGCCTGGCCCCCACAAGAGGATCTCTTCCTGATGGCGTCAGAAGAACTAAAAAGTCCAGGAAAAGAGAAGCTGTGAGCAGAGGTGAGAGTTTATGGCATTGATCAGAAGGACCATTTCCTTTTAGGATCTCTTTCCCTAGAATGCCTTTAGGGAGTAAGGAGAAGAATCTTCTGTGAAGACATAATCTTCAAGGACCCAAGCTTCTGCACAAACAAAATTAATACACCTAGGATAAGAAGAGAAGAGGTCAAATGGGGGGAAATCATTGCATCTAATTTCTTAGATAATGGTCTGACAATGAACAGAAATATATAAAATGAAAGTTCATTCCACAAAAGTTAGGTGATAAAAGGAGATCAACAAGCAGTTCTCAAAAGAAGAATTAAATTAAAACAGTAAGGAGGAAGAATTCCCAAATCAATAATAAGATTGAAAAATTGATTGGCCAGATTGAAAAATAAGAGAATGTGCATCAAAACAACCGTAATGTTTGATCTTATACTCAGAAAAATTGGCAAAGCTGACAAGGGATGAGAATATTTCACAACAACTCAAATGAGAAAATAGAAAGTTAAAGTGATTTGTCCTTGATGAAATGATTGTCTTGGTTCCAAAATTTATGTCGAAAAGCCCACATATCCGTGTTATAGCAGTATCTATACCCATTCTCCTGTCCTTGTGGTCCCAAGATTAGAAGAAAGAGCTAATATCCAGCCAAGGTGTGTTACATTTCAGAGTCTTTCCAGATCAAGCTGAAGTGAGATAAATCCAAGCTCTACCTTACATAGCACAGGAAGATTTTAGGGGTTTTTTGTTGGTTTTTTTTTTTTGGAACTTGGATGCATATATTGGTGTTCCCTTCTCCCCCCATCTCCTCCAATCTAAACAGCAAGCTGCCCTATGAGAAAGGGATATTGGCCTGTTTAGCTGCTAACCTTCTCCCATGCTCTAGGAGTTACCCTTATGCTGAATTCTATATTGGATATAGAGCCCTAAATGAGTCTTGGACTGACCCTTGCTACTAAGGTAAACTGGATGGAGGCAGACAGAGGGACTGTCTTTTTCTTATTATAACCTTTAAAATCTTCTTAATAATTGGAGCTATTTAAAAATGAATTGAGCTAGAGACTTCTGGAAGCCAAGATGGCAGAGTAAACAGCAAATTGCTATAACTCTCCTATATTTACCTAAAAAAAAACCCATGAAATAGCATCCCAAAATAAATTCTGGAATAGCAGAACCAGCAAAAAGATGAGGTGAAACAATCTATTAATCCAAGAAACTTGGAAGATCAGCCAGCAAGGTCTGTCTCACCCAGGGAAAATGGGAGAACAGTCCAGGGCCAGAAGTATCCACCAAGTCCCACTTCAGCAAACTATCAGGAGATCCTGAACTCCTATACACTGGAGCAGGCAAACACCAACAACAGGACCCTTTTATGTGCCTCATCATGGCCAGGGGAATTGGCAAACTCTAGCTCTGAGAACCACCAAATGCTTCCACAGAGCCCCAGGCAAATAGGCATCCTCCAGCTGTTAGAGCTCCATTTGCTTTAGCATATCCTTGGGCAGACAGGCAGTAGCCAGTGGTCAGACCACCATGTGCTTTGGTATATCTCTGGGAAATGCAGAAACACCTCAATGGTCTTAGTATACCCCAAATACCAGCTTTACAACCCCAGCTCAACACCAGGTAAGCTGCAGACCCCTACAGCCTCCCGGCAATGTCAGTCACCTCAGCACAGCACCAGACACAAAGGTCTCCCATGAATCTCAGGGTAATATCAATGCAACATTAGATAAACATTTAGGGGCTGCAGCTCTTGACACAAGAAGCATAAAACAGTGACCCTTCCACCCTGGGAACAGAGCTCAAATTTAAAAGAAAAGAAAAAGGTCAAAAAAGATAAGCAACCCTCCCCCCCTCCATACACACACACAAATAAAATCTAACCACAGAAAGTTATGAATGATAATTATGATGCTGACAGGGAAGATCAAAACACAAAATCAGAAGAGGACAACAGTGTTAAAACACCTATGGGCAAAACCCCAAAGAAAAATGGGAAGTGGTTTTAAATCCAGAAAGAACTCATGGAAGAGCTCAAAAGGGAATTTAAAAGTCATATAAGAAAGGTAGAAGAAAAATTGGGAAAAGAAATGAGAGTTGATGCAAGAGAATTATTTTTTAAAAAGTCAACAGCTTGGAAAAAGAAAACTGCTTAAAAAGTAGAAATGGCCAACTGTAAAAGGAGACACAAAAATCCACCGACAAAAACAACTTAACAAGTACGATTAGCCAAATAGAAAAGAAAGTACAAAAGTTAATTATGGAAAATTATAATTATAATATATAGAATTATAATTGGGAGTAGGGACAACTAGGTGGCAAAGTAGATAGAGCACCAGCCCTAAAGTCAGGAGGACCTGAGTTCAACTTAACACTTCCTAGCTGTGTGACCCTGGGCAAGTCACTTTACCCTAATTGCTTAAGCAAAAACAAACAAACAAAAAAAGAATTTTAATTGGGCAAGTGGAAGCTAATGACTATATGAGACAAAAACAACTGATTTGGAAAATAGATCCAGGAGAGACAATATCAGAATCACTGGACTGTCTGAAAGCCATAGTCAAAAGGAGGACTTGGACAGCATCTTTCAAGAAATTATCAAGAAAACTATCCTAATATCCCAAAACCAGATAGCAAAATAAGCATTGAAAGAATTCACTCATCACCTCAGTAAAGAGATCCCCAAATAAAAACTCCAAGGAACATTATAATCAGATATAACCAACAGGACCATCAGATCAAGGAAAAAATACTATAAGTAGACAGAAAGAAACATTTCAAATATTGGAGAGTGCAATTAGAATTATCCAAGTATAGGGGCAGCTAGATGGTACAATGAATAGAGTATGGGCCCTGGAATCAGGAAGGATCTGTGTTCAAATCTAACCTCAACACTTACTGTTTGTGTAACCTTAGGAAAGTCATTTACCCCCAACAACTTCAAAAATGCATACATTTATCATACTGTATATATCACACAAGTTGCTTTATGATCAACTATGAAAGACTTGGTTCTTTTCAGCGGTTCAGAAATCCAAAGCAATCCCAATAGTCTTTGGACAAAAAAATGCCATCTGCATCCAAAAAAAGAAAAAAAGAACTAAGGAGAGTGAATTTAAATCAACACATGCTGTGTTCACTATGTTTCTGTTTTGTTTTGTTTTTATCCCTTCCATGGTTCTTCCCTTTTGCTCTGATTTTGCTCTCCCAACATGACTCATAAAGTAAAGTGTATTAAAAAATGAATAAATTTACCAGAAAAAAGAGATTACCCAGGACTTAGCAGCTACAACATTAAAAGAATTAAAAGAATGGAATATCATGGAACATGATATTCCAGAAGGCAAAGGAGCTAGGACTATAACTAAGAATCACTTACCTAGTGAAATAAGCATAATACTCCAAGGGAGAAAATGCTCATTCAATGAAGTAAAAAAAATTCAAATTTTCATAAGGAGAAACCAGAATTAAACCAAAAATTTGGTCTCCCATATCAAAATGCAAGAGAAGCCTAAACTGGTTAAAAAAAAAAAAAAGGAAAATAAAATATAATGGATTCAATGGAGCTAAATTGTTTATATTCATACAAGGGAAGATGATACTTGTAGTTCTTAAATATTATATCACTAATAGTACACCTAAAAGAAATATACATAGATGGAGGATATGAGTATAAGGTGAATTTGAGGGAGTGATATGAAAATAAATTAAAGGACAAGAAAGAGGAGTACCCTGGGTGCAGAAGAAAGAGAGAGGTAAAATGGGGTAAATTACATGGAGAGACACAAGAGATGTATGACAGTGAAGAGGAAGACGGAAGAGTGAGTTACAAGCATCAACTGACCTTTACTTTCAGCAGTATTGACTCAAAGAGGGAATAATATATACAATAAATTGAATATAGAAATCTATTTTACCAAAGAGGAAAACAGGAAAGGAGGAAATTAAGTAAAAGCAGTGGGGATGGGGTGGGGGGGTGTAAGGATTGGAGAGAACTGACAGAAGAAAGGGCAGCCCAGGGGAGGTAGTTGACAAAAGCAAAATAGAAGCAAATGTTGAGGAGGAAGTGAAGGAAGAGAGAGGACACATAGGAGGAAAAATAGGATGGAGGGAAATACACAGTAATCATAACTGTAAATGGGAATGGGACAAACTCTCCCATAAAATCAGATAGCAGAGTGAATCATGATCCAGAATTCTACAATATGTTGTTTACAAGAAATTCACTTGAAGCAGAGAGACTCAAGAGTAAAGAGTAAAGGGGCTAAAGCAGAATCTATAAGGCCTTAGCTGAAGTTAAAAAAAAAACACCCAAAGATACCAATTCTAATTTCAGAAAAAGCAAAGCAGAAATAGACCTAATTAAAAGAGATAGGGAAGTAAACTACATCTTGTTAAAAGGTACAATAGACAGTGAAGCAATATCAATACTAAACATATGCTCCAAGTGGTATAGCATCAAAATTCTTAAAGGAGAAGTTAAGTGAGTTACAGACTCAAGACCAAATATGAGATAGAGAACATTACAAAATGTAAAAAAAAAATTGTTTTGATTATATTAAGTTTAAAAGCTTTTGCACAAATGAAACAAATACAACCAAGATTAGAAGGAAAGCAGGAAGCTGGAAAACAATCTTTATAGAAAGTATCTGTGATAAAGGCCTCAGTTCTCAAAAATATATAGAAAGAACTAAATCAAATTTATAAGAATACAAACCATTCCCCAATTGATAAATAATCAAAGGATAAGAACTGGTAGTTTTCAGATGAAGAAAACAAAGCTATCTAAAGGCATGTGAAGAAATGCTCTAATTTTTGAGTAGAGACTTTCAAATTTAAAACCTCAGAAGTACCACCTCATACCTAGCAGATTGGCTAACTGACAAAAAAGGAAAATGATAAATGTTGGAGAAGATGTGGGAAAATTGGACACTAATGCAACTAAATGATGGTAGAATTATAAACTGATCCAACCTTATGGAAAGCAATTTGGAACTATGTCCAAAGGGCAACCAAACTGTTCATACTCTTAGATCTAGCAATACCAGCTATTAGATCTATATCCCAAAGAGAACATTAAGGGGAAGCACGTACATGTGCAAACATATTTATAAGAGTTCTTTTTGTTGTAGGAAAATAATGAAAATTGAAGAGATGGCTATTAATTAGGGAATGGTCAACTGAACAAGCTATGCTATATGAATGGAATACTTATTGTTCTATAAGAAATGATGAACAAGGAAATTTCAGAAAATCTTGGAAAGATTTGTTGAACTGTTACAAAGTGAAATGAGCAGAAGCAGGAAAACATTGTATACAGTATCCACACCATTGTGTGATGATGAATGAACTATGAATGTCAGCTCTTCTCAGCAAGGTTATGATCCAAGGCAAGTATAGAGGATTCATGAAGAAAAATGCTATCCACATCCAGATAAGGAATTGATGGACTCAGAATGCAAAGAGAAGCATACTTTTTTCATGTATAACATTTTGTGCGTGTGTGTTTTTCCCTTTTGATCTGTTTCTTCTTTCACAACTGTGACTAATATAGAAGTATACAGCACTGACATGATCAAATGATTTTCCATTTTAGGAAGAGGGGAGAGAAGAAAAAAAGGAAGAAAAATTTGAAACTCAAAATCTTGTATAAACAAATGCTAAAAATTGTCTTGACCCATAATTGGGGAAAAACACTATTAAAGTAAAAAAAGAAAAGAAAAGAAATTGCTTCAGCCATTTCCTCTAGCAAATACCACCCTAATCAGTCTAGCAGTCATCAACATTGAGGCAAGACTTTTCACTTCTAGTAAAAAAAATGATTTGCTGAAGGCTCAGATTATGGGGTTAGTATTTTTTAGCACAAAATTATTATTTTAAAATTTTTTCTCTTTTTTTAATTAAAGCTTTTTATTTTTTAAATATATACATGGATAATTTTTAACATCACCCTTACAAAACCTTGTGTTCTAATTTTTCCCTCCCTTCCCCCATCCCTTCCCCTAGATGACAAGTGATCCCAGTGTTAAACATATGCAATTCTTCCATACATATTTCCACAAATATCATGCTGCACAAGAAAAATCAGCTCAAAAAGGATTAAAAAAATAAGAAATAAAACAAAATGCAAGCAAACAACAAAAAAAGAATGAAAATACTATGTTGAGGTACACAGTCGATTCCCATTGTCCTCTCTCTGGGTACAAATGGCTTTCTTCATCACAAGGCCATTGGAACTGGCCTGAATCATCTCATTGTTGATGAGAGAGAGGCATGTCCAACAGAAATGATTACCTTCCCACCTTCTCTAGCCTTATCTTATCTTTTGGCAGACAACCTTGTCTCCTACTTCACTGAGAACACTGAAGCCCATTGGGTTATGAGCTTCTTATTCCCACTCCTTCACACCTAGAATGCCCTTCATATCTTTACCTGTCCTCTCTTCCTTTGCTCTGGTCCAGAGGATGAGATGACACTTCTCTTTGACCAAACTAACACTTGTGCTCCCATCTCCTTCAGGAGATTGCCCCATCTATCATGGCTTAAGCTTCTTTCTCACTTTCAATTTCTTCTTATCTCCTGTTTTTCCCTACAGCATCACCCCCCCCCCCCACCATTCTTAAAAACAGCATCTTTTAACCTTTTCAATTCCTACATTATCATCCTGAAATCTGGCTCTTGAGCATGCCTAATTTGCCTAATGTGGAGCTTGGGGGGGGGGGGCGTGGCGTGATATGGGATACCATATTGTGTGAGTGGACTAGCCTTTGATTGGCTTACCTGCATCTTTAAAAGTGGATGAGACTCCTCTGAAAGATTCCTATTCCATACCATTAACTGAACCAAGTGAAAGGTGAGGGATTTATCCTTTCTCTGCTTACCTCTCTTATATTCCAATTCCAAGAAATGAATCCAGGGGTACTTATTCCTGTCCTGTGTTGTTTGTCCTGGAGATGATTGTCAAAGGACCAGACTTCCACCTTGGATCCAGGATTTCAGGTGAGGTGATACAGTAGCTAGCTTGGCACTGGAGCCCTTAAAGCCAGGAAATCTGGGGCTTGAGTCCCAGAGGGGCATTTTTGGAGCTGGAACTGCGATTGTATTATATAGGAGCCAAGCTAAGCTATCCCTTTCCCCTTCTCAGAGCCTGAGGTGGTACAAGAGTGAAGGAGAATTATGCCTCCCATGTTTTGGGGAGTATATTTGTATTTTTGTGATTATATTGTTTGGAAGCAAATACACTCCTTTCTTAAAGCATCACTGTATTACATTCCTATATTTGTTCTACTCAGTTCTACTCTGCTTCTATTTCATTACTAGTTGATCACCCCTCCACATTCCCATTCTACTCAGTGGGTTAACTTCTTAATTGCTAAATCTCAATTGATATCCCATGAGATCTATCTTCAGTATTTAACATTATTTGACATTACCTCTCCCCTCCTCTCCCCACCCATATCTTGAAAATATGCCTTCCTACTCACACTGCTCTCTCTTGGTTCTTTCCACTTGTCTGTTCTTTTTTGGCCTCAGTTAATTAGTCAATAAGCATTTATTAAGTTCTAATCAGGTATCAAGCACTATGTGAAATATTAGGGATACGTAGGACCTGGGCTCAAGGAGTGCATATTCTAACAGAGGAGACAACATGCAAAAATGTGCAGAATCCTGGTTTATAAGCCCGCCTAAAGATGAATATCTCTAATATTGTTTTTGGCTTTCTTTTCTTCTCTATGCTATTTCTTTTTTATTGAAGATTTTTATTTTCAAAACATATTTTCACCATTGACCTTTGAAAAAACTTGTGTTCCAATTTTCCTTCCTTCCCTCCAACCTCTCCCCTAAACGGCAAACAATCCAATAGATGTTAAACATGATAAAAATATGTGTAAATGCAATATAGGCATACATATTTCCACAATTATCATGCTGCACAAGAAGGGTCAGATCAAAAAGGGAAAGAATGAGAAAGAAAATAAAATTCAAGCAAATAACAACAAAAAGAGTGAAAATACTATGTTGTGATCCACACTCAGTTCCCACGGTCCTCTCTCTGGGTGCAGGTGACTTTCTTTATCACAAGACCATTGGAAATGGCCTGAATCATCTCATTGTTGAGAAGAACCATATCCATCAGAATTTATCATTTTATAATCTTTGTCGTTGCTGTGTACAATGAAATCCTGCTCTGCTCATTTCTCTTATCATCAGTTCATGTGAGTCTCTCTACAATCATCCTGTTGATCGTTTCTTATAGAATAATATTCCATAACATTCATGTACCACAGTTTGTTCAACCATTCTCCAACTGATGGGCATTCATTCAGTTTCCTGTTCCTTCTCACTACAAAGAGGGCTGCCACAAACTTTTTGTACATGTGGGTCCCTTTCTCTCCTTTAAGATCTCTTTGGGATATAAGCCCAGTAGTAACACTGCTAGATCAAAGGGTATGCACAGTTTGATAGCCTTTTGAGTTCTATGCTATTTGTTAGTCATTTCATCTACTTTACTGATTTTGGCTCAACTCAGGGAAGATTTATTCTAAATCTCTATATCCAACACCAATTTATGAATTGAATTCTAATGCCATCTCATCAACTGCCTGTTGGACATCTCCAACTGAGTGTCTTGCCAGTTCAATATCAAGTTCAGCATATAAGCATCAAATTCTATATATTAAAAATGGAACTATTTCATCTTCCCTCCCCAAATCTGCCCCTCCTCTCAATTTCCTTCTCTCTTAATATCACTATTATGTTCCCAGTCATTCACTCAGCCTAAAACCTTGGAAACCTCCTTAACTCTAACAACCGTTTGATATCCTCATCCCCAAATCCAACCAATTGCCAAATCTTTTTTAATTCTTCCTCTACACAATTCTTACATCTATTCTCTTCCCTCCATTCACACTTCCACCATCCTCTTTCAAGTCCTTATCACCTCTCCTTTGATCTGTTGAAACAGCTTCCTAAATTGGTCTCTCTGCCTTCAGTACCTTGCAAGTCATCCTTGAAATAGCTGCTAAAATAATATTTGTAAAGCATCGCTCTGACCGTGTGATCCTCTTGCTTTAAGATTTTCAGTGGCTCCCAGGACCTGTAGGATAAACTATAAATTCTTTAGCCTGGAATTAAAGATACTCCATAATCTGACTGCAATCTCTCCAGTTTTATTTCATTGAAATCTAGCACCAAAGATTTCCCCTGAGCTGAATTTTGAAGGAAGTGGAGGATTCTAAAAGAGTAGGGGCAGATAAATCACAGTGATTCTAAAAACACCAGAAATCATATCATATGAATTTAGCCCATTGAAAATTTGTGAATAGGAGTGATATGATCAGATATGTGCTTGAGGATAATTTATTTTGTCAGTTTCTTAGACAATAGATGAGAGAGGGAAGAAACTGGAAGCAGGGGGACCAATTAGGAAGGTACTGCAATGCAATTAGGCAAGAAGTGGTAAAGACCTGGACTGTATGAGAAGAGAAGGAACAAGACTTGGGAAATGCTATGGAGGTAGAAATGACAAGACTTGTCAACTGATTGAGTATGGGGGGGGGTAAGAGAAAGAAAGTCAAAGATGATGGAAGTTTTCAACCTAAGTTATTGGAAGATGAGTGGCTCTCCCCTGCCTCTACCAAAAATGGGGAATTCTGGAGGAAGAGCAGATTTGAGGAATAAGACAGTGAGCTCCATTTTGGACATTTTAGAGTTTGAAGTGTTGGTAAAACATTCAGGTAATTTGTAGCGTAGGGTGAGAGTTTCCAGAGAGCTGTTCGAGCTGGATACATATTTTGGGGAGACATTCATAGAGATAACTGAATCAAGTGAAACAGATGAGATCACAAAATGAAAGTAAATAGAAAGAGAAAAAGGGAAACATGAGGGAAGAAAACAAGAAGGAAGAGGAGAAAAAAGTAAAGGAGGGGAGAGAGTTTCAGAGACAGAGACAGAGAGTGAGAGGGAGGGATAAAGGAGAAGAAATGGAAAAAAATGGAGGAGAGAAAAGAGGGATAGGAGAGAAGGGGTAAGAAGGGAAGAGGAGAGGAAGGGAGAGGAGAAGGAAAGGGAAAAGAAGGAAGAAAAGAGATAAGAGGAGAGAAGAAGAAAGGAGAAGAGAGAGAAGAAAAAGAGGAGAGAGGAAGGAAAAGGAGAGTAGAGAACAGATAAGGGGAGAAGAGAAGTTCTTGGTAGACAACTATAGTTAGGGGATTGGAAATGGATGATGATTTAGCAAAGAATGAGAAACAACTTTTACACAGATGGAAACAACCAGAAGAGAGTAGTATCATAATTGCTAAAGAAGAAAAAAGCATCTTATAGAAGTAAGTGTTTGATAAGGTCAAAAGTCACATAGACGTCAAATAGGATGTGGATAATTATAAAAAGGCCATTAATTAGGCTGACCAGTTAGAGAGTTTTCATCACCTTGGAGAGAGCAGTTTCGGTTGACCTGTAGGGGTGAAAGCTGGATTGAAAGAGTTTGAGAAGTGAATAAAAACTTGAGGAAGTAGAGGCAATGATTTTGATTGTGAAAGAGATATAGGATAGTAGCTTGAAAAGATGGCAAGATGGAGTGAAGGATTTTTTAAGGACAGAAAAAACCTAGGCATCGAGTGGATGTGCAAGAGACAATAGCTCTTCCTGGACTCCATGATCCTACAAAGAATTTTCCTATGATTGGGTTCCATAGTATAACAAAACCACCAGTGAAATTAGGCAGGTATACTAGTGTTATATGTTTAGGACCAGATTTGAACCCATTTCCTCCTGACTCCAAGGCCAGTGATCTATCCACTAAGCCATCTAGCTGTCCTTATTTTTTTCCTTAGAGAAGAGGCAGCGTGAAATAATAAGGAACTGGGAAGGGAGAAGGGGGGTAATCTAGGAGGTCAGGAAGAACTGGATTCAAATATTGCTTAGACTTACTGGTTATATAACCCAGAGCAAGACACTATCTACTCTGTGTCTCCATTGCTTGGTTTATAAAATAAAGGGGTTGAACTCATTTGCCTCAAAGTCAAAATAGTTTTTTAATCTCAAGCCCCCTTCACATTCTTAAAAATCAAATGGATTCTATCTACTGACATTTATCAATTAACATTTTATTAAAAATTATTTAATTCATTTAAAACAACAAAAATAAATTCATTACATGTTAACATAAATAACATAACATTGAAAATATGCATATTTTGAAAAAACTGCAAGAAAAGTGGCATTGTTTTACAATTTTTTTTCAAATATCTTTAAAGTCTAGCTTAATAGAGGACAACCGTATTCTCATATCTGCTTCTGTATTCAATCTGTTAGGTCTGGTTATTTTAAAGGGGAAAATTCTCTGACTTTTCTACAGAATTTTAACCCATGATTATTTTGAAGTGTGTAAAAAAAAAATCTACCTTCACACAAAGATGTAGTTAGAAAAGGGAATTTTATAGCAAGCAAATAGTCTTAATATTCTATGAAAATAGTCCTTGGACTCTATTTTTATAATAAATACAATAATAAATAAAAAAGTGAAAGAATAAATAATAGGGGTCCTCAAACCATGCTTTGAAAACCACCAGTAGAGTAGATGGAAGAAAGGACAAGGACCAGAAAATGAATATAAAAGGCATGCAAGAAGACTGTCAGTAGTGTTAAAGTTCAGAATGAGCTGGGGGTGATTAGCAAGAAAAATTAAGGACAAGCTAACCACTGAAGAAAAAGATGAGGGCCAAAGAAAGGAGAAGACCTCACCTCAGAGCAGATGGGATGATGATAACTGGTGACCAAAAGAAGGTAGAAGAGATCAATTTTTATTGACTTCTATTTTGCTTAAGGAGAATGACCTTGGACTAGAAAGGATAGAACAGAAGGAGTTCAGAGGGATTTAAAGCCTGATATAAAAGAGGAGATGGTAATAGAGCCCTTAGCTACTCTGAATAAATTCAAATCATCTGGCCCACATGACCTACACTCTTTTTTTTTCTTTTCTTTATTTCTTATTATAGTTTTTTATTTACAAGATATATGCATGGGTAATTTTTCAGCATTGACAATTGAAAACCTTTTGTTCCAACTTTTCCCCTCCTTCCTCCAACCCTCTTTCCCAGATGGCAGGTTGACCAATACATGTTAAATACAACATATGTATATATGTCCATACAATTATTTTGCTGCACAAGAAGAATCGGACTTTGAAATAATGTACAATTAGCCTGTAAAAGAAATAAAAAATGCAAGTGGACAAAAACAGAGGGATTGGAAATTCTATGTAGTGGTTCACACTCATTTCCCAGAATTCTTTCACTGGGTGTATCTAGTTCTATTCATTACTGCTCTATTGGAACAGATTTGGTTCATCTCATTGGTGAAGAGGCCACGTCCATCAGAACTGATCATCATATAGTATTGTTGTTGAAGTGTATAATGATCTCCTGGTCCTGCTCATTTCACTCAGCATGAGTTCACGTATGTCTCTCCAGGCCTTTCTGAAATCATCCTGCTGGTCATTTCTTACAGAACAATATTTCATAACATTCATATACCACAATTTATTCAGCCATTCTCCAATTGATGGGCATCCATTCATTTTCCAATTTCCAGGCAATGCGAAAAGGGCTGCCACTATTTGTTTTTTTTTTTAATTTTAAAAACATTCCTATCAAAATACACAGTAAGCACAATTGTGAAAAAACATTTGTAAGTTATTGTGATGAAGGTCTTGTTTCTCACATATGTAGAGGATTGAGTACATTTATAAAATGCATAGAAATAAGAGCCATTCCTCAATTGATAGTCAAAGGATATGAATAAGCAGTTTTCAGGTGAAATAATCAAAACTATAGTTATATGAGAAAATTCTCTAAATAGCTAGTATTTAGAGAAATATAAATTAAAACAACTCAGATACCACCTACATCTAACAGTTTGGCTAACATGAGAGAAAAGGAAAATGGCAAATGTTGGAGGGGAAGTGGGAAAATTGAAACATTAATACCTTGCCAGTGGAATTGTGACCTGATTTAATCATTCTATAGAGCAATTTGAAGCTATGCCCCAAAGGCTAGAAAATCCCCTCATACCCTATGACCCAGCAACAATATTCTACCAAGTTTGTATCTAGAACTACATGTTCACAAATATTTATAACCACTGTATTTGTGGTGGCAAAGAAAGGGAAATTGAGGGGATGCCCATCAATTGGCAAATGGCTGAACAAGTTATAGTATATGATTGTGATGGAACACTATTATACTAAAAGAAATGATGAATAGAAAAAACCAAGAAGCACATGAACTGATGCAAAATGAAATGAGTAGAACCAGAAGAACATAGTACACAGTAAAAATAATACTTTACAATGGTCAACTGTGAATGACTTAGCTATTCTCAGCAATATAATAATCTAATATAATACAATTCCAAAGGACTTATGATGAAAGATGCTATTCACATGCAAAGAAAAAATGGATAGAATCATACTTTTAAAAAAACTTTATTTTTCTTGTTTGTATTTTTTGGCTAGTGTTTTTTTCATAACATGAATAATTTGGAGTTTTTCAAGACTCTACATATATAACCTATATCAAATTACTTGCCTTCTCAATGAGAGAAATGAGGGGGAATGTGGAAGTAAAATTTTTTTCAAAAGAATGTTAAAATTGTTTTTACATGTAATTGGGAAAAATTAAATATTAAGTGAATAAAATTTTAAAATAAATAAAACATCCCTATTTTTTTTCTAGGTTGGTAGTGTAGGAAGGGACCAATCACCAGTTCAGACCTATTCTGATTAGTTTTGACCTGCTCTGTTTCTAACCTGGGCCAATTTACCCCCAGTCAACTCTCCCAGGGGTTCACCATATTAATACCAAATTTTGCTTATAGTACAGTTTGTAATTTCCAAACTCAAGAAATCCACCAGCTTCAACTTCCCTGACAGCATGAATCAGGGCATAAATTGGCCTCCTGATTCTGCTCACTCCACTCTGAATCAGTTCATACAAGTCTTCTTAGGTTTCTCTGAACCCATTCCTTTCATCATTTCTTTTAGCATAGCAGTATTCCATTACATTGCTATGGCATAATTTGTGAGTACTCTCTTAGTTTCTAGTTCCTTGCTATGATACAAAGAGCTGCTCCAAAAGATTTTCATCTTATATATATCCTATAATATATATAGGATCTTTTCTTTTTCTTTGATCTTTTTGGGGTATAATCCTAGGAGTGAGTTAAAGGTTTTGCACAGCAACTTTTGGGGGATAGTTCCAAGTTGCTTTCCAGAATGGCTGGACCAGTTCACAGCTTCACCAACAGTATATCAAGTATTCATTTTTGTGACGCTTTTTCAAGATACATCAGGTTCCTTTTTTGTCAACTTTGCTAATCTGAAGGGTATGAAGTAGAACTTCAGTCTTGTTTCAATTATTAGTGATTTAAAGCATTTTTTTCATATGGTTATAAATAGCTTAGATTCCCCCCTTAAAATGCCTATTAATATCCTTTGACCATTTTACCAATTGGGGGATGATACTTATAAATTGAACTAGTTTCTTATATATCTTGGAGATGAGACCTTTATCAGAAAAACTTGTGGCAAAGATTTTTTTCCAATTAAATATTTTCCTTCTAATCTTAGCTGCCCTGGATTTGTCTGGGCAATTTGTTTTGATTTTTATGTAATCAAAATTTTATCTTCTGGGATCCTCTATATCTCTTGATTGGTCATGACCTCTCCTTAGATCTGAAAGATAATTTTTTCTTCACTCCTTTTATTTGGTTATGATGTGACCTTTTATATCTAGGTCATATATCTATTTGGAGCTATTCTTGCTATTGGGCCTGTTTCGATGAGTTTGGAAGCCTATGAAGCACAGGAGCAGTTCTACAGTACTGGAGAAAAGAGAATGCCCTGATTTTTTAAAAATAGGAAGATAGACTCTCCAGTGACCTTGGCTGTGATCCCTGGGAGAATTCTAGAAGGGATTATTGAAGAGATGAAAGGGAGCAACAAACCAGGAGGGCTTCAGCAGAAAAAGTCCTACCTATCAGATGAACCCCATTTTCTCTGTTATCACCAGTACTAGATTGATAGATCAGGTGAATTTATAGATGAAATTTAGCAAGATATTAGCCAAGTGTTTGATAAACATTTGAAGATGGGAAGATGAGAACTAGATGATGGTATAATTAGACATTATAGAATAGATATAGAATAGAATAGCTTAATAGCTTAATGTCTATTCCATAACAACTTGAAAGAAGGTCTTCAGTAGAGTACACAAGGAATCAGTCTTTATCTTGGGCTATTATCATTTCTTTTCAGTTGTTTATATGAAGATATAAATGTTATACGTTAAAATTTTTCACATGATAGGAGTCTAATGAGGTTTAAACAACATAGTAGATTATCATCTTGTGTCTTCTCCTCGTTCTCTTCCTCCTTCACCATCGCCTTTCTTCTCCTCCTCCCTCCTACTCCTCATCCTCCAACTCTCTTCTCCTTCTTATTTCTTTTCTTTCTTTCCTTCCTTCCCTCCTTCCTTCCTTCCCTCCTCCCTCCTTCCCTCCTCCCTCCTTCCCTCCCTCTCCTCCTCCTCCTCCTCCTCCTCCTCCTCCTTCTTCTTCTTCTTCTGTCATTGAGCTTCCTTGATTCTCTGAGCCTTCTACTGCACTCCTGATGAACTCAAGCAAAGTTTATAGCTTGGATGACTAGGAAGATGGTGGTACTCTTAATGGTGCTAGGCAAGTTAAGAAAAGGGGAAGGTTTGTATGGAGCAGGGAGACAATAAGTTCAGTTTTGGACAAATTGAATTTAAGAGGCAAATGGACACCCATTTCAAGATGTCTGGTAATCAGCTGGAGATGTGAGACTGGACATTAAAATTGTAGGTAGAATCATAAGCATAAAGATGATCATCAGTCTATAGGAATTAATGAGATATACAAATCATAGTAGTGTAGAAGGAGAAGAAAGGAAGAAGTAGCCAGAACCCTGAGGGATACAATTCATAGTTACAGTCTAGATGAAGATCCATCAAAAGAGATTGAGAAACAGCAATTGACAGGTAACAGAAAAGAAAAGAAAAGGGCAGTGTCATGAAAAAAGGACTACAGTAATATTTCCCCAAAAAGCATTCTTTATGTTCTAATTAGATTAATATGAAGAATGCAAGGATGATTCAACATAGGGAAAACTATTAATATAATTAATCATATTAAAACAAAAGATTGTATTATTAAAGACAGAAAAAGACTTTGAAAAAGCACAATACATATTATGCTACCAAAAAAGCCCTCCATGTTGCAAGGCAAAAAAACCCACCTTTTTAAATATTAAAAATTATATAGAAAACCAAAAGCTAGATTTTATATCAGGGAGCAACACTAAAAGATCTTAATAAGTACAGGAGCAAAGCAAGGGCTCCCTTTTCCCTGTCATTTGTCTTAGTTCTAGAAGTGCTAGTGATGGTAGTAAGTGAAAAGTGAAAACTTAAAGGCATAAAACTAGTCAGAGTTTGGGTTAATTGCCTAAAGTCACACAGCTAGGACATAACTAACCCAGAATTCAAACTCAGCTTTTCCCGACTCCCACTCTAGCAGTCCATCCACTTTGCCACTTAGATATTCAATGTTTTTTCTAGGGAAAAGAAGACTTGCTTTATAGTTGTCCTATATACTCAAGCGATCATGAGGAGGGGTGGGATACTCAGCCCATGGTGCCGGATCTGGCTTCCTGGAGACTTACAACTGGCTGGCCCCTCTGGGCTTATCTTCTTGCTTTAAAAGTAATTTAGTTTAACAGCACCCCCTCGATTTATAGGAAACAGCCTGAGAGAGTAGAAGGCATATGAGTAAGTCGCACAGCTACTGGAGACAGAACAGAAATTAGAATCCAGGGGTGCTTTCTATACAAAGCCACTTAAACAAGTTGTTTGGGGGCTTTTGTGAGGAGGAAAGAAGAATAGCTCTTTCTTGCCTGGAAAAAGGCTTTCCTCAATGTCCCTGACTTGCAATTATTCAGATTCATGAGAGCCTCGATGGAAGGAGCAGCAGGAGGGTTCAAAACACTTTTGCCATTCTTTCCTCCTCCTCCCCCCTGTTTTAGCATTAATTCCAGCATTAATGATGGTAAATACTATTAATGGTAATGACTTTTGGCTTAAGTAGGTCAGAAAGCCCAGCTTGGATCTAGGGTCAGATGGAATCAGAGAGGCTGCCACTGCTTGCTTCCTAGAGTCACAGTAGAGAGGTGAGGGAGGAAGAGGCCTAACCTTGACCTCAACCCCACCTTCCCCCCTCTTCTATCTTTTCTGACCATTCTTCACTTCTTAACTCAGTTCCCAGAAGTCCCTGTTCCTCACCTCCCAGAACACAGTCAGACACTCCTCCCCAGCCTGGTCCCCACTGAGCTCCTTCCTTCTCAGAGCATTAGAATTCCTGACATTCTCCCACCCCACCTCCCCTAAAAAAATGTAAAAGAACTTTCCATGTTTTTCTTCCTTCCTCCCTCTCCCTCTTCCTCTCCCTTTCTCTGTCTCTCTTTCTGCCTCTTTATCTCTCTGTTTCTGTCTCTGTGTCTCTGTCTCTGTCTCCCTCTCCCTGTTTCTCTCTGCATCTCTCCCTCTCTCTCTTTTTCCCTCTCCCTCTCCTTCTTTTTCCATCTCCTTGTCTGTCTGTCTTCGTCTCTTTCTCTGTCTCCTTCTTTCTCTCTATCTGTCTCTCTGCTTGCCTGCCTTCCTGTCTGTCTATCTGTCAATATCTCTGTCTCTCTGTCTCTGTTTCCCTCTCTTTCCATCTGTCTGTCTTTCCCTCTCTTTCTCTCTTCTGCTCTTTCTCCCTCTCTCTTTCTTCCTCTCCCTGTCTTTCACCCTGTCTGTCTTTGTCTCTCTCTGTCTCCCTCTTTCTCTCTGTCTATCTCTCTCCCTGCCTGTTTCTCTGTCTGTTTCTCTATCTCTGTCTCTGTCTGTCTGTCTATCTATCTCTGTCTCTGTCTCCCTCTCCCTCTCTGTCTGTCTGTCTCTTCCTCTTTTCCTTCTGCCCCCACTTTTTTTCTCTCTGTTTATCTGTCTTTCTCTCCTCAATGAGCCCTGAGCCTGTAGCTCACAAGAAGCAAAGCTGATCTGTCACATGGGGAAGGAACCAATGGTGCCCTTTTCTCTCTTTTCTCTCTCCCCTCCCTTCACCAGAGGCCATAGCTGGGAGGGAGGGCCCTTCATTGGGAGTTAGCAAGGTCAGGGCCTTGCCAAGGTTCTGCTTAATCTCTCTCATCAGCCTAGAGGCTCCTGGGCCCCTGGGGCTTCCGCTGGCAGGCTCCGGAGCCACCTGGAGTGTGGGAGTGTGTGTACATCTATGAGGGTGACCTTGAGGTCTGGCCTGGAGGAGCAGAGGGGGTCCTGCTCCAAGGGGCCAAGCCGGGCTAGGAGGGGATTGATACACTCAGGCCCCTGGGAGGACAGTCTTCTCAACATCTAGGGGCTCAAAATCTAACTTCTCCATGTCCTCCTCCTCCCTTCCATCACCCACTAAGGAGCCTCACTTGACCCTCTGATGCACCCCCTTTGATCCCAAAGACCAGAGCCCACAGGCTCCCCGGCTGTGAATCTGAAGTTACTATTAGTAACTTCATTAGTGCTTAATTACATGGTGAGGACGCGGGAAGAGATGAGTGGGAAGCTGCTTTGTGTTTGTGACTCAGGCTGGTCTTGGAGATCAGGGTTCCAGGCCCTATCCCCCAACCCTAGGGAAATCATTTACCACATCCATAACAGCATTTAACCTGCAGGATCCAACCGAACCTCTGTTTGGATGGAAAGCTCTTCCCGTTCTCCCCAGCCCAGGAGCACATTACTCCCTTTACCTCTGGACCAGCCACATTGGCCCATGTGCTGGGTTCCCCAGGGTTCCATCTTCAGACTCCTTCTTTTGAACTGATGGTCCCCCATGCTTGGCAAATTCTCCCTCTTGACCTTAAATTCTCTTCTGTGGCTCCCTTCAAGATTCAGCACAAGGCCTCCAGGCTCAGGGCTTGCTGATGGCCTCTCCTCTGGGACTACTTCTCATTTGAGTGTAAAGACTTTCTATGAATCCAGTTATTGACATGTTGTCTTTACCATTATAATGTAAGCTCCTTGAGGGCAGGAACTGTTTTTTTCCCTTTGTATCCCCATTGCTTAGCTCAGAGCCAGGAATGTGGGAAATACTCGATGATATTTTTTGATTGTTTGTATGTACTGATTTTTGTATATTGACTCCTCATTCGGTTAGAATGTGTGCTCCTTGAAAGCAAGAATTATTCTTATTTTTCTTTATATTTCTGAACTCAGAACAATTCCTGGCATGTGATATGTGCTTAATAAACCCTCTTGATTGATTTCTTTTATCATGAGTGATTTGGAACAATATCCCATAGTCTTAATAGTGGATGATTTTCCTTTGGGGAATTGTTTTGTTCAAGGGGAAGCTTTGGAGTCAGGAGAACCTTAGTTCAAATCTAGCTTCAGATACTTGGCACTAACTCTGTGTTACAGATACTGTGGCACTAACCTGGACAAGTCATTTAACCCTGGTTACCTTAAAGGAAAAAAATGAAAGAGAACTGTTTGTTTATACCTTTGAGCCATGATAGCATGACTTTTGGCTTTGTACATTTGTGTTTTGGTGGGACTTTTGAGGGATTATGATTTTATCTATGTAGGGAATTCCTGGTAAGGAAAATCCCTCCTCCTCCTCTGCAGTTTAGCAAGTATCCTGAAACTAAGATACTTTTAGTCATGTGGGGCACTGAGAAATTAAATGACCCATCCAGAGTCACACTTAGTGATGTGACAAGAGTGGGAGTGGATATCAGGTCTTCCAGACTGGGAGAGTAGCTCTCTGTCCTTTGTTTATTCCACATCTGCCTCTTGGTGGCTTGGATATCAGACTCTTAGGCCTGATATTTTGTGCAAAGAATCTCTGCTCCCTTTATTCTAGTTGAATTGATTTTTGTTCTTACAAAGTCATTTTAATTTCATGTAATTTTGAAATGATCTATTTGTCTTTTATGATTATTTCTATTTCTACTGGAAACTGAATAGAAGCCCAACAATTAGAGAATGGCTGAATAAGTTATGGTGTATGAATGTTATGGAATATTATTGTTCTGTATGATTATTTCTATTCCTCCTTTGATTAAAAGCTCTTCCTTTCTCCATAGTTGAAAAAATTATCTCTGTTGGTTCTCCCTTTTTTTAACCACATCTGTAGAATAGAAATGCTACTTATATGACCTACTTCACAGGATTGTGAGGAGAGCATCTTATAAGGCATAAAGGGCTATGGAACTACAATGATTTAATATCATTAATGATGCTAATTAACAGGAAAGGGGAGACCTTGAATGACCTAGGCAGCTGGCCCATTGATGGACTTTATAAGAGATGGATGTGACCTGCTCCTCAAAGAACCCCACATCCCATCAGCCCAAACCAAGCTTCTTTCTCCAGACTTCCTTATCTCCTTTGAGGGTACCACCATCTTTTCAATCACCTAGGTTTGAAGTCTTAGAGGCTTTCTCCCTTCTTCCTCTTCTCATTTTCACCTCACCCCATGTCTCATCAGTTGCCAAATCTCGTCCATTATACCCTTGGAATCAGCTCTCACATTCTTTCCCTTCTCTCCATTCACAAGCCTCTCACCTACATTTTTTTTCCAGGAACTCTCCTCAGACCCCCTCTCCTCATCTTCAATTATCCTCTGCACCACTGGCCTCAAGCTCAAATAGAAACAGAGGCCACTTATTCACATCTACGGATTCCTATGGGATGTATTAGTTTTCAAATGTGACATTATCTATATTTTTATTTATTTTGTTAAATGTTTATTGTTGTTCAGTCATTTCAGTCATGTCCAAGACCCCATTTGGGGTTTTCCTGATAAAGATACTGGAGTGGTTTGCCATTTTTTTCTCCAGCTCATTTTATAGATGGGGAAACTGAGGCAAACCATGACTTGCCCACAAAGCTAATAAGTGTATTTCATAATTACATTTTAATCCAACTCCTTGCCCTCTGGAATGTTGCAGGAGAGCTGCTTGTTTGCCTCTGCTCTATGAGGTTGCCAGAATAATCTTCCTATAGCACCAGTCTCGCCATGGCACCTCTACCTTCATCTACCTCCACCTACCCCTCATGGCTCAATACCTCCTCGTTGCCTCTAGAATAAAATAGAGACCCCAGGGTAAGGCCCTTCATAGCCTCCTGCCTATCTCTCTACTTTTCTTCTCCCTCCTCGCTCCCCTCCATATTCCAGCCAAATTGGCAAATTGGTCACTCCCCAGCCTTGCCTTCGAAAGACCAGTGGGCCATTCTTCCTGACCTCCACCTTTTGGAATTCCTAAGCTGCCTTTATGTTTAGACTAGCTGCCACTAGCAGTCGTTCCTAATTCACTGAATCATTAGGATTCCCCTTCCCTTTCTTTCTTTACCCTCCCCATTATTGATATTTCATCATGCTTCTCAAAATTCTCTGGTATTTATCTTTTTACACTGTTGTATCAGCCCATAGGATGCAAGATCCTTGAGTATAGCATACTTTCCCCCTTCCTTCTTGAGTCCCGGTGCTAAGCAAAGTGCTTGTGGATAGTAGGCACTTAATAAAATGACTTTTGGATTAGATTGAAATCTCAGAGCCGACTTGAGGGGGTCACCGAATCCAACCATCACATAACGTAGGACCTCGCCCCCTCTTACAGGTCCCCAACAACCTCTGCCAGTGATACTCATGACTTCCCATGTCACTCATTCTGTCTTTGGGCAGCTGGGGTTCACAACAGGTAATTGTGTCTGGCCTCCTCTGGCCCCAGTCTCTTCCTTACCCAGTCAGGAACCCACCCTTTTTCAGAGAGCAAGCCAGGTGCCAGATAGACTATTTATTGTTGATTGCTGAGAAGGAATGGTTTAGTCTCTGCTTCCATCTTATTTGGGTTTCTAACTGTAGATTCCTCTACCTGTTTCCCCACCCTACAAGAGGTGCTCTGTGTAGGGAGCTCCCCTCGACATCTCCTGTTTCTTAGGTCTGCTGAGCTGGGCTCAATACAAACCTGGGGATGGACTGACAGGGGACTGAAGGGACAGTAGAGGAGCTGGGGTTCCAGTCTTGCAGCACTAGATTTGGGTTTTCCAGGATAAAGATTAGTCTAGAAGGAGAGGGGACAGCTGTGAGACTGGGAGATTAGTTACTTAGGCTCTATTGGAGTAGGGAACTCACTTCCCTCCTTTCTCTACTCTAGTAGCAGAACGTCCTAACACTTAATGTGTGTGGAACTCGAGGCTCTTGTTCCCAGATCTGAATGGATCGATGGAAAGCCAGTACTCTGCCCCAGCCCGCCCCTCAGGGCCCAGCGGCCATTGGCCAGGCCTTCTATCACAGGGCTTTGGTCCCAGGGATTGTCAACACTAACCCATCCTCCTACTCCTTTTCTGGTCCTTCACCCCTGCACTGGCGCCTATCTGATGTCCCCATGATAGCTCTACTGGAACAAGCTGAACTCCTGAGGGGGCCTTGAAGTGAGGGCTTTGAGGGGGTAGAGGCCAGTTGGGAAGAACAGGGGGGTCCTAAAAAGGAAAGTAGCTCCGACTCAGTAGCTGCACCTATCCCTCTTGGGAACTCTCTTGACCACTTTAACTGAACCCTAAAGAGTGGTCCAGAAAGGAGGGATCCCCTTAAACTTCTTATTTCTGACTCCCATGCCCCTGAAGTAGAGACAGAAAGCGGGGTTTAGTTTGAACTAGAGAGTCCCAAAGATCTCATGCCTCCTCCCCCAGGATGCCCTTCTTTCAGGAGCTGGGGGATGAAGCCTTTCTAAGTTAGTTTGTGTTTGGGTTACCGGAAATTCCCTGGTGAGTGAAGGCTTTGGAGCTGGTCAATGCCCCCTGCCAGGCCTGGGCATACCAGGTGCTAGTTCTCTCACATGGAGGTGACAGAGTGGGGTGGGAAAGGGGTGGGGCAGCTTATGTTCCTTTGGGAGGCTGGGGAGAGGAAGCTGAGTGCCCTCCCCTTCAGAGTTGGCCCTAGGTGGAGGCCAGATTTGAAGGGCTATTGGTCCTAAGGGGAGGGTGGCACAGTCATGGCCTTGGGGATCCTGGAGGGAAAGAACCAGTTTTCCTCACCCTCTCCCTTCCCCCAGCACAAGGGTCTTTCTCTTAACCTGTAGGGTAGAGGCTGTGGACAAAGTTGAGTCACTCTGCTTCATTCCAACCAGCAGCCTGGCTAGGGCCGGCCTATGTGGGGCTCAGGGGACTGTGAGAGCAGAGCCGTGAAGGGCAGGGCTGGGGGGGAGGGAAACCAGCATATCCTCCCCCCAATCTTGTCCCTGGGCTGGCTGGCTTGAGGGAGACTCAGCTGGGAGCCTGAGTTATGCTGTGTGACTGGGAGAAAGGAAAGGTGGGGCTTGGGTCTGAGGAGGCAGTTAGAGGTAGTTCCCTAGAGCTGGGAGTTTGGGGGGGGGGGAGAAGGGCCTTGATGGGCCTTTTCTGGGGTCTAAAGCCCTTGGACAGTGGCTATAGGAACTTGTCTGCCTTAATGGACCAGTTGACTGCAGGAGGGGCTCCCCAGTCCCTCAATCCCATTTCAGCTCTTATTTCTCACTATTCTTTGAATGACACTATCCGCCTCCTGAAAGGCTGTCCTTAGGGAGACCTAGCTCCAGAATAATCTAGAAGCCTGGTACCTGGTCGAACTGGAGAAGACTTGGGGACTGAAAGATGGAGCCCCTGGGGTTCCCAATCCTTGGGGAATAAATGAGAGGGATGGAAAAGAAAATGGGAGGAAAATAAGACATCAAGTCAGAGGGTTACCTATGGGGCAGAGCAGACTTGGGGTCAGGAGAACTGGAATTGAATCCTGCCTCATATGTACTAGCTGGGTGACTCCTGCAAGTCTCTTGAATTCGGTTTCTTCGAATGTAAAATGCAGATGATCATAAATTCGCTACCTACTCCCACCTACCCCCAGAGCTGGTGTGAGCAAAGTGCTTTATGCAACTCAGACTGAAATCTTAGAGCTATGGACATGGGAAGTGCGGATTCCTAGACAGCCTAGCTGAGACCACAATTCTGGCTTATCTATAGCTCCCCTAGCACAGTGCTCTGCACACAGTAGGCTCTCTGTGCACA
Source organism: Sarcophilus harrisii (assembly GCF_902635505.1). Taxonomy (NCBI): domain Eukaryota; kingdom Metazoa; phylum Chordata; class Mammalia; order Dasyuromorphia; family Dasyuridae; genus Sarcophilus; species Sarcophilus harrisii. Next base: position 83,633,026 of record NC_045426.1, read on the forward strand.
ATCCTGATGGAATGAATGGATGAAGGAGCGCTGCAGGACACTTCCAAAGGCGAGGCAGTCTGGGGAGGGAAAAAGGGAGAGTCAGGAGTGAGTGTGTGTGTGTATGTATGTGTGTGTGTGTGTGTGTGTGTGTGTGTGTGTGCACCCGCCTATTGGGGGAAATCTCCTGGCCCTGGGGTCCCATGATGGGGCTGGCCCTGGAAAGGGAGACACATGGGACCCAGGGAGCTGAGGGACGGAGTGGTCTGAGAGGGAGAATGAGGTCGAAGTCTGCGCCCTAGTCCGAGGTCAGTATCCAGGGCAGGATCACGATGCAGGGGTGTGATCGAAGTCTGGATGGGGAAGGTGGGCGGGGGCGGGGCTTGTTGGGGAGGAGGAAGGGCAGATTGGGTCCAAGGTGGCCCCTGTGAAGAGCTGGGGGGGAGGGGGCTCAGGCAGGGGAGGGACATGAGGCCCCGGACGGGGCCAGCGTCCTCACCGGCTCAGAAGAGACCGCAGTCCTTCAGGTTCTCCTTGATGATGATGTCAGTGACGGCATCGAAGACAAATTTGACGTTCTGGGTATCTGTGGCGCACGTCATGTGCGAGTAGATCTCCTTCACATCCCGCCGCATGTTCAGCTCCAGGAACTGTATCTTAATGTAGTTCCCTGCATCGTCGTAGGTGTTGGGGCCTGCGGGGATCCAGAAAGGGAAAGGGCCGGGCCTGCGGACTCTGACCGGGCTCAGCTTCTGGGCCCTCTCCTCGGGCCCCCTAGCACCCTGCCCCTGCCGGGCCTACCCGACTGGGCTTTAGTCCCAAAAAAGTTGGGGCGGGGGAGGGAGTGCGAGGAAGGTGCCCGGCATGAGGAGGCAGAGTCGGGATGGAGGATGCGCAAGGGCAATGCAATATCGGGGGTGGGGGAGTAGGGGTCGGAGGCAGTAGCCAGGATAGGATAGGGATAAAGAGTTCGTAATGGAGGATAGTGTATGTGTGAGTGTGTGTGTCTGTGTGTCTGTGTGTGTGTGTGTCTGTGTGTGTGAGTGTGTCTGTGAGTGTGTCTGTGTGTGTGGGTGTGTCTGTGTGAGAGTGTGTGTGTATCTGTGTGTGTGTCTGTGTGTGTGTGAGTGTCTGTGTGTGTGTGTGTATCTGTGTGTGTGTGTGTGTCTGTGAGTGTGAGTGTCTGTGTGTGTGTGTGTGTGTTGAAGGGGTCAAAGACTGGCCCCGGAGAGGAGTAGGACTTGAAATGGTGCATGAATGCTGTGGAGTGAGGGAAAGGGTCAGAAACAGAGAGTAAGGGAAAAAACTTGTGTCTGGGATGGAGGTGAGAGTGTTTGGGTGAGGGATGGTTAAAGTCTGGGAGAAGGATGGGTTCAAGGCGGAGGTTAAGAACTGGGAAGGAGGATCTCCGTTCAAAAACGGAAATGGGAAGTCCCAGGGCAGGTTCAGGAATCTGTAGGAGGCTTCCCCAAAGAGCCCCATTGCCCCTAGAGAACACCTAGAGAGATGACTACAACCTGGTGGGATTTTGGTGGGGACGGGCTGCCACCCAGTGGTCATTGTCGGGACACAAGCTCCTGGAAGGGAGGAGGGAGGAGAGAGGGATCCCGGCAGATTGCGTAAGTTAGGAGCTCTGCCATGTCCCGGCTGCCCCGGCAGGGATAACGAGGCTAAGGGTTTGGCAACTGGGCAGGGCCAATGCAGGCTAGCCCGCTCTCACCGTCATAGTCAGGAAAGCAGATGTTGAGGGGGGCCTTCTTAATCTTCTCTGTGAAAACGTCCTTTTTGTTAAGGAACAAGACAATGGAGGTCGTGGCAAAGTAACGGTGGTTACAGATGCTGTTGAACAGGTGGAGACTCTCGTGCATCCGGTTCTGGGGGCGGGAGCGGAGAGAAAGCAGAGCCATAACTAGGAATTTTGGAGCCGACAGGAAGAGGGAAAACCCTAAATCCTTGTGAAGGAAGAGAGCTGGGAACCCTGGCCATTGTGGGTGGGTGGGGATGCAGCTTTCCTTTTTCTAAGCAGGAGAAATGTCAAGATGTGCCCCATGAAAGCCATGCCGTGGGTTTCCAGGACAATTGTGCTGGGAGATAGGGGGGTCCATGCTCCAGAGTCTGGGCTACCCCCTAAGCTTGCCTGATGCACAATCTCTGATTATCAGAGAGAGGGCATCAGAGGAAGTGGCCATTAGGAGAATAGTTGTAGGTCCTGGAAGGACTTCGTGGCAAAGGGCCAAAGGTGAGGGACGATGAAAGACCACAAGGTGCAGGGATAGAACAACAGGGAAGAACACCCGGATACTAACCATTGACTGGACCCCCAAATCTTCCCCAAGGTTCCCCCCCTTAGGCTAGGGGCTTCTTTAAGATCAGAACTTATACCCACCACTTCATCATCTTCCACCAACACCATGTCATAGGCGCTGAGAGCCGCAATGAAGATGATGCAGGTGACACCTTCGAAGCAGTGGATCCATTTTTTCCTCTCTGAGCGTTGGCCACCCACATCAAACATTCTGCCAGAGAATAGAGCACCTCCTGGGACACCACCCCAAATCTCCTGACCCTAGACCCCCTCCATCCTCATCAGAGAAGGAAGGGATCTGACCCACCCCCTTTGGGGAAAAAAAAACAAACTAAATATTTAGTGAACTCCAATTTTGTTTAAGAAATCTCAGCCTGGGACAGCTAGGTGATGCAGTGGATAGAGCATTGCAAAGGGCTGAAACTCTGAATAGGTACACTGGAATCAGACAACTGAGCACTTAAGGTTAATTACTGATTGGACAATACTCTACTGCTTGGGAAATGGCCCTTCTCACTATTCTGTGCTGGCTCTATCTTTTGCTGTTTACAGATAATTGTAGGAGGGATTAGGGGGTGGAGTAAGACAAACCAGGGTCACTTTGGAGGAGAATGAAGAGAAGGGAGGTTGGTGATGAGCCTGGTGGAGGTTTGTCTGTCTCCTTTACTTCCCTCCCTAAAGACCAAGGACTTTTGCTAATCCTGACTCTGGCTGATCCTGAGGTCAACAGGGAGCTTCACAGAGCACCAGCCCTAAAGTCAGGAGGGCCTGAGTTCAAACCTGACTTCAGATACTTAACACTTCCTAGCTGTGTGAATTGTCTCAACAAAAAAAAAATAAATAAATAAAATAAAATTAAAAAATTAAAGAAAGGAGAATGAAGGATTAGAGAGTGGGATGATCTTAGAGAGGGTTGGAGAACTCAGGAAGGGAGGTGGTGGAAGTTCAATGAAGAGAGGAAGGGCTCAGGAAAGGAACAGGGCCTCAGGAAGGGGGATGGAGGCTCAGTGAGTTTGGCCTCCTTACCTGAAGTGGAGGTCCTTGAAGGAGAACTGGGTCTCAATGATACCTGTTGTCTTGACTCGGGACCTCAGCACGTCCTGCTCTGTGGGCACGTAACCAGGGGTCACCAGCCGCTCCAGGTCTGAGAGGTAGCTGACCAAAGGGTACAACCAGATGGGGTTGTGAGGGAATCTTAGAAACAAGTCTGGGAAATATTCTTGACTCTGCTGGAGACTCAGAGGAAACTTCAGGGAAACAGCTGGGTAGAGGGATAGGGAGTAGGAACTGGGCCTGTGATTTTACTGGTATTTGGAACTCCCTGGTGAGCAATGTATGGGTGGTATATGGGTAAACATATACCCTCTGAACAAGGAAGACCCGAGTTCATATCCCTGAGGAAGTGCCTCCACATACAGGGAGGGAGGAAAGATGGTCAGGGTGATGTTCCTTCCTGGGGCCCTTTCCCAGCAGGTATTGAAATGGCCCTCTCCCCCACCTACTCACCTAGATCCCTTCCCCTATTTTCTCAAGTCTCCCCTCCCTACAGCTCTGACCCAGTCAGTCTTCTGCTTGGAAGCTTCAGGTGGTTTCCCATTTGCCATTTTTCCATTTGCTCAGTGTGGCTCACACTCACCCTGCTCTTTATTTCCAGCACCTTTTCTGGTGCCTTTCCCTCTGCTTCCCTTTGCCTCCCCTACCTTCTTTCAAGACCCATTCTCAGGTGTCATTTCCCCCTGAAATCTTTTCTAACCACCCCCCTAAAAGTGAAAGGGATTTCCCACTAGCTTGCTCTACCCAGCTCTCTCTTTTTCTGCTTTCTCTCTTAGCTATTTACATACACCTTGTATTCCTTTGTTTGACTGTCTCTGTCTCCCTGTCTGTCTGTCTGTCTCCCTGTCTCTCTGTCTCCATGTATGTGTCTGTGTGTCTGTTTCTTCATCTGTCTCTCTGTTACTCTCCAACTGTCTGTCTCTCTTCTCTCTCTCTGTCTCTTTCATCGTCTCTATCTGTCTGTCTGCCTGTCACCTGTCTGTCTTTCTATGTCTTTTTCTCTCCATTTGTCTCTTTTTCTGTCTCTCTCTCCACCTGTCTGCCTTTTTCTGTCTCTATCTCTTTATGCTTCTTTGTTTCTGTCTCTGTTTCTGTCTCTCTCTCTCTCTGTCTCTGTCTCTGTTTCTGTCTGTCTCTCTCTCTGTCTCTGTCTCTCTCCCTGTCTATCTCCAAGATATAACTGGGTCAGTGAAATGTAATCTTAGAGGGCCGGCACTAGCAGTGGACATTGAATTGATTTGAGGCAGCAGCTAGACCTTGAGGCCTTGGGTTCCAGACCTGTGACAGCCTTCTGTCTGGGGGAGCCCTAGCTTCTGTGCCTCTCATCTGATCCCTGGGGTGCCTGGGAACTCACTATCCCGCAGAGTCATTTAGCTGGTATTCAGAGGCTCGGTCAAAGCAGGCTTGGATGCCCGAGTCCTTCCACAGTCGTTGAATGATGTCGGACATCTCCTTGGGCATTGTGCCCTCCTCGATAGTGTCTGCCATATGCATTAGCTTCCTTGCATCATCCTGGGGGGTAATTAAAGTCATGGTCAGTACACTCTGGGGTGGAGGTGGGGGAAGACAGGAAAGGAGAGAATGAAAATCAAAGTATAGGGATGATAGAGCCAGGGGCAAGGATTAGAGGTGGGACAGGGAGTTTATAATAGAAACCCACTCCCTGACATATAGACTTCACTTGCTTATCTGATTTATGGTCCTATCAATACTCTTCCAAAACTCCTGATCCATCTGGGTGACCAGATCAGAGGTCTCTGCATCTTCACAAGAGATTTAACACCCATCCTGCCATAATCATCCCCAATGATCCAGATCCTACTTATCTGACCAAGTTTCTTTGCTGGACATCTTTTTGAGTACTCAGGGCTCAGGATTCCCCCCATATTGGTAAAGTAAAAAGAATACTAAACTTGGGTGTGGAACTGGATGTATCCGCTCTCTCTAGACCTCAGTTTCCCCTCTGGAAAATGGAGGGCTGGTCTCAATGACCCCTATGGTCCCTTCTAAACCCGAAATTATGATTCTACTAGTTAAATTCAAGACTTCCAGTCTGTGAACCTCCACTAATAACTCTATCTTGCCCATACCCTATGCCTGCTAATCCTGAGCCTTACTTGTCTGGCTGAGTCTCCGTACTGGATGTTGAGGGTTGTCATGGCTCGGACAATGGCCAGAATGGACTGTAGGGTGTTGCCATAAATGATGGCAATAAACTCTAGGCACTCCTCCAGGGAGTAACCATCTTGATGGATAATTCTGGGGACAGCCAAGAAAGAGTAAGATCAGCAACAGGTTGGAGTCATCCTTGGTATGGAGGTGGGGAGGGACAGGACATCGGGACGGGGTTCTGGTTGTTGCTGGAGGTAGTTGTGGGAATGGGATGGGGTATATGTGTCTGTGCAGACAGAACTGGAACACGTGGAGTCTTCCATTGTACCATCCAGGAGGGTAGGGAGGAGAAGGAAAGTATATAAAAAGAAACACTCACTTCATCTGCTTAACGATGGTGCTTTTTCCAGATTCACCAGCCCCTAGAGACAGAAATACAAATGTACTGTGAACCTGAGGGCATGCCCTCTCTGAGGACTGTGCTACCTGTATTGGATTCAAAGCCCCTCGAGCTAAGTCTCCGACTTAAAAGGACCACACTGGGAACCCCTCTTTGCAGAGGTTCCAAACATGGTAGCCATGTGAGGACCCTCTGTCCACTGGACCCTCTGTCCAGTGCCCTCCTTATCTCTACCTTCACCTATCCCCTACTTCTAAACTCAATAATAAACCTCTTTTATCAATCTAAAAATAAATAAATAAATAAAAAATACCTGTATTGGGTAATATCCCCAGTGCCCACACTCGGTGCTACTTGAGTGAATAAAGGCCTATGAATAAACTAATGGGCTGAATGGAGTTAAAAACACAATTAGAAAAAGAATGGTAAATGCTAGACCTTGAGACAAGAGCTGTTCCTTAAGCCAGTTGAGCCATCTCCAAGAGACCCATGGTAGGGCTGAGGAACTCAAGGAGTATTCCTTCTCCAAGGGAAGGCTATCCAGGGCACCATCCATCCTTCTAGCCTCCCTCTAAGGAATAATAGGACCTGGTGCTCCCCAATTCACCCCAATGGGTCAGGGCACGTAAGGTGGGATGTCTGAGCAAGGATCACCCTGAGAGGCTAAGAAGGAATTAACTTCTTTCTGGGTTGGGCCTTGGGATCCATGTAGATTGAATAAAGGGGGGCAGGAAGAGGAGGAAAGCAGGAATTAGAGAAAGAAAAAAAGAAAGAGACAGAAAGAGAGAGAGAAAGAGGGAGGGAGAGAGGAAAGGAAGGAAGGAAGAAAGAAAGATGGAAGGAAGAAGAAAAAGAAAGGAAGAAAACAGCAAAGAAAGAAAAGAGGAAACAAGGAAAAAAGAAATATAACTAGATAGAGCATTTATTAAACTCTTGGTATATGTCAGATAGGATACTAACCCTAGAGGATAGAAATACAAGCAAAAAATGTAGTCTCTATCTTTACTTTAAAATTTTTTAAATCTTTATTTTTAGAGGCAATCATGGTTAAGTGACTTGCCCAGGATCACACAACTAGTATATAACTGAAGCTGAATTTGAACTCAAGTCCTCTCCAACTTCAATGCTGATACTCTATTCACTGTGACCCCTAGCTGCCCCTGCCCTTATATTTTAATGGAATATTTTTTGGAAGGGCCTGGGATGGGAGAGGGGAATTGGGAAAAAGTTAATGGGATCAGGGATCAGGGATCAGGGATCTATCCCTGAATTTCCCCTTTGCCCCACAGAGTATTTTCTGCTATGGCCCTAGGGAAACACTGAGATTCCCCATTATTCACCTAGAGAGAGGCAGGTGAGTAATTCAGTAGCTAACCCGTTGGACTTGGAATCAGGAAGAACTAAGTTACAATCTTAACTCATACTCATACTAGCTTTGTGACCCTGAGCAAATCACCTAACCTCTGCTTTAATATTCTCATCTGTCAAATGGGGATAAGAAAAGCACCCACCTCCCAGTGTTGCTGTGAGGATAAATGAGATTATAATTGTAAAACACTTACCTGAGTTTCTGGCACATAGTAAGTGCTACATAAATTCTAGCTGTGATGATGATTAAAATCACTTTGCAAATCTTAATAATATTGTTGTTATTGTTATTAATCCAAAATTCTATTGTACTAGACAGGAAAATTTTGGACAACCTCATTCAATTCCCATCTGTGGGTATTCCATCCAGCAGAGTGATGTCCTTGTGGTGTTGAGAGGACCTTGGGTTCTCAGGGGAAGGAAAGCTCTAGCACTTTCTACCAGAGTGGAAGGGACCACTAGGTGACAGACAGAGCTTGCTATACCAGACAAACCCTGCTAAGAAGGGAGAGGCTGATATGAGCAGGCTGGCCACTAAGTGATGAATTCTCTGGCCCTGGTGACCCATGAAACAATATAATAAACATGCTCTGGGAATGTGTGTGTGTGTGAGCCAACCCTTTGTAACTTAATACCCACCGAGTTTTAAATGTCCTTGGGGAGTTGGGCTAGTTGGAGAGTCCTCAAGGGACCACAGTGAAACGAAGATCTGAGACTCCTAGGAGCTTAGGGCTGGAAGCGACCCTAAAGGTCTCCTTATGTTACTGAATTTGAGTGAAGGGAAGTGACTGCCTCAAGGTCACATGAAGATCAGGGAAGGGATCCCAAATCCAATTCTCTTCCCAATCCAGTAAGTCAATTCTTCTCTAAGATCTTGGCTACTTCTAGTGTGAACTAGATTTATTGTTTATTTTTTCAGTCATCCAACTATCTCATTTGGAGTTTTCTTGGCAAAGATACCGGAATGATTTGCCATTTTCTTCTCCAGATCATTTTCCAGATGAGGAAACTGAGGCAAACAGGGTTAAGTGACTTGCCCAGGACCACACAGCCAGTCTGAAGCCAGAGTTGAACTTGGGAAGATGAGAAAGAACTGAGATGAAGCCCAGCACTCTCTATCCACTGTACCACCTACCTGTCCTGGATTACATAGATGGGATTTGCATAGAGTGAACTGATTTTTATTCTTATTACAAAAGTATTCTTCACTCTACAAAAGGATTCTCCCAGAGCTCCTTCTTTTACAGTGATATCCCAATATCACTTAGTTACTTATTAATAAGTATTTAGTTACTTATTTATAAATGCATTTAGTTACTTATTTATAAACATAGAAGACCAGAGAACTGTCAGATTTTAAGACTTAGCTTTGTTACTCACTGTGTGACCTCTTGTAGTTCAGTTAATCTCTCTGTGCCTCTCTAGCTGCTTATGTAAAATTAAGAAGTTCGACTGGAAGGCCTTTAAAATGTCTTTTGGCTCTGCTATGCTATGATTTTTGGGATTTCCTCACCTGTAAAATGGAGATAATAATCCCTGCCCTGAGTCCCACCTTGGGTAGAAATGAGCCCCAATGGAACAGCCATCTGAACATGCTTTGTAAACTGAAATGTCCCATACAGGCATGGTAGCTTGGTATTGCTGAATGATAAGCCTGATTTATATTGAGGTCCGAAGCTAGAAAGCACCTTAGTATTGTAGTATTTTTCCTATATGTTGTCTCTAAATCCTGGGCTTTTTTTTTTCTGGCTTGGGAACCTAGGAGATGTGATTTATCTCTAAATTATTTGAGTGGTTGACTGACTTTCCCATGGTCACATAGCTGGGAAATATGAGAGGTGAAATCTGAATCCCATTATTCCCATCGCCAACCAAGTCTAGCACATTCACCACAAACTCCTGTCCCCTTCCATTTTCCATATGCTAAAGACTTAATCCATGTTTGTTGATTTAAATTAAGTTGAACAAAAATGGGAGTCTTAAAACACAGAAGGGCTCTTAGAGGTGATCTAGGCTGACCCTTCTCACTGTGCTATGAGGTCAAAGAGAGAAAGGGAGACCATTCCAGTCTGTTAGTGATGGAATTAGCACTTGAACCCAGGTCTCCTTAAATTATATACATTTTCAGGAGCTTGGAGACAGCCTCAAGAAGCCCCTGGACCTTTCAGCAACCCCAGAGAAAACATCCAATTTTTGGGAGAAGAGCCAAGAATGATAGGGGCCATCAGATTAAAGGGGTATCTCTGCTTTCTCCATCTAGTCATTTGTTGATTTAGTCAGTGAACATTTGGGGTTGCCTGTTCCATCCATAATTTTAAGGCTGAATTAGTCTACATTCACCAGATAGTATAAAGAGTAATTATTTTCTTTGCAAAATGCCCTCAGGCTGGAGGGAATGTAATTATCTGCTTTAGAAAAGCTTTTCTGCTTAGGGGCTATTATTCATTTTCCAAAAGGTTTTTTCACTTTCCAGAAAGAGTCTTCAGAACTCCCATGTACAATATTGTACCTAAGATTCAGTGGTCACCATGCTGTGTGGGTGTTCACCAATCATATAAAAGGAAGGGACCTCTGTAACTCCTGCCCAGTCTGTCAAGAAGGGGACAGCATCCCTTGGCCCAGATTTCCTTTCTTTGCAATGGAATTGACTCATTTCTTCTCTATCAATTCCTGCCCATTCCCACCTCACCAGGTCTGTGGAAGATCCCTGCCCCTTCATTTACCCAGCAGAAGCAGCTTCACTGTCCGAGCATCTTTCTCAGCATCTTCCTTCAGTTTCTTTTCCAATTCCCTTGAATGTTTCTCCTCAGCACTGGCTCCAGCCCCCATCTTCCTGGCAGGGCTGGAGGGTGAGTGAAGGGTGGAAGGTGTGGACCAAACTCTTCAAGAGATGGGGACCTACAAACCTCGGGCTTGGCCCGAGGCCCCTGGCCCTCTTCCCTGAAACCCTCTCAGTCTTCAGAAGTTTGAGGACAGAGTGTTGGGGCCCTTCTACACCGCCTTCCTGCTGGGGACTGCTTAGCAGGATTTAGGGGCAAAGGGGCTGCCTGGGAACCAATCAGGGCCAAGGACAGGTGAATCCGGCTCAGGAGAGCCCTTGTTCCCCTCCTCCCCCAGACATAATCAGGCAATGCCCCTGTCCCCAATCCCTTACAAGCTGACTCTGTGCTTTCCCCCTTCCCTCCAATCTGGGGCATCTTCCTTCTCAATCCTGGAGAGAGAAGAAGCTTTCCCCACTGACAGAGGGATTGTCTTTTCCCATGCATATCCTGAGCCTTTAGCATACTGCTTTATACATAGTAGCGCTTAATAAGTGCTTTCCCTCCTTCATTTGTTAGGAGAAGCCAGAAATATTCTTGATCCTGGAGATTAGCTCCAGTTCCCTTTTTGGACCTCCCTGGAACCTTGTGGACAAAGGAACAAGGAAAAGCAATGCTTGAACTATGGTCCCTCCCCCCATCAACAACAGAACTCAAACTCAGAGACATCGAGGTTATGAGAAGGCCCTGGGAGGAGTCTGTACCCCCTACCCTACATCTTCTCTTCCCTGTAGTGTTGGCAGACAGAGCCTTCCCCATTGCTCCAAGATGATGGACTTGGACCCCTTGCTCTTGGTCTCATTCCTGGGAATGAAGAGAAATGATTGGGGTTTGAGCCCCAGGACAACAGATCCTGGGATGCCTTGGGTATAGGGGTAGGAGAGGAACACCTATGACAGAATGGCCACAATTGAGAATGCAGTGATTATTTATTGGCCTAGGAATATGTGATTGGGTATGAGAGCTGTGGGGGCATCTATAATGTCATTGTATATATGGCTAGATTTTGGCGTGTGCACATGTATTTGAATCTTCAGATATGCATGTCTCTGTGTGTGTATTTATATGATTCACTAGTTCTAGAGTTTGTTAGGGTTGGGTAGGAAGGAGAGAACAGGTATTTGGAAAGAACCTACTGTGTGTCAGGCAGTGTTAATGCTTTATAAATATCATCTCATGAGGTAGCTAGTTGGTGTAGTAGATAGAGCCCCAGCCCTGAAATCAGGAGCACCTGAGCTCAAATCTGACCTCAGACACATAACACTTCCTAGCTGTGTGGCCCTGGGCAAGTCACTGAACCCTAGTTGCCTCAGCAATACATACATACATACATATATACACATATATATCATCTCATTTGATCCTCATAGCAACATGGGAGATAGGTGCTACAAATATCCATTTTTCAAATTGAGAATACAGTAACTTGTCCAGGTCACATGGCTACTAAGTATCTCATTTGAACTCATATCTTCTTTTTATATAGAATAGTTGTTTTTCCCCAAATACCTGCAAAGATAGTTTTCAGCATTCACTCTTGCAAAACCTTGTGTTCCAAATTTTTCTCCCTCCCTCCCCTAGACTGCAAGTAATCCAATATAGGTTAAATATCTGCAATTCTTCTAAACATATTTTCACATTTATCATGATGCTCAAGAAAAATCAGATCAAAAAGGAAACAAATTAGAGGAGAGAAAAAGCAAGCAAATAACCACCAACACAAAAAGGTGAAAATACTATGTTATGATCCACATTCAGTCCCCACAGTTGTCTCTGGTTGCCTGAATCACTTTATTGTTGCAAAGAGCCAAGTCCATCACAGTTGATCATCCCATAATCTTCTTGTTGCCATGTACAATGTTCTCTTGGTCCTACTCACTTCATTCAGCATCAATTCACGAAAGTCTCTCCAGGCTTTTTTGAAATTATCCTGCTGATCATTTCTTATAGAACAATAATATTTAATAACATTCATAAACCATATCTTATTCAGCCATTCTCCAACTGATGGGCATCCATTCAGTTTCCAGTTTCTGACCATTACACAAAGGGCTGCCACAAACAGTTTTGCACATGTGGGTCTTTCCCCCTTTTTTATGATCTCTTTGGGATACAGACCTAGTAGGAATCTTCTTGACTCCAGGATCCACTGCACCACCTAGCTGACCCTCAGGTCAGCTATTCCAACCTGATTATTTTACAGAGCAGTAAACTGAGTCCCAGGGAGAGGAAATGCAGAACCACTAATGGACTCCTAACCTAGCGCTCTTTTTACTGTACCAAGGAAAAATTCAACAAACATTTTCTGAGCATCTTCTCTATAGGTTCCCTGGTCTAGGCATTGTAGGGGAATACAAAATGGATAAGATTCCAGATCTGCCTTCAGGAAATTGGAGTAAGTGGGAGGTGGCTGAGCATCGTTAGACCTGAGTCCTGCCCTTTGGGAGCCCACACACAACCTGGAGAATAGAACCTGGAAAGAATAGTCCAAATGCCATCTTCAGGAAGTTCCAATCTTGGGGGGAGAAAAATGTTACACAGAGAGAAATATTTCCATTGGTAGTTTCATGATCCTCAGGGATGGGCAGACTTTTAGCTAATCCAAACTGAGGCCCCCCTGGGCCTTCTTATTCTGGGAAATTTCCATCTATGTTGTCCCCAGAATATCAAGGATCCACACAGTAAGTAGGAGGCTTCCTCTGGTTCTTTTAATATCTTGAGGGCTCAGCAGTTGGGCAGTCCATCTGGAGTCTCTCAATCTTGATACATGGCTTTTTCCCAGAACACAAGTCTTCGGTATTTTCTTCAACCAACACTTCTCTAATTCAATTTTTCCCAACACAGCAAACATTTGACACATGTCTGCTTCGTGCAGAACACCATGTTAGGTGCGGGGGAGATCTGGAATTGAGCTCAGATATGATCCCTACTCTCAGCGAGCCTACAGTTTAATAGCAGGATATGATAAGTACACAAATGTAATACTTTGATGGACACTGATGAATGTGACCTCCTCACTGTGAATATTCCCACCAATGGGGCAGACTGAAACATTCTTACCCTCTCATCCTGGGGACTCTTGTCTACGTCCTCCCATTGAGGAAGGAGCAGAACCCTTCTCCAGTTCTTTTGATGTTGTGTGAACACCAATGGAATTGGCCATTGGTTCACAACCAGACCCTCTTCTTTCCTGGTCACGTCTCTCTAGGGACATTATGCTTGGCAATAAACAAATCTCTGACATTATAGTGTGGCCAGCCACTCTGTCTAAAGGCGGCATGGCCCTTCCCTTTGCCTTTTGATGTGTTGGATTCCCCCCCAGATGAAGACATCCTAAGATTTTTGGAAGCCATAAAACACGATCATTTTGGCAGTAGTAACCAGGGGGTCATTGAAGGTCCCAGCATTTTCCTAAATGGGATCTCGCCCCATCTCCTGCAGCTCAAGATAAGATTATAGGCTCACGTGCTTTAGAGCTAATGTCCAATTCCCTAGTTTTAAGGACAGAAGGGAAGTGACTGGTGTAAGGTCACGTTGGAAATAATTGGCAAGGCTGGGACTCCAATGTGGATCCTCTGACTATATAAATCCATGTCCTGTTGTCATGACAGCAGGCTGACTTTCTTCCAATCCTTTTTCTGTCACCGACATTGCCATGAAGCGTGACCTTGAGCGAGATCCTTCTGCTCTCCCAGACTCAGTTTCACCATCTGTAAAATGAGAAGTTTGTGCTCATTCTTTAAGAGATGATGTTAGGCTAATTTCCCATCATCACCTACATGGACTTGCAATCTTGCCACTAGAGGGCACCAAGTGCTCAGAGACAAAGTGTTCTAGGAGGCCCCAGTTCAGGTGGAGAGTCACTACTACCCTAACAAAGTCGGCCATAAACGGAAATTTTGGAAAATTGAATCTTGCCTTTTTTCTGATACTCATTGGTGAGATGCCCTTGTTTTCTTATTCTTCTCCCTTTCCCGTCATGCTTCCAGAGGGCTTTTCCCCCCATGTCTCGTTGGCTCATCCCAATAGCCAGGCATTTATAATTAAGAAATCTGAGACTCTGAAGGGTTTATCATCTACAGCTAGAAAAGACAGAAGACATCTAGCCTAACCTTCTCATTTTACAAATAAGGAAACTTAAGTCTCAGAGAAAAGTTATTTATCCAAGGTCACAAGTACCAAATAGAAGGATTGGGATTGGGCCTTTTGACTTTAAATTCTGGGTTCTTTCCGTCGTTCTCTGCAAGCTAGAGTTTCTAGGGTGGCAGAGAGGGCTTCCTGATTCTGTCCTTCCATCATCACTTCCAGCCCCTGCCCCACCCTCGCTCAGGTACATTGGGGATAAGTTTAGCTGGTACCACTCAGGAAAGTAATGTTAAGCTGGCTCTGACTAGAGCTTCATCATGGGTGGGGGACTGGAGCTTGGATGACAGCCTGGCAATGCCCATGAGCTCCCCCCCCCCCAGCACAATCCAAGGGAGGAAGAACACCAAGGCTCACTCTAAAACCTTTCCCCTTCAGTCACTCTCAGTAAATACTGTCTCTTCCCACCATGGCTTCCAAATATGTGCTCGGACTCTTCCTTGGGCTAGATCACTCTGTGTGCCTCAGTTTTCCTATCTGTAAAATGAGTAAGTTGGACTAGATGGTATTTAAAGAGCCAAGAACCAGGGTTCAAATCCCACCCTTAATGTCTGCTGCCTGAGCAAATCCCTCAATACTCCCTAACCTCAGTTTCCTTATCTTTAAAGTAAAGGAGTTAGAGTAGGTAGAGTAAGTTCCAATTCTCCAGTCCAGGCAGAGGTTCGGGCTGAGTCCCTTCTGTCTATATCAATGATCGGGATTCTAGTCTGACTTGACTACCAAAAAGAACTGGACACTAAAAAGAAGTTTTGAGTCTTCTTCCAAACTTCTTTAGGGAAGAAAGTTACCTTACATCGAGGCACGGTCTGAGAGCATCTTTGTCTGCTGAAAGTCTGTCCAGCCTCCAGAGAGCGGTTTCACGGCCTTCCATGCAGGGCCTTCCCTGATCTCCCTCCCGCTCACTGCCTTTCCCGTCAGACCTCACATAGCACTGGAGGCAAAAGCTTTAAACGCTCCTCCCCTTTTTATTTTTGGACCAGACTAGTGATTCAATGTAGGGGGCTCCTGGTGATAAACTTCTTGGCAATTTGGAGTCTCGGAGAGCTGCCTATGGCCCCTGTCTAGGGCAACCACAATCAGTGGGAACAAAGGGAAGACCTGAACCCAGCTTTTCCTTAGCCCAAAGACAGCTCTCTATCCACTATGCAAAGGAGTGTCCCTTCACTCCCTTTATTCCGTACGCTTGGATGTTGTCAGGATCTGGGTATAGCACTCATTATTTGTGTGGAAGGAAAGCTGGATTCACGTTCCAATATTGTCTCTGGGGACGTCATTTTCCACATCTGGGCTTCAGTTTCCATTTTGAAATAAGATTGGACTAAATCCAACTTAAGATTTCAAATCCCATGATATCTCCACCCCCTTTCCTAGATTACAAACTCTACCAGGTCAGAGATTATTCTACATTTCTCTGAAATTTGTTACTCTCTGTGCTTAGCACAGGACAGCATACAGTAGGGACTTAATAGAGGTTCACTTAATTAAAGTCTGGACTAATTTACACACACACATACACACACACACACACACACACACACACACACACACACACTCACACACCACCACCACCACCGCTGCCCTGATGCTGACTTCTTTCCTATGACCTGGTCATCCAAAACATTGCCTGGGAAGTGTCCTCAGCACCGGCTTCTCCTTGCCTCAGTATCCAAAGAGTTCCTCCTGCCACTTCCATGGCATCAGTGATGGCCCTCTGCCTGAGGTGTCCCACTTCTCTGCTAGACTGACACTGAAATATTTAGCTTCTCTGCCCCTCTTCGGGCCAGGGGTGGGGGTGGGAGCAAGTTAATGACTTACTGTAATGCATCAGTGTACCAGGGTGGGGTGGGTGGGTGGGTGAGAGATGGGGGGGGGGGGGGGGGGGGGGGGGGGGGGGGGGGGGGGGGGGGGGGGCAAAGAGAGACAGAGACAGAGAGTCAGAGAAAGAGAGAAAAGGAAGGAAGAAGGGAGGGAGAGATAGAGAGATAATAACGCACAGAGAGACAGAGATACATAGAAACAGAGAGGACAGAGAAAGACACAGAGAGAAACAGAGACAGAGAAAGTCACAGAAACAGAAAGAGACACAGGCAGACAGAGAGATAAAGACAGAGAGACAAACATAGAGACAGAACAGAGAAGCAGAGAAACCTAAAGACAGACACAGAAACAGAGAGAGACAGAGACAGAAAGAAACAGACAGGCAGAAAGAGGGACAGAGATAAAGACACACAGAGAGACAAAGAGACAGACACAGAACAGAGTAACAGAGGCAGAAAACCATGCAAAGAGACAGAGATGGACAGAAACAGAGACAGAAAGAGACAGGCACAGGCAGACAGACAGATAAAGACACAAAGAGACAGAGAGACACAGAGAGCCAGAGAGAACAGAGACAAAGATAGACACAGGCAGAGACAGAGAGAGAGAGACAGAGAGAGAGAGAGAGAGAGAGACAGAGAGAACATGCTGTCTTATGAAGGAGCCCCATAGGGACTTCTCCCAAGAACCAAAGCCAGGGAGAGTGAAAGTTCAGAATAAGGAGCTCAGAACCTGGTGTCAGCACACCTCGATTTTGCATGTTGGCTCTGAACATCCCAAGTGTGACGCGGGTATTTTGCTTCTTCCCTAAACTTTCCCTCTTCTGCTCATCTGATAAAGCTGATGAAAACAATTGCCCTACCCAGCCCCAGAGGGATCTGCCAGGTGAAACATTTTGTGAAGCTGAATCTGCCAAGCAGGAAAGCAGCCAGGTTAGGGGAGGGAGACCGGAGTTCAAATTCTCCTGCCCCTTCTGGCTGTGATCCCAGGAGAATCAGGTCACTTAAACCTCTCGGTGCTTTAGATATCTCTCTTAAGATGACTGATCAGATCTTCCTTCACGACATGACCCATGTGGAAGTATGTTTAATATGATTATACATGTACCAATCTATATCAGATTGCTTGCTATCTTGGGGAGGTGGGAAGGGAGAAAATTAGGGAGAAAAATTTTGGAACTCAAAATCTTATAAAAGTGAATGTGTGTGTGTGTGGGGGGGGGGGGGCAGCTAGTTAGTGTAATGATTAGAGCGCCAGCCCTGAAGTCAGAGGGACCTGAGTTCAAATGTGATCTCAGACATTTAACACTTCCTGATTGTATGACCCTGGGCAAGTCACTTCACCCCAATTACCTCAGCAAAAAAATAAAAAGTGAAATGTTGAAAACGCTTTATATGTAATTGGAAAAAATATTATTAAGTGTATATGGGAGGAAGAAATATACACATCTATAAGATCACTAAAAAAAAAAAAAAAATGATCAGAGGAGTAAGGACTGACCAGCATTGGTAGGAGGTCCCTACCACAATAAAACCAGAGGCCCAGCCCTTAATCCTCTGCATTGTCCCCTATTGCATCTGCCATGTGAGGGTGCCATTTGTGTGGCTAAATAGACTGCTGTCCCAGTCTAAACCGACATGGGCAATGGCAAGTGGGATAAAGGATTTTTTTTAACCCAGGTCCTTCTGGGCCTGACTTATCTGGGAAAGATACTGGGAAACAGTAGGTGCAGAGTAAAAACATCAGGAAGCAAGTTTCATGATACAGTGGAAATAGTATTGAATTAAGGGTCAGAGAACCCGGGTTCAAGTGCCAGCATTGCCACATACCAGTTGTTCAATTTTGGGCAAAATAGGAGCACTGCTTTCTAGGTTCAGAGGCAAAATTGTGCTGGACAAGGATCCTTTCTGCAGCCTTCATTTTGGTTTGATCATTTGTTCAGAATGCCGGGTGCTGGAAGCAGAAAGGAAAACAAGCAGCGCCTACCCTCAAGGAGCTTACACTTTGGGACGAATGAGCATCCAGGTTTGATTCGGAAGATTTCTAAGGAAGCAACCCATTGCACCATGGGACAGATCTAACCAC
Source organism: Sarcophilus harrisii (assembly GCF_902635505.1). Lineage (NCBI taxonomy): Eukaryota > Metazoa > Chordata > Mammalia > Dasyuromorphia > Dasyuridae > Sarcophilus > Sarcophilus harrisii. The sequence continues at coordinate 83,651,108 of NC_045426.1, forward strand.
TAGGAAATTTTTTTTTTTTTTTTAACTGAAATCTACATTTGCCACTTGAACCCAGCTCCAGATTCTGTTCTCTGGGGCTGAGCAGAATAACTCTAATTCTTTTTCATATAAGGCAATCTTGCCACACAGCTAACCTGACCCCTTTAAATCTTATTTTCTTCAGGCTAAAGTATTCCCTTAACTTAAGGGTGGTCGGTCTCCCTGGGTCTCGGTGCCCTCAACTATAAAAGTGGAGTTCCTGCCAGCTTTGAATTCTACTTTCCTAAATGTGAGTTTTAAAATCCTGAGGGAGATGGAGGAGCAAGTTACTTGAGTGGGAGGCCTGACCCTGGATTCCCTTCTAAAGGCCCACAGAAGACCCTTTCACCCCAAGGTTGAGGCCTGATTGCTGGAGAAATGCCACCAGGGAGTCCCAGGGACTGGGTGGAGGAGGCTGAAAATATCACTTTGGACTTAGAATGGACAAGTCCTTCCTCAGACAATTTAACCCAATTCCATATAAGGAAAAAAGAGCTATGAGTTTCATCGCAGTGGGATGGGCGCCCTTGAATTCTACAGCACTGGAGGTCCTTAAGTGGACACTGGATGACCACTCATCGGGGTGGGGGCTGCAGAGGGAGATAGCGGACAGTCTGAGGATTGAACTCTGGAAGGCTCCTCAAGAGTCCTGTAGAAACATTTATTAATCATAAAGCAGGTTCAGGGGACTGGGATAAGCACTGGAATATCAAGACAAACATGAAGCCAAATTGCAGGCCAGATCTTCATTTGACAGATGGAGAAAGGGAGGCCCAGAGATTTTATCCACTTGCTCAGTCACACAGGTTCTAAGGAGCAGAATAGAGTTCTATTTGTCCAATTCTCAAATGTAGCCATCACCTACATCCCGCCTCCTAACCCTACTACTTTGGTACAGGTAAAATTGGGGCAGCTAGGGAGCACAGACTGCTGGGTCTCCAAGCAGGAAGATCCCTCTTCCCAAATTTAGATCTGGCACCAGATATGGCAAGTATCTTTGCCAAGAAATCCCCCAAAATGGGGTTAGGAAGTCTCCGACATGATTGAAAAATGACCAAAGTCACAAGTTAAATAAGAATTTCTAGGCCTGAGCCAATGAAGGAACATTTTATAACAAGGAAAGTAGAACTCAGAGAGTAAGGGGCTTGTGCCGCAGGGTGGGAGCTCACCCACAGGGATATATTCATACATGTATGATCAGAGAAATGTGTAGCCATTACCCCTGTTCCCGCCAAGGAACACTACAGAGTCTAGAATCAGAACCAGTGTTTATTAGCGCGATCCCATCCACAGGAACTTCCCTTGACCCCGTGGCTCAGGCCCCTTGTCTCCCATCTCCCTCCCTCCCCACAGTCTCCCTGTACAACTATTTACAGCCCCAGGGTGGCCCCCACGGGAGGGGAGAAGGGGTTCTGATCTTCCATCCCATTCGTCTGGAGCTGCCCCCCCCCCACCATGGCCACCCCCTTTGGGGCTGGGCTTCCCAGGAGAGAAGTATTCTTGTAGGGCAGGGAGATGGGGAAAGGCTGTGGCTGACAAATGCTGGCCCCAGCTAGTAACTGGATTCTCCAAGGCCCCCGATGGAAGGAGTCCAGGGGAGATGGTGGGCACCTGGGAGAGGGCCTGGCATGGACTGCCCCTCCTTTCTCCTTCCCCCAATAAATAGAGAATAAATATCCTAAAATGCCCACTCTGCACCTTCCCACCAGCCCCTCTGCAAGATCCAGTCCTGGGCTCACTGGGGCCGGCCCTCTGGCTCCCAAGTGTAAGAAGGGGCTCTTCCCAGCATGGCCCAGGACCTCAGCCAGAGTGGGAGGCACAAGGGCAAGCAGACTCTGAAAACGCTCCCAGCTGCTCTCCTCTGCTCACTGCTCCCACGTCCCTTCTCTGCATACAGTCCAGTCCTATGGCTTCCTCCTTTACCTCACCCTGGTCCCCTGCTTTCCTCTCCTGCCTAGAGGTGCTCCTCCAGTTTCCTCTCAGACCATGGGTCCCTTGTCCCTGCTTAGCCCAGACCCTGGACTCCCCATTCCAGCCCCAGCCCACAATGCCCACGCCGTATTGGCCAACCATCAGAGACCAGCCCCCTACCCTGACCCAGTCCATCCCTCCCTGTCCGTCCAGTCCTCCACCAGTCCCCAAAGTGGTTTGGCCCCTGCCTACCTGCCCAAGCCTGCTCTGCCCTGCCCTGCACGTGCTTATTCTGTGCCTGCTCCCATGAAACCTGTGCCCCAACCTGAGCTGGGGGAAGAGAGACGGACTCTCCATCCTCAGAAGTTTGGTCTCCCCAGTCCCACCACCCCTGTCCCGAGACGCGCGGCGGGCATCCGTCGGCCAGGGGCAGCTCTGGTCCTGGCCGTGGCTGGACCTTCCCCAAGCTTTTGGATCTTCTCATAGCAGACCGGCCCAGGGGATGTTCGTCGGCTGGGGAGTCCACCACCTTGGGTCCTAGCCCAGGCTTGCTCCCTTCTTTCAGACCAGGGCACCCAGTCCTTGTCCGAGGTCCTGACCCCACTGCCACAAGGAAGGACCAGGAAGGGGATGGTCCTGGGTTTCGGATCCCAAGGGTCTATGTAGGACTTACCAATAAATACTGATAAAAGGGATGTGGTGTGTGTGTGTGTGTGTGTGTATGTGTGTGTGTGTGTGTGTGTTGTGTGTGTGTCTCTTTGTATATATATATAATATATATAGATATTTATATATATATCTTTTTATATTAAAATGGGAGAGGGGGTAATGGCCTGGGGATGGGGGATGGTGGGAAAATAGAGATGTGATGAGATAGTTTATGGCCCCCCAAGGTTTCAGGGGACGGGGCAGCAGCAATGGTGGTTTCATGTGTCCGGCTGGTGATTACGACGGTTTCGAGGCTTTTTCTGGTCCGGGAGCTCAGGGGTCTTGAGCCCCCCAGGGGCCTCTTTGTGGCTTGGGGGCGCATGGCGCCAGTATCCCTGACAGTACTGGTTGATGAGTCCCATTTCGGGCTGGGCCAGGAGCTGAGCCAGCTCCTGGTAGGGGGGTGTAGGGGACCTGAGGCCGGCTGTGGCAGGGTCAGCCCCAGGGGGCTGCAGGGCAGCCACAGCAGCGCCCGCCGGGAAGAGCACAGCATGAACAGCTTCTCGGCTGAGGACGTGCAGCTGGACACGAGTGACCACGTGCTTGAAGTTGTTCTCAGTGGCGGTACAAGTGTAGAGGCCGGCATCGCTCAGCTGAAGGGCCCGCAGCAGCAGGCCGGGCTCGGTCCGCAGCATGCGCTCCTCTGCTCGAAGCTGGAGAAACCCAGAGCAAGATCCTCAGGGAAACGGCCAGTGCTGCGTCCTCCTTCCCGGGGGTCCCACCCTGACCTCGCCTTCCTTCTCTTTCCCCTTTTCTGAGGATTCTCACCTGCCCCTGGCCCTACAGTCCACCCTAGCTCAGGATCAGCTTTCCCTAAAAGGCTACAGAACAGCTTTGAGGGGAGATCTTAAAAGCCAGAGCCTTAACTTTAAGGAAGATTCCTCATCTCCATCTTACATATTCAGAAAAATTGCCCGGGAATCCTTGGCTGGTCAACGCCAAGTTGAAACCCAGCTCGCTGGTTCAGAGTTGGGCAGCGCCTTAGAGAACAGCTGCTCTAAACTCTTCTTGATACTGGGGCAGGAGGGAGGGGCCCCAGCTGGGATTCCAAGACCAGGCTCTTTCCAGAGCCCCCTCTGGCTTCTGGGAGCACTTCTGGGGAGGGAACCCCCTGGCTTACCTCCTTTCTCCGGTCATTGGCATCTCTTTGGAAAAGCCACTTGATGGTGGCCTGCGGGGATCGGGGCTGACACTCCAGGAAGGCAGCACTGCCCTCAACCCCGTACTGCACTGATTCCACGGTGTTCTTATTGACTAGGGGGAAGAGCAGCCAGGTCATTTCAGAATGCAGACTTACTTAAGACTCCACCCTATGCAAGCTTTCCATGTGTTTCTGCATCACTTTCTCCTGTCATTGAGAGCTTCCACAGGATATACCAAAAGAGGTGACCCTTTTTTCTGATATCAGGGCCCTCTATAATCCCATACCCCTTCTAGTCAGTCTCGTCACAGGAAGCCCTCTTCTTCCTTCTGCTCCCGTCACACCAGACTGTTCTCTTCCATCCAAAACCCGTTCTTCTGTCTCAGTACCTTTGCTCAAGCTGCTTCCTATTCCCGTAATGACTTCTTGTCCACTTCCTCACCTGCTGAATTCCTAACCACCCTTTAGAAGCTGATTCAAACACCATTTTCTCCGGAAGCCTGCCTTGACTCCTGGCCCCTTCCCTGACTGTGGAATATTGTGCAAGGATGTGACATATTCAAAGGAAGTTAGAGCAGAAAGGACATTATAACTCGTTTTGGCCAAGTGTCTTATTTTATAGAAGATGCTGAGGTTCAAGTCTTTGTGACTTTGCGACTGGCTTGCTCCAAGTTAGTTTTTATTTCTTTAAATCAATAAAGCTCATAGGAATTATACAGAAAGGAGTCAGTATCAAATAATAATAGCCTGCTATGACTTCCCAAAGACTTAAAATCATTATACTTGATAGTACATAGAAGTTGGTTGACTAGAATTAAGGTTTTTTTTGTGTGTGTATACAAATACAAAAACTTTACATATATATATATGCCATACTTACCATTGGAATTGAAACCTCTGCACTGACGAATGGGGTTGCCATGGCGGATGTCTTGGCGGCGGCTCCGTCTAAGAGAAGAAAGGAAAGACTGACTGAAAAGAGTCACCTCCACTCCACCCTTCCCCATCCTTCCTAGCGTCCCTCTGACCCAGGTTGTTTAAGGGCTCCCCTCAACTCAGGGCCTCTGTTTCTTTTATAGACCAACCCAGGGGCTCCCTAAGGACAAGGGTGTGGGCAGCGGGGGTTCCTACTCAGACTAGGCTGGTGTCTCCCCATCCCTTCCCCTTCCCCTTCTGCCTCTTACCTTTTGGAGGAAGCCGAATACCGGGAGCAGAATTTGCCATCCCAGGCGCAGTAGGGGTCCCTGGCAAGGCAGCAGTCGGCACAGGCGGCCCCGTAGGTGTGGCAACGATGCAGGCCCAGGTGGGTTACGCCCACGGCAGAAGCCACATACAGTTGTTGCTGGGAAGGCACCAAGGGCTGGGTCAGAGTTCTGATCCCACCTATGTCCCTCAGCAGGTTAAGGACCTCTATCTGTGGACGGACCCCTGATCTCTTGGAGTTGGGAAAACCTGAGTTCAAAGTCTCAAACGCTTCCTAGCTGGGAAAGTCACTTAAACCAGTTTGTCTCATTTCCTCAACTGCAAAATGGGAATAATAACCTCCCAAGGTTGTTGTGAGTGAAAATGTCAGCTCTTTCTCCTCCTAAATGCTATTATTTGGCCAGGACTATGGAAGAACCCTTCCTATGTTCAGTTTTCCTTTAATAATCCCATCTGCATACTACAAAAAGTCATAGGACTTTTTATAGACAGGGAAATCGAGGTCAAGGTAGAAGTGGAGCATCTGTGTGACCTTGAACAACTCAAAGACCTGTTTCCTCACTTGTTGCAGTCCACAGTTTTTAAGGTTCAGACCTCAGTACCCATCCGGTCTCAAACTCTGCTGCCTCAAGTTTCCTCCATTGTTAATGAACGGGTGGAAGGATGCAAAGTCCCCCAAGGTCCCTGGCTCTAAGCCCATGATCCTATTATTCTTTTCCAGACCTAATTCCTAGGAGCTCATGACTTGCCAAAAAGCCCCCAGAGAGTACACTCACTAAGGAGTATTTCCCCAACTCAAACTCCCATCCTCCTATACTCAGGGGTAGTGTCTTTTAAAAGCTTTGGAGAAAAGAGTCTTGGGAAATTCCAAAAAGATGAGTCTTTGAAAGGAGGGAAGGGGGATGAAGATGGCAAGAGAGGAACTTCCCCTCTTGGAGGAAACTCTTGAGACCTCTGCGCTTTACAGAGGACAGGTTCAGGGGGACGGACTCCTGGCTCTGGGATTCTTCCCTGCTCTATCCTGCCTAGTGCTGGAGTGGGGACGAGAGGTAAACCCAGAGAGCTGAGCAGGGACTCACCCGCTTGGAGGAGATGGTCATTGTTTTAATCGGAGCTGGAACCTGGAAAGAAAGGTCAAGGGAGGTGGGTAAGAGGAATGGGGACTTCTCTGAATCTCTGAAAACTATTCCCAGTCCCCCAATCTCTTCCCTCTCTCCCTCAGTAATGGTCCCCTTTTCCCGTCACTGTACGGGAGTACAAGCGACTCCCTTGTACACGTCACCGGGATGTTGGGTAGGGCCACCGCTGAGCAGACTCAGGGGTCCATGCTAGGATTCTTTGGTTAGGGTTAGATTTAGGGGTCAGGGCTTGGGAATGGATAGTTTAGGATGACTGGGTTGAGATCATGAATCCCTAAGTCAGGGCAGGCAAAGAAATGAGGTCCCTGGTTTAGGGAAGGGGCTGGTAGGGGAGGTCTTGGAGCAGGGGGGTTTCCACCTTGAAAACTTCAACCTCCTCCAGCATCAGCTCCTCTGTCTCCATGTCATCCTTGGGCAGCACGATAACTTTCTGCACAGTGCCTCGGTCTGGAATGAGGCGAAGGGCCCTTTAGCAGTGAGGGATGGAGTGGGGGAGGGGCGGGGGGGGCCTAAGGAGGGGAAGGGGTCCCTGACCTCTATTCCACATTCTAGTCTGGGGGGTCTGATCATGCACCAGCCTGGGAAGTGAGAACTCAGGGTTTGGGAAACAGAAAGGCAGAGGGAGCCTTCCACCCTGTGGTCCCCGGGCACTGGAGGGGGAAACCAAGGAGGCAGTGGAGCTGCTGGACTCGTTCCCAGCTTTGGACCAAAGGTAGCCCCCAAAGGCAGCAGAACCCAGATCCAGAATGAAGTCACGCCACCAGCCTGCTCCTAGAAGCCACATACATCGCCCGTCACCCAATGCAAGACGTGCATGTGTACCCACAGATATATGCGCACACACACACACCATACATACATTTACATACATATATAAATGTACACACATATTTTTATATATGCACATATATACATGCACACACTCACACATATACACACACATATATACATGTTTATATACATACATATATTTATACACACACTTATCTTTATATACACATGCATATATATATATATTCACATATACACATATATTTATATATGCACATACATACTTTATTTTCACACATATACACACTTATTTTATATATACATACACACCTATTATATAGACACACACACACATTTATATACACGCCTATACACACAACACACACACACACTTGCACATATTTATATCCACACACACACATATATGGGAAGAGATGCACTGGACAGAGTCCTAGACCTGCAATTAGGAAGACCTGAATTCAAATCTAATCAGACCCGGGTCAGCCATTTCACTCTGCCTGCCTCAGTTTCCCCAGCTTTAAAACGGGCACTCAGCTCCCACGTTGTTGGGGTGGTTATGGGGGCCCAGCCCGGCGCCTGGCCCTGTGCACTCTTCCATAAATGATGATTCCCTTCTCTTCCCCTACTCCTGAGCATGAGCTGAGTGCACGACTGGGCATTAGCTGGGGGACTTTGGTCGATGACCCAGGGGCATCACAATCTCCGCGTTTATGATCACGTGCCCTCTGAGTCTCAGTTCCCTCACCTGTATAATGGGGGTGACGACCTTCCAGAGCGTTACTGAGAGCTCTGCAAACTCTCCAGGACTGGGGGACCCCCCCGCAGGGGCTCTCACTGATGTGTAGGATTCGGGGGCATGTGAGTGTGTGGGTTTGTGGGTGTTTGTGGCCCCGCCCACCACTGGCTGGCGCCGGGCCCCTTTGCCAAGCAGACACACAGCTGCTCCACAGGGGAGTCTGCCAGAACTGGGGGTGCCCACTCCCTGTCCCAGCTGCTGGGGGGAAGGGCGCTCCAGAGCCTGGTTCAGGAATCACTGGGGGGGGGGGACTTTCCCCTTCTGCTTCAAACACTTGTGGGAAGACAAAAGAGAGCTGTCCCTCCCCCATGGGTGCCCCCATCCCCTGTGGACTCCTATTTCCCACCTCAAAAGTTGAGAAGGGAACGCAGCGGCAGCAGGCCCCTCCTCGGGGGGCAGAGCTCGGAGGAGAGATTCCCCCCATCCCCCCACCCCTTCCCCAGGCGGCCCAGTGTGTCGGAGGGTGCTGGTGGGTGTGGCGGTGGGTACCTGTGCCCAGGAAAAGCACCTCATAGCGCCCGTCGGCCGCATCCACCTGGTCCACGGCGATGGTGGTGAAGCGGTAGCGGGCGTTGGTCCTGACCACCAGAGGCCGCCGCTGCAGGGGGTACACCGCGTTGAACATCAGCGGGTGGGTGCGCATGAAGTTAATGACCTCGTCCGGGTAGTCCTTGGTTGATTTCATGGATGGCGTGAAGGTGCCCCCTGGACACTGGAGTAGCCAGACACAGGGCCAGTTAAGAGGGCAGGGCGTCCTGGGCCCTGCCCCCCCCCCAGCCCTGTAACCCCCCCGGGGGTCCCCAAGGGTATCAGCAAAGAGATTCCTCCCTGGGATCTGCACAATCCTTGGGCCCGCTATCAAGGTTCTGGACAATCCTCGGGCTGCTATCAGGGTTCTGGACAATCCTCAGGCCCACTATCAGGGTTCTGGACGTGGGGCCAGATTCCCAAGCAGGGGATCCGGGAGTGGGATCCAAGACAGGAACCCCCCCACTTGTGGGAGTGGGCACGGGGGTGAGGAGGTGCCCAGTTCTGAGCTAGCAAGGGCCCACGTGCACCACACACACAACTCACAGTGCCAGGGCGAGGATAGGGCATCTTGCCCGTAAAAGGCATCCACTGGTAGTTGGGCCCCTCCTTGTGGGCAAAGGGTCCGTTGAAGACCATGCGGATATCGGCCATGGAGTACACGCAGACTGCAGAGCCTCTGAACACGGAGCTGGAGGAGGGAGAGGTGGGGCTGGTGGGGGGCTCCTCCCCGGATCACCTCACCCCAGAGAACCCCCCGAGCCCCGAGCCCCGGCTGCTGCATCCCTCACCCTGATGATGTGAAGACGGCATAGATGACGGGGTTTTTCACGTCCTGGGTTTGCTGCACAAACACATCCTCTGTGCAGGAAAAAACAAGGGTCAGGGAGGTGACTCCCAGGGCCCCCTTGGAGCGGGCCAGGCCATTGGGGAGCCCCCTTCCCACCCCCTGCACGGGCACTCACGAAGCTCGTCAAAGTGGGTCTCGATGCCATCGGGGCCAGGGACAGAGCAGATGAGCCGCGCCTTCAGGAAGGTGCTCCATTTATTTACCAAGCAGCAGTGACCCCCATCATCGTTCTGCGGGCACAAACCGCCCCCTGCTGTGAGACTCCCCTCCCAGAGTCAGTCCCGACTTCCTGGCGGCGACCCCCCCCAGCCTCCAAACCCCCCGGAGTTAGCCCAGAGAGATGGGGGGTCTGCACCCCCGAAGAGCCCACCCACGACGTAAAGGGGCTTCGAGGCTCCCTGCGGTGCCCTACCAGGCAGATGCGGCCGATGCGGGCATAGACAGCCGGGCTCTGGGGGGCCTCCGTGGACTTTTCTCGGAAGAAGAAGTAGAGCTTGTCGTCATTCCGCTCGGCGCTGTCCGGGATGAGCTGCGCGTGCACGAACGAAGGATCTGAGACAGTGAGAGGGGCCGGTCAATCTGAGGCAGCCAGGCAGGATCCTGCGCTCGCCCACGGACCGCAGCCCCCACCCCTCGTCCTCCTGGGCCCCCGGGGCCTTCTCACCATTGAGCCAGCGAGAGTTATACTGGTCTGTCCTCATGGCCGTCTGTTTGCCCAGGGTCCGGAAGATGGCTGCGTCTGTGCCCATGAAATCTATGTACACGCCGGCATATAATTCTTCATCTGCAGAGAAAGGGGCCTTTGTAGGGTACTCGTGTCCAGGCCCCCTGGAGAGCCAGTCGGGGAGCCCTTTGCTCCCGACACCCTGAGCTTTAGTCTGCCAGGCTTCTTCCTGCCCCTGTCTGCAAGTCCCAAACTGCTCCGACACCCAGTGCCTCCTCAGGGCTTGTGGGCTCGGGGCGCTGAGCTCCCAGAGAAGGCACAGGACCATGGGACTCTCCTCCTCCCTTGTCCCAATCACAAGGACACTTATTTGAGGCATTTATTTCATCCAGGGCCGCTGAGGCTCCCAGAGAAGACCCAGGACCTTGGGACTCCACGTGAAGGGACTTCAGAAATCTGTTTGAGGTCCAGGGAGGCAGGGACCCCAGCCTCCTTCCTCGTCCCAATCACAAGGACACTTATTTGGAGCATTTATTTCATCCGGGGCCAGCTCCAGCCATGCTGATCTATATCTGGCCACTGGACCCAGATGGCTCTGGAGGGGAAGGTGAGGAGTCCTCCCTCCCTTCAGCCTGATTCGTTTGCACATCACGGGCCACCCTCCCTGATGTCCAAGAACGAAGGCCGGACAACATCATCTGTGACCATGCTGTGCACCCCTCCCTAGGAGAAGGCAAACCCTTTGAGGACAGGGACCCCTTTGCTTTCGCCTGTGTGCTCTGCCTGCTTAACTTGGCTCCCCGTAGACATTTAATAAATGCTTGCTGAATGAACAAATCGGCCGATTAGTTCCTGGTACTGCCTGGCAGGGGACACCTCCCAGGCTGCCCAGGGGGAGGCTCCGGGAAGGGGGCAGCTGCCCTCGCCCTGGGCTTTCTCAGGCTTCTCCTATGGGCACTGGGCCTAACAGCTGTTCCCAAATGAATAAAGCCTGGCAGGATATAGCCTGGGAGCCGATGCCAACCTGAGAGGGGGTGGTCATGGCAGGCTGGACTGGATGGGGGTGCTCAGACAGACAACACCGTGAGGGAGGTCATTTAGCAGTCGCTCAGGGAGCTTACTGACGTAAAGCACCTACTTTGCTGGTATATGAAGCATCTACTATGTGCTAGATACTTTGCTGAGTGCTAGAGATTCAAAGAAGGGCAACTCACACTTTAATAAGAGAGAACTTGCAAACAATCACGTACTAAGGAAACAGAGGCAGGAGAAACTACAGACAAAGATCAGAGAGAAGTCGCTAGGCTTTAAGGGGGATCAGGAGAGGCTTCCCGGACATAGTGGGGTTCTAGCCTGGAAACTATTCCCCATTCCAAGCATCTCAAACCATAGGAAATCGTGGAATTTAGAGCCAGAAGGGGTCTCACGGGTCATGTGAGCCAGTCCTCTTATTTTACAGATAAATTCCATTTCAGAGGGGAACTGACTTGCTCAAAATCAGAGAGCCAGTACGAAACAGGATCTGAACCTCGGGCACAGGAGCCCAGACGGAGAGCATGAAAGGAACTTTGGAGTCATAGGGTCAAAGAATTGGGGCTAGAAGGGATTTCAGAAGTCACCTTATGGATTAAAAAAACCCCAAAATAAACCTGAAGTGAGGTTAAGTAGTCACTTAACCTCTGTCTATGACTTGAACTCAGGACCTCAGACTCCTGATCCAGAACTCCTTCCACTGTACTGACTGGAGAGGATGCTACACAGCAGCTGCCCCCCACGCTGCCTACCTCAATCATCAGACATCAGACTGTCGTTCGAAGCTCCTTCCAACGGAACTTTTGCATACAGCTCCTCTGCTTCTCCCTCAGCCTCTCCTGCTTTAGAACCCAGCTCAGGGTTCCTTTGAAACCCTCCCCAACTTTCTGATTTCAGAGGAAAACAGCATAGGCTAGGGGGGATCTGGGAACTCGCTGGGACCTGGGCCCCTTTCCTTGGGAGGAGAGGACACTCACTGATCAGGGCAGAGACGCTGTCCACTTTGGGATCATAAGGACATTTGCCTTTTCCCGATTCCAGTTTCTCCGGCTCTAAGTAGAATATATAATCCTGCCAGGGAGAGATGGGGATTCAGGCGGTTAAGAGAATGGGAAGATATTCCACACACACACACACCCACTGCCCCTCCATCAAATGCCTCATTAGAAGATGGAACCATAAGAAAGGATGGTAATTCCTGACAAAGCTCTGAAAGTATTATTATCCCCATTTTACAGATGAGGAAAACTGAGGCCCAGAGAAAAGTGTCTTGCCCAAGATGATCTAGTGCCATAGCCTGGGCATGAATCAGGTCCTCAGGCTACAAGTTCACAGCTCTCTTCGATGCCCATGGGAGAGATGCCTGACTAGAGCCAACAGCCAGTCCTCAAGCCAGAATGGATCTTACCCTCTGTGCCCACCGCCCACCGCCCCCAGTACTGAAAGGCTGGCTGTCAAGGGAAGGTCCATAGTAAGGACGAGGTGGAAATTGGCCCAGCCAGGGTGAGAGCGACTTTGGGAAGTGGATCCCTGGGTTCCAGGCCCAGAGAAAGGCGTTGAGAGGCAACTTTTGGGGGGACCCTACTGGTGAGGTTCAGGAAAGTCCCAGCAGGACAAAGGCAGAACCTGGGAGAACGGGGGTGAGGAGGGGACCCAGGTCTATTCCCAGGCCTCCTCCTCAGCCCCCTCTTTCCACAAACCCTCGGGGGCCCAGAAAAGGCAGACAAAGAACAGCATCACTGAGACCAGACAGTGAGGAGGGCAGACCTGCCCCAGAAAGATTCGCTAGAGAAGAAGCGGCGTCGGGGTTTTCCCGTTCCGGCTGGTCCCGAGCTTCCCTGCGGGCTGGCCTGAGCTTTCCCTAGTGAGCCCCGGTCTCAGGGCCCCCAAATGGCCAAACCCCCAAAGGCCCACGTGGTGGGAGGGCAGCCCTACCCATCGGTTCTCGTCTGTCCAAGGCCGGGGGCGGGAGGCCCTAGCTAGGCTGTCTCTGAGAAACTCCAGCCTGGCTGATCCCTGCCTGTGAGGAAGGCTCTAGGCCGGAGGGCTCCCGGCCCCTCATCTCCCCTCCTTCCAGCCCTTCCACGCCATCTGCGCTGGCTCACGTTAGTCACAGACCAGCCACAGACTGGCCACAGACCGGCGCAGGCCGGGAGGAGAAGCCCAAAGGCCGGCCCCGAGCCGCAGCCCAGCCCTGGTCGCTACAGCCTCAGAACCCTGGGATTGCCCCAGGACGGGGGTGGGGGTGGGAGCCCCGGTAAGACCAGGCAGACCAGGGGGGAAGTGCCACAGAACCAGCCTGGCAGGGGCGGGAGTGGGGTGCACATGGTGGGCAGGGGAGGAAGGGGGAGGGGGAGGCTGCGGCAACAGAGGAGCGGAGGTGCAGGAGCGGAGAGCAGCGCCATGGATGGTGATGGGAAAACACACGAGTGGCCCGCCCAGACCCCCGCACGCACGTACAACAGCCGGGCCCGGCCCTCCACACATCGCACACCACGCCGTCGGCACGCCCACACAGGCCCACACCGCACACGGACCACCACGCTCTCACCTGCGCCCGGCACACCCAGGGCTCTCAGCAACCCGAGCCGCTCTGGGGGGCCTGGGGCGCGCGTCCCGGTCACCCTGAGGTAGAGAGTGTGTGGGTGTGTATGTGTGTGAGTGAGTGTGAGTGTGTCTGTGTGTGTATCTGTGTGTGAGTGTGTGTCTGTGTGAGTGTGTCTGTGTGAGTGTGGATGAGTGTGTGTGTGTGTCTGTGTGAGTGTGTGTGAATGAGTGTGAGTGTGTGTGGGTGTGAGTGTATGAGTATGTGTCTATGTCTGTGTGAGTGTGTATGAGAGTGTGAATGAGTGTGAGTGTGTCTGTGTGTGAATGTGAGTGTGAATGAGTGTGAGTGTGTCTGTGTGTGAGTATGAGTGTGTATGTGAGTGTTTGTGTGTGTGCATGAGTGAGTGAGGGTGAGTGTGTCTGTGTGTGCGTGAGTGTGTGAGTGTGAGTGTGTGTCTGGCTGCCTTCATGTTGTGAGGCACGAGCTTTGGGGAAGGTATGCTGTGGGTGCAGCCTGCAGTGAGCTCCATGGGGGCTCCCAGTTGATGTAGGAGTGAGCCTGTTCGCCTCTGCTCAGGCCTTGGCAGAATAGGGGGTCTCCACGGGTTCTTGCCCCCCAGGTGGAGCCTTGGAGGGGCCCTGGGACAGGCGGGTCAGGAAGGCCGGGGATGAGGTCGGCTGGGACTCCCGTGCTCCAGGTAGGACGGCCTGGCTAAGGGGTGAGAGGGCCCCACTGTGTGTGGAGGGAGAGGGAAGATGGGAGAAAGGGACAGGAGGAAGACGTCCAGGGTCCCCTCCACTGCTGAGCACTCCAGCGGGGCTCTCCACAGCCCTGGGGGAAGGGAGTCAGGAGGCTGGGGCCGGGGAGGCTGAGGCCTGGGTCCCACCTGGTGCTGGGCGGCCACAGTTGGGCTGACAGCGGCGGCATCCGTGGCTCTGCTGCCCCGGCCTCTGGCCTGAAGGGTGTGTGTCAGCTCCACGGCCTGAGGAGAAGGACAGAGTCGGGTTAGCCCCGGGGGCCACCCACGGGGCAGGGAGGGAGCAGCAGGAGCCCGGACACAAGCTCTCTCCCAAACACACTGGCCCAAGCTCGCTCCTCCGCACTCAGCGGCTTGGCGCACGCGCACTCCACGCAGCCCCCGAGCCTTCTCCACGCGCGCTGGTCCAGCATCCATCCACCAGCCTCACACGGTCCCACACAGGGGCCCCCCTGAGAGCACACGTCTGCCCCAGGAGACCCCACGGGGGGCACACACATGTCGCCGCGGGCCCACCCAAAGCCCAGATGGAGATGAGAGAAAGCAGAAGCAGGAGGGGAGGAGAGACAAAATGGCAGGTGATGGGAGAAGGGAGGAGGCATCCCAGGGTTCCCTCCCCCCAAAACCCCCCTCATATACTGACATGAGAACTGATGAGCTCATCTGCATCCAAAGTAAGTGCTTGTTTTAGAGAAATGTCTTTATCCATCCCCCCAACACGGGGGGTGAGGTAGCTCACACAGGGAAACTGAGGCACGGCCAGTCGGATCCCCTCCTTCCAGCCAGCTGGAGGCAGTGGCAAAGGAGAAAACCCAGAACCTACCATTCACTGCCCACGGCTCCTGACCCCTTTTTTACTGTTGATCTGTCTGTCTCAGGGGCTACTGAGCCCCTCTCTTCCAAGGTCTGAGGCGAAGCCACCTGGCCCCTGGGCTGGCCCAGAACCGGCTTGTAACAGTCCCTAGAATCTGGCCCCCCAAAGAGCTCCCTGACAGTCACGGAGGAGGAGGAGGTGCTGCCCACCCCTCACCCAGGTCAGGAGCACCCAGAGACAAACCCAAGATGGATCACAAGGGCAGAGCTAGGCTAGGATTCACGAGGTCCACTTGGGAGAGTGGGAGTGGGGAGAAAGGATCAAGGAAAAGAGATTCAGGGGGTCTAAGTTTTTTGGGTCAGTATTCAAAAGGTCAAGGGCCAAGAATCAGGAGTCAGAGGCTGGGGGTTCAGACCCTGGGCTGTACCTGTGCTTTGCGCCCTCGATTGACATAAGTACACACGGGGTTGTAGGCACCTGTCCCACACACATACAGATGTGTCCGATTCCAGGGCTGGATGAGCCGAATGAAGTTCCCACATTCCCCCTGATCAAAGAGAGAAGAGCGAGAGAAACCTGTAAATCCCCCCCTCCCTGCTCCTCTTTCCTAGCTCCTCCCTGCTTACTCCTAGAACGTTAGGGCTGGAACTGCTCTCAGAAATCTAGTCTATATTCTCATTTTACAGAAGGGGAAACTGAGTCCCAGAGAGGCGAAAGGGACTACTCAAAGAGTAGTGAAGAACAAACAGTAGTGGAGCCAGGACTCCTAGCTGGATCCACTGGCTTTGGGGCCGTTTGATGAACTGGGGCCAAAAGGAGGTAGAGAAGTGGGTCCTGGGAGGGGGAGGGAAGAAGGGAGCCCCAGAGGGTCATAGCTGCCTCCTGCCCCTGGGTCTATGGGGGGAGCGTCAGTTCTGAAGGCTCTGGCTCAGAAGCAGTTCTTGAGGGTTCCTTGCTTTCAAAACTAGCTTCAGGTATCAGATATTAAATGAATGACTAGTTGGGGGATTTGGAAGATGGAGCAAGATGGAGCCTTGGGCTCTGTCTTGGGCTGTGTTGTTGGGGATGGAAGGATATGAAGTTAGGAGGCTGGGAGTTTGGAGGCTGAGATTCAGGGGCTTCCCGTCTCAGGGTGATGATTGGGGACCCATGCCCCCTGCCCCCCCCCATCACCTTGATACTTACATTGCTGTTCTTCCCCGAGAGCACACACTCCTCGATCCTCTGAGGGGAGGCCGCCCAGTGGATCTGCCGGTGAGAGGGGAGAGCAAACATCAGAGCAGGATTCTAAAACTCTCATCCACCCCAGCCCCAATTCAGAGACCCCCGACTGACCCTTCAAGTGTTAACACTTGTAAGGTAGCAGGAGTCTGGGGACAGGGGTTGGATCAGGAATATAGGAAATCTCCCTCTCTGCCTCACACACACATACTCACTCACACACACTCAGGTTGATGGCGTTATGTTGGTATCAATCCCAGCTATACACTATATATATTTATATACACACAGCTATACATTACCCAGTTGTCTGTCTGTCCTGCACATGGCACCTGTAACTCTCTCAGGCTAAAAGTACTTGAGGGCAGAGGGATGTGGGGGGGCCGGTGTGTGCTTTCCAGGTATTATTTGGGGGTAGAAGGCTTGTCCCGGGTAGTCCAGAGGCTGTCTCCCCCTCTCCTGTCCCCGCCCCCGACCCTGCTCTTACGATGAGGGGCTCTCTGTTGATGTCATGGAGATCCAAGGACAGGATGTAATCCTTGCTGCCCACATACATCCGGTCGTGGTCTTCATCCTTTAGCAGGATCCGATAATCTGTTGTGTTCAGCAGGAAGTTGAAGAAATGAGCAGTGCCCGTAGCCTTCAGTTCTGTAAGATACAGGACAGGGAAGGGGCCAGTCTTTAGGAGAGGGGCAAAAAAATGGAGATGGAAGCACAGGACTGTCCAACCCTGCCTCTCCAAGCCCCAAGCTGGGCTATTCCTGCCCCTAAACCCACCAAGAACCAAATCCCCTCTCTCTTTCCACCTGATTCCTGGCGAGATTGGCAAGAGCAGGGGGCTGGGAGGCTCTATGCCCCATCCTCCCCATGGACATCCTCCACGCAGGGACGCCAAGGGGCCTTCGAGCCCCAAGGACACAGAAGGCATTTCATCAATGTGTAGTTGAATTCACAGTTGTAATTAGAAATCTTAGGTTGTGGCTGTTAGTGAATCATATCAATCACGTCCAACTCTCCCCGACCCTTTTGGGGTTTTTTTTTTTTTTTTTTTTTTTTTTTTTTTTTTTAATAGCCTTTAATTTACAGGATATATACATGGGTAACTTTACAGCATTAACAATTGCCAAACCTCTTGTTCCAATTTTTCACCTCTTACCCCCCCCCACCCTAAATGGCAGGATGACCAGTAGATGTTAAATATATTAAAATATAACTTAGATACACAATAAGTATACATGACCAAAACATTATTTTGCTGTACAAAAAGAATCAGACTCTGAATTATTGTACAATTAGCTTGTGAAGGAAATCAAAGATGCAGGTGTGCATAAATATAGGGACTGGGAATTCAATGTAATGGTTTTTAGTCATCTCCCAGAGTTCTTTTTCTGGGCATAGCTGGTTCAGTTCATTACTGCTCCATTAGAAATGATTTGGTTGATCTTGTTGCTGAGGATGGCCTGATCCATCAGGACTAGTCATCATCTAGTATTGTTGTTGAAGTATATAATGATCTCCTGGTCCTGCTCATTTCACTCAGCATCAGTTCGTGTAAGTCTCTCCAGGCCTTTCTGAAATCATCCTGTTGGTCATTTCTTACAGAACAGTAATATTCCATAATTTTCATATACCACAATTTATTCAGCCATTCTCCAACTGATGGACATCCATTCAGTTTCCAGTTTCTAGCCACTACAAAAGGGCTGCCACAAACATTCGTGCACATACAGGTCCCTTTCCTTCTTTATAATCTCTTTGGGATATAATCCCAGTAGTAACACTGCTGGATCAAAGGGTATGCACAGTTTGATAACTTTTTGAGCATAGTTCCAAACTACTCTCTCCAAAATGGTTGGATTCGTTCACAACTCCACCAACAATGAATCAATGTCCCAGTTTTCCCACATCCCCTCAACAATCATCATTATTTTTCCTGTCATCTTAGCCAATCTGACAGGTGTGTAGTGGTATCTTAGAGTTGTCTTAATTTGCATTTCTCTGATTAATAATGACTTGGAGCATCTTTTCATATGACTAGAAATAGTTTCAATTTCTTCATCTGAGAATTGTCTGTTCATATCCTTTGACCATTTTTCAATTGGAGAATGGCTTGATTTTTTATAAATTAGAGTTAATTCTCTATATATTTTGGAAATGAGGCCTTTATCAGAACCTTTGACTGTAAAAATATTTTCCCAGTTTATTGCTTCCCTTCTAATCTTGTCTGCATTAGTTTTGTTTGTACAAAAACTTTTCAGTTTGGTATAATCGAAATTTTCTATTTTGTGATCAGTAATGATCTCTAGTTCTGCTTTGGTCATAAAAACCTTCCCCTTCCACAGGTCTGAGAGGTAAACTATCCTATGTTCCTCTAATTTATTAATAATTTCATTCTTTATGCCTAGGTCATGAACCCATTTTGACCTTATCTTGGTATACGGCGTTAAGTATGGATCAATGCCTAGTTTCTGCCATATTAGTTTCCAATTTTCCCAGCAATTTTTATCAAACAGTAAGTTCTTATCCCTTTTGGGGTTTTCTTGACAAAGATACTACAGTGATTGCTGTTTCCCTCTCCAGCTCATTTTTACAAATGAGGAAATTGAGACTGAGGAGTGAGTGACTTGACCAAAGTCACACAGAGAGCAAATGTCTGAGGCTGGATTTAAACTCATGAAAAGGAATCTCCCTGATTCCAAGCCTAGTCAGTACTCTAACCACTGCCCCCATCTAGCTTCCCCAGGAATCTTGGGACAAATTTGTTTGGGTGGTGACAGAGGGAACAATTCCCCAAAGAGTCCAGCCCGTGCTTCTTCAAGAGTTGGAGAATGCAAGCAGGCCTTGAGGAAGACATCATCACCATCACCATCATCACCATCATCCTCATCAATCAGAATGGGGATCATAGTTGTCATTAGATAACATTTCATGTTATCTCATTCAATCCTTGCAACAATTATTATCATTAAAAACGATTATTTTCCCAACTTTATAGATGAGAAAATTGAGGCTGACAAAGAATTATGGTCACTTGCCCACAGTTAGTAAATGTTTGAGAAAGGATTCAAACTCAGTGCTTTCTGATTCCAAGTCTATCACTATCCACTAAGCTACCTAGCTGCCAGTTAAACCATGGATACATTCATGGGTAGGAAAGGGGTGGGTGGCTGGTCCCATGTTCCTCCTCCCCTAGCTTCTACTGACATGGACTCTGTTCTCTTGACCTCCTTTGTCTTCAGAGAAGAATGCCTTTCCCTTCCATTCCTCTCTTATAGGGGATTGGACCAAGAGGCTCTAGGTGAGGGGCTTGGAGTCTCCAGACCAGCTGGGATGAAGGGCATCCCTCCCCTTAGATGTCAGTACATGGGACCAAAGCCTCAATTGTCCCATTCTAGTTACACTTTTGGTTCCTCTGAGAAAACTAGAGTCTAAGGTCCAGGGTACCAGAGTCCTCTCCAGTCTTAGGGCCCAAGGAAACCCATGACCCTTATAACAGGATTCAGACATCAGTGCTTTTGGTGATAGGGAGAGAACAATTTGACCTTTCCTCCATTTTTGAGGTCCAGCCATCCCCAGGAGCTCCCCAAGATCACTCTCAAGAAGCCCCTTCTTCCTATTCTTTCTCAGGATAGGGATTCAGGGCTCCCAGGGCCCAATCAACCCCCCCTCTTTCTTGCCCATCATCCTCAGCTGGGAGGAGCCCAGGCTCAGAAACTGCAGCCTCCCCTAGGACATAGGCGTAAGGGAGGCTGTGGCGCCGGGGCTGGCGGGAGAGAAGGAAGTTGGACTGGGCAGGGCCACACCTCCCAGCCAAATCCTTGATTCATCAACCTTCTCACTGAGCCAGCACCCCAACAACCAGCTCCTGGAAATTCAGGATAAAAGGGCTGAGGGTCCCCACCCTGGCCTCACAGCTGCATCAAAGGTCTTTATGGGCATTCAGGGGTTAAAGATCAGGTAGCCCCACGCCTACTGCCCCATCTCACATGTACTACAAGTCAGAGAACCTCAAGATTTAGAACTGAAAAGGATCTTGGAGATCATTTAGTCCAGTCTCCTCTTTTTACAGATGAAAAAAACTAAGGCTCAGGGAGATGAAATAAATCGCGTGCCCAGGGCTACATACACCTACCCACATACAGTATAAGGAGAGGGTAAGATGGACCTGGGAGGGGATCGCAGCTGAGGAAAAATCCGGGAATCCTGACCCATCTGTCTACTTTTACATGAGATCTCTCTGGATCCAGAACAGCCTTCGATAGCCCCAGAGGCCATCAGGAATTGGGGAAAAGCACAAATAATGCCTGAGAGTGGAGAGAGCTTTCTGCAGAGAAAACAGCTGGGGAAAGAGCACTGGACCTCTGCTTGGGGCTCTCGCCTCCAGGGTCTGCCCATCTGCTCCGCCAGGGCTATGGGCATCAATCAGGATTGTGAAGTAACCAAAAGTTGAACCCAGCAGAGTCAGGGTATAGTGGAAAAGAAGCATCTTCCTGCCCCTTTAGGAACTGGTACACTCACCAGCTGCCCCACGCTGGCCAAGGAGCCTAGCAAGATCTAAGGCTCCCACATACTTAGTTTACCCCACTCTCAATTAGTCACTCCATAAGCAATTATTAAGCACTTACTATATACTAAGACAAAACTTCTTAAACTATGGGTCAGGACTCCATCCGGCATCAGTAACTGAAAATGGGGGTAATGAAAAATTTGGCAACAGTAAAAGCGAATCAAATACACCTCCAAGATTTAATTCTTTATGCAAAAATAAGCTCAGTCATCTCATTAGTATGCAAATTTGCTCTAGTCCTTAATTTAATGTATAAATTTATACATACCAAAGAAATGTCTTTAAATAAATTTTCTTTATGCTTTATTATCAGTAAATGTTTGCCCTGTATACCTATTTTATATATCTACATACAGGAGGTCATGTAAAAATTTTTCAGGTGAAAAGAGTGAGTGGAAAAAGTGGAAGAAGTCTTATGTTATGGCACTGTGAAAAACATGGCACATACAAAAAGAGGCAAAATGTCACAATCCTGACACTGATGCCTTACAATCTAATGGAAACGATAACGAGCAAATAAATATGTACAAATAAGCCCTGAGCAGCTTGTTCTTTCCAGGTGTCCTTGGATGGCACGGAGTGCCAACAGGTCTCTCTCCTTCCCTCCTCTCCCTGAGTCTCTGCCACACCTAGAATAGCTGGCACCCCACGGCCGCTTTTACCGGCTGGCTCGCTTCAGTCCTCCCCCCCCCATGCTGCCAGACCTGTTTCAACAACTGGGGAGCTGACGGCACCCCAAGGACCACCTCCCCCCCCCATCCCGGAGTCTGGTCTAACAACTCCAACCAGTTCTTCTCCCAGACAGATGCCCAAGTGCAAGGCCCCCAAGGCAGGGGAACTACCCTTTTCTCAGCCTGCCCCCCGAGCTGGGGCTTGTTCCCAAGTCCTTCTCCTTACCCAGGGCTGAGCACTAAGGAAGAACTCTGGCCCAGGTTGGCCAAGAAGAAAGGGCGGAGGCCTCAGCTCAGTTCTGGAATCGGCATCACCTCCAAGCTGGGAGCTGAGAAGGCTTGAAGCTCTGTGAGAGCTCTGTGGGCATGACCTCATTTAAGACTCACCTAATCCTGTGAGACAGGCACTGAGGACATTGTTAAGTGTTGTTATCCCCCTTTTACAGGAAACTGAGGCTCGGAGCTTAAGTGACTAGTCTGGGCTCCTGCAACTGCTAAAGAGCCAAAGTCAGCGCTCTACCTAGCTTTGCCTTCTGCTCGCTACAACCCTCCCCCCCCTCCAGTGCCCTCCTGATGCAGTGGAAGTCAGAAGTTCTGACTCTGAATTCCCATGATGCTCCTTACCACCAGGCATTTAAGGCTCCCCAAAATATTTTTAGAGGCAGCTAGAGTCCTATATATCTAGAGTGAGGAAGCCCTGAGATCCATTTCTACCTTAGACACGAAGCAAATCACTCAGCCTCAGTTTTCCCCATCTGCAAAATAAGACAACAGGACCCAGCTCATAGGGCTGTTGCTAAGATCAAACGGCATTTATCGGCAAACCTTAAAGCGTGCTACAAATGTCAGCTCCACTTTTAGTCTAACTTCACTCACCTCTCCCGATCTGATCATTCATATTTCAGGCAAGACAGATGGGTTCCCTGCGACTTTATCCTCTCCCCTCCTGCTGCAACAAACTCCCTCTACTTCTTTTCAAGGGTGGCCTGGCTCAGATGTCACTTGTCCCTTCTCTGATGCTTCCAGTCAACATAGTGCCTTCTCCCACCTCGCATTCTGCATCTCCCATATTCCCATCATTCCCTACCTTGTGTCACTCACCAGAAGCGATGTCACCCCCACCCTCCAAAAGCAGCCAGTTCCATAAGGATGGGGGACTGGGTATCCACACTGTTAGGCAAAGGACTTTGTCAGCAGATTAATTAACTCTGTGACCTAAAGCAAGTTACATCTTTGGCTCTCAGTTTCCCTGTCTGTAAAAAAAAGTTCTCTAGAGGTCCCTCCAACTGCTGTTCTTATGATTTTGTGACGATACCAGGAAAGGGCAATGCTTAACGCCCAGAAAATCCAGGCGCTAGCGAGGCATGTCCAGGACAATGGAACAGAAACTAACTGGCATTTGTTAAAATGACTACTCTGCACCAGGCAGTGCAGAAACACAAAGAAAAAAATGAAATAAATCCCTGCAATCCTGCATTTGACTCTTGCTGGATGTGTGACTCTGGGCAAACCATTTTACTTGCTCAATTTTAATTTCCTCATCTGTAACATGGGAGTAACAGGAACACCTGCCTATGTGGAGTGCTTTCCAAACTTTAAAACTAAAAAGAACCACTGTGTGTGAGAGAGACACACAGAGAAAGAGAGAGAGAGAGAGAGAGAGAGAGAGAGAGAGAGAGAGAGAAACAGAGACAGAAACAGAGAAAGGGAGAGACAGAGACTGAGAGAAACAAAGAAACAGAGAAAGAGACAGAGAGAGACAGAGACAGAGACAGAGACTGAGAGAAAGAGAGAAACAGAGAGAGACTGAGAGAGACAGAGAGAAAGAGAGAAACAGAGAGAGGCTGAGAGAGACAGAGACAGAGAGACAGAGACTGAGACAGAGACAGAGAGAGACAGAAAGAGACAGAGAGACAGAGACTGAGAGAGAGAGAGGTGTGTGTGTATGTGTAAGTGAATAATATTCCAAACATCTTGGTGGAATTTTAAGCTTTTGATGGCTTGAATTCCACTAAGATTTTTTTTTTTACTATTTCACATATATATGCATATATAATACATATACTCATGTGTAAGTATATTATATATAATTATCTGTCATAATTACCCATTAGTAATTTCATAATACAATATAGTATTATAATTATTATAGTATAATACAATATAGTATATTCATAAATACATATATACATACAGGAAAAAACAAAATGGATAGCAAATAATTTAGGGCAAGTAGTCAGGAGTATTAGCAGCCTGCGGGGATCAGAAAAGGCTTCTCGGCAGAAAGAGTAATCATGGGCACCCTTCTGAGCATGGATAAGTGTCCCAAGTAAAGCCTTGTTTGACCGAGACCACTGGCATAGATGTAGCAGAAACAAAGACGGCCTGAGTCAAGAGCATTGTGTTCTCAATCTAGCTCTGCTCTGGACACATTGTGTGATTCTAGAAAAGTCGATCTCTATCACTGCATCTCAGCTTCCTTTTCTGGAAAATAAGAACAATAATACTTGCTCTAATTGCTGACTCATAAAGTGAGTTCTTTGGAAACTACATCTTGTTCCAGAGAACTCCACAGCCCAGGAAAGACAGGAGGATGGAGAAGGAAGTAAGGGAAGGCCCCCAAAGGGGTCTACATGGACTGTCAAGGACCTATTCTTGCTCTTTGTCCCATGGCAACCCTCTCCAAGTAGACTACTAAGACTTCCCCCTTGGTGTTGGTTCCCCGAGGCCTCAGGGGTTCCACTTTGGGGAAGGGGACAACATCATTCAATCCTTCCCCATCCCCTGACCCGTTCCCCCTCAGAGACCTTAGAAAGAAAAGCACAATGAAGGTCATAAATATTCGAGGGCTAAATGAGGTCAAAGCCAGATGGGAGCCAGGAATCCTACAGATGTCCAGTTGGGAACACAGCACACATGTAACCATAGTGACATGTGCATGCACACAGGTATGTCTCTTGGTCAAGGGAGATCCAAACCTGAGGGATGTGACCCTGGCCTTCCTCTCTGGCCAACGTGCCAGGTTGGGGTTTCAGAGGGTGAGCTCATTGATACTTGTTGATCCAGGAGCTATAAGCACTTATCTGTGGTGGAAAGAGTGATGGATTCAGATTCGAGTTTGAATCTAGATTCTGTGTGACCCTGGCCAAGCCCAGGAATCTCCTGAGGCTCAGTTTCCGTCCCTGTTTGTATTAGATGGCTCGTGACATTCCCAAATACTCGAAATGCCACAGAACCTGAGACAACGGTGTCTACCCTAATCCTTTGGCAGCCACCTCACTTTGTAGATGGGGATCTAGACCAAGTCCATGAAGGTAATCCTGGACAGCGAGGCCCAAAGGCCCCAAAACTTCTTCTTAAGCCCATGGGTCAGTGGCCCATCTCAGCTGCGTGGGGCAGGATTCTGGTGGGCTCAGAAACCTGGCTAAACAAGGCAGATTCGACCCTGGCTACCAACTTCAGCCTCTGGGGTTGGGCTTTGGAGTATTTGTTTAAAGGAATGAGGAGCCCCTGAGCTCCCGGAGCAGAGTAGGTCCTGTCTTTTCTCTCTTCATATCCCATGCCATCATTCCCCACTGCCCAAGGTCACCCTTCCTTGCCAGGCAGCTGTCCCTTGGGCTGGCCAGTATCCTGCCCAAGCCTTCTCCACCCCCATTCTCTCTGCTGATATCAAGGGGATCCTGAGGATAAGGACCCTGGGAGGTGGGCAGACTCTTCCTGGGAGCCAGCTCAGAAGAACCAGTTTTCAAGGTCATTTACCCAAACTATTACGGAACCTGTTCCCCCTGGCATCCAGAAGTCCCAGAGATAAAGATGAGTGGGGAAGAAGAGTTGACTCAGTTTCCCTCACCCTTGGAGTCTATATCTCTCTTTGAAAAGGCCAGCAGCCAAAAGCTACAAGGTCATGGAGGGTAGGCTAAGGCAGGGGAATGGACAAAATGACCTGGATCTGGGAAAGGGATCAAAGATAGTCTTCCCCAATTGAGGCCCTCTCCCCTGCCCAGCCAGTCGGTGCCTCTGAAGTCCCAGCCAGTCACCTGTTGGTCAGCTGGACCAAGCTTCTCCCGGGACCAAGCTCTTACCCACTCCCACCCTCCCTCATGACCCCTCCCTAGTCAAGTTTGTGGTGACAAGAAACTAAATAGCCAGAAATGGGGAAGCGGCCAGAGGAAGCCAGACTTGCCAGCTGGAGGTCACCCAGGAGGCGGGAAAGCCAGCCCAGGCTAGACTATTTATAGATGGGATGGGAGAAGGTCTCCCTCCCACCCCCCCCATGATACCTCCCTGCCCAAGCCTGCAGAGCTTGGAGCTGTTGCTGGGATTGGGGTTTGCTGGGAGATTGGGCTAGTAAGGGACATGTCATAGATGGGAACTTGCATCTGAGAACACAAACAGGATGGACAGACAGGTGGAGGGATACAGAGACACATGGATGGATAAACAGGTGGGAGATACAGGACAGACGGGTGGACAGACAAATGGAAGAATGCAGAGACAGACGGATGGACGTACAGGTGGATAGGATGACAGATGGAAGGATACAGAGACAGACAGAAAGACAGATGGAATGATATAGAAACAGACTGATAAACAGACAGATGGAAGGATACCAAGACAGACAGACAGATGGAGAGATAGATGGACAGACAGAAGGAGAGATACAGAGATAGATGAGGGAGAGATAAATGGAAGGATATAGACAGATGAAAGGATAAATGGACAGGCAGGAAGCTGGAGGGATAGATAGGTGGAAGGCTAGACAGATAGATGGAAGAAAGAATAAAAATTCAGATGGACAGACGAAAGGATAGAGAGACAGATGAACAGACAGACAGATGGTAGTAATACAGAGACGGATGGATAGATGGATACAGAGACAGATAGATAAATACAAAAACAGATGGACAGACAGGCAGATGGAGGAATAGACAGATGGATGGCTAGACAGACAAATGAAGGGATACAGAAACAGATGGAAGTATAGGTGGACAGACAGACACACAGACAGATGGAGGAATATAGAGACACAGATAGATGGACAGACAAGACAGAGCCACAATAGCAGTCAGAAAGAATCTCAGAACTCATCTAGTCCAATGCAAATGAGGGAACTGAGGTCCTGGGGCTTAAGTGATTTGGATAATCACATAACAAATGTCAGCAGTAAGACTTGAATCCAGGTTCCCTGATTCCACAGTAGTATTCTTCTCAGGGCTCTGTGTTACTTCCTTCCTGATTCAAATCTTCAACTTCCCTCAAATGAGTTTAACAGCTTCCTAATTGGCCACCCTGGCTCATGTCTCACCCCTCTCTAATCCATCCTTTATACAGTCATCAAAATGATATCAAAGTACAAATCTGATTATGTTGCTCTCTCACTCAAGAAGGCTCAGTAGCTCCCTATTGCCTCTGGGATAAAATGTAAACCCTTCTGTTTGCCATTTAAGACAAATCTATTTTTATAGACTGATTTCATATGACTCCCTATTGTGCACTTTATGTCCTGGCCAAACCAGTCCACTTGCTATCCCTTGTCTATAACTTAGCACTTTGACTCTGAACCTCTGACAGAAGCCCAAAATCTCCCTCCTCATCTCCATTTCTCAAAATTCTTGGCATTCTGTAAGGCTTAAACACTACCTCCTGTACAAGGCTTTTCCTGTAAGTCTTTCCACCTCCAAAGCTACTTTATCTTTGCTATTCCCCCCAACGGAATATAATTTCCTTTTTTTAAAGCTGTTTATTTTCAAAACGTATGCATGGATAATTTTTCAACATTGATCTTTGCAAAACCCTGTATTCCAAATTTCCCTCCTTCCCCTGACCCATTCCCCTAGATGGCAAGTATCCAATATATGCTAAAAATATATGTTAAATCCAATATATGTATACATATTTATACAATTATCTTGTTGCAGAAGAAAAATTTTAAAAAACAAAAACAAAAAATCAAAAAAAAATGCAAAAGAAAACAAAATTCAAGCAAACAACAAAAAGAGTGAGAATGCTATTGTGATCCACACTCAGTTCCCATACTCTTCTCTCTGGGTGTAGATGGTTCTCCCTATCACAAACAAGACCAACACCAAACAAGAACTGGCCTGAATCATCTCATTGCAGAGGATGGCCAGGTCCATCAGAATTGATCATCATATAGTATTGTTGTTGAAGTATATAATGATCCTCCTCATTTCCCTCAGCATCAGTTCATATAAGTCTCTCCAGGCCTTTCTGAAATCATCCTGCTGGTCGTTTCTTACAGAACAATAATATTTCATATACCATAATTTATTCAGCCATTCTCCAATTGATGGACATCCATTCATTTTCCAGCTTCTAGCCACTACAAAGAGACCTGCCACAAACATTCTTGCACATTTGGGTCCCTTTCCCTTCTTTAAAATCTTTTTGGGGTATAAGCCCAGGAGTAACATTGCTGGATCAAAGGGTATGCACAGTTTTATAACCCTTTGGGCATGGTTCCCAATTGCTCTCCAGAATGGTTGGATCAGCTCACAATCCCACCAACAGTGTATTAGTGTCCTAGTTTTCCCACATCCCCTCCAACAAAGAATATAAGTTTCTTGAGGACAGGGATGACTGTTTTTTCACTTAAGAAATGTTTGTTGAATTGAACTGAATTAATAGAGTCACAGCCAAGACAGGTGAAATCATAGGTAAATCACACACATTTTCTCCTTTCTCTGTCTCTCTGTATCTTTCTCTGTATGTCTCTGTCTCTCTTCCCCAACCCTATCCCTTCCTCCTCTCCTTTCCTCCCTCCCTTATCTGTCTGTCTATCTTCCTCTTTCCCTCCTCTCCCCTTTCCTCATTATTTTCATCCTAAGGCCAATAGCTGGAATCCAGGTGACTCCTGACCCCCTCAGGTCTTTGGAATATAGGACCCTGTAGGCATCTGGAGTCATGAGACCACATCCAATGAGAGCCATCCTACCTACTGTACTCACGGGGATCCCACCAGGCCCTTTACACTCACTGGTGTCTTCTCCTGCTCCTGTTGCTCAGACAGAAAAATTGAGGCCCAGGAAGAGCAAAGCTGACCACGAGCCCCCCAGGAAGCCCAGATGAATAACATAGGCATCCACTCTCATGCCTGCCCTCTCTCTTCCAACTGCTCCCTCACCCCAAGTGGCCATGTGTCTGCCCAACTAAGCCAGCATCAGTTCCCATCTGCTATTCGGTGAAGCTGAAGCCAGCCTCTCCTCTCCCTCTGTACCCGCACCCTAGGCCTCAGGGCCCTATATTATTAGAATTTTCGACATTTCACTGGACTGGGGTACAACGGGTCCTGCCATTAACTGCCTGATTGTTTTTAAAATCGAGCCACCTGGGAATTGTGAACTTATGGAATCTTTTTGGAGAGAATCTATCAGCACACAGTAAAAGTTACAAAAATAACCATGCTCCTTGACCTAGTAACGCTATTGTTGGGACTATTCCCTGCAAGAGTATTTGGAAACCAAAAGAGCCCCCCTTTTCAGACCAGCATCACATGTAAATGCAAAAATAAAAATAAAAACAAATGGGAAATGAGCAGCCTGAGCATCTCAAAATAGAGAAATGGCTCAGTAAGCAATGGCCCAGGAGTGGAGTGTAACACCATATCTAACCAGGACTAAGACTACATAGGCATCTGGAAAGAGCTTTATGAAATAATGCAAGGGGGGGGCAGGAAGAAAGGAGTTCACCCCAACTGGGCCCTAGGACAGGAAGAGTGAATAGGAACAAACGGGACAAAGAATCCAGAGGGAGACGGGAAGTAGCGTTATGATAATTGATATGTTTAAATGAGCTGAAATGTAAATAGTTACTGAGCAAGTCTGGTGGTTGGTATCGATGTCCAACTGTTAAAGTATCAAAGAAAACTTTAAACAGCCTATTAAATAGAAGCCCAACCAACTGTTTGGGTCTCTGGCTGGCAGCTGGGAGGGGTCCCAGCTTCTCGGGGGCACTTCCTGCCCATTCCTGGGGGCCTCCCTGCATCGTCCTCTTAGGAGTCAGAGGGGTCCCTGCGGGCAAATGGGGCCGGCTAGGGGTTCCCAGGGAAAGCCAGGGAGAAATGGAGAAATCCAAAGCCTTTCTCCAGAAGCGGTTGTGAAGCACTGAGCCAGCAGCCACTTGCAAGCTCACAATGGGATTCCCCACGCCTTCAGCCTGATACAACAGACAGGATGGGCAGGGGTAATTAGATCCATTTTTACCAAAGCCCCAGAAGGAAGGGATGTGTTCAAGGTAGCTCAGCAAAGCTGGGACTAGGTGCAAGGTCTCCTGAGCCAAAGTCTTCTCTCCCCCCTGGCCCCTCCACATAAATGGCAGCCTCCATCCTGTCCACCCTGCCTGTACAAGCCCCAGTGGAGGAAGCTGAGTGCAGTGGGGACGTCAGGAGAGGGTGACTCAGTGGGATGGGAGCCCCTCGTCCCCCTGCCTGTGATCTCAGTAGGTATGTCACAGGATATGATTCCATGGATCGCAGTAGAAGCCCTTTCCCCAGGGGGCTGCTTTCCCATGCTTAAGAGTCTGGACTGTTTAGGGGTGAATTTGATCCAGGTTATACATATCTCCTCCAGGGAGCCTGGGGAAGCCAGGGCAGATCCAAAGGCTTTGTTTACGGTTCCCGGCTCCTGACAAGATGCCGGTGACATTTCTCAGGCCTCTGAACCCCTTTTTCCTCCCACCCCACCCCTGGAATGTTGCTGACCTGGTATCCTGGGGCTAGGGCAGGCAGGCAGAGGCCAAAGGTAGGAAGGAAGACGGAGACCTCTGGGCCTAAGTGGACAGCACTGCTTATTTTTCCCCAAACTGGAACCTTGGCAGGGGGGCCTACAAGCCCAGGTACTAATTCAATCTCTTCTGATTTGGGACAGCCCCTCCACAATTAAGAAAAGGCCCCAAACAATCACCACTAATAAGGGCAAGTCCTATTTCAATTACAAAGTACTTTCCTCACAATTTCATGGGGCCGGGAGCGCAGTCTTTTTATGACCATTTTAGAAGTGAGAAAATTGAGTCCAAGAGGTAATGACATGTCTACCATCACACAGTTAAGTGTCACTTTCACCACTGAGTCCATGAGTCCAAACCTCTCTCTACTATCACGGATTTTCCAGGCACAGAACCTGATGATGATGACGACGATGATGATGATGATGATGAATGATGCTGGGGAAGGAGGGGGCAGGAAAGATGACTCCTTAAAGCAGCCCTCAGGGACCAGGAGGAAGTAGGGAGAGGCTTACTGCTGTTGACTCAGCCCTGCCCTCCCCCAGTATGATTGCCGTTGCACGTCCCCCTCTCCTACAGGCTCAGGGACACCGGACTGCATCATGATGGGGCACAAGAGGAGAGGGGATGTCTACTGGATCAGACCTTCCCTAAAGTGGGCCAGGGTAAGCGTTCAACCTCCAGGACTCAGGCTGCTTCTCCCCAGGGCCAGTCTCACTGGAATACTATAGAGTCCATGGCTGGAAATAACCCTTTAATCTCTTGAAATGAAGTTGTGAACTGAGGAAGAGAAGACTCCTTCAGAATCATGGAACTGCAGAGTTGGAAAGACCTGCAAAGGTCCATTGTCCACCATATCCACCTGGAAATAGAAATATGTCCCTCCCCCAACATCTTTTCTTGACCACTTCCCAGTGATGGGGAGCTCGATACTTTGTGAGGCAGCCCTAGAATCTTATAACTCTGGGCTGCCAAGGGTCCTAGATATCATGTGGTTCAATTCCTCCTTTAATAGATTGGGAAACTGAGGCCCAGAAAGGAAAAGTGGGGTCAGTCTAGTAAAGTGAAAAGCATTTGGATTCAAAAAACTCGATTTCAAATACTAGCTTAGCTATTCACTAACAACGTAATCAGGAGCCAGCCCCCTAATTATAATATGAAGAATTTCTGTTGTTGAGTCATTTCTCTGTTGTGTCTGATTCTCTGTAACTCCATTTGGAGTTTTCTTTCAGAGATACTTGCAGTGCTTTGCCATTTCTTTCTCCAGCTCATTTTATAGATGAGAAAACTGAGGCAAACATAATTAAGTGACTTGCCTGGGATCATATAGTCAGTAAGTGTCTGAGGCCTCCAACCCCGGTGCCCCGCATTAGCTGAGACTTTCTTAATTTTTAATGTGTCATTAGCCCCTCACACATACACTTTGGCAATAGGCTAAAGCCTCTGGACCCCTTAGGAATAGCTAGATGGCTCAGTATGAATAAACACTAGACTTGGAATCAGGAAGACCTGGTCTCAGATGCTTACTAACTGTATGATCCTGGGCACATCACTTAACCATACTTTCCTCGGTTTTCCTCATCTGTAGAATGGGAATAATAACATGACTTATCTCTACCCAGGGTTGCTATGAAGATAAAATAGTTGTCAAATACTTAGCAGGGTGCCAGGTAGTATATAAATGTTAGCTATTATTATTATTATTTATTATTCTCTTCAAAATAATGCACGAAATAAAATATATAGGTTTCAAAAAGAAACAAAGTTCGAAATGTTTTCACAATATTAGATTTACAGACCTTAGGTTAACCAGATGGCATCTAATGTTCTTTCCAAGCTCCCAACTCTCTAGAATTTTGAACCTTCCCTGGGCCTCAGTTTCTCTATCTATATATAAGGTCACTTCCAACTCTAAATCCTCTCTTGCCATAACTGACCCAAGGTCATAGGGCAATCCAGACCTCTGTCCACAGCCGGGTGATGAAAGCAATTTTTAAACAAAATTGAAAGTGAAAACTTGTGTGACTTTTAAAGGTAACAAACAGAAAAGAGACGGGCAGTGAGGATCTAGCCCTGGGCCTGGGTCTGGCCGTCAAGGCCGCGGGAGGCCAGGGGAATCTTCGTCATCAATGGAAGGAAAGGTTCATTTCCACTCATCTGTGCAACACCTTTTCCGGCCCGGAAACTTTTTTTCTTCTTTATGAATGGTACCTGCCAAACAACCTTCTCCACCCATCCTCAGCCAACTCAGTCTGGCAGAAGCACCAGCTTGGGTGAGCTTCTTCCTCTCAGACAAGCCTTTGTCCTCTCCCCCTACCAACCAAGTCAGGTCCAAACTTCTGCAGACAGTATCAGGGATGTCCTGAACAAGGACCCAAGAGATCGGGGCCACTGCCTAGCTGGGTGACTCTTTTTTCCTCTTTCTGAGCTTCAGGTTGCTCCTGAAAAATCAGGATAATAATAAGCATTTGAAAATGACTCAGTGGCAATGATTTCTCCGTTGTCAATAAGGATTTTTAAGATTTACAAAGTAGTTTTTCTTCCCTGTGAAACAAGTAGTGCAAAGATAATCCCTATTTTTACCAAGCAGGACACATGTATAGAGAAGGAAAACAGCTTCCAGAATCACACAGCCAGTTTTGACATCAAGTTTCCTTACTCCAAGAGTAGGACACTGTCCACCTCTCCTTCCGGTCACCCTGCCCCCAATTTCTTACCCCACAACATCCATTATGAGGAAAGGGCTTTATAAATACTGATGAAAACAAGCTCTCATTTCCGTAGTACTCTGACATTTTGCAGAGTTTTCCTCACAATAGCTCTTGATAATTATCTTTATTACAGTTGAGGAAACAGGCTTACAGACTAAGTGCCTTGCCCAGAGTCATATAGCTAAACATTATAGCAGAAGCTTAATTTCAGTCTCCAGGCCCCAAGTCTAAAAACATTCTTTTCACTGCCCCATGAAAGTTATAATTGTTGTTGCCTGGGACCATCACAGGAGAGATGTGACTCCCACACAGGAGAGTGTAGATGTGAGGGTGAGTGAGAGCAAATGTTTGAGGTACAGGCTCTGACTACTACTGCTGGGGCTGAAAAGGGAGAAAGAATTGTGTGATGATCAACTGTGATAAACTTAGCTCTCCTCGACAATGCAATGATAAAAGACAAGTCCAAAAGACTCATAATGGGAAATGCCATCCACATCCAGAGAAAAAACCATCGAGTTCAATGCAGATCGAAGCAAACTATTTCCACTTTTTTGGTATTTTTTTCTTTCTTGTTATTTTTCCCTCCCCCCGCTCCAATTCTTCCTTCACAATATGACTAAAGACCCATAATGGGAAATGCCATCCACATCCAGAGAGAGAACTGTGGAGTTCAGATGCAGATCAAAGCAAACTATTTTCACTTTTTTGGTGTTTTTTCTTTCTTGTGGTTTTTCCCTTTCTTTTTTGCTTGATTCTTATTTCACAGCATAACTAATGTGGAAATATGTTTAACATGACTGTACACGTATAACCTTTATCAGATTGCTTGCCATCTCAGGGAGGGGTGAAGGAAAAAATATGAAATTCAAAATCTTTTAAAAGTGAATGTGGAAAGTTATCTTTACATGTAAGTGGAAAAAAAATCAAATACTATTAAAAAGGGAGGAGGAGAAATATACACCAGGAGGCTGAGGCAGTATGGGACAGTTTCCTAGAAGAGGTGGCACTGAACAGGGCCTTGAATGAGAGGCAGAGAGCCCGAGGGTATTCCAGTTGGCTGTGACCATGATAAATAAAGGTAGAAAAGTCAGAATGAACCTGGTCTTGTAGGGGAAAGAAAGGAGACAGACAGGTATAGGGGAAAGAATAGTTGATAGTATTGGAAGGCTTAGATTCAATTTTCCATTAGCCCTGTGGGTACCCCCTCTGGATCTCATTCAGTTCAGCTCTAAATTCTGATCCTATGGTTCTGGCCTGATTGGAGCAAGGGGGCGGGGGGGGGGGGGGGGGGGGGGGGGGGGGGGGGGGGGGGGGGAGGGGGAGGGTACATGTCTAGGAAGGGCAAGTGGATGGAGCTTGGTCTGCTCAGCTACATCTT
The DNA here is from genome assembly GCF_902635505.1 of Sarcophilus harrisii. Classification (NCBI taxonomy): domain Eukaryota; kingdom Metazoa; phylum Chordata; class Mammalia; order Dasyuromorphia; family Dasyuridae; genus Sarcophilus; species Sarcophilus harrisii. Next base: position 83,685,299 of record NC_045426.1, read on the forward strand.
GGAGTTTGGGTTTGGATCTTGCCACCATATGTGAGGGAAAATGCCGAAAAGTTGGACCTTGTTCAGGAAGGCAACCTGGATGTTGAGGGAATGGGGCTTGATGATTTTAAGAGCTAGTTAGGGCATGGTAGCCGGTTTCAAACACATGAAGGGTGCTATCATGTGGGAATTGGAGGGATTAGACTCACTGATTTAGTTTGGCCTCAGAGGGCAGAGTCGGGGTCAATAGATGGAGGCCGAGGAGAGGAATATTTCAACTCCACCTAAGTAAAAACTTCCTAATCATCTGAGCTGTCCTAGAATGGAATTGGCTGCCTTTGGAGGCAGCCTGGAAGCTTCCAAGCGCCCACAGGAGGACCATTTGTAAAGGATTTTGCAGGGGGGTTCCCAGCTTCTGCGATTCCACGAGGGATCCGAATAGTCAATTAAGTTTCAATCGGGCATTCTGGGATGGATGAGAGATGGGAACAATAGAGGTGGAAAGGTTGGTTATGAATCTAGAAGGTGATTTTTGCCGGTGCCTTGGTTTCCTCGTTGGTGGAATGGGGACCACAGTTCCCAAAGCCAAGGCTTGTGAGAAGAGACAATGGGATAGATGGCAGATGTCAGAGAGAAAGGATGTGCTCCTACCTACCCACCCATCCCATAACAAAGGCTGCCCTCAAGGCCAGGCAGGGGCCCAGTGATACAGCCCCAGTCCCTCCCTCTGCTGCTTCTTTGCAGGATAGAAGGGTGGAAGCCTCCTGGGGAGAGGACAGAGAAGGAGCTCGGAAACCACAGGGAAGAAGGAGCAGAGGTGGGCGGCCCCACCCCCTCACTTAGAGGGCCACAAAAGCCCTGGAGAAGCTGCCTGGCCCTGATGGACAGCAGTCACTCCCCCTCAGCCTTGAGGCTGACAGGCCTTAAGCATGATAGACAGGCCCTTGAAGCCCACACACTGACCCCTGACCCTCTCCCCAAAGTCTCACTCTCTCTAATCTCCAGACCAGAGAGAAGGGATTTGGAGAGGGAGGGAGAAGGACTTGGCTATGTATGACCTCTGCCCCCAGTAGCTGAGGAGGGGGTGGATTTGTATGTGACAGACATGGAAGCAGGTGTAGAGATGAGGAAGGGAAGAAGAAGTAAGTTTCTACCACAGACTAGGAAACTAGGCCTGAGTGGTATCATCCACATAACTGGGAAGAGATCTCTGAAACCTCAAATCTCAGACCTGAGACAGGGTCAATCTATTACAGCCAGAAAGAACCAAGGAGATGATAGCCACCATGCCCCTCCCATTTTAGAGATGGGAAAACTGAGGCCCAGAGAAGGAAAGGCACTAGCCCATGTCACACAGAAAGTTGAGTGTGTTGGAGCTGGGACGAGGGACCAGGTGTACTGAGGCTTGGCCGGCCCCATGCCACATCTGTCTGCTCAGAGTCTCAAAGCTCCATCTGAGGAACTGTCGGGAACTCCTCCGCTGGGGCTGACCTGGCCCAGTTCCGCTCCAAGGGCCTGGGAACTGTCTCTGCAGGCTCCCTGATCCTCCTACCTTTGTCAGGATCCTTGGGGGGAGAATTTTGGCACTGCTGAGTCCCCATTCCCTACTACCCTAAGGAGCCAACAGCTCATTAGGGTCTGAGGCCCCTAACAAGGCACCGCCTCCAGCAGGAAGGAGCCTGGGATGAACCCCCATCACCCCCACTGGCCTCCTGCCTAATCCCTTTTTAATGAGCTCCACAGCCCGGAAGGTCCCTGCCCCCCTGACCAAAGCCTGGCAGCACCGAACCCCTTTCCCTACCAGAGGCCGGCACCTTTTTGAATGGGGAGGAGGGGGAAAATAGATGCTTCCCTACTCTGCACCTTTTTCCTGACTACTCAGGCCAGGTGAGAGCAAGGCTGAGGTCAAGGGGCAGAATCAGGTTCTATGTATCTATCAATCACCCTACTCTGCAGAGAAGACATGTTCCCTCACTAAGCCCTGGCCATGGGAACGAACTCAGGTACCCCCCTACCCCTGAGGGTTGTAAGGAAAGTTTAGAGACAAACCACAGATCATCACCCCACAGGGAGACTCTGGGAAATTCTTCCCCTAGAAATTAAACTGGGGCTCAAAACAGAGGCAGGCTCAGGGAGGCCCCTGACAACTCCCTATAGTATGTATCCTCAGAGAGGGACCGTGAAGGGTAGCCTAGGCTCTGTATATTCAGGAAACAGTACATCTTAGAAGACAATCTTTCCTTCCTTCCCATCTCCTTCCTCCCCCACCCCGAAAACCCCCACTTTACCTGCAACTATCCTTCAAATGTCCCATTAGAAGTAGGATCTTTTCTGAAAGGATGAAGGGCCTGCTGATCTTAGAGGCAAGGCCGATGGAGCAGGTAAGCCCCCTATGGGAAATGGAGTTCCTGACCCCACCCAGCTATTGCCATTAGCCCTAGATTAGCTAGAATGCTAAAGGCAGCAGACTAGGCAATATCTCCATATCTGGAGAACAGCGACAACCTAAATCTCAAATGAGATTAAATCAAACTAGATACTTGTAAAGTGCTTAGCACCTAGTAAGTGCTTAATAAATGCTTGTTTCCTTCTTCTTCCCCTTATATAAACACCCTCTGCTATTTCTAGTGCAGGGCAGGGAGAAGGACCCCTGCCCCGACTCTTTACTCTTTCCCAGACTGCTCCTTCTCTGTCCCCATCAGACTAAGAAGCCCAGGGCTCTCCCTTCCCTACTCTTCCTCTCACATGCACTTCATGGAACGGAGCTTCTGACCACCACATCCCCACTGAAGGGATGGAGTAAAGAGACCCAGGTTCCTGTATGTCATGCCCAAGCACACATTTACTAAATGAGAATAAACATCTGCCCAAAGGCAGTTTGGAGTCTGGACAGACAGCAAGAGTTGGATTCTAGTACCAACCTGGGCACTAGTTTACTACATGACTTATGCTGATCTCTTTAATCCTCTGGGATTAAATTAAACTGAACCAATATTCATTACATACTATGTGCAAGGCATAATTATAGATCCTGAATACAAAGAAAAAAATCAAACAAATGCCTGCCTTCATGGGGCTTAAATTCTACTGGGGAATGGTGAGGGAAGTTCACACACACACACACACACCCCAAAGTAACTTTAAAAAAGAAACTTTCCTTTTGTGGTGGCAAAGAATTGGAAATTAAAGGGAAGCCCATCAATTAGGGAATGGCTGAACAAGGTATGGCATATGATTGTAATGGAATCTTATCATGCTGTAAGACATGGTGAGCAGAATGGTTTCAGAAAAAACTGGGAAGACTTACATGAACTGATGCAGAGTGAAATGAGCAGAACAACAGAACATTATAAATAGTAACAGCAACACTGTCTCATGAATGGTGAATGACTTAGCTATTCTTTGTGATGACAATACATTGTAAACAATAACAGCTACAGTGTGTGATCAACAGTCAATGATTCAGCTATTCTCAGTGATAATGATACATTGTAAACAATAACAGCAACAGTGTATGATGAAAGGTGAATGACTTAGAGATTCTCAGTGATAAAGATACATTGTAAACAATAATAGCAACAGTATCTGATGAACAGTGAATGACTTAGCTAATCTCAGCCACAACAATGATACAAGACAATTCCTCAATGCTATCCACCTCCAGAGAAAAAACTGATAGGAGGGTGAATGCAGACTGAAGGATACTATTTTTATCTTTCTTGCCTTTTTTTTTTTTCCTTTTCGGAGGACTGTGTTTTCTTTTCTAACATGGCTAATATGGAAATTTTTACATGACTGCAGTGTATAATCTATATCCAAGTGTTTGCTTTCTCAAGGAGGAGGGAGGAAAGGAATTTGGAACTCAAAATCTTAAAAAAAAAAAAAAAAAAAACCAAACCCAAATGTTAAAAAATGTTTTAATATGTAACAAAAGGGGGGCTGTTCTAACAAGTAGGATGGTGTGTGAAAGCTAGTTTCTCAACTGTGTCTTGAAAGAAGCAAGGGATTCCGTGGGCCGTGGAAAGAGCGAGTGCATTCCAGATGTGAAGGACCACCTATGCAGATTCATGCAAACATTAGTGAGAGATGCTAGAACATCCCTTATGGGGAACAGCTAGTAGGCTAGACTGACTAGAAGAGGGAATCTATGAAGAGGTATAATATGAAATAGGACTGGAGAGGTGGCTGGGAACCCAATTATGGAGGACTTTAAATACCAAACTGAGGGATTTATATTGGATTTCAGAGGTAATGGGGAGCCACTGAAGTCAGGTAGGGAAGGTAAAACATCCTTCTTTTAGCAATATCAGTTTAACAGATATATGGATTTAAGAGTGCAGGGGAAAGCCAGGAGACTTCCCAGGAGATATTTGTAATGGTCCAGGCAAGAGGCGATAAACATCCGAATTAGGGTACAGACTATGTGGGTGGAGGAAAGGGGAGGGAATACAGGAGAGGCTATGAAAGCCTCAGCTTCCTCCTCGGTGAAATGAGGGACTAGGTGACTTCTCCCAGATGACTTTCTGTAGAAGAGAAGGGGGAAGGGGAGGGGCCTGAGCAGAACTTCCCAGAAAGCACCAAAGCTCTCCCCAGAGCCCATCCTCCTCTGCCTGACCCTGGCTGGCTCCAGACAGCCCTGTACCTCAGGAAAACTGCCTTCCTGCAGTGCTTTGGAAGATCCCTCTGCCCTTCTCCATCCTCTCCTTCCTGTTCCCCCCTCCCCCAATCTCCTAGTTCCATGGGTGTTTTTAGTGCCAGAAATGTTGTGTTTCCTGATTGCCTATATAACCTCTGGGCTCTGTCAGGAGGGCAGAGGGATTTGAGAGTGAGGATGAAGATGGAGGTTACAAAAAGGTTCCCCCTGTGTCTACTCTTCTTTCTCCATCCTTTAGAATTTCAGCCTCTTAGCTGTATAACTAGGCTTAAACTCAGTGCCTCAGTTTCCTCTTTTGTAAAATGAAGGAGCTGGAGTCAATGGCCCCTAAAATCTTCTTTCAGCCCTTGGATTCTCTGACTCTCCTCACACCTCATGCTTCTACTCTTCCCCCTCAAGCCCTACCTACCCCCCAAAGCTTCCAAGTCTAGACTGGCCTTCCTTTGGAGCTGGGGAAGGAAACATTTGCTGACCTGGGAGGCAGGCTTCCTGGGTTCTAGTTCTCCTGCCAGCCAATAGGCCCTTTGAGCTTTCTGAGCCGGAGGGGAGAACACCGAGGTTAGAGAGGGGACATTAGTCATGCTCTCCTGAGGAGCTGTGCCATCTGTCTTCTTATACCCCAGAATGGCATGTTAGACCTTGATAAGGGGAGACTCATTAAGCAAGAAGAATCAATTGGATAGGGGGAGGTGGAGGGGGGGTCAGGCAGGTACCTCCAGTCTTCCTGGGGCCATCAAAGTCAATTACAAGGGCTCCCAACCAATTATCACCACTAGAGGCCCCAAGCACAGGCCACTTAATTAACATGTAAATGAGCCTGTGTGTTGTTTATATTCAAATATCCCAGTTAGGCTGTTCTCCTTAGCCCAGTAGGCCAAGTTAGGTTGGAAGAGAACCTCCAGAGGGAACCAAGGTCAGTCCAGATGCCCATTTGGTAGTGTTGGAGACAAAATGTCCCTGCCTGGATTAGGCACTGGTGATAACCTGGGGTGATGGGGAGGGGGATGTAGAGCAGGGCAGGGAGCAGAGGCAGCAAAGATCAGAGAGACCAACCCCATGACCTAATTCGTGCCAGACTGAGCCTTGACCTTGGCTCCAGGCTGAGTTCTAATTCCCCAGCTGTGTCACAAGCCCATAGAGCCAATCATTGGATTATGGAGCAAGAGTGTGCGGATGGTCCAGTGTAACCTAGCACCATGGCCGGGGATCGCATCTTACAGTTCTACTCTGGGGAGGGGACGGATCATCAAGGGCACTGATTCTGCAGTCAGGTCCCAGCCAGTTGTTCACAGAAGGTAGAGGCAGGATAGTAGCAGAAAGAGGCCCAGGTTGTGGAAGAGGACCAGAGGTTAGAAGGCACTAGGCTAATCCCAGCTTCTGGCCCTGGGAGGGTCTGGCCATGGTTGGAGATAACTGAAAGGCCAATGAGAAGGAAGGAAGAGAGGGGGATGCAGGATGGGACTAGACTGAGCTAGACAGATGGGGGAAATTGGCTATGGAGAATCATCTCTTGGCAAAGGGGATGTGACTGCCCAGCCCCCTCAGCCCCTGTAAACATCCAGGATGTTCCATAAACACTCTGCAGAAACACAGCTGGAGAGGATAAACCTACCACCCAGGAGATGCTGCCTGCCTCCTGAAGGAGGGGGGCACAGGTGATGGGGAGGGGGTAGCTGCACTGGGCCCCAGTGCCCAGCTCCAACAAGATGAACTAGACATTTCTGAGCTAGACCTCCCCTTTCCCAGAGATGGCACCAGATTTGCTTCCTGTTGAACTGGATTTTGGCCCTAACAGTGTTGGGACTCCTCCCTACACACATTAAATGTTCAAACATTGGCTGAAGTGCCTTAGAGAAGGCTTACTTTAGCCAAATCGCTTTTATTCTTGGGGCCTCAGTTTTCTCAGCTGTAAAACGAGGGGATTGAACTAAATGAATCAAAGTTTCTTCTAGCCCTGGCAACCCGTAATTCTATGAAACGGTGGCTTGTCCAAAAGGGGCTCATAGGTGACCCTTACCCTGTTGGGATGGGAGGGAGCAGGCCAGCATCAAGGCCTCCCAGATATTTAACCTCTGGGTTCTGTCAGGAGCCATGCCCCTTTGGGAAGGATTCAACTATTTACTTATTTACTTATTAGGCACTTTTGTATAGGTTCCTATGCCCAGATGGGAGGCATTCAAAGACAGAAAAGGAAGGGTATGGCAGGTGCCCATAAAATCCTCATACAAAGTCTGGCATGATGGGTAGAAGTAAAAGATAAATCTAAATGAAGTCACTGGAATATCTGAGAAGAGCTAGTGGGGGGCCAGGGCTTAAAGAGTTGTGAGAACAAGGGTACTAGCCCTGAAGTTAGGAGGACTTGAGTTCAAATGTGACCTCAAATCACTTAACACTTCCTAGCTGTGTGACCCTGGGCAAGTCACTTAAACCCAAATCTCTCAGCAAAAAAAAAAAAAAAAAAGTTGTGAGAGCAGACTTCCAGAGTTGTGAGAACAGACTTCCTGGAGAAGGTGGCCTAGACTGGGCCTTGAGGACAAAAAATTGAGGATTTTTAAGGGAGAGAGGACACAGAAGAAAGAGTCCTTGCTACTGTTCAGCTATGTCCTTCTCTTTGTGAACCCACTGAGTTTGTTTGTTTTTAGCAAAGATAATGGAATTATAGAGAAGGAACACTGGGAAATGAATGTGGACTACTTGCATTTTTGTTTTCCTTCCCAGGTTATTTTTACCTTCTGAATCCAATTTTTTCTTATGTAACAAAGGAATTGTACGGCTGTACACACATATATTGTATCTAAGATATACTTTAACATGTTTAATGTATATGAGACTGCCTGCCATCTAGGGAAGGGGGTGGAGGGAAGGGAAAAGTTGCAACAGAAGTGAGTGCAAGGGATAATGTTGTAAAAATTACCCATGCATATGTTCTGTCAATAAAAAGGTATTATAATAATAATAATAAGATAATGGAGGGATTTGCCATATCCTCTAACTCATTTTACAGATGAGGAAAATGAGGCAAAAAAAGGTCTTGGTTTAGACAAAACATAGTACATGAAGGGCAGATAAGTCTAGATAGGAATACCAAAGCCAGATTACAGAGGGCCCTAAAATCAGAAATTGAGGTGTTTTTTTTTTTTTTTTCCCCAGTTGAAATTGGAAGTCGTTGACAGCTTTTGAACAGGTGAATGACACAGTAATAAGAAGATCTCACATGTCTATGGAGCTGTAGGCCCGGTAAAGTGCTTTACATTCCACATCTAATAACCTTTACATATTTCATATAATAATGCTGGGAGGGAAGTGCTATGGCAACCTCCACTTTACAGATGAGGAAACAGGGTTCAGAGGAGTTAAGTGATTTGTTTGAGCCACGAAGCTAATTGCTGGTAGAGCTGGGATTAGAACTCAAGTCTTTGTCTCTCCAGATTCAGCACCCCTCCCCAATAAACCACAAGCCTCTGGGAGTAGGTGTGCATTGGGAAGATGATCAAGGCCGTGGAGAAAGGCTGGAGGCAGAAAAAGAGCAGCTAGCCATGGGGGATGCGGGGCTGCTCCATCATCTCCCACCTGCCCCTCCCAAAAGCTATCCAGATCATAGACTGCCTCAAGCTTTGCTGTTTGTTCCATCCCAAAAGAGACAAAACTGATACTCAGGAATTCACCCTCTCTGGGCTGACCCGATCACTCCCACAGTGCTCACTGCTCCCTGTAACCCAGGACAACGGGTCTAGGCTGGCCAGGGTGCCCGCAGTCAACGACCTTTGGCCTTTCCAGTAGAGCAGGTGAGGGGGCGGGGAAGGACCCCCTTCCGGCCTCCTTGCTGACCCATTGCCTCTGCCTCCCACGGTCTCCCCTGACCTTTCCAGATCACTGGAGATGGCATCAAACCTGTCTCCACCAGCCTGGGCCAGCCCAGACAGGACTTGTTGGCCAAAGGCTTCAAATACAGCACATGTATGGCTACATGGGCACGTGGGCTCATTTTTAAAACACGTTTCAGTTGAACATCCTCATGTTTGCACATATACCCACACCTCCCAGAAAGAAGGATTATAAATGTGCATACATGGACCCAGGATGGGGGGGTGGAGTGGGAAGGGACAAGCCTTGGGGTCAGAAAACCTCTGGTCTGGACTCAGTCCTGATTCAGTATTTGGGAAAGTTTCTCTTCCATTAAGTGCCTCAGTTTACCCACAAAAATGAATGGAGGGGCCCTGTCTTGCTCCAACCCCAAAATGGTGGCAGGAGACAAGGAGGGGAAGAGATAAAATACGGAGAGAACAACAGACACAGAAAAACAGGGGGGTGGAAATTAAGGATGGAAAGAGAGGGAGGGAGCTGGAGAAAGAAAACAGGGTGAGTGGCAGGAGGATCAGAGCACAAAAGTACCAAAGGAAAAACAGCGAGTTGGGGAAAAGAGCGTTGAGGGGCCAGTGGTTCAGGCATGTGAGTTATGCATGTGAGTTGCTCTGAGCAGAGGTTAAGGTACACTTTGGGCTTGTCTGTGCCCATTTGTCTCCATGATCCCTAAGGCTTCAGCAGACCAAACAGGGACACCCAGCCCTCAGCTGGGTTCACGGGCCATCATGGCCACCCAAGCAACCGATGGCCCTTCAACTCAGAGTTTGACTTTGGGGGACTGAAAGGAGCTTAGCTTCTGGCCCCATGAGTTTGAGTATCAATGAGCAGGTAAGATCTGCACACACATGTGGATAGGTGTACATGTATGTGTGGAAACGTGGGTGTACATGCACACTCCTGGATTCACTGGCATGACTTCTGTTTGTGTTTATGGAGCCCTTTAATGCATACAGAGTAGCAGGTGGCCCTTCAGAGGTAGAGGATGGGGCTCTCGTGGGGGCCCATCTGTACCCAATCACCCCACTCTCCCTGGCACTAACCCCATGCCTCCCCCACATCCAGAGTCTTTATCAAAAAATTTGGAAGAATTATTGGGAAGGAGGGGAGAAGGGAAGAATTCCTGAGCTGTTTCTGAGGCTGAATTTAGAGAGTTTTTTTTCCCTTCCACCCCCTGCCTGTCCCTGGGGAAGGAGAGAAAGAAAAAATCATTGCCTGGAACTTGGCAGGCTGGAGGGGGAAGAGTTCTGGCCTGGAATCAGGAGATTTGAATTTGGGTCTGTGATCTGCCTTCTTCACCACCAATTGTGTAGTGGCAAGTCCCTCCCCCCCCCACCCCGTGTGCCTCAGTTTCCACTTCCACAAACTGGAGCTAATAGCCCCCACCTTTCCCAAGTCATGGGAATATGGTCAGCAGGTCAGCACGGATGGGGTGGTTGGTTATGAGACAGGATTTCATAGATAGGAAAACTGGACCCACAACAGACAACCGGTACCTGGTGAGAGACAGAATAGAACTGGCTCCCAGGGGAAGTGGAGACCCTCTGTTCCTCGAGGTTACTTAGCTTTTCTCCCCCGTGTCCCCCTCCCTGCAAACAAACATTCCAGGTCTGCCCGGAAACCCCTCGCCCCTTCCTCCCTGGCTCCTGGTGGGTCTCTGCACAAACCACAACAAACTTTCCATGGCTCATTTACACCCATAAATCACCCTCACTCATCAGTGGGGGGGGGGTAGCAGGGAGGCAGATAGAAGAATCTCTTCTCCTTCCCCAACTCCCACCCCCAGTTCTGTCCAGGCTTTCCTTGTCTCTGAGTGGAAAGGGGACTTCTGGCTGAAATGGGAGGTAGGGCCCAGCCCCCTGCATTGTGGTTACTCATTAACTCCTTCTTGGGTATCATTTCCAAAAGGCCCAAAGGGGTCTGGCTCGGTTGGCTCCTTCCAGGAGGGAGAAAACAGCCAGAACCGAAGCCTTTGGATGCTCCACTTGGGCCTGGCCTTTTGGAGACTGGACTGCCAGATTTTCCACTTAGGGCTCCTCCCAGAACATGAGTCTCTCCCAGCCCCAGCTCCATTCACTTCAAACACTGATTAAATACTCCTACTGTGTGCAAGGCAAGGGGGAGAGGGGGAGGGAGGGACCTCGAGACTCTCTCACAATCTCACGATCACAATTACAATCCAATAAATGGAAGAATTTATCAGCAGAAGAAAGTTAGACTGTACTGGGAAAGGATGTTAGGAAGACAGCATGAGGGAATGGGGGTGGGGAAGAGGGTCAAGAATGTGAGTTTTGTCCCTCACTGGGGGGATTTGGGCATCTCTGCTGCCCACTCACGTCTCAAAATGGGGGGTTTAACGTCCAGGGCCCCTTCCAAGCTCCGAGGATCCCAAAGCATTCGGCCAAAATGGCACAAATGGCAAACCGGGGGCAGAGCCAGGGCTATGGCTGCCTCCTAGGTTGGGTCCAATAGCCCAGGCTGCCTTCCCCACGTGAGTGAGCCTTCCTGATGATGGGAGTAGCAGGAACAGGAAGCCCGGGCTGGGGGAGGGGAGAAGGGGGAAGGAAGAAGTCTAGGCAGGGGGTATGAAGAGGAAAAACATTGATCACAGGCTGACAGGACTGTTGGCCCCACCTTGGAAGCTGCTTTGGGAACAAGGGGCCGGGCCGATTTAGAGCTTACTCAACCACGGGCTGGGGCAGGGAATGTGATGCTCCAGGACAGGCCTCCTGTGTCACTAATCTAGCCAGAAGACCCGACCTCAAATCCCAATCCAGCAAATTTGCTGAACTTGGATCCAGTTTGGGGTAATTACTATTTAGGGAATATTTTACCTCAATGGACCTCAGTTTCCTCATCTGTAAAATGATAGGTTTATCCTAGATGACCTAAAAGGTCCAGCTCTAAATCTGAGTCTCGTCCAAAGCAATCCCAATAGAGTTTGGACAGAAAATGCCATCTGCATCCAGAAAAAGAGCCGAGGAGACTGAACGTAAATCAAAATATGCTCTGTTCACTTCTTTCTTCTGTTTCTTTTTTTTTTATCTCTCCCCTGATTTTTCCCTTTTGCTCTGATTTTTCTCTCCCAACATGATTCATAAAATAATGTGTATTAAAATAAATAAATTTATTAGAAAAAATAAATCTGAGCCTTAGCCACTGACTCACTCACTCTTTGATGATGGGAGAGTCACTTCCTTTCCAAGGCCTCAGCTTCCTTCTCTGTAAAATGGAGTAATAATAACTTCTAAGTCATTTCCCAGAGGCTCTTTGAGGGATGAAATGAGATCTAGGATTGGGAAAACATTTGAGGAAGGAAAAATCGGACCAGATGAGTGTGAGAAATAGTTCTAAGCTCTCAGGTCCTCCTGGGATGGGGACCCAGGCTTCCTGCCTTCCAGTCTTCCCCTGCCTGGGGCATTCAGACTTTGTTCCAGCCTCAGAGGGTGGCGTGCTCCATCTGCTATTCTGCTTTGGGGGACAACAGGCCATAAATAATTCTGGAAAAAGATTCAAATACCAGGCATATAATCCCCCGACTCCCAACGCTGCCAGTACTTTGCTGCCAAAGGGTTTGAGTTCTCTCCCCTCCCTGAACCGCTCTGGGTCCAGCCTTCTTGATCTGGACCCCAGAGAGAGACATCGACCTTTCCTAGATCACACAGCAACTAAGAGCTGGGAATCAAGCCAAGGAGCCCCAGCCCAAACACTCTCCAGCCCTGTCATACTAGGCCAGCTTCAGCTAGGGACGGGCCAGCAGTCTCCACTGGGAGTCTTTATTGATACTATCTCCGTAACTTGGAGGACCTCCCCACCCATTCCCCACTTGGTCCTTTTGGGCCCAAAGGGAAATGCTCAGTAGATGGAGAATATATGTAATTTGGAGTTAGAAAACCCAGATTCAAATCCTGTCTCTCTCCCCTGCTAGCTGTGTAATCTTAATTAAGCAAATCTCTTCCTTCCCTGAGGTCCAGGTTTCCCTGCTGTAAAAAAGAGAGCCAAACTAGACAAGATTCCTTGAAGCTCTAAATCATACGAACTGAAGCGTCTGCCTTCCCTAATTACACCAACGGAGGAAGCTCTCTGAGACTCAGGAGGCCAAACCACTTGGGTCACTTTTAGCCCAGACACCAGCCAGGGAGCTCCCTCCACCAAGGGCCAGGTCCCCTTAAGCTCAGCATCCTTTCCTCTCTTTCTTCCAAGGCCTCGGCAAAAGACTGGGACTCAAGGAAGCCCTTCCAAGTCCAGGAGGGCTCTGTTCTGGGATGATCTCACTCAAGCCCAGCCCTCCTTTCTCCCCAGAACTACTAACCATCTTTCACTTTCTCAGGGAGGACCAGAGAAACCGAAACCATCCCTGCAAGGGAAACTCCCCACCTGTCAGAATGCAGGTCTGCAGGCCAAATCCTGCATCCATAAGGTTGGCAGCATTTAGGCAAGATAAATGGAAGCCTTTCTCTGGATTTATCAAGGGCCTCCTGGTCATTTCTGAGTTTGCCGGGCCAATTCTAGGGCCATTTACAAAGCAAAGATGGGTTAAAAAACAAACAAACCAGGAATACTTGGGTTCAAGTCTGAGCTAGACAAACAGGCTGCATGGGGACCCCAACAAATCAGTTAATCTCTCAGCACTCTAGGTAACTCTCCAAAACAATGTGCTGACCTGCAAGGGAGGAGGGAATTTCCTCACTCGGGAGTCGCCCTAAGTCAGTGAAATCATAGGACAGGTCCCTCCCCTTTGTTGAAACAAGTGAGGTAGAGAGGACAATCATGCTTATTTAATGGATCAGGAAGGGGAATTGCAGGAAAGCAGTGACTGGTCTAAGCTCCTACCGTGTGACCGATTCTGTGCCAGGAGCTGGGAATGAAACAGTCCCTGTCTTCAAGGAGTTTATACTTTAGAGAGTACCCACGTGCCCACATAGAAGGCACAGATCAGGATGTGGACGTGGGCTCTGCACCTCCCAGGATTGCACAGCTTGTGGACGGCAGAGCCAAGTTTCATTTGGGTTCAGAGCACACGGGAAAGAGGGGGGCAGAAAGGAAGAGCCCTGGGACTTTGGCTGGAGATGGGCTTTCTGGCAAGGCTGGACGCCTGGCTGCCATTTTAGCTGGGGGATCTCTGTCCTTCACTTGCCCCTCTGGAGAATGGAGAGGCCTCGCCCGGCTCCTCCCTTTGCTCTGTAAGGCCTGGTCTCTCTGTTCTGGCCGGCCAGAGGCCAGAGGCCACAGCTTCCCCTCCTACGTGGACTGGAGTCCTGGGGAGGGGGAGGAGGAAAGGGGGCACAAGGCCAGGGAAAGACTCATTGGACCATGTGGGCTGTGCCGCTGGGCCTAAATTGGAGCCTTCTGGCATCAGAGTTCAGAGCCTCCTGGAAAAGGTTTCTTCCTATTTCTAAGAAATATGTAGCAAGGCTCTCTCATCTTCTTAGAGGCTCCAGGCCAAGAGGCCAGGATGCTGCCCCCCCCCTCCACTCCTGAAGGCTTTGTAGGCAGGAACAAAGAGGGGGGAGTAGGGGGAGGGAAGGGAGATTGGATTCCATTCTCTCTCCAGGGCTTGGGGTGGGAAGCCTTGGATTTCCAAATGCACACCTCCTCAAGCCCAGAAAAAGGGGACAAAGCAACTGGATCTCAGCCCCACTTCAACATTTCTGGAAGGAAGACGAGGCAAACTCTTGCTTTTGCTCCACTGAGGGCTCCTATCTGACCTACAGGAAGCCGAGCTTTGGTGGAAAAGGACATGACTTATGAGCCCAGAGGCTGGGCAGGAGATGACCTTCCTCCAGGAGCCCATGCTGCAGGGGAGGAGGATTAGAAAGTTTTCAGAAACACTGGTGATCTAGGAAAATGGAGGGAAATGGGGGAACAGGAAGAAGAGCTGAATCTTAGGGGGCACTGCCCCGCAAAGAGGCTTAGGGGAGCCAAGCCCATTTCTAAAGAGATACGATATGGCCAAGCCTGTCCACCCTCCCTCCCTTCAGACACCAGAATTACAAAAATATAGGATTTAGAGCAGAAAAGAACTTTAGAGACCAAAAGAGCTACTTCCTTTGTATGACACAAGAAAAAATGACACACAAAGCTAATGACTTGACCAAGATCACCTAGGCAGTAAGGAATAATAGAGTCTAGAATTGAATCCAGATAGTGACCCCAGAGACAAGGTCTTTTGTTGTTCTGTCTTCCTTAACTGCCTTGGGCTGAGAGGGCTGGTGACCCCAAGTCAGAGACTCAGGCTTCAAACATAAAACAGGGTCCCTCAGGCTCCCAGGGAGCTGAATTCTGAGGGGGGGAAGAGGGCAGCCCTGCTGGTAGAGAAGCACAGGTGGAGGCTTTAGGGGCTCTCTAAGCATCGAGGCTCGATGAAGGAAGCCAATATAAAAATCTCATCTCAGCGGTTTTCCTTTAAATTCTTTATGATTACTAAGAGCCTGGGAGGGCCAAGAAACATGATTTACTTAGTGAGTATGCACTAGTGACTCTGGATGCCAATGAAAACCCGCTGGATGGGGGGAGGGGGGCCAAGGGGGAGCAGCCTCCCCGTTCCCCGGCAAAGCCAGATCCGCTGAGGTCCCAAGGTTAACCCTCACCAGAACCTTCCAGTCTCGGAACCACGGTGAGGTTCTCCTGAGTCCTCCCCTTGGCTCTGCCCCTGATTCTTGGGAGATCCGCAGGACCTGCTCTGAGCTGAGGGAGGAGCCCCATCCCCTCCTTGGAGAGGACTTCCCCATACTTCTCATTATAACTTAGTCCCCAGGCTTGCCTCCCAGACCAAGGGAGGGGACAGAGCGTCTTTCATTTGATGAGGAAACTGAATCCCTCGGAGGGAGAGGTCAGCCTCAGATGGTCCTGGGTTCAAATCCCATCTCTATCATTAACCGGAGTGACTGTGGGCAAATCATTTGATCTCTATGGATCTCAATTTCCTTATCTATAAATGAGAAGGGGGTCTCTAAGGTCCCTTCCAGCTTCAAATATAAGTACTGTGATTACCATTTCCCATCCTCCCAAGGCAAATCCAGGCTACATTCTGTTGAAGGCAAGGGAAGCTGGTTCTCACCCAAGGCTATAGAGAGAGATATGGGATCCGTACTTAGATTACCCTCTCCTCCAAGCAATGGGGAAGCCCAAGTGAGGAAAACGGTGCCAGGGAAGGAAGGCTAGATCCCTCTAGTCTGATGGGTCAGGATTTGAACTGAGGTCTCCAAAGTCCAAATTCTCTGATATCTTCGAGATCCACCTCACTGCCAGCATGAAAACTAATGGTTCCCCTCCTAAAGCTCTTTGGCTTTGCAAAGGGAAGCCCACATAACAACCCAGGGAGGGAAGAAGTAAGTGGGGAAACACCTTCCCCATCCCCTGAACCACTTCTTGGAATACCACTGAGTCAGGAACTGAGGTTCACGGGGAGGAGAACAAGCTTCTCCTGCTCCCCTATCCCTGAAGGAAGAGGCTGTCGACCCAATACTATTGGTTAAAACCACTCATTGTGCCTCTAGAGGGGCTCCCGAGGGTGGCCAAACTCCCCACTTAACTCATTTCTAAACCATTAGCCTAATGGCAGTGAAGAGCCATTAACTCAATCCTTAACATAAAACACTGTTCCACTGAAGACCTCTCCTTCCCCCACAAGAGCTAGCTAAACCAGGGCCCCCAAGCCGGAGGCTATAGCTGCTGCCTTTCCTCCAGGTCACCTCCCCCCAGACTGGGGGCTCATGGCCGGGGCAGAGTTCAGAATCATGGGCTTTCAGGTCTTCTACTTCTAACCTGCCCTTCCAGCTCCTATCCCCATAATCCTGTCCCTTTATTACTTTTGTAGACCTAGACAAGTCCCTTAAACTTTTTCAGCCTCAATTATAATTACCTGTAAAATGGGGATAGGAATATTTTCACCTACTTCACAAAATAAAAGAAATCATGTATGTAAATAGCTTGGGCAATTTAGGCTTTATAAATGTCAGCTATTAGGGATGGGGTGGGAGAGAGAAAAGAGACTGTCCCTAAATCCAGCAGGAGCAGGGGCTGAAAGAACGTGGTATTTTTATCTTGGAATCAAATAAAAATAGTTGCCTTCTTGTTTAGGGCTGGAGAGGAGGCTGGCCTGGTGGAGGCTTAGGCCCAAGCACACAGCCCCCCCCCCCCCCCCCCCCCGGCGCCCCTCCCTGCCCTTTCCTTGGGAAATTTGATGGGAAGGAAGGCAGCAGAGCCAGGAATCAACTCTCGGAAACATCTCTTCCCCTCCAAACTGAGAGCCCGCAGGCAAAACTCAACTCTTATGTCCAGGAACCACCCAGCCATGGGGAGACTCGAGATTCAGCCTCCCTCCGGGCACCACAGGGGTCCTGACAGATGGGGCCTGCTGGAGGGATGCAGCCTTTCCCCTCTCAATTGGCTCTCCCTTACTGCTCCCATCTCTCCCCATATGGATCTGCCCCCGGCCAGTCAGCAGAAGCTGAGCAGGTTCAGAGGTGCCCCTTATTCATCATAATCCTTCAGGGTCCTTTTCCAGTGTCAGGGTGGGCAGCCTCTCCACTTCCAGAATTGTGGTGGCAGAAAAATTCTCTCCAAACTAAATAATAAGAGTTTTTATCTCTTTAACAACGGGGGTATGCAAAAGGGGCAGTTAGCCAACAGAATACACAGATTTGCCAGTCCTAGACTGGGGACACTTACTAGGGGTGTGAGCCTGGGAAAGTCACAGAATACTGTTAGTCTCCATTTTTTCCTCTGTCAAATGAGCTGGGGAAAGACATCGCAAACCATTCCAAGTATCTTTACCAAGAAAATCTCAATATGGGGTCATGAAGAGTCAAACAAGACTAAGAAATGACTGATCAACAACCGTGCAAAAAGAAAAAATGCTTTCATCAACATTTTGGAAGGAGGGGGTACAAGAAGTATCATATCCACTTTACAGATGAAGAAACTGAGACCCAATGAGATGCCAGGATTTGAATCTGGTCCCAATCCAGCACCCTTTTTGGCTGGGTATGGGATATTTTTTTCGGCTTCAGAGTTTCCTGGCGGGGAATCCAGCCTCCTGTGCATATTTGTTTTCTAGCTGTCTCTCCCATTACATTGTGAGCTCCTCAAGGCCTGCTATCTACTAACCAGTATCCCTTTGTATACCCAAGTGCTCAGTACAGTGCCTGGCAATAGTAGGCACTTCATAAATAGACTGTCTACAGGGTCCACTTTAACTCAACAAATACGTATTAAGTACTTATTGTTTTGAAGAGCCCATCACTAGAGCAGGTTTCATTCCCAGCCCTGTTATGATTCTCCTAAGGGAAAGTGGGAGATGACTTCCTGTATCCTCAAGTGCCTCAGTTTCCCCATGTGACAAGCAGTTCCCTAGATTCTACCCCAACCCCATCAACAGACCTCAGGAGACCTCCTCCCTGCCACAACACAATTGTGAGTTCACAGCAGGGACAAGGGGTGTGGGGGTTTACCTTCCTGGAGGAGGGTAAACATTTACAAGGGCAGAACAATGGAGACGTGGGGCCTTCACACCTCCCCTGCTGCTTAATGGGCAGGTCCCAAAGATTGAAGCTGAGGCTGGGATGGCTCCCAGCTAAGTTAAGTGCAGGGGTGGTGGCAGCTTTTAAAATCCCCATTTAGTGTCTCAACCACAAGGAATTTTAAATGCTCCAACCCCTCAGTTATCAGAGCATGTGAAGGAGGGAGAGAGGGAGGGAGGGAGGGAGGGAAGGACAAGGGCTTCAGGGGCAATACCCATAAAGAGTGCCAGACAAGTTGTCCTGGAGTTCCTGATTTGCCCAGACAGTTACTAGTTCTGGGAAACCACCAGCAAGACTTTCAACCTTTGCAGGTTCCCCAAAACTTACTAGATGAGGGATTCTGGACAAATCAGTTAAATTTCTCTCAGTCCCAAATTCTTCATCTGTAAAAGGAGGATCATTCCTTCAGTAAGTAAGAATCCGGGTTAACTAGTTAGATGATTCAGTGAATAGAGCACCACTCCTGGAGTCAGGAAAGCGTGAGTTTAAATGCAACCTCAACCACGTACTAGCTGTATGACCCTAGGCAAGTCACTTAATCCTGTTGCCTCAGTTTCCTCATCTGGAAAAATAAGCTGGAGAAAGAAATGGCAAAGTGCTCCAGGATCTTTGCCAAGAAAACCCCAAATGGGGTCTCAAAGAGTGAAACAGGAATCGAACAACAATGAGTAAAAGTGAGAATCAAGTCAGATAAGTTATATAAAACTACATGGACCTTCAAAACTGAAAATGAAGTAAAGAAAAACTGCTGGAGAATGGCTACCCAAATGCTGGTACATGTATGAGAAAAGATAAACATAAATAACCCAGAGAAGCAACAGAAGATTTATATGAATTGATACAAGGTGACATAAGCAGAACCAGTAAAAGCAACACATACAACAAGGGCAACATGCAAAAGGAAAGGAACAATATAACTGAAACTGAAGGTTGCAAAACGATTTTGATCAAGCTTGATCCCCCCAAAATTCATTTACCACCTCCTCTTCATTGCTGAGGTAGGGGACTATGGAAACAATGAACAGTAAACAGGGTGTCCCAAAAGTCTTAATGGAGTTTTAAGCTGCAATAGCCTAATTATCCATTACTCTCCTTCACATTACTAGCAAGGTTCAATAGCTTAAAACTGCATTAAAACTTCTGGAACATCATATATATATATATATATATATATATATATATATATATATATATATATATATACTTGAAAGATGTGGTGAGTAGGTTAACTATCAATTGTTTCTCTTTGTCTCTGCCTCTGTCCCTCCCTCTCTCATATTCTTTTTTTTTTTTTATGCTGAGGCAATTGGGATTAAGTGACTTGCCCAGGGTCACACAGCTAGGAAGTGTTACGTGCCTGAGGTTATATTTGAACTCGGGTCCTCCTGACTTCAGGGCTGGTGCTCTATCCACTGCACCAATTAGTTGCCCCTTCTCTCTCTCTCATTCTTAAGGAGTGGAGAAGAGGGTATCTTAGGAAATGAAAGTGATGAAAAACACAAGATATCAGTAATTTTTAACAAACTTTGAAGTGCTATTTAAAGCCAGCTATTATTGACATTATTTTTATTCTAGTCCATCTGCCCCCTCTCCTCTCTAATCTCATAGCTATCATGGAGTTAGTTCAGCCCTCATTTCTTCTCTCTTTTCACCTATGAGAGCCTCTGACCCAGCCTATCTGACTCCAGTCTTTCCTCTCTCCAATTCATTCTCCAATTCATGGACAGAGCAATCTTCTTATCATTGGTTATAATCAGGGTATTGAAAACTGAAAGGAACCTTGGATCATATATTCTCACCTCCTAGTGGGGGTTCTATCCCTAGTCATTTCGGACTACAGAACTCTTCCCATCAAGACTCAGTTCAGGAGTCACCTTTCCTACATGAAGTCCTAAAACACACACACACACACACACACACACACACACACACACACACCCATAAAAGGAATCTCTCCTTCTCTTGGGAAACCGCTCACTCTTCCTGGACCTCTCCTCCCTTTGGCATCCAGCTCAATCTCAGAACACATTAAAGTGACTACTGAACAACAAGCAAACACAGTGCTCAGGCCTGAGGATGCAGACCAAAAAACAAGACCATCCCTGACCTCCAGAGGCTGGCATTTCATGGAGGAAATGTATCTAAAGGGCTAATAAATACAAATACAAACACACACACATTATCAACACCAATTACTTTCAGGGCAAGAGACAGTTGTTTGAGGGAAAGGGATTAGCAAAGGGCCCAAGTAGGAGCTGAAATTTGAAGAAAATTAGAAAATATTTCTAAGAGGTGGAGATGAGGAGAGAGCACATTCCAGACATAAGGGATGGCCTCCCTAAAGTCTCCTAGACAGAGACAGAACATACTGAATAAAGAACAGTCAGTGGGCCAGTGGCGGCGGACCTCGGGAGTGTGGGAAGCAGAGTAACGGGACATAAATCTGGAGCCATACTGAAAAGGGCTTTAAATGACAAACAGAGAAGTTTTCCTTTGATCCCAGAGGCATCAGTGATGGTCAACTCCTATCAGAATTATTCTTGCACATAGTCTTCACAATGGAGAATAAGCTTCTTCAGAGAAAGACTCTACTGGATCTACCTTTATATTATCCCAATATTGTTTGGGGACTTGCACATACTGTAACAAATGCTCATTAAATTAAACTGAATTTTTAAAAAAATGTTAAAATTATGTATATGCAATTGGTGAATACTTAATGAAATAAATAAATATTAGGTTTTAAAAAAAACAATAAGTTAAACTGGGAAAGAAGGCACACTAAAAGAACTGAGATTGGAGAAATGATTTGCAAAGATTTTTAAATTCTGATCAAAATGCAGTTCTCTCTCCACTTCCCTCCCTGCTGCCTAAATAGCAATAACTCTTTGTTCACCCACTTCTAGAGAATCCCTACATTTCAAAGTTAGGAAGGACTGTCAGAAGCCATCTAATAAGACCCAATTCTATTTTGCAGGTGGAGAAACTGAAACCCATTGTATTCTATTCACTAATAATTCTTTTCTTTCCTCTTATGCGCTGCCTTTCCCCTCAGACCAAGTTGCTTCTTGAGGGTAAGGGGGAGGGGAGGGTGTCCAGACTCTTAGCTCACTGAGGGGAAGAGTGCTTTATATTTTATCTTCCTAGTTTCTCCCACAAATTAAAGGCTCCATCAGGGTGGGAGTAAATCTCCATTCTTTTTTCCCTGTTTTTTTTCCCCCTGGCACAGAAGGCCCTAGCCAGGTTCCTCCCCCCCCCCCCCAAATGGGGAGGAAAAGTTGCTTCTGTTCAATCTCAGTCCAGGTTCCTGCCTTTGTTTTTTATCTACCCCCCCCAACACTGATCTGCTACCTCCTTATCAGGGCCAGACTGGGTCGGCCCCTTACTCCATCATCTCCTGCCATGGAGAGTCCGGCCAGAGATGGACAGGGGTTCAGAGCTCAGAGCCAATCCCTCTCACTTCCATATCAGCTCCCCGGTTCCCACCCCAGACTCAATTCCCCAGCATTCGCTGACCACAGAAGGATGTGTCTGGGTGTTCCTGGAGATGCCCATTCCTGTCAGGAAACAACACATTTCTGAGCAAATCAAACAGAACCAACCAGAGCAGCCTCTGAGATTATCTTGTCCAAATCTCTCATTTTCCTGAGGTCTACCATTACCCGCCTGTCTAATTGCATAAAAAAATCAGCAGAGCCGGGCACTTGGGCTGACGTGACCTCATCCCAGGCCCAATCCTTTTGTAAAATGTCATTCTCCTTTGCAAGGAACTCAGGAGATCAAGGTTCCAGGGTATTATTTTGATGGGTAGCCAAGTTCTAAAGGCCTTAGATTTCCTGGATATGGGAGCATCGCTGTCCTTAACTTCCTGTTAGAGGGCAGCAAAAGACATGGGTTCAAGGAATCCTCCCATCTTTTCCTCCCACCCAGGTCTGGCAGTAGGCCTGCCTCGGATCTTTCTGATTAAAGCCAGGGGAGTGACTTCCTTTCCCTTAGGTCTGCCTTAGTACCTGCCCTGTCCCTATTTCCAGATGAAGTATCCCTGAACTTTTAGGCTCCAAGGCACTGCCAGATTTCTGAGTTCAACCCTTGACCTGTGTCCCTGAGATGTGGATAAAAATTCCCATTTACAATATTTTGCTATTTCTAGAACAAATTTCCAACAACCAGCTTGCAAGGCTGGTATGATCACTTTCCCCATCCCTACTCTCCATTTTACAGATGAGGAAACTGAGGCACAAAGATGAAGGTCTTGCTCCTAATTGCATGGCTTGTCAAGTTTTCTGCTTCTAAATACAGGGCTCTTCCCACCAGACCCTCCAGAAACACACAGGCCATTCTTTCCTCCACCAACACTGGCTGAGGAGCATTTCGTAGTTCAGGCACCAGCCCAGGACACTTAAGCATGGCTGTGAAGGGGCAGGAAGGAGGAGAGTGAAGGGTCGCCCAGGGCTAAAAACTGGCTATATAGGCAGGAGGCAGGAGGAAGAGAGGGGGCGGCCACATCTCTCCTATTTATTAATCAGCTGCTGTGTAAAAGTGGGGCCGAGGAGGCCGGGAGGAGGTGTCAGCAGAATAAATCTCTCACCTTTTGGGGCCTGGGCTGGCCATTGAGGAGGCGGGGGAGTTGAGGGGATTTCACAGTCCTAAGCGATTAACTCTTCCTCCTCCCATTTCTCAAACCCACAGCTCAGCAGTTTCCTTGGCTCCTGGACCCTGCCCCCCACCTACCCCTGCTGAGCCCCACCAGAGGGAAAGAGACTCCACACAAAAGTTATCGAGGCAGAAAAGCTGATTAAAGACAACTCACTTCCCTGATCTGTTGGCAATACCAGCTCAAGGGGAGCCTGGAAATGGTGCTGACCACGGAGGACTCAGCCCGAGCCCCCCAGGAATCTCCGTCCCTGCAAATAAAGGACTTGCCCTGAGGTCCATGGCTCACTGGTCCAGCTAGGCCCCTGTCTCTGGGCCCCTCAGTTAGAGTGACCACATCTTTCCCAGCTCTGGGACTCTCAGGTCCATAGATACCAAGTGCATCCAAGTGTCCCTGGTAAGGGAAAAAATGCCCTGACATCTGCATCTCTTAGAAAGTCTTTAACAAAGCCAGCCTGTGTGAGCACACACCCACCCCACTGGTTTTCATGGACCATGATTCCCTCCAGGACCTGGTGGGTGGGAATCCAATCCCCTCCCACCCCTCTAAGAGGGTCCCCCGATCTCGCCAGCTCACCTTTGACCTCTGCCCTCTCCCTGCCATGGCCCTTAAATCTTAATCATACCCCTAGCCATGAGCACAATCATGGAATCAGAGAAACCCAAGAGAGAAACTACAGAGAGGAGGGAAAGCGACCCAGCCCCCCGTTCCTGGTCCGGTTCGTCCCACTGTACCAGCACCTCTCGGCATTGCTTCTCTGAGCCTCCCCAAGCCAGACCGTGAGCTCCCGGAGGCCCAGCTCCGCCTGCCCCATCCCCTACAATGAACTGAAGCAACTGGAGGGCTCTGCTCGTGCCCATTGAAGGACTCCCTGACCACTGTCCCACACCACCCTCCAGCAAGGACAAATGAGAGACCCGATGGACAGAGAGGAAGATCAAGTGAGGTAAGCCTGGTCACCACGATCCTGATCCCCCAAACCGTTAGCCCATTGTGTCCGAAGACCCAGGAAAGGCATTCTTCTCCCACCTGGCTCTCAGGGAGCCCAGACTGACCCTGTCACCACTTAATCCTCCATGTCCAAGAGTGGGGACAGTGCCATGGGAAATCCCAAGCCTCCACACCACTGGCAGGGAAGTGAAAAGTCACTCCTTCCTGCCTGCTTCCGGGTCTGCCTCGCCAAGGCCCATACACATAAAGGGGAAGCCTGGGATTCTAGTCCTAAAGTGGCCAGTGCACAAGGAAGGACGACGAGAACCATCTCTTACCTTTGAAGGAGAGCTGGACCCTGGGGGTGGCAAAGAGGTAGTCCTTGGTGAGGGCAGCAGGCCAGGCCCCAGTCAGCAGGGAGGCCCAGAAGAGGAGGACAGCGGCGGGCATGATGGGGTGGATCCGAGGGTGAGGGAGGCAAATGTGGCCCTCGGGATACCTGGAGACAGAATCTGGGTCAGGATGGACGGACAGCTCCCGCCCGAGAGACAAATGGGGTTCTACCCCCATGACCACCACCACCACGGGACCAAAAGGATAATCCCAATGGTTTTACTGGGGAAAGCCCCAACCAATAGGGCTGTCTTAATCTGTCCCCTCTGGACAAAAGCTCCTTGTGAATATCCCCGGTACTCCCCAACTTGTTTACCCATCCTCACCCCAGTAAACCTAGTCTGGGGCAAATGATCTAGGGTCTGAGTCTCTCCAGAAGGCCCCCACTTCTCCCTATCTTTCCCACCTCGAAATAAAAGGAGGGTCTGGCCCTTTGTGAGAGAAGCCCAAACCATTCTTATCAAACCAAAGGAATCAGGAGGGTCCCCCTCCCCCACCCTTGACAAAAGGGGCTGTTCCCCTTCCAGCCAGGAAAGAAAAGGAAGAGAGATGGGGCCATTCTCGGCCACCTCAGCCAAGCATCTCCTCCCAACTCAAAAAACCTGGATTTGATTATTGGAGGGAGTCGGGGAGGAGATGGAGAGGAGGGAGGAAGGGAGAGAGACAAGCAGTAGCTGGGGGCGGGGGGAGGCACAGAGAGAGACAGACTGACAAAGATACCCAGTGAAATAGAAGAAGGGGAGAAAGGGGAGCAGAAGAAGTCAGAGCCCAAGAACCGGGGAATCGTCTCCAGCTGCAGCAAGAGAAATGCAGATCAGAGGCAAAGGAGAACTTCCAGGCTAGGTCGGACTCTCTAGGCACAGGGAGGAAGAAGGTGGGCTGAAGGAGCAAGGGCCAACGGACGGGCTCCCACTTGCCATCGAGCACCTGCTCTTTTCCCAGAGCCATACCAGCCAGTGGCCCAGCACAGCTTTCTCCCCGGCTCATCTCCCCCACTCCCCAAACCAGCCCCACTTCAAATCTGTGTTTTTCAAATATTGTCTCCCCAGCAGGCTGGCTGTTTGGGGAACACCGCCCACACCAGGTGTCCAAGCAGACTGCTTCCTAACCAGACTGTGCCGATTGGCAGAGGCACTCGTGCCAACTCCCTCCCCCTGTGGGGAGGGGGCACTTGGCATGGAAAGCCAGCCCAGGACTAGAGCCTGCTCAGCCCCACGTTCTCCTGGCAGGACTCCAGGGATTAGACCCTGACCCTCAGGGTGACTGCAAGGAAACCTATGAAGAGAATTTACAGCCCGGAAGGCAATTTGTGCCCCTCACATTATAGATGGGGAAACTGAGACCCAGAAAGCTGGGTCAAATAGATAAGAAACAGCAGGGATGGGGGATTTGAACTCAGATTTTCAGATTCTACATAAGATGAGCTCTCTTCACTACCCTACCCTTTTTGCCCAGCTATTAAATGAATGAGGCCTCAGGAAGGCAGCTCCCTGCATCTGTGTCTGTTTTTAATCTTCATTCAGATGAAGGGGTCATCCACTGAATTGCTGAGTAACCAGCTAGGACCAGGAGGGTAGGGTGGAGCACCAGTGGGCATGCCCAATGCTGGTAGGACCTCCAACAACTTGGATCACACATGTGTGCCTGCCTTCCCAGCCAGCACCCAGTGCCGGGTCTACCTCTTGCCAGGGAAACTTAATTCAGGATTAGGTTGCCAAAGTGCCTGTTCAGGATTGTGTGACCTCAACTAAGTCCTTTTCCTTCTTCCAGCCTTAATTACCTTGTCTCATAAAACAAGGGGCTTAATAATCTGGCTTCCACTCCTCCCCTTCATCCAGCTTCGGTAATGAAGTTTCTGACAAAGTGTGTCACTGAAACAGAGTCTTTTAATTAATTAAATTAATGAGATGTGAGGCATTCTACAAATGCCCCAATTCTGGTTAAGAAAACAAACAAGAGGGGTTAGGCTAAATGATCATTAAAAGCTCTTTATTCTGTTGCAAGGCCACTTACTGGCATTGGGGTTTGAAAACTCTGCCACTCACCAGCTCTGGGCAACTCTGGGCAAATCACTTCTCTTGGAGCCTCGGTTTCCTTCTTTGTAAAAATAGAGGATGGATAAAATTGAAATCTTAAAGATCATCTATTTCAAGCTAGAAGGGGCCTTGTGTTGGCCATTCAGGTAAACCCTCTCATTTTACAAATAAAGAAACCAGGCCCCCTAAAGCTTAAATCTGTATGCAAGCCCCAAATTGTCAAAGTACATGACTCTCCCCTGAGTTAAAGACCTGTCCTATGGAGTACTTCCTTGTAGCAGAGGGAAGGAAAGAAGGAACAACAGGAACCCTGAACCTTGGGCTCCTGCCTCTTAGATACAAAAGATTCAGAGCATTATAGCTGGAAGAAAACTCTGAAACTTAAGTCCTTGTTTTTACAGGTGGAGAAACTGAGGCCCAGAGACAGAGCAGAATTGGCTTAAATTCAGGCATTGAGTTGACAGAGTTGGGAATGCTCAAACTCCCTAAAAATATTCCTAAAAACGACCCCTGGCTTATCAAACTTCCTCTTCCCTGTTCTCTGGGACACTCCTCCCCACAAAAATATATGCAGGGAAACAAGATCTCGGTTCACCATGGATCTATTTGCTGAAGCAGGTACTTCAAGCCTTTCCAGAGCTGGGTGGATGAGAGACTGCCCAGCAGAAATCAAGCAGACAAATATCAGATTGGAACTGAGGTGGCTCACTGGCTCCCTAACTGGCCACGGAGCCATCTTATACCTCAGTTTCCTTGACTGTAATCTTCCTTTCAGCAGGGATGGAAAGGGTTACGATATACAGAAATTTTTAGAAAGATCAGAGTAGAAGAGGTGAAGACTTGGGAAACAGAGAGCTCCACCACCCTTCTCCTAACCCCCACCCCACCCCTCAAAACACATACTTCTAAGCAGCTCTGTCCCTTTAAGCAGGGTGGAGGGAGGTGGGATGGGGCCACCCGTTCCAGAGCAGGGATTCTGTGTGTTTCTTTAACCTGTCAAATTGAGACAAGTTGATGAAGCTGCATTTTATCCTGGGGCTGAAGCCAGGGGCCCTCAGCAATCCTGACAGGGACACCCCTACTCCCCCACCCAGTGCACTGAACAGGCTGCCTGCCCAGCCCCCACCAGCCTGGGTGGAGATAGGAGAGAGAGAGAGAGAGAAAGAGAGAGAGAGAGAGAGAGAGAGAGAGAGAGAGAGAGAGAGAGAGAGAGAGAGAGAACGAGGAGAAGAAGGGAAAGAGGAAGAAGGAGGCATTGTCTGCTGTCCCTCTTCCTCGCCTGCCGTTTATCTCCTATCTCCATCTCTACCTCCTTGAACCAGACCAGGCCCAGACCCATGCCTGCCCCTGCTCCAAGGCCTCCCCCTTTCCCGCTGGACCCGTTAGGTTTCCCCAAAACCAATCCAGTTGGGTGGGCTGGGGCCAAGGATGCTCTCTCTGCTCCTGCCGCCACCGCCTGGGAGCCCGCCTGAGCCCGCTAGCTAGAGAGTGAGCCAGCGAGCGGGTGAGGGAAGGAGGGAGGGGAGGGAAGGGAAGGAGGCAGCAAACAAAGAAAAAGAGAACTGAAGAGCTGGGGGAGAGGGGGCAGAGGGGAAAGGGGGGCTAAGCCCAGGAGGAGGAGATGGAATATAACTAGGCACACACAGGGGCCAAGGACGGGACTCAACAGGACGGGCTGGCCCAGCCGGTTCCTGGAGCAGCCACTGCTGCCCCCGCCTTCTCAGGTGTGTGTTGGGGAGGGGGGGGGCAACAAGGTTAATGGGAGGAAAGGCCCAGTTTTACCAGGGCACTGCCATCCTAGGAAATGCCCCATCCAGCTTGAGAAGGTTCTCTGAGCAGATCGATCAGCAGAAACTCAGAAAATCAGGAACCACCACTGGGTGCCAGCCTGTCCTTTCACCCCACCTCACCAGACCTCATTGGTGATAACCCAGTGTTGATGGACTAGAAGCCTAAGACAACCCCTGGAGAAGTTATCTGGCTGAGACAGAGGACAGAAGCAAAGGACAAAATCCAAGCATTTCTAACCTCATACCCCTTCTTCCCCAACCAGTACCAAGAATCTTGATGGGTATCCAGGATTCTCCGAAGAGGCATTGCCCAGCTACACAGGGAATTCTCCCCATTTCTCACTCCCCATCTCCTGTTCTGCTCTCAACTCCTCCTACCTCTACCTTACCCACTCCCTCCTTCTCCAGAATCTGCAGCCTAGAATTCATACCTGAAATCCCAACTCCCTGCACTCACCCACTCCACACAGGTCCCCCTAAACCTGGACAGGACCCTCTCCCACAGCTCTGCTTTAGTCTGGCAAAGGCCCTCCTCAGCCTCCTCACTCTAGGGACGCATTCCAACATCTGCAAGGAGCCTTGCAGGAATCGGAGCCTTGGAGTACTAGGGAAGAAGCAATCTCATGTGCCTTCCTGTTCTCCCATCCCTCCACAGAATATACCTTCCCAGCAATGGCAATGGAACCTCAGAATTGCCTTCAGTCTCCCTCTATGCTCCCCTAAACTGATAGCAGCATCCCCAAGCTAAATGGCTGGACATTAAGAACCCTATTGCCTCCCTATTTGTCACGGGGAGAGTTTCCCACCAGCTTAGGGTCTTCTTCATTAACCCCTTCCTCAAACTCTGAAAACTGACCAAAAAAACTAAGTCTCCCCATCTGCTCAGTGAGCCACTTCCAGCTTCTTCAAACCTCAGTTTTCCTATCTGTAACATGGGAAGAAATAGCCACTATTTCTTTAGGCTAGCCTTGGATTATGCCAGAGGATAATTTCTATACTTGTAGCTAACTTCTATTATTGAAGGTTTAGCATCTTTCTCAAATCCCCCTCTTCCTTACCCCCAAAACCCCTCCACAATCAAATCCTTCAATCTAATCTGCCCTGGCCCCACCCAGAAAAGAAATCAGTGTGGTATAGCAGAAAAGAGTTGGTTTTGATCAGAATACTTGGGGTATAGGCAAATCGGTGCATCTTTTTTTTTCTTAACCTCAGTTTCCTTAAATCTATAAAATGGAGACTTTAGACTAGATGAGCTCAAAGTCCCTTTCAGTTCTCAATTCTATGAGAGAACCACTGCTCAGACCAGCCTCACATTTCAGAGTTGGAAGGGACCTCAGAGATTAGCCAATTCTACTCGCTTTGGGCTCTTTCCCCCTCTCCCAGGCCCAAGGCCATCTCTGGCCCTTCCAAGTTTTTGGGGTCTTCCAGAGATGGGTCTGGAGGTCCAGCATGTCTGAGTCTCTTCAGTTTCACCTACCCCTCTTCTGACCACCATTTCTCCCTCTGCATGTGGGCATGATGTAGGCAGGCAGGATGGAGATGGAGTTATGAAGGAGTTAATTGGCCAGCAGTGAAGCTATTTGAAGAATTAAGTGTTATTTACCCAGCCGGCCTGCTCCTTCTCCAGCCCTCCCCCATTCTTTCCTCTCCCTGACTGATAGAACCAGGGTCTATTGAGCTGTCTGTCTGTCTCTCTTTGCTCCTTCACTCCCTCTTTTCATCTTCCTTAATCAGACTGTGGACCCTGACTTTCTTAGGAGTCCCAGACAGGATATTTTCCTCTTCCCATTTCACAGACTGGGCCTCAAGCTGATAGCTTGAACAAGCAAGCAAGGGCTCCTGGGTCATCTTCCCAGAGATTCCACCATCACCACTTCACTCCTTAATCAGCTTCTTCCCTGAAGGTCTGGATTGTGAGAGTCCCATTCCCTCCATGTCTGGATTCCTTCCCCTCTCCCATTGATAGAAATAGCCCTGGTCTCCCCAGCCCTGGGGTCTCCCACTAATTATACAGTCACAGAAATAACAAACAGGCAGATGTGGGAGCAAAATTGGCAGAGATGTTCAGGAAGTCTGCTGGGGGTAGAGTGTAGAAGGGATTCTCCCATCATTCCCACCTCCCCCCACCAATGTATACACACACACACACACACACACACACACACACACACACACACACACACACATCATAGTGCCTAGTTCCCCCTCCTTTCTAAATTAAATCGGGGGTGTGTGTGAGAGAGGAAATGGAGACAAGATGTTTTAGAGCTCTCTCTCCCCCCCCCCCCCCCCCCCCACTACCATCTTTTTCTGATGCTCAAACTAGGTCCCTTTTCTTTCTCCAGTCAGGGAAAAGAGAAAGGGATTGCTTAGGGAGGTCCCAAGGAACTGGGCCAAAAACCCTGGTAAGTTTCACCCAATATCTCTCTTCTTCCATCATCATCAAATTCTGCAACACTTTTTTTCTGCCCAGGTCTTCCTCATCTACCCCCCTTTCCCACTACCTAGTAAAAGCCCTAGTCAGTTTCATCCAATGTCCCCACTTTCCATGGTCACCAATTTCCCCAATACTTTTTCTACCCACATCTCTCCCACACATCCACCGTTCCCACTACCACCACATTTCACAAGAGGAAACTGAGGCACAAAGTTGATGAGTTCCCCAGGAAGATACTGGGGATGTAGGGGAGATAGTGGGGAGTGGGAAAAGAGATTTCACCAATAGGGAAGTGGAGGTCTACACTGGGGGAAAATATTCCGCCCCTTGGGGTTCCTTTCTCTCCAAGCACAGGGCTAGCCTGGGTGGGGGAGGGGCTGTTAGAACCCATAGCCCCCAAGATCCAGGGTAGAAAAGTTGCTGCTTCGGCACCCAATCACGCAGAGACTAAGACGCTTCTGCACTCCCCACCCCCAGCCTCAAAGTCCACGACTGAGGTCCTCAAGGAGTTAACGATTCCTCTACTCTGGTTTAAATGAGGGGCGGTTCACGTCACGCCCCCCTCAAAAGGCCCACCTGGTCGAGCCCTTCTCAGTTCACTGAGTGTTGGGCGCGCGGGGTCTGTCCCAGTCAGTTCTTCCGTCTGAGCCCCGCACTCTAGCCTTTAGTCCTACCCCCCCAAGCAGGAGTCCTGGCCCAGTACTTTCCCCGACGCAAGCCCAGAAGGGGGTTGGGGGACAGACTCAAAGGACTTCTGCAGAGTTGGAGCGGGGAGGGGGCGCAATTAGCGGCCCCCCCAGTCCTGCCCACTTGGGGCGCCTGCGAGAGCCTCCCCCGTTTCTGGCCCCACTCACCTTTCCCGAGGCGCAGGCGGCGGCGACGGCGGCGGCTCCCGGGCTCGGTGTCCGGCCCTCTCAGCCCAGCCAGGGCTCCCCACCAGCCCCCCCAGCCGAGCCCCCCCGCCCTCCCCCCAGCAAGGCCCCGCCCCCGCACCTAGAGGCCCCCCCGGGCCATGCCCGCTAGGCGCCCAAGTGCTCCGGCCCGCTTCGCTCCGGGCTGGTTTCAGTGGCTGCCCCAAGAATCCATGCGGGGCGCGGGGCACTGGCTAGGGGCGCGGGGCAGAGTCAGGGACAGCGGCACGAGGCGGGCCGGCCACGGGAGCCGCCTCCCCCGGGACGGGCTGACTGCGCCCCCTGGACCGCGCGCCTGGGGCGCATTCCACCTGGGCGCGGGCGGGCGGGCGGCTGGAGCCCCAGGCGGGGCGCTGGCGGGCCACCGGGGCTAGGGCTGGGGCCGGAGCTGGGGCTGAAGTCGGAATCGGAGACGGGGCCGGGCCGGGAGCGGGCCGGGGCTAGGGCTGGGGCCGGCCGCGACGCTTTCCTGCCTGGGCTGCCTGGCTGCCTAGCTGCCTGGCGAAAAGCGAGCGCACTGAGCCCGGCTCTCGGCGCGCAGGCAATTGGCCTCTCAATGCGGGAATTTGCATAGCCCGGCCCAGCCCGGCCCCACCTCCCGGGGCGGGGAGCCACCCGGCCCGGCCCGGCCCCGGCCCCGCGCTCCCCGCCCCCTCTTCCACCGCCCTCTCCACCTGTCCGGCCCGGCCCAGCGCCCCGCGCACCCACCGCCGAGCTGCTCAGGGGGCCGTCGCCACAAAGGCGCCGGGTGAGGGAGGGGCGGAGTCGTGCCCTCCCCCGGGTCTGCATCGGGGGAGGGGAGCCCAGGCCTTTTTTTTTTTAATTAAACACACACACACACACACACACACACACACACACACCCCTCAGCTTTTTAAATATATTTTAAACCACGCAAGCCCCCTGCCCGCCACCCCCGAGCTAGGGGCCTGGCCCCAGCCCGAAACGGGGTGGCGTCCCCTCCTCCCCTCTATCCCAACCAAGCCCCCCAGCCCCGCGACCGCTTTTGTTCGGCGATAATCATCCCTTAATCTCTCCCTTCGGCTTTGTCTCCCTTATTTATATACTTGAGTCTAGTGTTTATCCAGGGTCTAAACTCCCCCGAGGAGGGTGCGGGAGGGAGGAGGGGGAGGAGCAGCGGGCTGCAAGGGGAGGGGAAGAGGTGAAAAGCTGAGGGCTAGGTGTGAGAGAGGGGGGGAAAGGCGAGAAGGGGAGGAGGGAAAGAGGGAAGGAGGGAAAGAGAGAAGGGGGGAGGAGGTGAGCCGGAGGCGGAGGGGGGAAGGGGAGAGAGAAGAGAGGGAGAGAAAGGAAGATTGGAAGCAGAAAGAATGGGGAGGGAAAGAAGAGAAGGAGATGGAAGAGACGAGAAAGGATGAGAAGAGACGAGATGAGGGAAGGAAGATGAGCAAAGACAAGAGGGGAGGAGAAGGAACGGGGAGAGCTGTCGCTACCCCCTTGTCCCCCACCCACCTTCCTGAGGAGGGATTGGATGTATCCTTGGGGGGGGGGGGGAAGTAGCCTCCTTTTCCCTGGTTTATTCCCTCAACCCTAGTGGTTAGCAATGGGGAAGAGTAGGAGTGGAAGGCTGAGGGCTTTGAACCAATGCCTCCAGGGGCTGGAGGGAGGAGGATGTCCCTTGGGCTTTGGCCTCGGCCTGGAGCAGCCGGATCGAGCCTGCCTGAGGGCTCTGGTGTTCAGTAGATGGCAGTGTTCGCCCTGCTTCCTGGCAGACCCTGGGGTGGGGGGGTGGGGGGGAGACAAGCAATCCGGGACAGGCCAGAGGGGAATCCGGGTCTGGACTGCTCTAAGGAAGGGACTAGCTGGAGGCTCCCCTGTGGCCTTGCGCCAAACCCAAAGAGATTTCTAAGCCCCTTCTCTGATGAGCCCTTTCCTGGCTTTGAGTTCTAGGTTCAGATTTTTCTTTTTGGCCACCTTGAGAATTGTTGTTCTTGGAGATCTCAGTTAACCCATCTGTTAAACAGATCCATGATCTTTGGCTAGTTTCTCCGGCAGAGTCCAGGAGGAAGGGGAAAGGGGTTCTGAAGTAGAGTGAGATCGTGTGTCCGATCTCCTCTAGGGAGAGAAGGAAAGTGAGAGCAGCAGGATTGGCAAGACTCTTATGTTATTATAACCCCAAACTAGGCGGGACTCTGGCCCCTCCTATTCAGAGCACAAAGGCCCAACCCCCCCCCCTCCCCTTCAGCCCCAACTCCTTGGCTCCAACCCCCAGATCCCACCAAAGGGAAACTGGTTTTCTTGTTCAACTCCTCCAAGAGTGAAGCGGGGATTGCTGAACTGCCCCAAAGTAAACAGCAGAATCACCTCTCCCTACTTTATTTACACTTTAGAGGTTGTAGAGGGTGTTTCAAGGAGGTTCAGGGTTTCTCATTCATCTTTTTTGGTGCCCACCTGTCACTCAATTCTTATCGGAGGTTCCAAAAATCCAGAGTATGGGCAGCAGCCACACCCCAGTAAACCTTTGGGGAAGACTGGCTAAATTAGGCTGAGGGTAACCAAAGGGATGGTTAGTTAGGGGAATGTCTACCCCAAGTTTGTGAAGACTTCCCCTGGCAAAACAGGAGGATGAGAACAATTCATTCCAAGTGCCTTGAAGGCAGCTGGGGACCTCTTAGAGCTTATTCAGACACCAAAGATGCCCAAGTCATATACTGCATCACGGACATTGATTGGCATTTTGCCCATGGAAATAAATGACTCTGGAAGAGAGAATGGGGCTGATGACTGTGGCATTCTGCCTCCCTTAAATCCAATTCACTGGAAAGTCAAGACATTGTCCTCTTTGAAAATGGATAGACAACAGGAGACGATGAGATGGTCCATCTAGCCCTGAGGCTTTGTTGTTCATGACCTAAGGACTCATTGATTCCCCATCCCAGAAGCTGAAGTAAAGAGTTGCATCTCAGTAATTAGCTCAGAGCCCCAGATACTAGCCCTAAGCAAGAATTTGTCTAGCCATGGACCCCTATCCAGCCCATGACTGAGACTGTGCCTCAGATCAACTACGTTGAGTTCCTTAGATCCTATGGAACAGGACCACCTCATCCCTTGGAAGCTTGGTTTGGGGATGAGCTGTGGGAGGAAGATAGGAATATTGAATACCAGCCAATTAGAATGACTGATCTTTTGCTCTGGGTCTGGTAATCTGATCTCAAACAAATAATTTCTGCTCCCTTGTGCCAATCTCAAGGTCACAATGGCACAGGGGCAGTTCTGCCCATAGAAACCTAGTATGAAGGGACAGGTCATCCATCAATCCATCACACCTAAGGTATTCAGGGGATATCCCCCCTTGGGACCCTCTCCAGCTTGAGGCCCTTTAAAGTGGTAGAAGAAAACTCTGACAACTTATCCCATGACATAACAATGAGCAAGGATAGCCAAGCCATTTTTGACAAAGGACAGATCACCATCACCACCACCATCTGCACCATTATTCCCCATTGCCTTCATCATCACTGTTCCCTTCATTGCCACCATTCTCTGTGCTTCGTTTCTCCCACTTACAAAATGGAGTCATAGTAACACCCATCTCATCTTTTCATTGAGGGAGGATGTAAGGGCTCAGGAAACCCCTAAAGGAAGCCAAAGGATCAGAGTGTGACCTAGATGTTCAAGACTCAAATAGATCTCTGATCTCATCAATATGGTAGCTCCTGGCAGGGCCAAGTATACAAATCATAGCCCAGCCTTGCCTGTTCAACCTATAAGTTCACTCCAGGAGTTAGTATTAATCTTCTTCCTTTTCAACTATCCCATCTGTTCCCTACCCTTCTCCGGGTCCTTATGAGCTTTAACCTAGATTATTACAACAGTCTCCTAATGGGGCTTCTCCCTTCCAGTCTCTTCACTTTCCAGTTCATCTTCCACTCAGCTAACAAAATAATCCGTGAGTAGCCACATTACTTCTCTGCACAGGAAGTTTCAATGGTTCCCTGTTGCTTCTGGAATAAAGTACAAACTCCTTTGTTGGGCATTTAAAAGCCTTAATTTCTTCTGCTTACATCTGCAGACTTATTCCATATTAGTCTCCCTCATTGTTTAATTGCATACAACTCTTCATGGTCTCATTTGGGTTTTTTTCTTGGCAGAGATACTGGAGTGGTCTGTCATTTTCTTCTTCAGCTCATTTTACAAATGAGGAAACTAAGGCAAACAAGATTAAGTGA
Source organism: Sarcophilus harrisii (assembly GCF_902635505.1). Lineage (NCBI taxonomy): Eukaryota > Metazoa > Chordata > Mammalia > Dasyuromorphia > Dasyuridae > Sarcophilus > Sarcophilus harrisii. Next base: position 83,720,655 of record NC_045426.1, read on the forward strand.
CTTGCCTAGGATCACACAGCTATTAAGTATCTGAGGTTGATTTGAACTGAGGAGGAAATCTTGACTCCAAGCTTGGTGCTCTATGCACTATGGTGCCACCTGGCTGAACTCCTCTTGTAATACCAGCAAAACTGACCTATTTGGTTTGCTTAGTTTAATATTCCCCATATGACACGGCTCATTTTTTTCCCTCTGAACCTTTACCTTTGTACTGGCTACCCCTTTCTGTACCTAGAATGCTCCCCTTCCTCTCTTAAGATCTTTGGATTATATAAAGGCTCAACTCAAATGGACTCTTCTCCAGGGGCTAGGACTTTGCCGCATAAGGCTGCCTTCTAACTACTTTGTATGTATCTTGTGTGTGCTTGTTTTCACATGTATTATACCTCCCACTAAAATGTAATCTCTCTGAGGGCAGGAGATAGTTTTGCTTTTTTCTTAATGTCCTCAGTGCTAGGTACAATCTTCAGACTGTTTCAGCCCCAGCAAATTCAGCAGACAGCAATCAGTCCCCCCCAGTAGATACAATCACCTCAGATCTGACATGTCTTCCTGGAATAGGTGAGTGGCAGCTGGAAGCTTGGGACATTATGAGGATTAAGGACACCAAGCTCTATTCTCTGTGAGATTGTCAGGGCCTGTTTTCCTGCTCTATGGGGCTGAAAGGATAATACAGCTGTAATGAAGGCTAGACCACCCCCAACCCCAGCCCCAGCCTGGCTCTGGGGATTCCCATTGATTTTTTTTTTCTTCATGGCTTCAGATGTGTAAATGATGGTGGAATGGACAGCCTCCTTCGCTCTGGTTCCACCTCTCCTTCCCTGCCCCCTTCCTTTCTGGCCTTCCAGCCTCTCTCTCTTTTTTTCTGGCAGCTGTGAAGTTCAGAGTCATGGAAATGCCACAGGGACCCCAAGACCCTGACTAATGATCCCCCTCCCACTTCAGAGTCCTCCAAAGCCCTGAGGAGAGGTTGTAGAAAAGTAGAAAAGGGGTCACATCAGAGCTTCTGCCCCGACTGCTCCCCCAACTGTCCCCTCCACACACAACAGGGATGAGGAGATCTGATTTCCCCATCTGAGTGGGTGGCAGCTTCTCCAACAGACAGGACCAGAGACACCCCCCCAAATGACTACTAGCCCATCTATCTAGCTTAGGGTGTTCCAGGCCCCACCTGTACTTTCTTGCCACACAAGGAGTCCTCTTGCACTTAAGCCATGAGGTTCATAAAGGGTGGAAAACCCAGGTGCCGGGGATGACCAGGCTGAAGTCCAGTTCCATTACCCGTGGTCCAGCCTTCATCCGCTGAAGGTGAAAAATTGTCAACTACCTCTCAGCCGGCCTCCTAACCTCCCCCTCCCCCGTTGTTCCTAGGCTTGGGATATGAGAAAGGATTCAGCTGAAAACTCCTTTGAAATGTCCACCAAGCACACAGTGGGGCTGGGTTTTTTCCATCTCTTCCTCTGTGCTGTTATTACAGCTGGGGAGGAAATGACAGAGCCCCCATCTTTCTCTCTCTCTTTTTTAATAATGTGTGAACTTTCAAAGTCTTCAGACAGGCCTTGCTGACCTGCTGCTCCCAGCAGAAACAGGAGAGAGAACTGTACTAGACTCCCGAATTCAGAGGGGAAGGACTGTCTCCAAATTCCTGAGTCTCCTCTCCAAAATAGGAGAAATTACAAAAGCTCTGGGTTAAGTGAGCAGTCAAGGGCCAGAATAAAAGAAGAAGCTGTTGGGAGCTGGACAGCCCCTCTCAATACTAGCTTATTTACAGAGAGAAGTTGCTTTATCATGGTGAGAACCTATATTGAATCCCATTTTACATTTAGATAAACTGAGGGTTAGAGAGTTTAAATGACTCGTGCAGGATCATGCCAGTGAGTAAGGGAGACAGGATTCCAAATAGGATTGGTTTCGATTTTGGTTTTTGAGGGTTAAATTACTTCCCCGGGTCACACAGCTAATAAGTGTCAGAAGCCAGGTTTGAACCCGGTCCTTCTAACTCCAGGGTGAGTCCCCGTACTACCTAGCTACTCCCTCCATAGTGTTCTTAACCCCATGGTTGGATAGAAGGAATTTCAGCAGCTAATTCATATATAAAAGGAAGCCCAAATGTAGTATATCTACCTAATAGTCATCCAGCTCTGCTTGAAGACTCACAACAAATCAGGGAAAACTCACAATAAGTCAGCTCTAATTGTTAGGGAGTTTTTCTTGAGCCTCCTTGTAGCTTTCTTTGCTCTTCCTTCCATCCACTGGGACTCAATGAAACAAATCTAGACCCTCCTTCCAGTCCTTTAGTTACCTGAAGACAGTTATGGAGTTCCCCCTTAAATCATCTCAGATTGAACATTCATGGTTCCTCCAACTGTTCCTCCCATGGAATCAAGGTCCTTCACCATGATGGATGCCCTCCTCTGGAAGCTCCCCAGCTTTTTGGCCTCTTTCCTAAACTAAAACACCCAGAACCAAACACAATTCTCCAAACAAGATCTTTCTAATGTCATGATTCTTTCTTTCTTAAAAACTTGAAGGAGAAGAGAGAGGGCCATATATCCAGAGGAGATGAGTATACCAGGATCATTCCTTCCTAATTCCCCAAACTCTAAGCACTTTCCCCATTCCCTAATTTAGGATTTGAGATAAGAAATGGAATGAGTCTTGCCCTAGGAATTCCATCACTATCCTTTAGCTGGCTCAATTTCAGTTCCATGTGTAAAACAGAGGATTAGACTAAGGTGACTCTCTAAAATTTCCTCCAACTCTGATACTCTGTGATGTTTCCATATGGAAATGTTGTTCTTGGCGAGCCGTCCTCTTTCCATCCTCCTGTCCTCCTGCTCAGGGTGCTAAGTGTGATGTCCCAGGGAGTAGGGATGGGTGCCACCTGGCCATCTTCCCGAGCTTCGTTCTTCTGGGTTATGTCTCCAGGAAGAGTGTTTGCGGGATGGTCTATTACGGACTGCTCTCGCTCTAGACACTTCAACGTGGTAAACTTCTCAGTAAGGGTATGAGTGAAGCCAGAGAGAGTGGGAAGATCAGAAAGCCTCTGGAGCTCTGAGCTTCCCCCAGGATTATAGGATCATAGGATTTGGCACAGAATGGAACCTTAGAGATCACAAATTCCTTCAGGGTCAATCTGGAAAAGAAGTAGCAGGTCTGAGAATTAAATGGAGCTTTCTGATTCTAAATCCAGCGTTCCTACAACTTCACATGGGGAGGTGAGAGAGGAATGGTGAGGGAAAAAATCCTGGCTCTACGGAGACTAAGGAAAGGAGGTTAGCCAGCCCTCTCTCCACAGCTCAGTAAGAGAGATCCCGCTTAGCTAGGGTGGGCTAAGAAGGCTGCCTAGAAGAGAGGGGACTCAAAGAACTTCTCAGGCTTCAATAGAAAAGGGGTAAAGGTGTTCTAGGTCAGGCAATCAGCATGAGGAAAGGAAGGAAGGCTGGAATGAGTCTTGCCAGAATATTTAAGAAAAAATAAACAGACCATCCTGACTGCATTTGGGAGATTATGAAGCCTAACAGTAGAACACCATGTTGGGCCTATGTAGACTTAGTCACATTGTCAAAGTCCTTGAATACCAGACTAGGGAGTTGGAACTTCCTGCCTCAGGACCTGGGGACACTTGAAACTGCTTTCAAGCAATTCAGGGAGGAATTGAGAAATACGTAACCAAGTTCAGAGTTCCCTAATCATCTTCTCCCATCTATGCATCTTTGGACAGAGGAAGTAGCCAGACCAATATGTCCAGGCTCTGTAGAGGGAAATGAATACATGCCCACTTTATCTCTGCTTTGCCCCTGCTTACAGGTTGGGGCAAACCAGCTTACCAGGGGTCATTGGAGATTTCAGCTGTAGGCCCAGCTCAGCAGGCAGAAACAGGCCCTGGCCTGCCTAGCATTCTCCAATGCTCAGAGAGGGCTCACATTTCCCTGTTCTTCAGGTTTTTCTGTCTCACCTGCCTTTAGTTTCCCCTCCACCTTCCACATGGCAGAGCAAGCTCCACCCTTGACACCCTGAACAACCACAGATGCTAAGATCAGGAAGGGCTTGTTGGCGAGTGGAGGAAAGACAGAAAGAGAAAAAGAAAAAAGAAAGAAAGAAAGAAAAGAAAAAAGAGAAAGAAAGAAAGAGAGGAAGGAGAGAGGAAGGAAGGAAAAGGGGAAGAGGAGAAAAGAAGAAAGAAGAAGAGGAGGAGGAGAGCTATTGGAAGGGTAGGGGCAGATCCTTCATTTAGAATATTATTGTAAGGAAAGATTGGGGATGTCCCACTCTCACTCCAGTTACCCTATTGGCACCTGCTGGAGTGGACTAAGTACAGAGCCTCTAGTCAAATTATTGCCTTTTTCTTAGGGAAGAAACCCATGGAGTTGATAACTGGCTTTGAAGAGCCCCAATGAGCTTAGAATAGAGTCCTTAGAATATATGAATTATAGACTATCAAATCTAGATCTGAATTAGACATAGAATGTCAAAGCTAGAAGAGAGAGCAGAGAACATCGGAGCTTGAAGGGCTCAAGTTTGATGCTCTCATTATATTATTCCTTCCATAAAAGGAAGCTGATTTGCCCAAGGTTACAAAGGGAATTAATAGCCAAGTTAGAACTAGAACTCAGATCTCATTTCCCAAGTTTAATCAATCATTCAAAAAGCTTGAATTGAACTTGGAAAGAATGAAAGAATTCTCAAAGCCCTGGTAAGGAGAGACTGCATTCCAAGGATTTGGGCCAGTCAGCCAGAATTGAAGCCTTGGCTTCATGGGACAGCAAGAAAGCCAACTTGACTGGGCCATAGAGTGGGGCAAAGGGGAGTCATGTGTAATAAACTCAAGATGCCTCCTTTCCATTCTAGAGCAAGTCTAGAAAGAGCTTTATTTTTTAATGTATTTTATTTTTCCAAATACATGCAAATATAGTTTTACATTCACCTTTGCAAAACCTTATATTCCATATTATTCTCCCTCACTCCCACTATTCCCCCTCCCCAAGACAACAAGCAATCCATATAGATTAAACATGTGTAATTCGTCTAAACATATTTAAATATATAAACATCATACTGCACAAGAAAAATCAGACCAAAGGGGGGGAAAAACAGGAGAGGAAAAAACAAATAAACAACAAAAAAGTGAAAATACTCTTCAATCTAAATGCAGTCTCCATAATCCTCTCTCTGGATGCAAATGGCACTTTCCATTCCAAGTCTATTGGAATTGCCTTGAATCACCTCATTGTTGAAAAGACCCAAGTCTGTCACAGTTGATCATCTCATAATGTTATTGTTACCATGTACAGTGTTCTCTTGGTTCTGCTCACTTCACTCAGCATCAGTTCACATAAGTCCAGATTTTTCTGAAATCAATCTGCTCATCATTTCTTATAGATCTTATATTCATATATCACAACTTTTTCAGCCATGCCCTGGGAAGGTCTTTGAATGCCAAACAGGTGTTTGCGCTTGATCCTAGAGACAATGATAGGGACCCATTAGAGGGAGTTTATTGAGTAAAGGAGTAAATTGTCAAATCAATGCTTTAGCAATATCACTTTGACAGTTGCATGTGGAGTGGAATGGAGAGGACAGAGGCTTTGAGCCAGGGATCCTCAAACTACAGCCCGTGGGCCAGATGCGGCAGCTGAGGACGATTATCCCTCTCACTCAGGGCTATGAAGTTTCTTTATTTATGAAATTTTTGTTTTTACTATAGTCCGGCCCTCCAACAGTATGAGGACAGTGAACTGGCCCCCTATTTAAAAAGTTTGAGGACCCCTGCAGTTTAGACCGTTCCTGTAATAGTCCCTGTAAGAGAGGTACTGAGATTCTGAACCAAGATGGTAGTCATATGAGTAGAGTGAAGGGGACCTAGGCATATGGGAGGAGAATGGGTAGGGTTTAGTAACTGATTGCAAATAAAAGAAAGGGAAAGTGAGGGTTCATGGGTGACTTCCAGGTTGCAACCTGAATGAATGGAAGGATGGTGTCACCTTAGAAAAGTCAGGGAAAGGAGCAGATTGGGAGAGGTGTTTGGGGACATTTCTAATCACCCCAGCATACTATCTCATTGGGAGAGGGTATGGTACCCAGGCTGCAACCTGTCATGTGACTTAGAGAGACTGGGAAATTAGGGGGTTTTGAGGGAAATGAGGGCAGATTTGAGGCAGAGAAGAGAGGGAAACCTTTCCCTTTTTCTTTGGAAAAATTGGTAGTGGGAATACTCCAAGCAGAGTTTTCAACCTTTCTCCCTTTAAGTTGGATAGAGGAGAGAGTACTAAGCCTGGAGTCAGGAAGATCCGAATGCCAGTGCGACCTGAGTGACCCAGGACAAGTCCTTTAACCCTGTTTACCTTAGTTTTCTCATCTGTAAAATGGGGATAATAATTACAGGCTGTTTGGGGACAAAATGAGATGACATTTGTAAGCTTTACTTACTTGCTATTGCTAGCTATTATTAAGAGGAAAAGGGAGAGGCTCTGCTAGATGTACAGGGCAAAACATGGGATGAGGATGGCTGATCTTTACAAGATGATTTAAGATTTAGGAAGAGCTCTCTGTTCAATATCTCTTTTGAATGTTATTATAACCCCATCGGATAGACACAATAGGCATTTTTTATCTCATTTACACAGATGAGGAAGTCATAACTCAGGGGGTTAAGTGACTTACTTGCCCATAATCACAGAACTAGTAAGTGTCAGAACCAAGATTTCTGCCTCCAAGCCTGCTTGTCAATCTTGAATGTTGATGGGGGTGGGTGGAGGGAGTGACCCTCCAGTGACCCTCAGAGCCCCTCTGTGTCTCTAGCCAGACTGGGACTTTGCTCCTGCTGGGAGGGAGGCAGGAGGCTGGGGGTGACCTGTGTTGGTTTTGCAGTGACCCGGGACAGAAATCGATGGCTGAGAACATCCTGTTTAGAGAGAAGCTAGGAGGGTTGGCCCCATATTCCTTCATTTCCACCTCTGCCCTGGTCCTGGTGGGAGGGCAGTAATAGGAGGAAGCCTGGCTCATATTATTCCTCTTCATCACCAATCCTAGATTCCAGAAATTTTCAGTCTATCTTCCCCCATGGGATGGCTTCCAGAACTTGGTCGTTAGGAGAGGTCTGGCACTAGACTTACCTCCCTAGAGGAAACAGAGACTGAGTCTTTGACTCTTGAAACATTAGTGCTGTGTTTGGCATTCAGGGCTCAAGATCAGCCTGCGGAGATGGGGGGGAAGGGCCCAGGAGGGTGGATGGTGAGAAATCTAGTCAGGCTACCTCAGGCACCAACCCCAGACAGAGGGACAAGAGGCCTTTGTCCCCAGACCAGCCAGCTGGGGAAGATGCAGCACAAATCATTATTCCAGCCAGGGAGGTGGGGGTCACGGGGTGTCAGGGTTTGGCTACACATTTGGCGGGACTGACCTTAGGCTAAGTGTTCGGAGTTTAATATCTCAGAGCAGAGTGAGGGGACCCCCCCCCAGTGGTAGGAGGGCTCTCATGTCTGACCTCCCTCATGTGGGCTTCCTAGCTGGAGTGGGAGTTAGAGGCTCCTCCTGGGGTGGAGTTGAGGAGTATGGAGACATAGTAAACCAGGTCACAGCTCATGGGTAAAGGAGGGAGAAACGTGATCCAGACTCATTCTGGAACTAGGACCAGAGCCTATTCCAGAGCCCATGGCAGAGCTCATTCTGGATCTAGATTCTGGATTAGAAGAGTTCCTTCTGGAATCAAGTCTGGGGAAGAATCCAGCACTAATTCTAGGGATAGGTAAGGGCTCAGCCTTGAATTAGGGTTAGAGCTGAGCCTAATGCTGGGGCCAGTTTCTCTGGACTTCCTTTTCTCTTTCCCTTCCTGTTGAAGTCCTGATGAATTCTCCTGAATTCCCAGGGTTTGCCTATTCCCCCTGTAGCTTTTGCTAGGCCATACATCCCTGAGGACAGTCCCTGTATTTGAAAAGAAGGGAGAAGCTGATATTAGTGAGAAGCTGTCTCATTAGATGGTAAAACTTTATAGATGGTGAGGACCATTAGCTGACAGGGGTGATTAAAGTGGTTATGGACTCTTTGTGTCACTTGACAAAGGATTGATCTCCTCCATCATCCCATGCTACAATGCCCTGGGTCTGGTGTGGCCCTCAATTCCACCAATCTTGGGGAGGGGGGAGCCTGTGAGGCTTCCAGGAACTTTCCCAAGTTCACACTCCACTACCCCTTCTCCCATCATGCTATCTCAATTCTTTTAGTTCATATGGTTTTGAAGTCTTAAGAGTGAGGATGGAAAGAGGGAAACTCCAGAAGCCCATCAGAGCTTCTGGGGGATGGGGAGAATCTGACATCTTTTAGCAGCAAATGACTGTGTTCCATGCTGAGGATCACAGATTCACTGGGATCCCATGAGAGGACTAATCAGGAAAAGAACTGGAGACCCAAACACCTAGCTTTTCCCTCTTTCTCTTTTTCCTCCCCTACCTTACCATTTCTACCTATAGGCTAAATTACAGTGTACTCAACATTTTCCTTTGAGTGAGTTCAGTGAATCTTCACATTATCCCCATGAGGCAGGCAGAACAGATAAAACCATCCCTGTCTTACCGATTGGGAAACTGAGGCTGAGAGAGGGGAGACAGTCACTTGTTAGTAAGTAACAGAAGTCAGACTGCATCCAAATTTTCTAACTCCCTATAACTTATAAGACAAAATGTAGAACTCCTCAGTCTGACATTTAAAGGCCTTTAGAGTATGGCTTCAGCCCAACCTTTCCAGGGAACTGATATGTATGTAAGTATGGAAAGGTTGGTTGAAAGAGGGGAAAGGAATGAGTACTGAAATAGCACTTACTATGTGCCAGGCACTGTGCGAAGCCCTTTACAAGTGTGATCCCATTTGTTCCTTACAATAATCCCGTCAGGTAGGTGCCGGTATCACCCTCACTCTCTAATTGGGGAAACTGGGTTTCTACTGAACTCCTGGAGATGAATCTTCCTAATTCCAGGCCTGGTGCTGTACCCACTGTTCCACCTAGCTTCCCTATCCATTCTGTGGAGGGCAATCAGTTCAGCCAACAAACATTTATTAAGCACTTAATATGGGTCAAACACTTGCTAAGTATGGAGATCCAAAGAAAGAAAAAAAAAAAAAACCACCATGGTCTTGCCCCCAAGGAGCTCCTCTTTTAATAAGTGAAACAACCGGCAAAGAAACAACTATGTATCTATAAAATAAAGACAATGTAAGAGGGAGGAATCTTAGAGCAAAGTCAGCTGAGAGTTTAGAATTCTTTCTACTCCTTTCTACCTCACTTCTGTTTGCTCCATGGGGGATGGAGGAGGGCTGCTGCTTTCTGGCACTTTGCCTCAGTTTATAATTCTGAAAAAAATGGAAATGAAGCCCCCTAGAAAGGATCCTGCTAAGAGACATTTGCCTGAAAGAAGCAGGAATATTCCATCTTCCAAGAATTGAGGGCCCAGCCCAGTCTTGACTAGATCTGGTTTGATCTAGTAAGGCAGTAGCAGAGCAGACAGGGAAAAGGAGACATGGACCCTTCTTTCAAGTTCCACCTCCTGGATCTTTCCAGTCCCTAATGACCTCAACTTTTTTTGAAGCTCCATTCAGCAATATGAGCCTGAAGCAAAGAGGACCTGGGGCTGTTCTCCCTCTGTGTCCCCCCAAACCCAGAAGGCTGTCTCCTCTCCCTCCCTTTCTGCCCCCTCTCCCCAGCCCATAGAGAGAACTGGCCAAGGGGATCCCTGCCACAGCCCGCTGTCTGACCGCGGCCCACTGAGGCATGCTGACCATCCGGATAGCACTTTAGAGTATTAATAACTAATAACCATGCTTAGGCAGAAGACTAAAAATACCCCGGACAGCCCTTTTGAGCCACCGCAGCCGCTCAGGCTCCGCTCAGATAAGCCTCTTTATTAATATTAAGTCCCATCAACAGTGGCTAATAACACTAAGAGCTTCAAGGGCTACCCTGGCTAAACAAGGCCTGTGCTTGCAACCTGCTCACTCATCACCTGCTTGGCACCTCACGGGCACCGCTCAGCATGAAAGCAGGAGCATCAAGGGGAGAGGATTCGGGAGGGAGGATCGCCAGTGCTGAGGGACATGGGAGAGGGGGCAGGCTACTCAATAACCTCGCTCTGCTTAGAGTGAGAAGGGCTCTATTTCAAAAGACAAGCCAGGATATTTATTATTCACAAAACTAGCTAGGAAGAAGTGGCACGGTTTAATGTACAGAGCACTGGATTTGGAATCAAGAAGTGCTAGGTTCAAATCTCCCTTTGGCATTTCTCAGATGTCTGGCCAAGCTAAGTGTCTGTGTGCCTCAGCCAGCCCCCTATAATTTATGTACTAAGTCATGGGGAGGTTGGGGATTCCTTCCTGTGGAATTACTTCACAAGGAACTTAAAATCCTCATTTCATATATGAGGAAACTACGGCACAGGGAAGTTACTAATTTGTCTAAAGTCACAGAGAAAGAAGTGTCAGTGGTAGGATTTGAATTTAGCCCCTATTTCTCAGAGCACTGCTTTATTCATCTCCTACTCATCAAATTAGCAAAGAGGACATAAAATGGAAATGATTAGTGCTGGAGGGATTATGGAGAGACAGGCACAGTATATATGTATATATACACATATATACAATATATATGTATATATAGCTTTAAGTGAAGCTATGAATTGATTCAATCACTCTGGAAAACAATGCTAAGAAAGTGACTAAAGGGGCAGCTAGATGGTACAGTACAGTACAGTACAGATAGACCACCCTGGAGTCAAGAGGGCCTGAGTTCAAATATGGCCTCAGACACAATACTTCCTAGCTGTGTGACCTTGGGCAAATCCCTAGCCATACTATGGAGGGTTCTAAATTGACTGGCTATCAGTTCAGCCAACAGACATTTATAAAGCACTTAATATGAGCCAAGCACCTTGCTAAGGATGGGGAGATCCAAAGAAAGAAACCCAATTGCCTCACAAAAAAAAAAAAAAAAAAAAAAAAACTGAGCAAACCAACAAAAAACACAAAGAAAGTAACTAAAATGCTCATGTCCTCTGACAGAGATACTTTGTGCTAGGTATATGTTCCAAGGATATCAAGGAAAGGTCCACACATGCCAAAATATTTATAGCAGCATTTTTTGTGGTAAGAACGGGCTAGAAACAAATCCCCACTAATTGGGGGAATGGATCAATACATATGATTCTGGGGCAAGTAATTGGTGTAGTGGATAGAGCACCAGCCCTGAAGTCAGGAGGACCTGAGTTCAACTCTAACCTCAGACACTTAACACTTCCTAGCTATGTGACCCTGGGCAAGTCGCTTAACTCCAATTGCCTCGGCAAAAAAAAAATAAAAATAAACTATGATTGCCCAATGCAAAGAAATATAGCATGAAATGGAAATAGATTCAGAGTAACACAGGACAATTTATATGAACTGATACAGAATAAAGTATGCAGAACCAGAAAACCAATATACATAATGACTAAAATAATTCTCTGTATCAACTAATTATAAATGTAACAGCAACACAATCAAAGCTAAAGCTAGGAAATTTTGTTGATGAAGCTCAGTCCCGGGAAGACATAAGAAAACAAGCCTCCCTTCTTTGCAGAGGTGGAGGATTACTGCTGTGGAATGTCACATACACTGCAGGAATCATTTGATGCATCAGTAAATTTTGCTGGACGGCTTTCTTCTTCTTTCCCAACTTTTAATTCTTTGTTAAAAAGAATGACTCTCTGGGTAGGGAAGAGATGAGATACATGTTCAGAATAAAGTTAATGTAAAAACAAAAGATACCTATCAACCTAGTCCAGACTTTACAACCATAAACGATACCATTCAGATAGACAAACAAAGATTTTTAGTAATCCCCATGTGACATTATAACTCTTCTTTTATAATTTGTCACAGAGAGGACAGCTAGTGCCAGAAATGGGTTTTGAATTTAGATCTTCCTAATTCCAACACGCATCTGCTTTATTATCTTGATTCCTCCCACATAGGGTTCTATTATTGTTGCTGTTTTTGACATTATTATTATTGTTTTAGTGTTGAGAATAGATCAAATAGATAGAGTGTTGGCCAGTAGCCTCAGATACTTACTTAATCTCTGTCTACCTCAGTTCCTTCTTCTGTAAAATGGGGATAATTATGGCATCTGTCTCACAAGGTAGTTGTGAGGATAGAATGAGATCATTCTAAAGTATTTAGCAGAGTGCATGGCATATAGTAGGTGCTATGTAAATGTTAGCTATTATTATTATTATTATCATAGTCAATGTGTATTTTTTTTGTTTATTCTTTCTTCACTCTATCACTTCATATATCTTCCCGTATTTCTTTGTAATCTCCAAATTTGTGACTCCTAGAAGCATAATAGTATCCCTTTAACAGGCATATACCACCTTGTCCGTGGACTCAGAAGGACTCAATTTTCCACAGAAAAAATGAATCATCCCCCCAAAAGCCCGCCTCCTCCTCCCTGCCATGAAAGTGCCAAGGAGACGAGCCCAGGTGCTGGGCCCGCTTTCAAGACTGCTGGCACCATGGTGGACTCCGGAGGGGAAACTCTGATAGGCCAGAGCCCCAGGCCTAGACTTAATTATTTTCAACGTGGAGCTAATCAGGTCATTCCTTGTGAAAAGAACGGATCTGAGATCCCAGGAAGGGGACACTGGTCGGTGATGAAGGCAAGTTTGGAGGGAATGAGGACAGATGATTCGGGAAAATGTGAAAGGAAATGGAAGTAATTAGGAGCAGGACAGGATCTTGTGGGGTAGAGAAGTGGGGGACCCATCTGTACTGATTGGTAGCCCCATTATACAGATAATAACAATAGCAGGCATTTATACAGGGCCCTGAGGTTTGCAAAACACTTCACCTAAATTATCTTAGTGCAGTTAGAAAGAGCTGCTATTATTCCAATTACAGATAAGGAGAATTCAAAGTTCCCAAAGAACTCCATGTACATGACCTCACTTTACTCTCAATACAACCTAGGTATCATTAAGTCTTACCATGTCCATTTTACAGATAAGAAAACTGAGGTTGAAGAGAAATCCTAAGTGCCTTAGGGTTTTCTAGCATTCTCTACACTCCAATTATCTCTCAAGATAAGGAAACTGAGACTCCAGAAGAGTAAATTAGGAGGCACCATGGAGTAGTACAGCCAAAAGAACTCTGGCTTAGGAATCGAGGGATTTGGGTTTATAGACCTAACTCTGGCCCCAGTAGTTCCTTTTCTTTTAGCTAAGTTTCATTTACTCTCTGGGCCTCAGTTTTCCCATCTGTAAAATAAGTTAGATTTGACCACAAGAATCATAGATTTAGGTCTGGAGGGGACTTTAGAAGAGTTAGTCCAATGAGGAAACCAAGCTGAGAAGGGGAACCTTGCCCAAGTATCTTGGGCAATAAAGGGCAGAATTATCTGTCAACATATCTTTTCTTGGTGAAAGAAATCAGAGTTAAGTGATTTATCCAGGGTCATACAGCTAGTAAATGTCTGAGTCTGGATTTGAACTCAGAACCGCCTGACTTCAGGCTCGGTGCTCCTAGCTGCCCCCTCAGCTACCATTTACCAGGCCTTGTGCTAAGTGCTGGGACTATATTAAGCAAATACTTGCACCTGGATTCTCTGGTCAAATCTTGTACCTTTTCATTATTTCCCCACAGTCTCCTATGATCTCCATGATCTATTCAGACTCCAGTTCCAAAGGTTTATATTTTAAGGACTTTCTCAGTCTTTCTGTTTGTTTGTTTTCCAGACTTGCCCAAAGTCACATAAAACATCGGGGCAGAGCTGGAACTCTACTGAGTCCAAATCAGCCACTTAATCATTAGCTTTCCTAAACATTCTGTGTGCCCAGTCCTGTATTCGGCACCTCAGGAAGGGGCAGCCAGGAGGGAGCACAAGACAGACGGGGGAAATGTAGGTGCTATTGGAGAGTTCCCAACTAAGGGAGACAGGACTCCCCCAGAGAGACTACGGGCGGGTTTTGGGTACCCCTAGGAAGGAGAGCAATGGGAAGGCAAGGACTGCTTCCTCAAGGAGGCTGGCATTGAGCTGGGTCTCATCGGGCACACTGGAGGAGGAGGCATGTTGGAGCTGGGTAAGGAACTGCATTTGGCGAGGTTTGGCTTCATTATCAAAGGGCTAAATTGTTAAAGGTAGAATGTCAGGGGAAAGTATTTTGCGGAGAAAGAAGAGGTCACAAGCATTAAACCAGAATGTAAAGGTCTTTTTCTGCAGGTTCCCCTCTAGCTTTTCTCTATCTCCCCCCAAATCCTTCTGCTTTTCATCTCAGCTTTGAGGGGGAGGCCAAAAGGATGCCACAGTGGTCCCAGGGAGGCAGTGGTTGGCAGCGATCTATCAGGGGCAGGGATGTATGAAGCCCTCCAGTCGGCTCAGCGGGGTGGCAGCCGAGAAATCTAATTGAATTGTACTAACATCATTAATCCGCAGGGCCCCAGAGGAGGGAGGCATCTAAATTGGCATCAGGATACATGCCGAATCACTCCTGCCGTTTAAGTGGTTACAGCCTTCTCTCGTTACAAATGAGGGCATTCTGGCTGGGGGCCAGGACGCCTGAGTTCTGCTCCTCGCTGGGCCTCTAGATCGCTGGGCCGCTTTGTGTCATGAGCCTACCCTCTCTGCACCTCTGGATTCTCTGTGCTTTGCTGAGAGGGGGATGGGGAGCCTAGGAGGACTGGGGTGGAGGGAGGAAGGAAGGGGGGAGGCACAAGGTAGAGCTCGAGGTTGGTTTGGGTTTTGTTGATGGGGATTTTATTTCCAAATAACTCTGGGGAGTGCTGGGCAAAGCACTGTGGTTTGGTCAGAGGGGTTCAACTTGAGGAACTTGGCTGCCCTTAACAATAACCCCATTGAATGAGTTCAGGAGGCTCTGGGGGACCCTGACCCCAGTATGGGCAGAAACCTGGTCTCTGGCTCCTGAATGAACTCTTCCGGAGTATCTCCCTGCCTTTTCCCTTATTAGAAGACTTCACAAAACACTTTACTTACGTTATCTCCCTTCGTCTATCAACAACTCTGTAAGATAGGTGCTATTATTATTCCTGTTTTACAGATGGGGAAACTGAGTCACAGATAGGTCTTGATTTAGGGCTACACAGCTAGTAAATGTCTAAGGTTAGATTTGAATTCACATCTTTCTGACCCCAATGCATCTCTTAGCTGCCCATCTCTATACTCTTCATTCCCATGCTTAGGGAGGAGAATACAGAGCCCTGTGTAGAGACTTAGCAAGACTTAGGGAGGTACAGCCACTTTGGGCAATGGTACACGACCATCTCTACCCTTTATCCCCCCAGGCTCCAGGGGAGCCCTGTCCTAGCTTAGTGAGGAGAATGTTTTCTTCAGGAAAGAGGGCACAACAATGAGGTGGAGAACTCAGCAGGATGTGCGCTCTCTGCTATGAGAGGTAATATCAGAAACCTAATGACCAATGGCCAGATTACAGAGAAGATTCCTTTTCAAACAAAGATTCAGAATAGATGTACTCCTCTATAAGCCTTTCTCTTTGAGCTGGTAGTATAATTCTGTCAAAAGAATGCTGAAGTTTGGAGTCCAGGGACCTGGATTCAAATTTCAGCTCTATTATCTCAGTTGAGTGACCTTGGGCAAGGGATTCCATTGCTCTGGGTCTCACTTTATTCATCTGTGAAATGATGGTTTGGGGGTAGACTAGGAGACCTCTTGGTTCCCTTCCAACTTTAAATTCTGTGATCCAGTGATTCTGCATCCACACCCTTGGCTACATTTCCCTCCAAAGTTGCTTTGTTCTTGGCAGCAAAAAAGGTGTTCTCCCCCCCACCCTCACCCCCACCCCCACCCATCTTTCTGTTTTGGCCCTGGAAGGGATAGGGCTGGTCCTATGCCATATTTCCCCAAACTTCTCCGGGTGCCCATATGGGAGCCACATTCCAGTGTCTGGGTGAGAGCCTCAGGGGAACGAGGGACCCCATTCTCCTAATCTAGCTCTCAGCCTCTCATTCAGGTCAGGCTCAAAGTCCAACATCCAAAGATCAGGGTTCTGAGCTTTGGTTCTGGCCAAGTTCTTTCTATCCCCAAAGCCCACAGGGCAGAGACCCCACCCTCCCTCATCTTTTGAGTGACTGGTTGTTTAGTCTTGAATACGAGGGCAAGCTCTAACAGGGCCTTTATTTCCCAGGAGGAAGGGAGAAAGAACAGGGAGATCAAGGGATAAAGGAAGTGAAGGAAAGGAGGAGACTAGAATGGTTTCATATCTACAGATCAGAAATGCCTTCATGAGACTCCAAGGGTCATCTCACCCATCCTCCTACCTCCATGAGTTAAACCTCCCAAACATGTCAGTACTAGTGGGGTCGAAGAGACATTCCTGTCCCTAAAAGCTCTCTTAGCAGAGCAAAAAGAGCATTGGACAGAGTGTGGAAACCTGGGCTTGTGTCCCAGCTCTGCCACTGACTATGTGATCTTTCCCCTTCTAGACCTTAAAAATGCAAAATGAGAGCTTTGAACTCATTATTCTCTAAAGGCCCTTTTAGTTTCTGGGTTTCTGATTCCCCAGCCAATGGAATCCAGTGTTTCCCCTTAATATACAGATAGGAAACTTAAGATCCAAGCATATGACTGGAGTCATACAGTGAGGAGGTAGCGGATTGGGGGATTTGAGTCCAGGTGTCCTGAATTGTAACCTAGGCATCTTTCTATGATACTATGATACCTTTCTCTATGAGGACCAAGACAGATCTCTAAAAGCTTCTGAATAATGGTGGTCTTTCAATGGAATCTTCATGTTATACTTTGTAAATTCCCTTCATCAACCCACCCACCCCCTCTCTCTTCTGACCTTGGAAGAAACTGAGGTCCAGAATAAGAACTAGCCCCACTCCAGGGCAGGGTTGGGGTGGGGTTGGAGGACAAGGGACCCAGAAGGGAGCAGCTCAGCCAGCCAGTTCTGAACCCCAATATCTCCATACCTGTTCCAGAAGAAGGTTGCCTATATTCCTTCCAGTCTCAGGAACATATTCCTCATCTCAGTCAGGTGAGCTCAAGGTAGAACCATTCCTTCTGCTCTATTCTAGCATTCCCCATTATAAGAATTTGTGTCCCAGCAGGTTTGGGAGCAGGAGACTCAGGCTTCCATTCTGGCTCAGCTGGTGACTATCTATGGGAAGACACTTTTCTTCACCTCCTTTCCTCAGAATAAAGAGTTTTAGGGTTAGAATAACCTCAGAGGCTACCCAATAGCAACTTGTCTCTGATCAAGAATCCCCCCCAGAACTTGTTGGGACTGTTGTAGGGGATGATTCTTCCTCAAATATAGGCTGGACCAGGTGACCTCGGACACTGAGAATCTGAGGTCCCTCACAAGTGTTCATCCACTCTCTACTTGAAAACCTCCAATATACATATATATATATATATAATATATATGTAGGAATATATATATATATGTTCCTTGTGATTTCCAACTATTGGTCATAAAACTTTTCTTCATCAAACATCTGTTAAACATCTATCGTGTGTGGATCATGCTCAAGGAGGGAAGACATACCAGACTCAGTCCTATATAGTCTGGTTGTAGGTGGGGGAGCAAAACACAAATATTCATAGCAATAATATACAATATTACTTCTCAGGAAAATGAAAAGCTTAAACTAGATGTTCTCTAAGGTAACATCCAAGTCCAAATCCCATAGTCCTTTTGTCTGTATGACATAGCTTATGGGGAAGTTCGCCCAATTCGAGGCAGGTAGGAAAACTGCGTCTCAACTTACCCACGTGCTTTCCTCCTCTTTCTCAAAGATGCCATAGACAGTGAAAGCATCGTCTGTCTTGCCAGGAACACTTTCTTCCTTCTTATTGACTAGATTTGTCCCTATTTCCATTTGTGGCAGAGAGTTGGGCCACCTCTGCAAAGAAGGGGATGAAAGGCATTTTCTCAGCTTTTCTCCAAGGCCAATTTTAGTCATTGTAATAGTATAGCCTTAATTATGTCAGCTTTGAGATTCTTTCCATTACAAGATTATAATATTATATATAGACCCTTTCCTAAGTCTGCTTACTTTGCTCTCTATCCACTTATATATTCTTCTTCCGGTGCCTCTCAGAATTCCTCCTATCATTGTATCTGACTGGATGATAATAACTCATTGCATCCATGTGTCCTTTCTGGGTATCATACTGGTACTAGCCTTTAGAGAGCTCCATAGTCTGACTAATCTGCCTTTTGAACTTTTCGTTATCTTCATGTACTTATATTCCAGGAAAACTGGACTTCTTTATTTCTTTTTTTTCCACTGAGGCAATTGGGGCTGAGTGACTTGTCCAAGGTCACACAGCTAGGATGTGTTAAGTGTCTGAGTCAAATTTGAACTGCTGACTTCAAGGCTGGTGCGCTATCCACTGCGCCACCTAGCTGCCCCATGGACTTCTTTCCATAGCCTGTTCTGCTTTTGTCCTATCTTAATCCTTAGGATGTGATAGCAGCCCACAGCTCCATTAGTTGCATCATCCTACTCTTTATTCAAAATTCAGGTGCTAGCTCCTCCCCAAAGCCTTGTCTGATCCCTCAGCAGATATTTCTGACTATAAATATGAATTCATATTCCAAACCTCTTCCCTCTTTGCTGGTCTCTTTCAGGAGAACCGAGAAGACAGATGTCCAACCAAAGAATTCATCTCAAAGGCACCTCCAAGGGGTAGGAATAACAGGCCTTGCAAGGAGCCTAAGTGGGTCAGTTTAGATGTGGGGACAGGTGAAGGAGAACTATAGAGTTGGAACTCCTGTGCTAAATCCTAGCTTCTTCCTTTGGCCAAGAAGATGGACATCTACATTGCCACGGGGTAGGGATAGAGCACCAGAAGACCTGAATTCAAATTTGCCCTTAGACATTTACTAGCTGTGTGACCCTAAGCAAGTCACTTAACCACTATTTGCCTTATTTACCTCAACTATAAAATGGGGCTAATAGTAACAAACACCTACCTCCCAGGGCTGTTTTGAGGATCAAATAAGATAATGGTAGGAACGATAATAAATGCTTGTTTTCTTCCTTGTCTTAATTCTTTTATTCTGACTATGAGATCGATCTTAAGCCTGCTCCTGACTTCCCCTTAGTTTGTTAACTGCACCACTATCTCAGTCATTAAAGCTCCAAATCTTTGATTCTTCCCTGTGCAGAGGCCTTCACATCTGGTCAAGTCATTGGCCAAATTTTGTCCTTTCTACTCTCACAACATCTGGCATCCCTCTCCTTCCCCCTCTTTCCCATGCTTTACCATCCTAATTCAGAACTGATTACCTCTTTGGCTTGGATTCTTTTATTCTATTTATTTAAATTTTTTATTGCTATTTTTGTTTTTATGTCACCTTCATTTCAAAACACTGAATAAGATAATCCATAAAGTGCTTAGCATATCATATCATAGGCACTTAATAAACTTGTTTCCTCTCTCTTCTGCTAAATACATTCCTCCTTCCTCTCCTACTGAACTAGCTATTCTTGTAACAAAAAATTTTAAAAAGAAAGGAAAAAAAACTCACTTCAGCAAAAATAGCCAACATATCAAGCAAGTTTTACAATGTGTGCAATGTTCCACACCCACAGTTCCCCACCTCTGCCGAGAAGAGAATGAAGGGCACTTTCTCAACTTCCTTCCAAAGCCAGCTTTAGTCACTGAATTATATATCTTTCAATTATGTCAGCTTCTAGGTTCTTTCCATTATGTGATGTAATCGATATGTATGGATCCCTTTCCTGATTCCGCTCACGTCTCTCTGTATCCACTCATAAAAGTCTTTTAATGCTTCTCAGAATTCTTTCTATTCATTGTTTCAGATTGGATGTTAATATATCTCTGCATCCACATGCTTTTCTAGTTACTATGCTTTTTTGCCTGATGCTGACCTTTAGAAAGCTCCATGGTCTGACTACCTACCTTTTGAAGCATTCCCTGGTCCTCATGTACTTATGTTCCAGGCAAACTGAACTGCTTTTCATGGTTCAGTTCTACTTTTGCCCTATCTTAATTCTTAAGATAGACTAGCACACACCTCATCCCCTCAACCCCGGCCCTGCTACATCAGTTGCCACCATCCTATTCTTTATTCAAAACCCAGGTGCCATCTCTTTCTTGAAGCCTTATTTAATCTCTCAGCATAAAATATGTTCTCTTTCCTCAGTCTTTCTTAGAATATCCTGCTTTGCTTCTTTGTCCCCACTATCGTGAATTGTTTATGTAAATTCCAATTACCCCTTAATAGATTGTAATATCCCAGAAGATAAGTACAACTAGTCAATCTTTTTATTTCCAAAGGGGCACAAAGCTTGGGTATATCAGGTTCTTTTTCCCCAAAAAAAGTATTTTATTTTTCCAAATACATGCAAAGATAGTTTTCAACATTCAGCTTTGCAAAACCTTGTGTTGTAAAATTTTCTCCCTTTCTTTCCTCTCTTCCCTCCCCAAAAGTGTGAGCAATCTGATATAGTTAAACATGGGCAATTCTTCTAAACATATGTCCATATTTATCATGCTACACAAGAAAAATCAGTTCAAAGGGAAAAAAATCACAGGGGGGGGGGGGAAGCAAACAAACAACAACCAAAAAAAGTGAAAATATAATACTTTGATCCACATTTAGTATCCTTAGTTCTCTCTCTGGATCCAAATCTATTGGAATTGTCTTGAATCATCTCACTATTGAAAAGAGCCAACTCCATCACAATTGATCATCATATAATCTTGTTGTTACTATGCACAATGTTCTCTTGGTTCTGCTCATTTCACTCAGTATCCATTCATGCAAGTCTTTCCAGACTTTCTGAAATCAGCCTGCTCATCATTTCTTATAGAACAATAATATTCCACTGCATTCATATGTCAGCTTATTCAGCCATTCCCCAACTGATGAGCATCCCCTCAAATTTCCTTATCTCAGGGATGCTACAAACATTTTTAACTAACCGCCCCCCCAAAAAGGTGAAAATACTATGATTTGATTCACATTCAGTCTCTGTAATTCTCTCTCTGGATGTAGATAGTATTTCCCAACCAAAATTTATTGGAACTGACACATTAGGGTCATAATGGATGTGTGTTGAATTGACAGGCAATTGTTGAATGGCTATTGGGGTAGGACACAGGATGTATAGTCAGGATGTCCTGTGTTCCAATCCTGCCTCTAATACCTACTACCTGTGTGGTCCTGGGCAAGGCCCTCAACCTTTCTCAACTTCATTTTCTTCATCTGAAAAGCGGTGGTAATATTAGCCCCTGCTTCATAGGGTAGCTGTGAGGATTTAATGTATATTCAAAAAGCTTTGTAAGTCCTATACAAATATGATCACCATTCAGAACTGGAAGGAATCTTAGGGGGCCAGTCCAGTCCCCTTATTTTAGAAATTAGGAAAGTCAGGGTCAAAGTCACATAGATAGATGGTCTGTGGCTAAGTTAAGCACTTGAATTCTTTCTTCCCTATACTAAGCTAAATCCCAAAGGTCTCCCAGCCCATCTCCCTGTCATCACTCTGCCTCTACTTTTCTCCCTTTCTAGTACTTAGCTCAATGATGGTCAAGCCATGACAGCCTTATCCTTTATTAGCAGGACTCAGGACAGTCTAGCTCTTTCCCATATTTCTCTTTCCCCATCTGTCTGTTAAACAAACAGTGGGTATCCTGATAAATGGAGATAATCCCGTGGGCCCAGGGGTTCCCCCATAACATCAGGAAGGAGGAGGGGAAAAGAAGGCTGGGCCCAGAAGTTGCTGTGGCCTCAGGGAGAAAATCTCCCTATCGGGTCCATCCCTCCCTTTTCCCAAGCAGAAAAATGCTTCCCTTCAGGGTAAGATTGGGCTGGGCTGGGTTAGAATGGAGGGGGGGGGGGGGGGGGGGGGGGGGGGGGGGGGGGGGGGGGGGGGGGGGGGGGGGGGGGGGGGAAGAGGAGAGTTGGCAGGAGGAAGGAAGGAGGGGTAGAGGTGGGAAGGGTGGAATCTTGAACTGAAGGGTGGAGGAGAGAGCCAGCGGGATAATGTCCAAAGAAAGGGTACATCTGCCCCCCTTCTCCCATCTCCTCCTGGAGCCTCCCTTTCCCTTCTTGAATTTCCCTCCCCTTTTCTGAGTTTTCATTTTTCCCAGAGAGTTTTCAACCTCTCAATGAATGTGAGTCCCAATCTATCACAAAGTCCTTATCACCTAACTGAGCCCCTCATCACCTCAATGAACTTCCTAGACCTTTAATGAACATCCAACCTCAATCTTCATTAAGTCCATGTTCTGGCCCTCGAACCCTTCCTGAATGCCTATGCCCACTGAACTCCTTCCTACCCACCCTTCCACCCCCATCAAAACCTGCTCTCTGCTCAAAAGCCCTAAGAGAAGAATCTGATGAAGGAATTCACACTGAGGCGTTAATGTGTTATCTCTCCCAAGGGTGTATGCACTTTAACAGCTGGGAAGGCCTTACCCTACAGGAGCTGTAGTCTGATGGGGGAGTCTCAGGCAAAGACTCACCCAGAGAGAAAGAGAGAGGGTGGAAGAGATGTCAGCTGCCTGTCAGATCCCAGGCACTCCCTTGGCCCTGGACAGCTTTGGGGGAGGAGTGGCCTTTCTGGTAAATGTCATGGACCCATGGACCCATAGGCTAAGGGAGACTAGGAGCTACCCTGTCTCCCCCCCCCCCCCCTCCCGCAAAGGGTGGGTGGTCCATGGCCACCCATTTGGCAGGGAGGCTGTTCATGCTGATGAACTGGCCGGAGGGAGGGGATGACTGGACTGAGGTGGGGATGTTGGGTAGTGTAGGGTTTTTTCGGCCTCTGCTCAACTGCTGCTCAGATCTTGGCTGAAGCTGCTTCTCGCATCTTAGAATAATAAACCAACATTAAGAAGGCATTTGTCACTGAGGAAAGGAGGCAGCCGGGGCCCAGATGTCATAAACATGTGTGAGGGGCCAAGCCTGATGGGGAGGAATTTAAAGGGGCAGGGGAACCAGTTAAAGTGAGGGGGTGAAGGAAAGAAGGCAGGGAAGGGAGGAGGGGATGAAGAGGAAAGGATGGGCAGTTCTTTGCTTTTCTTCCCGCAAAGGGTGGGTGGTCCAGTGGTTAAGGAGCTGAGGAACACTGCTTCTGCTCAGCCTCACTGTTTTACCCATCCTTCCCCATCCCCCCAGTCTGCCTTGTTCTCCCCAACTGCACAATGGGGACATCTGGTTCTTGGGTTGGAAGGGAAAGGAAAGTCTGGCTTGCTTCTTCAGAAACACATGTCTTTCTTCTCTGGGGGTGGCGGGCAAGCAGGGCCATGGGCTTCTTTTGATAACTTTATTGATAGTCAATAAGGGACTCCAGACCCCCCTTCCACAGCCCTCGGGCCACCAACAATAATCCCCCTCCCCTGGAGTCTTTAGATGCCAGTTTTAGGATTTAGGATTGGTAAGAACCTTAGAGAAAAGCCCTGAGCTCTGGCATAAAGAGGACCTAGGGGTTTCTTAGACAGGATTTAAGTCCTCCCTCTAACACTTACTACCTATGTGATCCAAGGGCACTGCTTTGAGTGTCAGTTTCCTGATTCTTGGCATCCATGTTCTTCCAAAGTTTTATGTTGTTCATTTGGAGCTGACTCTCCTTGACCCTATTCCAGGGTTTGTTTGTTGTTGTTTTTGAAAGGTACTAGAGTGTTTTGCCATTTCCTTCTCCAACTCATTTTACAGACGAGGAAACTGAGTCAGACAGGATTAAGTGTCTTGCCCAGTGTCACCCAGCTAGTGTCTGAGGCCAGTTTTTAATTGACAGACATGAGTCTTCTTGACTTCAGACCTAATATTTGATGCACTGAACCACCAAAGTATTACAAATTCAAGTTCTCTGAGCTTCCGATCTAGCCCAACTTTGCTTATTTTTCAGGTGAGGAATCTGAGGATCAGATGAGGGAACAGATTTCTTCCATGTCACACAAGTGTAAAGTAGCAGAGGTAATTAAGGGGAGACTTGATTTACATAAACAATTATTATATAAAGGAGAATGTAATGGAGCAAAAGGGAGTTGCAAAAGGTTTGGGGGGAATCTGAGGAGGGAAAAGGCACTTTGGGATGGTCATAAAGAACATCATGGAGGAAGCAGCATCTGAGTAGGTAGAGAAGCTAGGTTAGTTCATTCCTGGTCTGGGAAACAGTGTGAACAAAGACAGGAAGATTGAGACTGAAGAGAGAACAGCGTCTTGGGAGATGTTATCAGTACAGTTCAGGTGAAATGGTCAAGGATAAGAAGGGTCTAATGTGGATCATCTCACCCAACTATACAGGTCTTAGAGGAAGTCTGGAAACCCACTAGCCTTCAGACAGAAGAAGAGAAAACTTCAGGAAGAGGGGGAGGAAGAAAAGGCTAACAAATATCATGGATTTGAGGAAGCTACAATAAAAAAGGAAGACATAGCTGGGAGTGGAAGGTGGGGAGAAATGGGAAGAACAATGGACCCTTGGGGGTTGCTGGAGTTGGGAATAGGGAGAAGCCAGCTCAGGAGAGAATAGCACACATACATATTCCCCATTCCAGCCCAAATGGCCCTCTAACTTTCCCTAAATATGGCATCAATCTCCCACTTTCAGGCCTTTTCGTAGTCTGTCTTCCCATGGCTCAGTGCCCTGCTTCTTCATCTCTCCCTATGAGAATCCTACAAATTCTTCCAAGTTCCTCTTACATGAAGCCCTTTGACCCCACCACAAGTCCATAAATTACTTTGTATACATATTTATTTACTTATATCTGAGCAAATTATTTCCCTGGATACAATGTCAGCTACTGGAAGTCAGGGACTGGTTTTATTTTTTCTTTGACTCTGTAACCCAACTCCTAGCTGTGACATATTAAATGCTTGTCCATTGATTGGATTAGAACAGGACTTCTTGTTGTGGTATATGAAGGCAATGGAATATTATTGTTCTATAAGAAATGATGAGCAGGCTGATTACAGAAAGGCCTGGAAAGACTTACATGAACTGATGCTGAGTGAAGCGAGCAGAACCAAGAAAACATTGTGCACAGTAACAACAAGGTTATGTGATGATCAACTGTCATGGAGTTGGCTCTTCTCAACAATGAGGTGAACAATGAGAGGAATCTGCTAATTCCAATAGACTTTTTTTTTGCTTTGGGGATTTATTTTTTTATTATTATAGCTTTTTATTTACAAGATATACGCATGGGTAATTTTTCAGCATTTTCCAATAGACTTGTGATGGAAAGTGCCATCACATCCAGAGAGAGAACAATGAAGACTGAAAGTATGTAGTATTTTAACCTTCTTATTGTTTTTTATTGGCTTGCTTGTTTTTTTTCTTGTGTTTTTTCTCTTTTGATCTGATTTTTTTTTTTTGCTTATCAAGATGAATATGGAAATATGTTTAGAAGAACTGCACATGTTTAACCTATACCAAATTGCTTGCTGTCTTGGGGAAGGGAGTGGGAGGAGGAGAGGGAGAAAAAATTGGAACACAAAGTTTTGCAAAGATGAATGTCGAAAACTATCTTTGCAAGTATTTGGAAAAAGAAAATATTATTTTAAAAAAAGAAGGGGGAAAAACACTTACATGAACTGATGCTGAATGAAATGAGTAGAACCAGGAGAATATTGTACACAGTGACAAGATTATGTGATAATCAACTGTGATGGACTTAGCTCTTCTCAACAATATGGTAATTCAAGTTAATTCCAATAGACTTGGGATGGAAAATTTCAATCGCATACAGAAAGAAAACTGGAGAGTAAATGTGGATGAAGTATAGTATTTTCACCTTTTTGTTTATTTGTTTTCTTTCCTGTGAGTTCCCCTCCTCCCTTTGGTCTGATTTTTCTTGCACAACATGACAAATACGGAAATATATTTTAAAAGATTGTACATATTTAACCAATATCAGATTGCTTGCTATCTTGAGGAGGGGAGGAGAAAGAAAAAATCAGAACATAAATTCTTTAGTCTTTTTTTTTGAAGGGATTATAGTTGTTTTCTTCTGAAAATCTTTTATTGACATTCAAAATTTTTAGAATAATAGCCTTTTTAAAATACATGCAAAGATTGTTTGTAAAAGCTTGTGTTCCAAAATTTTCTTCCTCCTTTCCCCCCTCCCCTTCCCCTAGATAGCAAATAATTTCATATAGGTTAAACATGTGCAGTTCTTCTAAACATATTTCTATTGATGTTCTTTTTTAAAAATCCATCACAGTCAATTCCCAGTGACTACCTCAACCCAATCCTCCCTTATGGGGTAGTTAAGCAAAGCAAACCCACGTATGCTAGCTATGTATGAACATATCTCTCTGCACTTATTACAATCTACTACCTCTGTATAGAAGATGTTTCACTGTCAGTCCTATGCATTGATTATAGTTCTAAAGTCTTCCCTCATTGTTTCCCTTTATATTACTGTGGTCATTATGTAAATAATTCTCCTGGTTCTTCTCATTTCACTAGACATCACTTCATAGAAGTGTTCTCAGGTTTCTTTGAATGCTTCCTATTTGTCAATTCTTGTGTTGCAATCATATTCTATTAGATCTCTATCTCTGTTCAACTCTTCCCCCTAATCAATGGGCATCTGCTTTCATTCCAGTTCTTTTTGAGTACAAAAAAAAATTCTTGGCCTGGCACAATCTGGCTGTAACTTACATTTACAGACTTATTTGAAAGTGATTCCCCTTCACAAACTCAACATTACAGAGGAATTGGATGGCTGGAGCTGTTCCCAGATCTGATCCTACATTCTCCCAACTCTATGTATTCTCAAAGACCTCCCCCATCTCCACCTCCTGGCTTTCCTGGCTCCCTTCAAGTCCTAATTAAAATCCTATCTTATACAAGAAGCCTTTTCCAATGCCTCTTAATTCTAGTGTGTTCTCTTTTATTTTTTATTTTTTTGGTTTATTCTATAGTTTATTTGATTATATTTATTTGTTTGTTGTCGTTTCTTCCTCCACCCCACCCCCTTCCCCATTCGATTGTAAGCTCCTTGAGGTCTAGGACTCTTTTTGTATACCCAGCACTTAAACAGTACGTAATAGGTGCTTAATAAATGTATATCAACTGCCTGACTCACTATATGTGGAATGGATTTTCTCTTCTCCACTTTTTGGAATCCTCTTTTTTTAAGGCCTAATTCAGGAGTCAAAGCCTTTGATCAATCAATGTATATTTGCTTAGTTGTTTTGTATTAAGACTGGGGATACAAAGAAAGGCAAAAAACAAACAAACAAAAAAAAAAAAAAACCAAATAGTTCCTGCTCTCAGGGAGCTTACTTTATTATGAGGGAGACAATATATACTTAAATAAATTTATACAAGATATATACAAAATTGTTGTTCAGTAATGTCTGACTCTTGGAAATCCTTTGAACCATAGCACATCAATACTGACTATAGGATTTTCTTCCCAGATACTAAAGAGGTTTACCTTTTTATCTCTAGGAGATTAAGGCAGAGATTATACAGTTAATGAGTGATTCTCCTTTGCTCCTGGTACTTTCTTCTGTGTCCTAGTTATGTTTGGGC
Source organism: Sarcophilus harrisii (assembly GCF_902635505.1). Lineage (NCBI taxonomy): Eukaryota > Metazoa > Chordata > Mammalia > Dasyuromorphia > Dasyuridae > Sarcophilus > Sarcophilus harrisii. Next base: position 83,748,186 of record NC_045426.1, read on the forward strand.
CAGCCCTCTCTCCACTCTCCCATTGAATTATAAACTCTTTAAAGACAGGGCCTGTGTTGTTTTTATTTTTATATTTTCAGCATTTTGCACATAGTAGGTACTTTGTTGCATTGAATCATGGGAGGGTAGAGGTGGGCTGGATCTCTGCTGGCCCTCTATTCTAAATTGTAAATAAGCTGATTCCCATTCAGGGAAGCCATTTGTCTATCCCTGAGCCAAGTCAGTGTGACTGTTCCCAGGGATCAGACAAGCTTGGAATGTCCAGGGCCTTGATGTTGAAGAGGAAAGTCTCCAAGCCCTATCTGTATACACTTCTGAGAATATAGATTCAGCCCTAGAGACACACTGCCCAGCCCATCCATGTGACTTGGCTGTGAAAAATATGTCCAACCCTATCTCTGTTCTTCCCCTATGACTCCAAGCTGAAGGTCACATTTCAGAGGAAGTAGCCAAGAAGGGCTTTCCTAAGGATCTCTGTTTAGTGCCTAAGGGATACCTCAGTTCAGAGCAAAGAACATGGACTGAGGAAGGCTCTGGCCTGAGTTCTTCCTCCTCCCTCAATTTCAATTCAACAAACATCTCTTTAATAACAGCTCCAGTATCTGCTGGGATTGGAACATGCAACAAGTATATAATAGAGCAAAAGGAATGTTGGATTTGCTATCATGAAACCTGGGACCCAGTTGTTCCACTTGCTAGCTGGGTGACCAAAGGAAAGTCCATCAGTCTCCCTAAACTTCAGTTTCTTCATCTATTAAAAGAGGATAATAAGGGGGTAGCTAGGTGGTGCGGTGGATAGAGTACCAACCCTGAAGTGAGGAGGATCTGAGTTCAAATCTGATCTCAGACATTTAATACTTCCTGGCTATGTGACCCTGGGTAAGTCACTTAACCCCAATTGCCTCAGCAAAAAATAAAATAAAAAAAAAAAAGGATAATAATGTGCATATTACTTCAAGGGCAGCTAAGTGGTACAGTGGATAGAATACTAGGTCTGGAATCCAGAAAACTCCTCTTTATAAGTTCAAATCCAGATCAGACACTTATTAGCCATGTGATCCTGGGCCAGTCACATCACTCTGGTTGTCTCAGTTTCCTCATCTGTAAAATGAGCTGGAAAAGGAAATGGAAATCCACTCCAATATTTGCCAAGAAAACTCTAAATGGAGTCATGAAAAACCAGACATAACTGAAATGATTGCACAACACTAGTATTTACCTCAAAGGGTTACTGAGTCTGGAAAAGGAGATATTTAAACTAGATACTCTCTAAAGATACTTTCAATTCTCAATCTTCTGATCCTATGATGTGTCTGCATTTCAATTCTTTCATCTGTAAAATGAGGATAATAAAAGAGAACATGAAGACTGTAAAGAACTAAGCAAATGTTATAAACAAAGGATTAATTGTGTGAATCTTGTTTCTTCAATTAGTGATTTCCTTAAGGGCACGAGCCAGGTCTTCTCCAGTTATCTTCATCACTACTAACAACACCATCACCATCACTACCATCCATCAGCACCAGCACCACCACCATAAACACCAGCACCACCTTCATTATCAACTGGAGAGCCATCTTAGTACAGTGAGAGAAACACTGGATTTGGAAATAGAGTAGCTGGGTTCAAAGCCAGATATTGTTATTAATATCCATGTAATCGAAGATATATCCTGTCATTTCTGGCTTCAGTTTACAAATCTGTTAAATGAAGGGGTTTGGGGAGAGGAATAAGAAATGCTTCATGCAGAAAATAAGCATAAATACTATTAACATAGTACTTACTATGTGCCAGGTTCTATGTTAAGCACTTTACAATTATTTCACTTGGTCTTCACAACAATCCTGCAAAATAGGCGCTTATTATTATTATTATTATCTCCATTTTACAGATCAGGAAACTGATGCAGAGAGAAATTAAGTTGCTTGGGGTTACACAGATAAAATCATATTTGGACCCAGGCTTTCCTGATGTAGATCTAAATGCAAATACCAAAAGATGGGGCATTGTCATGTGTGAGGAACAGAGAGGATCCCAGTTTGACTGGATTGCAAGATATAGGAGGGTAGTAATGTCCAATAAGATTGGAATCATAGGTTGGGCTTGTGAAGAGATTTAAAAGCTCCAAAGAGCTTCACTATTTTTTCCTAGAGAGGAAAGGAAGTCACTGGAGTTTATTGAGTAGAGGAATCAGAGCATTGATACTTGGGAAAATTACTTTTAGTAGCAATGAATAGGATGGACTGAAGTGATGAGTCTTGAGACAAGAAGACTAATTAGGAGGAAGGTCTCAGGCTGACCTAGCAGTGTCAAATCAAGTCAATAAGCATTTAGTCTGACTGAATGGTACATAGTTAGTGCTTAATAAATGTGTGTTGATTGATTGATTGATTAACTTGAGACCTTTTATCAGAAGGGGCCATCTTCAGTACTGAGAGGTCAGAAAGGGCTTGGTAATTAAAAAAAAAAAAAAAAAAAAAAAAAAAAAAAGGATTCCAGTTTTCTTGGATCCTCTTCAGAAAGGGGGAACTCCCGCCTTCTCTTGGCTCCCTTCTCTGTGCCCCAGGCTGGGCTCTGCAGGGTGGGGTAAGGGGGGCTGCTGACTCATTGCTTGGCCTGCTCTTTCACAGAATAGCCCTGGGGGAATAAGGGAGAGGAGGATATAAACTGTGCCTGCCTCTGTCTCCCTAGGGCGCAGGTGTTAGGGAACTAGTCATTTGCCCACTTGACCTCCTCTCTGAGGCACCATCCCCACCCCACCTGAACCTATGGAACAAGGCCGAGGAATGGGGAAAGAACAAAACTACCGAATAAAAATATTATCAGAGTTAGAGGGCCCTCAAAGTCTATCTAGTTCAACCTATACCTGGTGACTGAGAACTGACTGCAAGGGATTATATAACCTTCATTTGAAGAATTAGAAAAGAATATGTTCCTTCCTAAAGTAGCTGGGAAGGCACTTTTGGACAGCTCTAGGAAGTTAGGAAATTTTGTTAAGCCTAACTTAGATCTAAATTTGTCTCTCAAATTCCAGTTTCTACCTTCTTGGACCAGGCAGGATATCTTATGTTTTTTCCATATGACAACCCATCAAATAGCTTGAAGGTGGCTCAGCCCTCATGTCCCTCTAAATTTTCTCTTCTTCAGGCTAGGGATCCCCAGTTCCTTCAACAAGTATTTAACAAGCATGATCTCCAGATTTTTCATTCTTCTGTTCATACTCGGGATGTTCTCCAACTAAAAATGTGGTACCCAAGACATAGAGTAGGACTCTGGGTGTGGTTTGACCAGGGCAGAGTACATGAAGGGCTATCATCTCTCTCATTCTGGGCAAAGAAATAGGAGTTCTTTGACATTTTGGTAACATCTTCCACTCAGTTTCCTCATCTGAAGCTTCAACCTCAGTCTAACTCTACTACCTGGCGGATCAAATTGGCAGATTGATGTGGAAAAGAGAGGACTCAAGCTCTTTAAAACCAGGGGCCATTTTGGTTTTGGCTTTGCCTTTTTAGCATCTAGCACATTGTTGTTGAGTCATTTTTCAGTCCTGTCTGTCTGTGACCCCTTTTGCAGTTTTCTTATCAAAGAAAATGGAGTGGTTTACTATTTCCTTTTCCAGATCAATTTACAAATGAGGAAACTGAGGCACACATCATTAAGTGATTTGCTCAGCCAGTATGTATTTGAACTCACATTTGAACTCAGGTGTTTTGACTCCAGGCTGGGCACTCTTTTCACTATACCATCTAGCTGTCCCAATCTGGCATACAGTAAGTACTTAAAAACTGGCTCTTGAATGAAAAGTCAGATAGAAGGAATGGAGCTCCTTATGAAAAAGAGGGGAGGAGGTAGCCTTTTTCTGTCCTCTCCAGATTGACCGATTATCAAGGAACATTCAATATCCTATCTTCTCTGGGCTCAGAAGCCAGATGTCCAGGCTTCAGGCATCAAGTACCAGTGGTTCCTTCTCCTATTCCCTCCAGAGAAGATTGTCTTTAGGCTTCTATATCTCCACTTTCAGTAGGACATTGTTGTGACTGAAACCGAATCCCAGCACCTCTTCTATTTTCTCCCTTATACCTTAGCTAACCAGGAATGCCTTCTTTGTTGATGAGGAAAACTGAGATCAGAGAGCGGAAAGGATTAACTGCTGAAAGTCATACAGTGAGTCACTGGTTCTCTTGAATCCCAACCTATAGTTAGAGTCCAGGAATGGTGTGGAAATCATATTGTTTCTTCACTTTTCTTTCCTTCCCCTCTATCTTCCTTCCCCGCAAAAGATATCTTAGTAGGATATAAACTACTGGCTCTTCCGTTAAGCAAGTGTCTAGGTCTCATTTTCCCCATCTCTATAATGGGGCTGCCTTAAAGGTAGAGGGTTTTGCAATGACCACTGATTTTGGAGTCAGAAGAACAAGGTTTAGGACCCACTTACTAGCTAGCTGTGTTGCTTTGAAGAAATCCATTTACTTCTTGAGCCTTCATCTCCTCATCTGTAGATGCTAATTTCTTTTTGTTTTGAATTCAGTTTAATTTTATTTTGAGTTTTGAATTCTCTCTCCCTACTTACCCTCTCCTACCTATTGAGAAGGCAAGAAAAACAAAACTAATAACAAATATGTATAGTCAGGTAAAAAAGAAAAATTCCTTCTTTGACCATGTCCAAAAAACCCTAAAATCCCAAAAGAAAAAAAAACATGCTTCGGACTACTCTAAATCTATTGGTTCTCTATCTGGAGGTGGATAGAATGTCTCATCATCAATGCTTTGGAATTGTGATGGATCATTGTGTTGATCAGAGTTCCTAAGTCTTTCAAAGCTAATTATGGTTATAATATTATTGTTATTGTATGAAAGGCTCTCTGGTTCAGCTCATTCCACTCTGCATCAGTTCAAATAAGTCTTCCAGGTTTCTCTATACTCATGCCTTTATGGTGTATGTTTTGCAAGATTGAAATGTGTATAACCTATATAAAATTACTGTCTCAGAGAGAGGGGAGATGAGAGAGGGAGAAAGAATATTTGGAACTCAAAGGTTTTTTTGTTTGTTTTTAATGAATTCATGCCCTTTATCATTTCTTGTAGCACAAAAGTAATTCTATCACATTCACATATGGTAATTTGTTCCACCATAAACCTGATTTCTCTGGATTAGGGAGGTACTTCCCAGACTGAATATACTCCCTCTGCCAATTTCTCATCTGTTAAATAGGAATAATAAGATCATAGACTGATCTGGAAGGGGCCTTATAAGCCATTCATGGCTTTCTGATTATAGATGAGGGTTAAGTGACTTGTTCAAAGTATTCAGGTTAAGTGGCATTTAAACACATATCTCTGACTCCAAATCCAGCATACTGGCTGCTAAATTGTGCTACTTACTTAACAAGCTGCTGTGAGGAAAGCTCATTGTAAAATGTAAGGTGTCCTAGAAACCGAAACTGCTATTGTCAGTTCAATTCACCAACACAAACGTGTCTTGAGCACAACTACTATGTGCAGAGCCCCATTGAGATGAGACATGGTAATGAACCAAGGAAGCTCACAGTTTGGCAAGGCACAAATGAATGACTTTCTGACCAAAGCCCCTGCTTTTCACCTTTTTTCTAAGGGGAGATTGCTTCTCCTCTGCTAGAGGCCCCAAGAAAGGCAAGGAACTGGAGTTATTTTGGGTAAAGACCTCCCTTTTCCACCCCCAAGTAGGAGGTGAGGTAACCCGAGTTTCAGTCCCAGCTCTGCTACTAATTCCTTAAATAACATGGAGCAAAATCCTTTCCCCAGTCTGGATCTCAGTTTCTCCTTTTCAAAATGAGGGAGATCACACCAGATGATTTCTAGAATGATAGAACCTGTGGAGAAAGCATAAAACAGAATTTTAGAGCTGGAAGGGACTTTAGAGACCATATAACCCAACCCCCTCATTTTGCAGGAGGGTAAACTGAGATTCCCAAAAAGGAAAAGCATTGCCCAGGAGTCTCATAGGGAGTTAATGGCAGAGCTGAGACCATGGGTGTCCGTAAAACCTGGGATGGCATGTGATTATGGGTGGGATCAGAAGGTCCTTTCTAACAACAAAAGTCTTGCTCTTTGAGATTTTGCTTATTAGCTGGAGTCCAGAGTCTGCTTGCCCTGTTTGTGCTCTGGAATTCCCTTTGCATAAGAGAACTCATAACCTCTGCAGAGCTCCCCCTTGGTTTCCTGGAGCTCTCTCCGGTTTGGGGCTGATGCAGAGGCCCACCCCAAATTCTGCCTGGAAGCGCAGCTGAAACTCAACACTGGCTTGGCCTGAAATTCGAGTGAAACTGGGCCCCGGTGGCGGCAGCAGCGGTGGTGGGGAAGCTGGCTGGGTTTCCAGGCCTGGAACAGCCCCTTGGGGGTCTGTGATGAGCCCCCGCCTGTTCCCCCACCTCGCCAGGGTACTCCTGAGGCCTGGAGGCAAATGTGTTTCTGCAAACCCTAGCATGCCCTGGCAGCCTGAACACCCAGCGCCAGTCCCCAGAGAGCAGCTAGGAAGTGGGGGCTGGGCTTATGGAAGGATTGGGTGGCCCTGGCTTCAGCACCAGCCTCAGAGCAGCTTCTCTACTGAGTCTGGAAGCCCCGTGCTTGGAGGAAGATCCAGGGGTCCCAGATGCTCTACCGTGCCTCAGAAGTGGCTGTGAGAACCTGGCCAGTCTTTTGATTTCTTTTGGCCCCATTTTGGAGTGAGAATCTTCACAGTAGTTATTGAGTGATATTCTTCCCACCTTTTTTCCCACCCTTTCCCTGTCAAGAATTACAGATGGGTAAACTGAGGCAAGAAGTGGGGCACAGATACCAAAGGAGGATCTTTACAGGTCTGGACACCAGGCTCTGGAGATATACTACACACACATAAACACTGACCCCTCCCCCAGCTCCTCCATCCCATCCTATTCTCTCCAGATGTGAGACAGACTGCTTTCCTGACAGCCACTGACACCCTTCCCTTCCCTTCCTCTGCCCAGCAGCCCCTTCCCCCCACCTCTCCAACCCCATTTCTCTTTCCCTCTTTATTCCTCTTATTTCCTCCCTCACCCCAGGAGTTTGAATCGGGAGAGCTTGATTTCAATTCCTGATGCTGTGAGATCCTGGGCACCGGACATTAATTCCTACACTTTCCTGTGGGTCTTTGGAAACTGGATCAATTTTCCCACCTGCTTTGGGTCTCTGTTTTCTCACCCACAAAGTGGATGAAAACTTGGCTAACATGGACTGGAGCGTAGAGGATTATGGGGGTTTTTTCAGTCAGAGGAGGGTCTGCTGGTAGTAAGTGAAGCTGATTTGGAAGGAGCCTGGGTCGAGAAGAGTTAAAGGGCCAGTTCTGTTGTTCCAGGCTGCCTCTGGCCATGGGGCACTGTGGTGAGGAGAGGAGAGGGTTAGGACTTAGAAAACTCTAGTGGGAAGGAATCTGAGAGGGAAAGACCTACAGCACCTGCAAGCAAAATGTTCAGGACATAAGCCTACAAAATCTGTGGATGGGGGCCAGGAAATTCCTTCTCTCCCAAAGACGCCAGACTCTGAGGGTAAGCTCGAGCTCAGGCAAAGGGGCAGATCCTTGAAAGCTGTTAGAGGGCAGAGACTTCTTTGATCTGAGAGGCAACCAGATTCACACAGGACCCCAGACTGGCCATGGAGTCTCTGCAAAACCCTCAGAGAGAGAACATTATCGTAGGGGTAGTGGCTAGAAGTAGGAACCTGGGAAAAAAGAGAACTGTATCGAGCCAGAGGAGCACCAGCAGTAAATTTGGTCCAATAAGATAGGGGTTGGAAGAAATAGAGAGCCTTTGGGGCCACTGCTGTGCTGACCCCGGTGTCCTGGGCTCAGTAGCCCCATGTGGGCAGTCCATCACAATAGGGGACAGTTATGGGAGCGAATAAATTGGCTCCCAGATAGGGCAATAGTAGACAATAGCCAGGCAAGGATGGGGTGGGGGAAGGGGACAGTCATGCTGTGATGTCTGGGGCTAGGAGAGGATCCCAGTAGTGAGGACGTAGCCTGTCCATTATCCCCCATGCCCGCAACCTGGGCCAAAGCTCCATTCACCTTGTGCTAGTTACAGGTCTCTATACTTGAGTCTGCGTCACCTGGAGGAGACCATCTCGGGCCCTACAAATAGAACTGCATACATTTTGGCATCTCTACTCAGACGATCTGGAGTTTTGCTTGAGAAGAGGGGCCTATTTATTAATGCTAGACTCGGGACGGATCTCTGCTTCCTGCCAGCCCCAGTCTGTCCCTTCCATTAGAAAAGTCCCCCAGGAGAAGCTGGCCTGGGCCCGGGTCCCCGCGTAGGCAGGTGTTGGAGGCTGGCTTCCTGTCTCAGGCTCAGGCCAGCGGGAGGATCCTGGCAGCCCTTCCTCTCTCCCTTCTTCCCATCCCTCACTCCCCAGCCTGGTTCTGCTTCTGAATTTCAAAGGTCCGGCTCTGGTTTCTGAATTGTGATCCCCAAGCTGGTTGGACATTAATTATATTTTCTTAGAAATCAAAATCTCTCCCTGGCCCCCTGCAAAACGCCTGCCTCCCCTCGCTCCCAGCGTCTGTTTTCCATCAACTCAGAAACTTATCCAGACTAGAAATGGTCCCACCCGAAACCAAAGGAGAGAGCTGAGCTTTCTCCCTCCGCTTCTCTGGCTCCCCCTTCCCGCCCTGCACACGCGCATCCGCGGGCGGGCGGTGACCCCCGAGTCCCTGCACACGCCGCGGACGCTCGGGTGCCCGTGTGCGCATACGTGGTCACCCAGCCCGCGTCTCTGAAAAGTCCCCGACCAACGTCAGCAGCCGGGAAGCTCTGAGAGCAGTGGGTCAGCGTGAGCCGGAATAGCCCCCGGGCTCAGCCCCCCCAGGTCTGAGAAGGAGCCCCGCCTGGGGCCCCGTGCACCCGCAGAGCCCGGGCAGAGCCGGCGGCGCGCACACGGCCGCATTTTTGTACCCTGATTCATCCCCTCCCCTGACACGCTCGCTGGAGCATGCACACACACACACACACGCTTCCATGGCCGACGCCTCCCCCCTCACACTCACTCACACACTCACAGTCGCTGGCACGCAGGGCCCACGGCGCAGAGGGAACTCTGCCGGGAGGCCTAGCGCGTTGCCATGGGAACAGCGGGAGCTGTGGTAATGAACACCAGATCTGGGATTACCGATCTCCCGGCTTCCATCCCTCCCTCCCTTTCTCATTCCCCTCCATCCCCCTCCCGCTCCCCTCAGCCACCAAAGATGCTTCTCCCGAGCCCAGACTTTGCCCAACAAGGGCTCCTGGCTCCATCCCGGGCACGGGACCGTCTCAGGGGGCTATGGGAAAGAGCGCCCAGACCTGGGCCTGGGCCACCTCAACTGCCCCCCGGGGCTCCCGGCCCCAGAGAGCCCCTCATCTCTTCCTAAACACAACTGCTTGTTCCCAAGGGGCAGGAGGGCGGAAGGGGGCCCGAGGGGGACTGGGGTCCTTGCTAACCTTCTCTGCAGCCATGGACAAGTTCTACCTCCCTTCCAGGGTCCATTGTCCCTTTCTGTCAAATGAGGTTATCTCAAAGGTCCCTTTATCTAGCTGTCATCTTATTTCCTAAGCTTCTTCTCATTTCGAACATTCTAAATTTTATGTTCTAATATATCTCCCAGTTCTAACATTCTATGTTCTAAGGTGTCTCCTAACTCTAATATTCTATATTCTGAGATGTCCTCTAGTTCTGACATTTTGTGTTCTAAGGTATCTCCTAGCTCTGACATTCTATATTCTAAGGTAACTTCTAGCTCCGACACTATGTTCTAGAGTATCCCCTGTGTTTTAAGGTCCATTCTAACTCTAATATTCTGTGTTCTAAGGTGTCTCCCAGCTGACATCTGTTCTGTGTTTGAAGATCTCTGCCAATTCTATGAAGACTGGGCAACAGAGGGTCCTGTACATGGCTGGATATGGGAACATGTTGGATGATTTGATCTGGTCACAGAAGTGGGGTTGAGCAGTGTCTTTCCTGAATGATCTTGTGAATTATGCTGTTCAAAGTTTTAAGATATCTGCCCATAATTGAATTGACTTTCAATATTATATATAAGCTACCTATGTTGGGCCTTTAGTTTTTGGACATTAGCTATGGCAAAGTATTGTTGACTCGGACCAGTGACAAGGTCATGATGTTAATTAAGATAAAGATGGGTTTCAGTCCTTGTCCAGTGAATGCTTGTCCAGTGAGCTTCCTTTGGTGCCAGACTGAGCCCTTGTCCTGATCACAACTTGAATCCTATACCTGCCCCAAATTTGAATTCTAATGTTGGGTCAAGGCTGAACCCTGAGCTCTGACCCATGATAAAGGGTCCTGGCCATGGACTGGGCCTGGCCCAACACAAGCTTCAGACTGACCCTTAAACTTGGATGCAGATTAAGCCCCGATCCTGAACACAGACCCCAATCTAATCTATATCAGACACTGAGGTCTAACTCTAGAAATGGATTGAGCTCAGAGTTGAAGCACAAACCAAGCTTTGAGCTCAGAGAAGCTATTTTCATTACAGTGAGGGACTGACCTATAGTTATATGCATCTGGCATGTGTGTGTGTGAGGGGGTGTCAGAATATTGGATCAAACAAACTGGTGGGTTCACCTCAATAGACTTCTTGGAGAAGATGAGTTCTGGACTCAGTGTGAAGTGACCCTCTATTGGAAATGAAGATGAGGGCTATTCCAAGTGTAAGGAATAGCATCAGCACGGTTCCCTGCATCTCTGAGCACCTTCTGGATTCCCTCTGTCCCAGAAAATCTCTTTGCTGAGTCCTTGGACAGGGAAGCCCGTGGCATTCAGAGAGAGCTGAGAGCTGCAGAACCTCACTGACCACATATTCAGGCCTGCAAGCATCTTCCCTAGAGTCCAAGGCACACTGCTGACCTCAGCTTTCTAAACCATGAAGTAATATTTGTGAGTCATCACTAGAAAATGGGGAGAAGCTGAGTCACAGAGAGAGGCTTCCACCAGTGAAGAACAAATGACCCCTAGGGAACTGGAGCTTGACCTGAAGGCTCCAGGAAAAAACCCTGTCCTGAACCTAGCTAGGAAGGGGGTGAGGGGAGGGGGGGGCAAGAAGGAAGTCTAAGCAAAGACAAGTCAGATCAGGACAGTGTGAAAGGAAATTCCAGGAGAACTTGACTGTATTAATTTCAGAAGCTCAAAAGTTCATGGTGAATAGGGCATGGTACAATGGGGAGGGGATGGTATCAGATCACCATATCCACTGTGAGAAGGAAGCCAACCTCTCCAGAACAATACCTGGGTATTATATTCATACCCTCCAGGAACTCTACCCTAATCCGACCTCCTACATGTACCTGTATCACACCCCAGTCTGCACGTCCCTATTCCCTCACCAGGTTAATTGGGGGACAAGGGATACTCCCTACCCAGACCCCCAAACCATACTCTTTCACACCAATGTGTTTTTTCTCACTTGCTCCTCCAACTCATGTCAGTCCAAGTGGGATGAGGGTTCAGCCTAATTCCCAAAGGATAGTACTCAGATCCATTCAGATCCAGTCCTTTGCACAATTATCTAGCAACAGGGACAGCAGCACAATTCCCACCCAAGCCCCAGCACCCACTTCCCTGAATCCTGTTTTTCATTATGGGCTGGGAACAAAGGATTCTTGGGTTCTATTTCTAACTCTACTGTCTGTGAATAATGATGATGGTAAAAGTGATGCTAATGATTTTGATGGTGATAATATTAAAATCAATAGTGATAGTCAAGAAGAGGATTCTACTGCTTTGATGGTGATGATGATGATGGTGTTGAAAAGGCGATAAAGCCAACCAACCACATTACCTTCTCCTTTTTGTCTCTACTTAATTAACCGTATAACCTCAAGCTCTACTTAATCTCATTATTCTCCTGGAAGCACTGGTTTAATGATTGGGATCCTACCATTGTCAACTATTTGTGAAAAAATTCTGACTTGGGCTTTAAGCTTTTACTGACCATTAGACCATGAGTTCCTTCCTTTATTAGCCTGTGATCTCCTTAAAATCAGGGACTGCTTTTTAATTTTTTGGTTTGTTTTACCAGTGTTTAATGCAGTGATTGCATATACTAGGTGCTTAATAAATGCTTATTGACTAACTGATTTTGCTCAGTTTGGGGAGCTCCAGTTCTTCCTTATAAAACAGTGCAAAGGGCCTTATCTTTGGCCCTTTGGCTGCCATCTTTTACTACTTTCTGTAATTGTTGAGGCTCCCAGCCCCCTGATCTTTGTGGCTCCTCAACCCACTTGCCTTCCTGAACTCCATGATCAACTACATTCTGGTCCCCATTTACTTTCTTCCTTTCTTCTGCCCCTGCCCCAATCCCTGTATGCCCCAGGCTAACATCCATTCCCTTTCCCCTTCTGCTCTGCTACACATTCCAAAGCCTGAGAGTGGGGGTCACCTCCACAACTTGTTTACAGGCAAAGAAAATCTACAAATTAAGAAATAATATACCGGGGAAGGTTATTAGAAACATATATAAAAGGAAACTTGTCTGACCCAGACTGAATGGTGCCTGAGCTTTCTAACTAAACCTTTAGCTAACCTCCCCTCTGCCTAGTGAGGCCTTTGAGGCCCTAAGACTTCAGCATCTGGCTCCCACCTGGCTCCCATAAGAGAATGGAGCTCATCCTCCCAGAACCCTCCCGTGACAATTTGAGAATTCACTTCCCTGGGCTTTTGGTACCAAGCTCCCTGGTCCGTTCTATTATCCCAGGCTCCCTCCCTCTCATGAAATCAGGAAGCCTCCTAAAGGCATGACAGGTTGGGGGGTATTCCACCCACATGCCTGCCTAATCACAAATTCTCTAGCTTCCCATCCCAACTGAAAGAAAGACAATGAGATATAAATAGATCTCATCATCTCAAAAATAGAACACGTCACCACCCCCAAGAATATCCAGAGATAAGCGCACCCCTTCACATGGACATTTCAGTACTAGAACCTCCGTCCTAGAGGCTGAAGGGATTTTAGTACTCTTCAAGTCCAACCCCCTTCTTTTCCAAACAGTTTGGAAACTGGGGTCCAGGGGAAAGAAGTGATTGGCTGAAAGTTACCTGACTAGGAAGCAGTAGAAAAAGAATTTGAACCCAGATTCTCTCTGTATCCATTGCATGGCAACAGATCAGAGCACAAAGTTAGCCTTTAATGTAGCTTGCTGCCGTGAGACCTGGCCACTGAGAGTATGGCAGTAATTACGGGCTCTGGAAGCCAACTGTGCTCAGTCTGGGGGACCGACAACTTACCCTCTGTCGACCGTCTAGTCTGTGGCCTTCAGGGATAAGGGGGAGGCAGGACAAGGACCCAAGTTTCTCAGAGATCTTTGTGTGAATCTCTTGACCAGCTGGCACAGGAGTAAGACCCGGAGGCTAAACATTGGGCATTCTGCTGCCAACAGGAAGTGTGGCCCAGTAGGGAGAACAATAACCATGGACACAGATGAGCTAGCTTTGTGGCCTGGCTCAAACGTTTTATTAGTTATGGGACACTGGGCAAATTGTTACCCTTCCTCCTTGTTCTCATTTATAAAATAGATATTATAATAATAATGTATAATTTTCATTGCTGGAATTTAGGAAAGAAAATGCTTTGTAAATTTTAGAGTACTGTAGATATTCTTAAGGTGGTGGATCTGATTCCCACCTGACTCCTTCAGGAACTTTTATGCCCTTAAAAATCATTAAGGATCATTTGCCTCTCCCACCCCATACAGTTGGGTTTTTTTTGTTTTGTTTTGTTTTGTTTTTGTTTTATTTACAGGAGTTTTATCTCTTGATATTTACCATCTTAGAAATAAATTATATTAGTATTATTATAAAAATAGTTTTGACACCATGGACCCCCAAAAAGAGACTCTGGGATCATCAAGAACCCCTGGACCATATTGTAAGAACTATTGGAATATAGTAGAAAGAATCCTGTCTTGAGAACTAGGAAACTCATGCCATAGTCCCAGCTCTGCCCAAAATAAGCTCTGTGACCTTAGGAAAGACTAACTTCAGAGAGCACAGAGTATAACTCACAGTTAAATAAGAAGTCTATTCTATGATATGGTCCATTCAGTGGAAGAAGCCCAAAGGCCTGTGTTCAAATAGGGTCTCTAATGATTCTGACCTTGATGACTTCAGGGATAACAATTGGCCCCCCTATTTCTTGTCTATAAAACTGGGGCTTTGGACCAGGCAGCCCCTCAGGTTTCTTATGGCTCTAGATCTGTGAGCTTGTGTCAATCATCCAGCTTCTGGTAGAAGAAATTATGATGAATTCGCTATCTTTCAAAAGCTGTCCATTTCGCTATTAAATCAACCTAAAGATTAAGCAAATTTTTCTTATACCAGGGATTCTTAGCTTGAGGTTCATGGGTCCATGGGATAGATTTCAGGCTCTGTGGATGTAAATGGGGGAAAATTATATCTTATTTTCACTACCTCTGATTTCTTGTATAACCTTATATATTTTATTTGTTTAGAAATATCGTTCCAAGAAGGAGTCCCTAGTCTTCGCTAGTCAAACCAAAGGGGTTTATGGTACAAAATAGCCTAAGACCCCTGCCTTAGTTGCACAGAGCCCGAATCTGCCTCTCTGCAATCATTCCCCTTTGTTCCTACTTCTGGCTTTTGGAGACAGGCAGAACAAGTGGAATCCCTCATCTTTGTGACAGCCCCTCAGATACTGGAAGACAGCTATTACGGCCTGCCTGAGTCCCTTCCCCTCTTTTCACCTGGTATCATCATCAGCGAAATGAGAAAATGGGCCACCCCTTGGGATGCTCTTCCAGGGCCGAGGACGCTGGCTGAGAACACACCTCTCTCACCTCTTGTGAAGGTCACCTGGGAGTCAGAACAGGGCACGATCCAGGTGTAGGGGATGAGGGGGTGTGTGGGTGGCAGGTGTGGGGGGGAATTAACCCTGGCAATACGACATCAGCCCCCCTTTCTGTGGGAGCTTCCTTGCACTCTCAGCTTCTTCCCCTGATGCTGCATCCCAACTTCCCCTGCTTAGCCTACAGAAACCTGTCTCTCTAACATTCTCCTCCCCACAGAGACATGTCACCATGGCAACTAGCCAGCCAGGGATCAGGAACCAGAGGAGGCAGTTCCCTCAGGGGAAGAAATGTAGCATCCCCGAGATCACATCCCTGAATAGAAGGCCAGGTTGCTGCACTTCCCCGCCCTTCTCCTTGCCTCCCCTTTCTGCCCCTGCAGTCCAAACTGCACGTCCTGCCGTGGAATCTCCCTGCTGTGCTGTGTTTGCCATGTCACTCCCTGATTAAAAACTTTCAGTAGTTTTCCATGGCTAACGAGATAAAGTTGAAACTCCTGAATTTGGTGTTCAGTGAGTGCACCTGGCATGGAAGGCTCTCCACAGTCTCCAACCTGCCTTTTCAGGCTTAAAACAAAGCAAGAAACTTAACCCTCTGATACTTTCCACGCCCACGTGGATTGTTCCACGCTCTTTCTCAGGCTTAGCTCCGACACCTTCCCTATTCTTGGAAACAGACCAGTCTCCATCTCTGCCTGTTGAAATCCATCTTGAGGACCC
Source organism: Sarcophilus harrisii (assembly GCF_902635505.1). Classification (NCBI taxonomy): domain Eukaryota; kingdom Metazoa; phylum Chordata; class Mammalia; order Dasyuromorphia; family Dasyuridae; genus Sarcophilus; species Sarcophilus harrisii. The sequence goes on from NC_045426.1 coordinate 83,763,757, forward strand.
AACTCTCTCTGTCTCTTTCAAGCAGCCTTCTCTGATACCCCAACAAAAGCTCTTCTCTTCTCTTCTCTCAGACGCACTTTGTCCAGATCGCTCCTTTGTCTGATGGGGAACAGAGTCATCTTCTCTGTCTCCCGGGCTTTGTATACAGTAGGAACTTAATATATGTTGGTTTGAATTGGGCAATCAGGGTGGGACTGGGCACCTGGAGCCAGATGGACTCCCTTTGGGGGAGCGCCTGATACAATGAGGGAGCGACTCTCTACAATGGCAATGGGCACAGTTAGACATGGGGCCTTCTTATGGGTATGGGTATGCAACAAGATCACCCATGTCCACATGAGATGGATCCTCTGCTCATACCCACAGGGACAGGGGTCCAATCCAGACTAAGTGACCAAGCATTCACTGCAAGGTTCAGTGTGAAGTCCTGGATTTGCAGAGACAAAAACCAAACAGTACAGTCCCTGCCCTCAAGAAGCTTTCCTTCTGCGGAGTGTGGCTGATGGAGAAATAAAAAATACTGACAGACACCATGTACCCATCCCAAACCCACACTCCAGTGAGCCACATGGGCTCACAGAAGCACACGGATGTGTGCAAGCGTGTTCTCTACATGTTCTGGTTCATCATTGCACAGATCATCAGGCACATGCACACCCTCCCGTGCCTGAATCCAGCAACATGGAGGAGTTCCCTCCCTCACATGTACCTGGTCAGACATACTCACTCACACACCTCGATCCCATGCTACAACCCCCCACATGCTTGGCTGCCCATGCATGACTTCTCCAAAAGCCCTCATGCACAAAGTCTCCCAGGCTTGCAACATAAGCACAAGAACATATCACACTCATGAGTGCATGCCCTCTGTGCAAGTGCTACAACCCAAACATGCCTTTGTACATGGCCACGTACTCTTGTGCACAAGTACACAAGTGCACACACACACACATACACACATAACACACACACACGTGTTCTCACACTGGGACAAAAGTCCAGTGTGCCCTTCATGACTGAAGAGATGCGCAGGGACAGCCTTCCCTCACTGCAGACTTCATGCTCAGTCGCAGGCACGCAGGTTCACAGACACGCTCATGCTCACACGCCCGTCCACACAGACTCACTCACGTACAGTCTCTGCGTGAGCCCCGTCCCGGCTTTCCAGGCCTCCCATCCCCAAGCCGGAGCTGACACGTTCCGTCTCTATGGCTCTCCATGGCATTTCCGTGTGATGGTTAAAGGTTTCCCAGCTCCCAGAGCGGCTCATTAAATAGGTTAAACATGACGATTTGATTTACTTTCTTTCCTCCTCTGAAACAGAGTTTCCTGCCAGGGCCTCCCCCACCCCCATGTCTGACGGCTGGTTATTGCACGGGGCCCTGGGGCCTCCCTCAGTGGGACTTGGGGCTCATTCATCAGTGAGACTCTGGCTGAGCTGATCCATTACCTGGAACAGGCATGGAAGGGGCCCGGGAGCCCTGGAGGCACAAAGGCTGTTCAGGGGCCAGAGGGAGCCCCAGAGCGGAGTTTTCTGTGTGGCCTCCGAGTTCTGTAGATTAATAGGATTTTGAGCTGTAAGGACCATTAGGACACACGACTCAGAATGTCCGAGTTGGGAAGAGTCTTCCTCATCCAAACCTCTCATTTTATGGATGAGAAAACTGAGGCCCCAAGAGGAAAAAAAAGATTTAGCCAAAGTTCCTCTGCAACTGGGGAAGTCATCCTGACTCCTGCCCGTCATCGAGCTTTAGTGACTTGGGAAGAGAGAGAGGGGAAGGCTGAGACTGCTTCAATCCCACATACTCTCGAGCTGAGATGTCACCCATAATGTCACTGGTCCCCTTTAAAAACAAAAGACGCTATGGCACAATCCCAATGCAGTCTCTTGTGATCTTCCAACCCAGGCTGACTAGCTGGGCTGGGAGGTCATGTCCCCTTGGTCCTCCTGCCCATAGTTCTACTGAGGACCTCTCACACCCTGAAGAACAGACTTAGAACAGAAGCTCTCTCTTTCCAGATTGGATAAATAGAGACCAAGGAATCCATCCTTTGCTCCCGATGGGAGAGGGGAGTATTTTCCCACCAGGGAAATCATTATCTTGGGTCCCAGATTGTCCATGTGTGAAATGAGGAGATGGGAGGTAACAATGAATGATGAAGGTTCTAGAGAAAGAGCTAGCTATGGAGTGATTCTCACCTTGGGCCCTTCACAGTGATTAGTATGCGAAGGAGTCCAAATGTGGGCCATATACAATCTGTCCTGACCTCTCTGGCCACTGGACCCCCAGGGCTCTGGAGGGGAAAGTGAGGCAGGTGACCTTGCCCAGCCCTCCCTCACTTCAAGCCAACTCACTTGCATGTCCTAAAATCCCCTCCCTGATGTCATGGTCTTCTCTTTGAGAATAAGGAACAAACAACATTTCAACAACTAGGCAATAAGATTGGCCATGTTCAAAGCCCTGTGCTGGGTGCTCTGGGAGCTACAGTTTTGTGGGTACACAGGCCTTGCCCTAATAGAGCCTTCCATTCTAGTGGACCCCAAACACAGATAATTACAATATAATATCATATATGATGACTAGGGGGCACAGTGGATAGGATACAGATCCTGGAGTCAAGAGGACCTGAATTCAAATTCAATCTCAGACACATACTAACTGTGTGACTCTGAGCAAGTTACTTAACCCTGTTTACCTCCCCTAAAATCAGATTAAAAAATACATGCACGAGAGGTGCAAGTGCTGAATGGGGCTTAGGAGAAAGAGAAAAATGAAAAATGAGTTAGATTTTAAAGGATAGCTAGAAACTTAAGTAGCAAAGAAGGAAAACAGGGGCATCCCCACATGGAGAACAGCATGGCCAAAGGTGTGGAGGCAGGAAAGTACAGTGTTCAGATTAGCCAGAACGTGGACTATTTGTGGAGATCAGAGGGAAGAGGATGAGTGGCATCAGATTGTGGAGGACATCCTACACCAGGAAGAAGAGTTTGGACCTTATTTGGTACAAATTGGGAAGGCATTATTGGGTTTTTCCCAAGTGAGGGACATGACCATGTCTATACCTCAGGAAAATTTATCAGTTTGGACTTTATTTGGTGCAGAATGGGAAGCTATTGTTGGATTTTTCCCAAGGGAGGGACATGATCACATCTACACCTCAGGAAAATTTATCAGTTTTGACCTTATTTGGGAAGCTATTGTTCCCAAGGGAGGGACATGACCACATCTACACCTCAGGAAAATTTGTCAGGCAGCATGTGGAGGATGGAAGAGAGGGGAGAATGGAGATGGGTGGAGAAAACAACCCTGCCATAGGTTTTGTTTTTTTGCCAAGTTGGCGGGCAGTTGGAGTGTGTCCTGTCCTCTGTGTTTCAGACCCTGCATCCTGAGACTCTCCTGGATGGACAGAATTGTGGCCTACAGTCCTATAATCTCCTGGCTCACACAGCACTTATTATCCAAGAGGCCAGAAATGGTTTTCTCTGAAGCTAAAGTTGTAAAATTATTTAGACATGCTAAAAGCTAAATGAATTGTAATTAATTGTAATTTAACAGCCTCTGAATCAAACAAGTAACACTCAAGAGGGTGGAAGAATGCCAGCCTTTGGGGGATCCCCATCGTGGGAGCTGGATACATGAATGAATCAATCTTGACAGACACCATTTCCCATCCCCTCACCCACAGGTGGCTAGTCACATGATCAGAAATGTGGGGAGGGGGCAGAGGATGAGCAGATCTCATGCCCTGCCCTCGGGAAGCTCTCAGTCTGGAGGAGATAGGAGGAGCAGGAACTCATCTAATAAGTATCATAAGAAAGGTAGAGACCCAAAGCCAGAGTTGCTCAAAGGCTGGAGAAATCATATCTGCCTAGGGAAAATCAGGAAGGTTTTTTAAAGAGTTTGAGTTTAAAGATAAATTTGGAAGGTAAGCAGGGGCCTGGGAAGCCCCCAAGAGGGCCTAGTATGGGGTGCAGTGGTCAGAGCACCTAGTCCAGAGTCAGGAAGAACCTGAGTTCAAAGAGGCTCAGACAAACCATTTAACCCTGTTTACCTCAGTTTCCTCACCTGTAAAATGAACCGGTGGAGAAAATGGCAAACAACTTCAATATTTTTGCCAAGAAAATCCCAAATGGGATCAAGAAGAGGTGGAACCAGCATGGTTAAATATCAAAAGTGAAAGGATTGAAGAATTGACCCTGAGGTCAACTTCGTTTATGCTGAGTGCAGAGCCAAGTTAGGGGGTGTATCCTAGAACCGCCGCCGTCTCAGGACTAATCAAGGAGCCCTGGCCTCCAGCCCTGGGCCTCCTTCCTGTGTAGACCAGACTGTCTGGGGTCATTAATGGGCCTGTGACCCTTGGGGTTCATCATCTCTCTCTTCTCCAAACCATCTGCACACTGCTGCCAAATTGGTAACCCAGAAGTAGAAAGAACTTGTTGTTTCACCCATTCATTCTTTAGGATTAGATTATTTAGTTTCCGATTAATTTTTAGTCTATGATTTCCTTTGGCCTTTTATTGCATGTGATTTTTATTGCATCTTGATCAAGCAGAAGGACCTTTAGAGATCTTCCAGTCCCCTCTCATTTTATAAATAAAGGTCACACAGGTAGTCAGTGGACTGGGATTCCAAATCCATCTCATTTTCCATTATAATATACTTCCTAGTCATCCCCTCACTTCTCTTCTCAAAAATCCTCCAGAGCAAAATTCAGACTTCTCAGCCTAACATTTAAAACCCTTCATTAAACAGCTCCGGGCTTCCTTTCCTATTACTGCTCTTCAGGCACTTTCCGCCCTGCACTCCCATGCCTTCGGCCAGGCTGTTCCTCACAGTGTCCTACCTCTGTCTCTTAGATAGCCCACCTTCCTTCAAGCTTCAGAAATTCAGTCGCCCCTTCCTACAGGAAGCCTTTCCTGGTCCCCTTAGTGAATCACGAGGTTCTTCCTCCCTAATATCTGTTTTAAGTTTATTTACACATTGCGCCCTCCCGGTAGACCATAAGTCACTGAGAGCCAGTGGGCCATTTTTCTCCAGCACCTAGCACACAGTAGGTCTGAATAAATGATCCTTGAATTGAAATGACCCATAGCCCTCGCTTGGGGATCCTCCTGGGTATCTGCCCCCAGTGCGAGGATCATAGGAGCTCTTCGCAAAGTGCCATATAAATGTGAGCCTTTGATCGTCTTCCAGAAACAAAGCGGCCGGTGGGAAGCCGTTGTAACGCCCTCGCGGGCACAAAGCCTGCCTTCAGCCGACCTGCTCTCTCATTCTGGAGGCTGGCCTTTCCCAGAAGCTTTTCCACGTCTTCACTCTCCCGTCATCTGAATGAACCCACCAGGAGAGACGTGGTACACGTCCCCTTCCATTCGTCCCCCACCGCATCCCCCACCGTGTGGGGAAATTGAGGAGAGAGACCTGCCCTTCCCCCACCGCCAGGGAAAACCACAGAACGTCCCCACTCATTAGCTGTGGGACCCTGACATCTGTGGCCCGCGCCAAGTCCGGTCCCTTTCTTTCTCCCTCTTTGTTATTTCCCTTACTAAGGGCGCGTCACCCTCGTGCCGCTAATGCAAGGCTTGGGCTCCCTGAAGCCTGGTAAGCAGCAGAGCCTCGGACTTGAACCCCAGCCCCCTGAGGAGGTAACTGATACCGAGCAGCAGTAGCGGCCCAAGGGAGGAGAGCGCACGTGACTCGCCTTGAGCCGCCCGGGGAATCGGGGCCCGAGCTGGGGCTGGGAGGGCCCCGAGTCCGGGGCACTTTGCACTGCCCAGCATTGCGCTGGGAGCTGGGTCTCCCTCCTCCCCTCACCCCCCGCCCCCCCCGAATGTCCCAGGGCTGCTAAGGAGGAGGAAGAGGGGCCACGGGAAGGGAGGGAGCGGAGGGAGGCTGCGGGCTCCAGCCCGGCCCGGGGTGGGGGGCCTCCCAGCCAGCAATTGCTCTTCGGGACTGGAAGGCACAAGGTTCCTGCCCCCGAGGGAAAGGGGATGGCAGTGGGCGGAGTGTGTGCTCGCAGACAAGCGGATCACTGACAGGGATGGGGGTGGGAGCTGTCTCCCACGGAGAATTTTTGGTTTTTAATTCTCACAAAAGTGGTCAAAAGTCTGAGGTTCCTAATTCTAGTTCTTACCAGGCTTGCCTATTGCTGGCCCTAAACCAGGACCTGTCCCCCTTTATCCTCCTCCCCAGGGCCAGGACTCCAGAGCCATCCTTCATTATCCGCAGAAACCCTCTCTTGCACCTGGAAGGCTGCCCCTCCCCCTCTTCCCCCACTTTCCCTCCTTTCCTTCTTCCCTCCCTCCCATCCTCTCTCCCTTTTTCTCTCGTTCTCCCCTATTTGCCATCTCCTTTCTTTTCTTACTCTATTCTTCTCTCCCTCTTCTCCTTCTCTTTTCTCTCTCCCTCTCACTCCCTCCCCTGTCTCCCTTTTCTTCTTTCTCTTCTCCTCTCTCCTTTTTCCTTTCTTCCCCTTCTCTCACTTTCTTTTTTCCTTTACTCTTTTTCTTCCCCCTTTTCTCCCTCTCCCTGCTCTCTCCTCTTTCTCTTCTCCTTCCCTTCCCTGTCTCCCTCTTTCTTGTTTCTCTCTTCTCCCTCCCCCACTCCCTTTTTCCCTCTCTTTCCCTTCTTCCTCACTCCCCTCTTCCCTTTTATCTCTTTCTCCCTCATGCCTTCTCTCCTTCCTTAGTCTTTCCTCTCCTCTGTCTCTTTTCTTTCCTCTGCCTTTCTCCTTTCTCTTGTCCTCCCCCCCCCTTTTTTTTTATTAAGCCTTTTTAAAACCAGCCCTCTTTCCCAAAGCAGGAAATTGCCTTTTGCCAAGATTAAATGGGCCTGAACGGGGCCAACGGGGAAAAGCAGAGCAGAGTTCTCAGTTCCCAATCCCCAACCCCCAAACGGGGAAGGTGGGCCTGAGAAGAGTGTCAGGGTGAGGAGAGGCATGTGGGCCCCAGGGGCAGCTACAGTGGGGCCCCGACCCTAGGAGAGTATGCCCTGAGCTTATCTGGGACAGATCTAGGGAGAACTGGGGGGATATTTCCTACACTAAGGGGAAAACAAGAAAGTCAATAGTTGCTACCCTGGGGTAAGTCTGGGAAATGGACCTGGGCTGACAAATCCCTCCTCCTAGAGGAAGCCTTCCCTGACTAATTTTACCAAATGATGATTTAAAATTGGAAAGGACCTGAGAGACTAATAGTCCAATCTATTCATTTAAAGGGAAAATATGTAGTTTATATTTTTTGTTTGTATATCACCCTATTTTTAAAAATCTTTCCCTCCCATCTTCTCTCTTCATCGAATTCTCTTATAATGAAGAGAAGAAATAAGCAGTTCAGTTAAATCCCTCAATCAAAAGAAGTAGTTTGGTGCAATGGAAGGAACATTACCGGAGGCCCTGAGTTCAGATGCCATCTCTAACCCTTATTATCTGTGGGATCTTGGATAAATCATTGGAACTCTGGGCCTCTTATTTTCTCATTTGTGAAATGAGGGAATTGGACTCTGAATTTCCTTCCAGCATTGAGTTGATGAGCCCACAATCAACAGTCTCCGATTCCCTGCAATATTTTATGCCCATCTCCACAAAGGGGGAGAAGCAATACTCCTTGCTCATCACTCTGTAGCTTGGGGAATACAACCCAAGACTTCTTTGTCTCCAGAATTATTGTTCTTTCTATTACTTCACGCTGCAATCTTTTTCCTCCTCTGAACACTAATGAATGGTGATAAGTTCTGAAGAATCTGCCTGCATCCCACATTGGGAGTCTACATGAGAGGAAGGTGAGGGTTTGGATGGAAAAGACTTTCAAGATCATTTTAACACTAAAGTGGTTTAAATGAAGCATCTCCTCAGTGGCAGGGGGATGGATGACCTCTAGGTAGCCCCTTCCATCTGGGGAAATTCAGAGGTTGCCCCAACAGAGGCCAGGGGACTTCTCTCAGACACCTGATTCTATTCCAGGAGTTGGGAGTGGGATACGGCCCTGGGGGGGATGGGAAAGGAAATGGGTAATGGGTAGGTGAGAGAGAAGGCCTGTCAGAGATTAGGACCTGCTGATGAGACAGGAAATGAACAGTAGGACGGTACCCAAGACCGATGGTGGGGCCTGGGGGAGCTGGGGGAGGGCCCAGGGTCACTCCTGGTGCTAATGACCTGGAAACAGAGCTGAGATGTGAGATGGGTGGAAGGTGAGGACAGGAAGGTAGGAGGTTCAGTGGGGCTGAGAAACCACAGACCAAGGGTCAGTCTGTGGGTCGGAGGCTCCCAGCTCATGGCTGAGCTCCCATGTCAATAGGACTTTTAAGATTTACAAAGCAATTTCCTTACAATAATCCTTCCAGGTAGGCAGAACAAGTGTTAATTCTCCCCATTTTAGAGATGAAGAAGCTAAGGCTCAGAGAGATTTAAAGTGACCAGTGGACAGAGCAATCCACCTGGGATTAGACAACCTTGCTTTTGGCTCGGTTTTGCCTCTTACTACCTATGCGAGCTGACCTTCAAGGTCATTCCAAGCTCTAAATTCTGTGCTCTCTTGCTATATGTCTTGCCCAAGGCCACATGGCTGATAGGTAGGTTAAATGAAATCCAGGTCTTCTAGAGGTACATATTACCTCCTCAGATAGACTCTAAGTCCCCAAAGGGCAGGATCTTTATGCTTAGCACAGCAGGTAGCATATATTCAGTAGGCATTTAATAATTGTTTGTTGATGGATTGATTCTGGTTTTAAACCCCATGTTCCTTCCACTGTAGCAGGAAGGGCTGGTTCTTCAGTGAAGGGATTCTAGAAGTATAAAGCTAGGGAATCTCTATAATGTGGGTCTCTTTTCCTGAGCAGTAAAGGGAAGAACGCAGAAGGAATAGCTTTGGCCATTTGGCTGGGGTGACTTCATCAGGGCAACGTGGTGTACTCTGGGACTTAGGGAGTCCTAAGCTTGTTACATGGTGTAGAGAAAAGAGACTAAACTTTTGCTAGACAGAGACAAACTTCTTCCCTCTCTGGGCCTATTTTCTCATCTATGAAATGAGAAAGTTGGACTAGAGTCAGAGGTTCAAACCCCTCATGGTACCCATGAACTTGTTTTTAAAAAATATTTTGATAACTATATTTCAATATAATTGGTTTCCTTTGTAATTGCATGTATTTTATTTCATGCAATTAAAATGGTTTTCTGAGAAGGGACCCATTCATCAGAGTGCAAACTGGGGTCCATGAGCCATAAACGAGAAGAAGAAACGCCGTCTTAGACAGTTTCTAAGATTCCTCTCTGCTCTATCATTCTGTTCTATTATTGGCTTGGGAAGGAGAGGCTTGAGCAGATGCCAAAGGGATGATGGTGTTAGGTTATTTCCCCCTTTTTTTGCAATCCTCCTTCCCGGCAAGCTAGCCCCGGAATACTTTGCCCTCTCCCATTCCCCACCAAGGGTGGCAGATGGAAGCCAGGTGCCCAGGCTAGCATGGGTCAAAGCTGAGGCTTGATCTTCCTGGTTCAGTCTCTGGCTTGGAACTCACGGAGGTCCTGACTGTCCAGATGGCCTCTGATCTTCCTTTAGCCATTGATGGGTCCCAGGGGCCACGGTGCTGGAGAACAGCCACATCTGGCATTCCCACAGATGTGGGTTCTGGAACCCACAGCCCCCTGGGTCATCAAAGCCCAGATCTCAGCTGGCCCAGATGTAAAAAGGGAGGGACGGGGGAGTGGTCCTGATGCATTACTGGCCCCAGAGGAGGGAAGCAAGATTGCATAAAACTGGAGAGTCATGGGGGAACTGGGAGAGTATGTTAACAATCAATGGCAGTCAGATCGACAGTATCTGCCTATGTGGATGGGGGAGAGGGGGGAAGACAAAGAAAATGTTTGACCCTAAGCTCAGTTCCTTTGGTCCCAAAACTTCTTCCATCTGGGTCATCAGTTTATGCCAGGGAGGGTCAAACCAAACTGAGAGGTTGCTTCATCCAGGACAAATCATTTTCCCCTCGCTGAGCCTCTATTTCTTCATCTGTAAAATGGGAATGATCTGTGGAAAGGACATCTCCCAGGAGTATTTCAAGAAATTAAAAAAAGAAATAGAAGAAAAAGAGATCAGAAGGGGACACTGAAGCAAATGTATATGTATTAGTGATTACTTTGTTAAAGTAAGTTAATCTATTTTTTAAAATCAAAAATAATTTGGCAATTGTGGTTTACTTTTTATTTTATTTAAATGTTGGAGTTTGGTGTTTTAAAAATTAAAATAGGAGGCAGCTCGGTGGTGCAGTGGATAGAGCACCAGCCTTGAAGTCAGGAGGACCTGAGTTCAAATCTGATCTCAGAGACTTAACACTTCCTGGGTGTGTGACCCTGGGCAAGTCATTTAACCCCAATTATCTCAGCCAAAAAAAAAAAAAAAAAAGAAAGAAAGAAGGAAAGAATTTTATATCTTTTAAGTTCAATAAAGATGATCTTAGTTCTGTTTCCAACATTAAATTGATGTAACCCTGGGCAAAACAGGGTCAAAACTACTCAGCCTTGATTATTCCATCTGTAAAATGGATATAGCAACATTTTCCTTCACCTCTATCTCTACCTGCTGTGGATATAAAGATAAAAAAGCAAAGCAGGTCTGACCCTGAAGGAGCTTCCAATTTAATTTAGGTAAGGAAGGGTATGGATATAACTATGGAATCATAGAGAAAAAGGCAAAAATGAGGTCTGGACAAACTGCTTTGAGAAGGTGAGATCACCGCAGGTGGGGAGGGTGATGGGGTGAGAAGGGTGATGTCAGGGAAGGTTTGGAGTTGTTGGCACTGAACTGGCCCTGAAAGGACTCTGGTGGGTGGGTGGGCAGGGACCAACAATGAACCCTCCAGGTAAGATGGGAATACAGAGATAAAGATGAATTAAATATGACTCCTCTTTCTCTTAAATAACTTTTTTGAACCAGAAAGCTCCCCCCCCCAGTTTCTCCAGCCCCAAAACCCACTTGCTCTTCCCTTTCATGGAGGGAAGCCTGGCTACTGGTGCCAAACAGGAGAAAGAACATCCTTCCTAGCTCTGTGCCCACCCAGAGTTCCGGGGTGTTGGCACTGGCAGGAACAGGATGTGCTTATTCAGCACAAGCAAGTTTAAAGGATCCTGGCCAGCAGCTTTCTCAGGCCTATTTGGACATTCCAAATTATAAAGAAATAATAAGTTGTTTTAAGTGGGGGAGGGGGCCCTAGCCTGGGAATCAGGACACCTGATTTCTAGTCCCAGCTCTAGTACTGCCAAATATATATGGCCCTGGATGCATCCTTTCTACTCTCTGGGGCTGGTCCCCCATCCTCCCACCTCCACACCCCTAGCTCCTGTGGTTTCTCTTGGTCTTTTGGAGGTCTATAATGTTCTTTCAGTGAGCATCCCCTAAGGGGACCAGACACCTCTCTCCTCCAGCCTCCTCATCTCCTCAGAATGGTTGACACTTCCCTAAAGCCATTACTTTTAGCAGGAAACAGCTGGGGACTGTGGAGATCATGGAGGCTGTGGGGACCCGGGAAGGATGGATTCCTTATCTAAAGAACAAGAGCTGAATTCAGCTCTTCCTCTCTGTCTGTCTCCACCTTCTTTTGTCTTTTTTCCATTTCTGTCATCCCTAGCTCATTTATCATCCTCCTCCTCCTCTTCCCCCTCCTTCTCCTTCTCCTCTTCCTTCTCGTCCTTCTTGTTGATGTTGTTGCTGTTGCTGCTGCTGCTGCTGTTCTCCTCTTCCTCCTCCTCCTCCTCCTCCTCCTCCTCCTCCTCCTCCTCCTCCTCCTCCTCCTTCTTCCTTCTTTCTTCTCCTTGCTTTCTGTCTGTTTCTCTGTGCTCACTTCTGTCTGTTTTATTTTTCTCTGCCTCTCCTTGCTTCTCTCTCTGCCTCAGTGTGTCTCTCTGTTGGAGCCTCTTTCCTTCCATCCTTGGCCAGGGATAAGGAGTAAAGAAACAGGAGTGGGGGAATCCCAGCCCTGACCCTGCTCCGTGACTGAATCTGAAGCCTTCACTGCCTGGGGACCTATTGGAGTGTGTGGCATTTTTACTTACTATGTCTTGCTTTTAGCAAATTCTCTAAGAAAACTACCTCAGCTTTCTCTAACCATTGAGCTCTCTGGGATCTCCTACACCATACCCAACAGAAGTCAAGGCCATGTAGCCCATTCTGGTTATCTTTGGGGTGTGCATGATCCTCTGACATCTTGGGACAAGGCAACAAGTGTTAGTTTCTCTGATAGCCCCTGGGGAACATCTCACCAGCTATAGAGGTGTTAGACTCAATATGTAGAATGAAAAACGCATTTCTGGACCGGGACACTATGAGAAATTGTTTTATTTGTCCATGCACATGTTACAAGATTTTAGGTTTTTCTCTTTCTTTTGTAGAGGTGGGGGGAGGCAAAATCAATGTGTATTGATTGAAAAAATTGAATTGAATATTTTTTTGTTTTTTTAATTGAATAATCGAAAACAATAAAATTTAATTAAAAAACAGATTCTCAAGTATTTACCCACAACCCAATTTCCCCACCGCCTCCATTTTTTGCTCTCTAGTGTTTGGAGAGAGAAGAGGTTATAACCGTGGTGTCAGGAGTCCCCTTCCCTGCTCATGTTCACATACACACGAGGACCAGAGGGTAATTTTGGAAGGACACACACACAATTTCCCTGGCTCCTGAGCTTGTCCCTGCCCAGGAAACTCTAGGAACATAGATGTCTGGCATACGTCTCCCATAAAATCTCTCTGGCTCATGCCCTCACTCAGAGAAATCCTGGGAATACCATTATTTGGCTCCTTTAGATAAAAGAGCCCTCAGTTCCTCTACTTACAACCAGGGAGGATCAGTCAATCAAATGGATCTGTGGTGCCATTCAAATGGGTTTTCCCTCAGACAGGACAGATGGAAACCCTTCTAAGCTTGTCCAAAATGTGAGGCTCTCGTCTGTGCCTTCTTGTAAGGTCGCCATGGAGGGTCCACCCACCCTACTGGGGCTTCTCCTACTCTAGACATGAGCTGGAGCACCATCGCTTATCCTTCTCTCTTATTATATGAGCAGAGCAGTCTCAATTATTTTCTGACCATATTTTTGGGGTGATATTCTTCTCATTACTTCTACAAGATTCCCCAAGTAACCACCCTATGCCCACCATGTGCTCTCTGCTGCATGCCATATAACTTTTTTCCATTTTCATTCCTTTTTTCTAATTTTGTACTTATTTTGATGTCTAATAAGTTGGCAGTCCAACAGTACATAGCCAGCTGACCCAGAAATGACTACCACAACACAAAAAGAGTTCTTAGCTCTCTGCAAGCACTTAGGCTAACAAGACATTGAATATAGGAAAGATTTTATTTTTAGGGGGAAAGAAAAGAAAGAACTCATATCTGAGTTTCAAGATAGTCAAGGAAATGCTTCCATCTTTACCACAGGAAAAGTACTCAGAGAGAAGGTATACTTACCCCCGACACTGGACCTCTACAATCCACATGACTGACCAGGTGAGACTAGGTTTGGATTATTCTTTGGTGCTGATTTTTCTAATACCAGAAAGAGCAAGGTAGTTCAGTGGGTAGTTCCTTCACATTGTGGCTCTGGACACTGTTGCTTTGCAATGCAATTGCTTACTAAGCCGATTTGTCTATCCACTCTTGCTTCTTGCCAAGTTGCTTTTGTTTAGTTCATCACTTCTATACCTGGTGATATCTTCCCCAGGATCTATCTGGGCTTTGCCCTAAGGTGTCAGAGGATGGTGCACAACGACAACAACAACAACTAGCCAATATGGCAATCATGCACTTGACTGCTGTTGGATCAGATTTCTCTGTCTGTCTGGTTGTCAGACACATGGTGCTACAGCCGGGCAGTGTCTCTGTCTCTCTGTGTGTTTCTTTGGCTCTTCAGTTATTTCAGTGTCTCTGTGGTTCATGCTCCATGATGCATAGGGGCTCCACAAAGAACTGGCCTCCTTTCATGGCAATGTAAAACCTAGAGTCTTCCCCACACACATATCTTGCTGACAGGCTGTTCCCTTCTATCAGGGCACAGTCCAAGAGTCTCCTGGGAACAAAGGCTTATTTGTATGCTCACTAAAAAGCTGACACCATCCTCTAGTATCACAGGATGCTAGAGGGTGGAGATCCCAGTCAATTGGTGCTTCTCCAGTCCTGTGGCTAGCAAACTCCCACCTCCCCTTGTACCCGAGTCATTTATTGTCATGAGAAAACAACAAAGCCTTTCCCCAGTTCCTACTCCCTCTTTCATTCTTACTCAGCTGTGTACTATAGTACCCCCGTCTCTCTCTTCCATGCCTTCTTCTTTCATTGTACCCTCAGTTTATTATTAAACACTCTCCTCCTCCACCTAGACCTATTACTTTTCCATTCTTTCTATCTTCTTAAACTCAAGTAAATCACATCTAGCCCTTCCCGGAAGATACCCTGACTCTCTCTCTCTCTCTCTCTCTCTCTCTCTCTCTCTCTCTCTCTCTCTCTCTCTCTCTCCCTCTCTCTCTCTCTCTGCCTCTCTCTCTCTCTGTGTGTCTCTCTCTGTCTCTGTCTCTTTCTCTCTCTGTCTCTCTCTCTTTCTCTTTTTCTCTCTCTTCCTCCCTCTCTTTTTCCCTCCATCTCTCTTTCTCTTATTCTTCCTTCCTTCCTTCCCTCCTCCTCCTCCCTCTCTCTCTTTATATACACATATATAAATAATATACATATATATGTGCATGTGCATATGTTTATATATGTATGTATTATCAAATGGAATAACATTAGTAAAGCACTTATATACTTTGCACTTAGTAGATAATCAATAAATGCTTATTCCTTTCTTTCCTTTGCTACCCTCTCCAAGATTGGGAGCTGCAGGATCTTCCCATACTTACAGATGCATGAGTCCTCAGTGCCATTTCTAGATCCTCCTTCTATATAATCCCTCAGGTCTCTCTCTTTTTTATGGTCACTCATTCCATCTACATCACCATCTGAAGGCTTGTTGTGACCAGCTTCTGGAACACATTACCTGCATTCTCAGGGAGTTCAGTACCTGGATCACTCTTCACTTCCTCCCCTCATATACTTTAATATACAAGCTGATGTCTCCCCAGACACCCTTTTTCTGCCAGTTCATCAATAGTCAGGTAACAAGCATTTATTAAATAGTGCCAAGCACTGTGCTAAGTGCTGGGGATACAAAAAAGGTAAAAACAATCCTTGTTTTCAAGAAACTTACATTCTGGTAGGAGAGAGAAAAGGTTCATACAAGATCTCTACAGAGTAGATGGAAAGCAATCTGAGAAAGGAAATTACTAGTGGTTGGAGGAATGAGAAGGATCTCTCACAGAAGATGGGATTTGAGCTGAATCTAAAAGGAAGCTAGAGAAGCTAAGAGACAGAAGTAAAGGGCAGAACATTTCAAACATGGAGGGAGCCAGAGGAGAAATGAAGTATGTAGGCCAAAATTACTGGATCATAGTGTGTGTAGAGGAATAAAGTATATATAGGAAGATTAGAAATGTAGTAAGGAAGGACTAGGTCATAAAGAGTTTTAAATGCCAGACAGAGTTTATGTTTGATTCTGGCCTACGGAACCATTGAACTTACTGGGTAGGAGAGTGACATGGTTTCACCCATGGTTTAGAAAACTCATCTTGGTCATTTAAGTGGAGGATAGCTTGAATTAGGGGAAGACTTGAAGCAGGGAGACCATTTAGGAAGCTATTGTAATAATCCAGATGAGAGGTGATGAAGGCTTGACCTAGGTTGGTGTCTGTATGAGGAGATATAGACGAGAAATGCTGTAAAGGACAAAACAAGATTTAGCAATGGATCAGATCAGTTTTCTTAATTTCCATGCCTTCCTCCACCTCAGTCACTTACAGGGATGTTCAACTCTTAGATTCACCATTACCCAACACAATGCCAATTCCTTAATCCTGAACTTGGAAAATCCTATTTGTTTTCCATCACTCCCTCTATTCTTCTTCCTTATTTTCATTTCTTTTTCCTCTTCCCCTTACTGGTTTTTCAGGATCTCTTTTGGTCTGATTTTCCTCCTTTTAAACTTTGACCTTGGACCAGTTTGACAACACATTGTCTGACACCCTTAAATCCTTTGCCTTGTGCTATAGCAATTCGCTTCTTACCAGGTCCCAGCCATAGATTACCTCCCTACCTCCCCTTCATGTATCCATTATTGCTAGAAAATACCGCTGAATGCCGATGGAGGAAGTCACGTAGCTGTGTTGACTTGGCCCACTGTAAATGTATGTTCTCCAAACTCAACTGAGTCCTCACTGCTACATTACGAACCTTTTGTTCTTCTTTGAATGACTCTTTACCCTCTTCCTCTCAGCAGCTATTCCAAACTGTCTCTTCTAACCTCAAGCCACCACCCCCTCCCTGTTCTTTGTCAGCAGAACCTGCCTCCTACTTTTACTGAGAAAATGGAGCCCATCCCTTATGAGCTCTCTTACCTCATACCTCAAAATTCCTGTGTCCTTATTCCCACCTCTCCCCGCCTCCCTGGCCATTCTCTCTTCCCTTCCTCTAATCTGTGAGGGACAACCAGCCCTTCACCTTGTGGAGCTCAACTCCCCTACTCATGCCTTTGATCCCATCCCCTCTCCTCTCCTCTGGGAGCTCGCCCCTTCAATCATTCTCTCTCTCAAATGAGCTAATGTATGTAAAGTGGTTTGCCAACATTAAAGCCTATATTAATGTCAGTTGTTGTCATGGGAGTCCTCCTCCGTTTCATCCTCCTCCTCCTTATTGCATTCAGTCTTTCCTTATCTGCTGGCTCCTTCCTGGCTGCCTACAAACATTCCCAGGTCTCCCACATCCTTTTTGTTTTTAATCTCTTCTTTTGACCAGCCCCTCAAGATATTGTTCTCTATCTCCTTCCCCTTTCACAGCCAAACTCCCAGAAAAAGGAATCTATACAAGTTGCCTCCACTTCCTCACCTCCCACTCACTTCTCAGTCTCTTGTAATCTGGCTTCTAAACCCATCACTTGCCTGAGACAGTTCTGTTCAGTTATCAATGCTCTCTTAACTGCTGAATCCAATAGCCTTTTTTCAGCTTTCCTTCTATATGACCTTCCTGTCCTCCATTAGGTTACTTCTCTTCTCATTCTGTTTGCTCCATTCCTCCTCTGTTGGATTATCAATTATTTCCTGCTGCCTCCCTAGAAGTGTTTCCCAAGCCTCTATCCCGAGCTCTCCTCTCTATACTTTCTCCCTTAGTGATATCCTCTGCTCCCATGAATTTAATGATCACTTCTATGCAGATGATTCATATCTCTGTATTCAGTCCTAACATCTTTAATTGTCTGCTGGACATCTCCACCCAGGTGTCCTGTCAGCATTTCAATTTCAATATACCCCAACAGAATTTATTATTTTCCACACTCTGGTATTTGTCAGAGACACAGCTATTCCTCAAGAAGCCCAGGTTCAAATCTTAGAAGCATTCTCGATTCTTTCTTCGTCCACATTCCTCATATCTAATCAGCTGCTTTGTGCTCTTAATTCTCCCTTCACGCTATTTTCTTATGTCTGCACTCAAATCTAATTCACGTGTAACTCAAGACATTACCCCATAATGCCATTGGCCCTCTTTGAAAATGATTGATGAACAACCTCCTATTCTCTTCACTTACACAGCAATCACTCCAGTTCAGACCCATCGCTTCTTGGGCTATTGAAGCAAGCTCCTAACTCATCTCTCTGCTAGGCTTTCTTCTCTATAAACTCCCTTCTCCAGAGCTACCAACAGGATCTTCCTCAAGTCAGGTCTGATCATGTCATTCCCTTCTCAAAAGACCTTAGTGGCCCCTTATTACCTCTAGGTATGCTTCTTAACTTTCTATCTAAAATCCCTCACTGTCTGGTTCCAGAATGCCTAGGTAGACTCAGCTACATGTTACCTTCTTTTAAATCCTTTACATTTCTCCGCCACTGGAATGGACTGCCTCCTTACCTCTTCCTCCTTCCTGCGAGGCTTAGTTTATTTGCCTTTTCTTATAAAAGGTCTTTGTCAATCTCTTTAGCTGTTACTACATTCTCCCCTCTCAAATTACCTTGTATTTACTTTTCTGTGTCTATATTGTATTTCCCAATAGAACAGAAGCTTATTGTGGGCAGCTAGATAGCATAGTGGATAGTGAACCAGACTATCTCATCTTCTTGAATTCAAATCTGACCTCAGATCTTGCTAGCTGTGTGATCCTGGACAAGTCAGTTTAGTTCAATTTGCCTCAGTTCCTTCATCTAGAAAAGGAAAAAGCAAATCTTTTCAGTCTCTTTGTCAACAAAAATCTCAGATAGGATCACAAAAAGTCAGAGACAACAATAATAATAAGTGGGTAGAGTGGTTTTCATTTTTGTCTTAAAAATTTCATCTTGTTTTTCCTTTTTGTTCTGATTTTTTTCTCCTAACACGATTCATAAAGTATTTAAAAATAAATATACATGTATAATCAGAAAAACTGAAACAATTAATTCTAGTGAAAAAAATATTTATCTCTTTTTTGTCTTTGTCTTTAAAGTTTAAAATTTACTAGTTGCTTTTGTTTTTAAAAAGTAAACTTTTATCAATATATTTTATTTTTACGTTACTCTCATTTCCTAGCATATCCCTTCACTTCCACAACCCAGGGAGCCATCTCCTAGAACAAAAAAATAACAATGAAAGAGAGAAGGTATTCAGCAAAGCAGCTTACACTTCAATTGATTCTCATCATGGGACCACTTTCTTCTGTCTTTGAAAAGAAAGGCCACTGGTGGTGTAGTGGCTAGAGTTCTTCATCTGGAATAAGGAAGATCTGAGTTCAAGTGTAGCTTACTTATTTGTGTTAGCCTGGGCAAGTCACTTAAGCTCTGTTTGGAGATAATATTAGCATCTGCCTCCCAGGGTTGTTGTGAGGATAATATGAGAGAAAGGAGGGAAATATATTTTTCTCAGGTCTTCCCTAGGTCAAAAGTTGACCTATATAATTACATAGGGTTCAGATGCACTTTTTGGTTCTTTCTATCAACATTTGTAGTCATCACCATCTGTTTTGTTTTCCTGGTTCTTCTTACTTCACTTTGCATCAGTTCAAGTCAGCCACTAAGCTCTGGGAATAAAGACAATAATTGAAACAATCCCTGTCCACAAGGAGCTTATGTTTTATGACTTCCCCACATTGCTCTGAATTCTTCAAATCTATCACTGCTTTGTTTGCTGGGGGGGGGGGGGGGGGGGGAAGAAGGGACCCAGACTTATAATTTCATTCTTATCTGACTCTCCCAGTGAGAAAACTCCCTCTACCAACACATCTGCACTTGTAAATTCTTGAGAATTTCTCAATGCACTGAGGGGTGAAGTGACTTGATCAGCATCAAAATTTGTGTTATTATCCCCACGCCCAATGGATAGACATCTGCCTTGTTTCCAGTTCCTTGCAATTTGCTACCCCGCAAAAGTAACCAGGAATATTTTGATGTATATGGGGACATTCTGTCTTTTTTCTCCTTGGAGTGTGTGCCTGACTAAATAGCTTCTTTAATATGTTTGTTGAGTTGAGGTGAATTTTTCCCGGGCAGGTTCCCCAAGGCTGGAGACTGAAGGAGAGAACAAGGTTCGGTATCGTGTCCCAAGGATTTCAGTCTCCTCTCTTCTGTTTCCATCAAGTTACAAAAACTTGGGGGCCAGTAAACCAGCATCTAAGTTGCTTTAATCTAATAATCTAAGCATATCATCATCATTCTCATCATCATGAATCACATTTCTCAGGACTTTTAGAATGACAAAGCCTTTCCCTCTTAACAACCGTGTGAGGAAATTAACCCCATCTTACAGATAAGGTAACCGAAGCTCACAGAGTCCATGAGTTATAGCTCATACAATCATAGAATGGCAGAAAGCTTAGAAGTCATCTGTTCCAACCCTGTCATTTAACAGATAAGGAAGTTGAGTGCCTGAGGTCAAAGGTATCAAACACCCAGCCTATGCACCTGCGACACTCCCAAGTGGCCCCAGACCAGATTAAAATGGAACTGGGAAATATTTAACAAAACAAACAAAAATACAATAAAACAATAGATGAACACTAACATGTGGTTTTCATGTTTCTCTTTGAGTTTGACACCATCACCTGTGATCTCACAGCGAGTAAGTGACAGAGGGGATCCCAACTGTATCTCCCTGCCTTGTAATCATTATCTACCTGCCAGTTGCGTTGAGAATGAGGCTTATAGACTGAAGGTAACTTAGAGGTCAAATAATTCAATAATCTCAATTTAAGGGAAGAAACCTGAGGGCCAGGCAGGGCTTTTTGTCTTGTTCCTCCTTACCCTAATTACCCTTACTCTTTGTGACACCCACTTGGGATTATTTGGGCAGAGATACTAGAGTGGTTTGCCATTTCTTTTTCCATGCCATTTTACAGATGGGGAAACTGAGGTAAACAGAATCAAAGAGCGAGGAAGTATCTGAGAATATATTTGAATTAATGAAGATGAGTCTTCCTGATTTTAAATCCAATCTTTTTTCACTGCACCACCTAGCTTGCCCCCTTTTTTCAGTTTTTAACAGTATTTTATTTTTCCAAATACATGTAAAGATAGTTTTCAACATTTATTTTTATAAAATTTTGTGTTCCAAAGTTTCCTCCCTCCTTCCCTTCCCCTTCTCCCCAGACAGCAAGCAATTTGATATGTGTTAAATATGTGCAATGAAGATGAGTCTTCTTGATTCTAATCTCTGTGCTCTATCTACTGTACCACTTAGTTGCCCCTATAAAGTGATTTTATAACAACAGGAAAGATTGAAGCTCTGGTTTTATCGCAGGGAACTCCCAGGAGAGGAAACCCCCTTTACCAATGCAGGTTGGTACTGCAACTTATTGTCTGAGTTTCCCAGACCTTGAGAACTTGACCGGGGTCACATAGCTGGTATAAATGTGCCAGAAGTGGAGTCTGAGCCCAGATTTCTCAAATCAACACTCAGCAGCTCCTCTAATAACAATAGTAACTTGCATTTTTGTAAAACTTTATGGTTTACAAAATATTGTTTTCATAAGAATCCTGTGCCTGAGACAGGGGCAGACTCAGAGAGCTCGTGACTTGCTCGTTGGGTCGTCAGCAGGCATTGATTAAAGCTTATTCTGTACCAGGCACTGGTCCCAAAGCTAATAAGTAGCAGGCCTGAGATTTGAACCCAGGTCTCCTGACTTCAAGGTTTTTATGGCTTCCATTCTACCATCCTGCTTCTAATGCCTTCCAGCTGTAATCTCCCTTCCTCTGCAGGCTAGGGTCCCCCACCATCCCTATGAAGACTGGAAACAGATTTGAGAAAGCTAAGTTTAGTGAAAGGGGAGGGAGGGTCTCTGTGGGCTCTTGGAAGAGAGGGGGGAGAGAAAAAGCAGGACAAAGGTGGGGGGGGGTGAGCCCCCAGCAGGTGCACTAGCACCCCTCCCCCCACCTCCCAACCAACGGTGGCCTTCTCCGGCTCAAGACTGCCACGCTGGCAGGGGTCCCAGTGGGCCCTGAACAAGGAGGGATTATTTGATTCAATAGTAATGAGATTTGAGAGGAGCCTTGGGGTTGAGGTGCTTTCCTCTCCCACGTCCTAAAGACCTCAAGAGCTTCGGGTACCAAGTGGCTTGGGCCCAGTGACCTTCTCTCTCATGAAGACATTTCCCAGGTCCCCCCTCCCCCCCAGGCTCTAATGGGCTCCAGAAGTTTTCTGGATCTTCCTTGTTTTTTTCCCCATTTCTGGGAGGGATTACACTGAGTCAATAGTTTCCTGAGGGACCGAGCCAAGTTTGAGTTGTGGGTTCTCTTGCCCACCTTACCTCCCTTAATTCTCATCCAAGTCCGAAGGGACATTAGAGAGAATGTAAGCTCAACTTTCTTATTTTACAGAGAGAGAAACTGAGGCTCAGAGCGGTCCCAAGGTCACATAGGTAGGTTCTAAGTGAAAGAGTTGAGCTTTCAGTCAGTCAACAAGCATTTATTAACTATTTACTGTGTGCCTGACAGTGTGTTAAGCACTGGAAATCCAAATACAAGCAAAAGATCCAGTCCCTGTCCTCAAAGAGCTTACATTTGAGGAGGAAAAAACACATAAAAGGAAGCTGAAAAAGGACTGAGGGGGAGAGAAGGTCCTCAGCATGGGGTCATGATGGAGAAGTCCAAAAACCCACCTATCCTGGGTAGAGAGGAAGAGACTTGTAGCCTGGACTGCCTCCTGAAACAGAGGTTCTGGAAGGAGGCTTCCAGTCAGTGGGATGGCCCAGGGCGAGGTGGACTTTCCAAATATGAGGTCTAGGACTGAAGTGATCTTCCAAGATGTGGAGGGTTCTGGGGCCCTCCCTAGAGAAGGGTGATTTCCAGAGAAGTAGAGCCTGCTGGGAAATGAATTTATGATTTCACAAATCTTTCATGACACCATTTCCTCGTGCCTGAGCCAGGCTATGGGGAATCACACTCCAGCCCCAGGACCAGGAGAGATGGGGATGAGGATCCAGGAAGGAACTCCAGGGCAGAGACCCTGGCAGCCCCATTGACCCTCCTTGCTGCTCAGGGTTTCCTACCACCTGTTCCCAAAACCAGGCTGCCTTCCAGGCAGAAATTTTCACCCCCTTCTTCCTTCTCTCTCCACTCCCCGCCATCTCCAGCCCAACCTGCCACCTCATAACGCCAGTGCCATTCTTGAACCAGCCAGAGGGCTGGGCATGCTGCCAGCTCCTCCCCCACTCCATCTAGGCCAGAGCCAGACCCAGAGCTGGGAAGCCCGACATTCTGAACCCTTCTTGCAGCTGGAAGGCAAGTCGTGACTTGCCGGGGCCCTAGGAACAAAGCAGGGCCCTCACCTCTGTCACATACCACCCTCCCCACCCAGGATCTAGCCCTAAACCCTGGGGTAGCCAGCTTCTGCCCCACTGAAAATGCTAGCTACCCAGCCCTGAGTCTCCTGGTGCTCCCCCCCCCCGCCCCCCCAGCCAGGGGTCCTTAGCCAGAGCGGCTTTACTAGTCTAGAGCTCTGGCTTCAAATCTTCCTGTCCAGGCCCCGGGCAAGAATGTGCCCTTGTTCTCAGGGGAAGATGCCCCCCACCCCCACTCCCGCCTGCCCAGCCAGACTGTTTGTTCAGATGCCGATGCCCATTTCATGCAACCTGAGCTGAGGACATGGGTCTGGAGGACCAGTGGGGGGGCCCCAGCTGATGAAAAATGGGATTCACCTGTTGGGCAAATGCTGTTGTGTCTCCGGGCCTGGGAGGGAGGACAGGGGATTGTCCTGGGTTAATGGGCCAGGAGGGGGAAGGGAAGGAAGGGATCAGTGAATTAAGGCTGAGAAGGAACTTTAAAGATCATCTTAACCCCAGCGCTTTGACAGATGCTGGGGGAGGTCCCAAATAGGGGAGAAATTCACCTAGGTTAGTGCCGACAATGAGACAGCAGGAGCACACCGAGGAGCCAGTCTAAGTCCTGAGCTTCCTGGGAAAGAGAAGAGGATATCCCCAGCCCCTGCTCTGCTCAGAGGTCACCTTGGGGGCCAGATGTGGCTGGGTGGCAGGGGAGGGGATTCAAGGGAGACAGAGTGTCTGGAATCTAGGGCCTGAGATCCCCTGGGATCCGGCTTGGTGGAGATGGGGGGGGAGTGGCAGAGGAGGGGGGAAAGGCAAGGGGAGGACGTAGCTGCCAATGTCAACAGCTGTCCCTGTCCCGGCCTGGGCAAAAGGGAGCTGGCAGAGATTACAGGAGATTAGAGGTGGGGGCTCGGTATGTTGGCTCCTTGGTTCCTTCCATTTCTCAGACACACACACACAATGGCCCAATTTCCAAAATAATCTTTAAAAAAGGCACAGGTCAGACTCTGCTCAAAACAGTTCTGATAAGGAGGAAAAATGAGAAGTGTCTGGAGAGGCTGGAGTAGATGCATCGAGAACAGTCATCAAACAGCTTAGATTTGTCAGAGCTAAGAGGAAGCAAGGTCAGGTAACAGAGGATGAATACTAAAGTGTGGTGGGCTTCGAGCCTCAGAATTGTATCAGGAGGGCCGAGAGTGGAATGAGCTGAAGTCGGTGGCAGCGCAGAGGCTGAGACCGACAAAGAAGGGGGGGTTGTCGTTATTTGATTTTAGCTATATTGTGGAGGGAGGGGGGGGAAGGAGGATTTAAGAAGAAGCGGGACCGCAGCTCATGATGGATGGGATGGTGCTAACAGAACAAGAGAAGGCAGAGCTGCTCACATCTTGTACTTTGCTTGTTTTCCCTTCCAAGGAGAATGCGTGACCTTTGGACTAGAAAGAACAGAACAAAAATGGCTGATGGGGAATTGCTACCCAAGATAAGTAATTAGATAGAAGAGAGCCCCGGCTGCTCTGGATGAATCTGAGTCACTGACCCAGATGAACTACATCCTCAGGTACAGAAAGAAGAGGTAAATGTGACTTCCAAATCATTGTTTGCAGGGATGGTAGGAAATGGGAGAGCTGCTTCAGAATTGGAAAAGAGCGAAATTATCCCCAAAGGGAAGAAAATAGAAGCCTCAGACTCTAGACTTGTATATCCCACTCCAACGCACCTATTCTATTAAAATACAGACTATAAGACCATGTGTTTGAGTACCATCCCAAAGGACTCCCTCACTCTTATTAGTCCACATAACTCTTAATCATCTACTTTCTTGTCTTTCTCTCTATTTATCTTCCTGGCTCCCTCACATTATGTGCTCCCCCCAGGCAGGAGCTGAATCTGTTCTTCCTCTGCTACCTGCAGACTGTGAGATGTCCTAAGGCAGGGGCTTACTGTCCTGTTTTTTTCTTTTAAAAATATGTATTATTTATTTTTAACATCCATTTTTCTTAAATTTTGAGTTCCAAATTTTCTCCCTCCCTTCAGTCCCCCTCCTACCCATTGAGAAGGCAAGCAATATGCTATCAATTATACATGTGAAATCATGCAGAACACATTTCCATATTAGTCATGTTGCAAAGAAAAAGGAAGAAAAAGAAAAAAATTATACTTTAATCTCCATTTAGAGCTTCTCTCTCTGAAGGTGGGTAGCATTTTTCATCATGAGTTCTTGGGAATTGTCTTGGATCATCATCTTGATTGGAGTAACTCTTTTATATTTGGTCATCATTATAATAATGTTGTTACCATGTACAATGTTCTCCTGATTCTGCTCATTTTACTTTTAATCAATTCATATCAGTCTTCCCAGATTTTTCTGAAGCCATCCTTCTCATCTCTTATTATAGCACAATAGAATTCTATCATAATCAAATACCACAACTTATTAAGCCATTGCCCAACTGAAGGGCATCTTCTGAATTTCCAGTTCTTCACCACCACTAAAAAGCTGTTACAAATAATTGTATATGAATATGTCCTTTTCAATTTTCTTTGATCTCTTTGGGATACAGACCTAATACAGCGGTATTGCTGGGTCAAAAGATATCCTGTTTTATAGTCCTTCAGACATGGTTACAAATTATTCTCTAGAATGGTTGGCACCGTTTGTAACTCCAGCCACAATGCATTAATGTTCCTATTTTCCACATCTCTCCAGCATTTGTCATTTTTCTTTTTTATTATATTAGCCATATGATAGGTATGAGATGGTACTTAAGAGTTGTTTTAACATATATTTCTCTAATCAATAATGATCTAGAGTATTTTTTTCATGTAACTATAGAAAGCTTTGATTTCTTTTTCTGATAATGACCTGTTAATATCCTTTGGTCATTTCTCAATTGGGGAATGGCTTATATTCTCATAAATTTGTCTCTGTTCTCTATATATTTGAGAAATGAAGCCTTTATCAGATAAACTTTTTGTTAGTTTCACTATTTTCCTTCTAATATTGGCTGCATTGGTTTTGTTTATGCAAAAACCATTTTAATTTCATGTAGTCACAAGGATCCATTTTACTTACTGCTTACTTCTTTGTTGCCTCCATGGAATATCTATTGCAGGTTTGAGTCACTGTGTGTGTATGTGTGTGTGTGTGTGTGTGTGTGTGTGTAGGCAAAGTCAACAGCAGCTTGGGGCATCAGAAATCAGAAAGGCTTGGGGCCTTTCAGCAGGAGTGATATGAGCTGAATTCAGAAGAAACTTAGGAGGCAGAAATGAGGACAGAGTACATTCTGCATAGGCACAGAGTCCAGTGATGAAGGGTCACATAGAAGGAAAAGGACTGAATAAGTGAATGAGTGATGCTAGTAATTCAGTTTCCAGCTACCTTACTCAGACTCTCTGAAGACACTTATAAAATCTCATTCAAATGCCCACTCTCCTAGGAAGGATTCTCTGACTCCCTGCTCTCTTAGCAATCTTCCTCCTTTGATCTCACCACATGATCACTAAGACCATGTCCTCAGAAACTTAATCCACTCATTTTTGGAATCATCACCATGGAGCCTTCCTATCTAGGTTGGTGAGTAGGCTAGTTCAGAAGTTATATAATCAGTCTTGGATTCCAGTCCATGCTTCACTTCCCATTAGTGTTCCAACCCCCAATATCTCCCTGCTGCATTCCCCTTTGTCATTGTTTCTTGATCTGGTCAACATAATGAAATCAATATTCTCATTGCTTCTGGGAAGGGCATAACAACAAACTCCTCTATGATATCACTCACCATTCTTGTGACTTCTCAACCCAAAAGGTCCTTCCTGGCCTACCTAACCTTCGTTTCTATTGTTTTCTCCAGTTAGAAGGTAAAGTCCTTGAGGGCAAAGACTATTTTCCTTTTGTATCTGTATCCTCAGTATACCAAGCAAACACTTAATAAATGCTTTTCATTCACTGTTTTGTTGATGAATGATGCAGCCAGGTGGTTCAGTGGATAAAATGCTACACCTGAAGTCTTGAGTCCAAGTCTAGTCTCAGACACTAGCTATTAGACCCTAAGCAAATCACTCAACTTCTGTCTGCCTCAGTTTCCCCAATTGTAAAATGAGGATGATAATAGGATTGTTGCAAGGATGAAATGAAATAATATTTGTAAAGCATTTAGAACAGACAGTGCTTGGCACATGGTAAGTGGTAGCTTAGGTTATTATTATCATTATTAATGCCATACTGCTTCTCACATATGGATTACTCTCATAAAATGTTACAAAGATGGGAAAATAGATATATGTGTCTTTAGTTAATATTATTACCTTTGTATCTTTTGGAGGGCTGATAATAAGGTTTGGGATTGTTTTTACTAAGAGACTGGTATCTTCCTTTCTTTTAGATGGCTCAAGAATCAATCTTTCAATACCCCGAAAATTATTTTGCCTCCAGCACAAACTTCCACTGTGTATATATTTGGTCTGTCTCAGTCTTTGTTTAAAAATGTTGATTGAAAAATAATTGATATATTTCATTTTGCCATGATAGACACTTCTTAATGAAGACCCAAATAGTAATCCTCTTTCTCTACAAAGTTCCTACCCTGAAAATTGCAATTATTTCTGTTTTGGCCAGAAATCCTGAGGGCCTTCCCCTTCCAGACTGATTTTTTTTTTTACTAAGTAAAAAAAGGCCATTCTCTGCTTCATTTCTTACCTAGCCTTAATCAATGATGTTGCCTCAGTCAAACTGCGACCTATTAAAGCTTCAGCTTAAAAAGACCAAGGTCTCACACTGTATCTGACATGGGATCTCCAGTCTTCCTGTTCTGTATTTTGCAACTAGACCCATATGGCTCTGGGGAAAGTGAGGCTGGTGACTTTGCACAGCCCTCCCTTACTTAAACCCAATTCCCTTGCATGTCATGGCATCAGCTCCCTGATATCATGGTTGTCATTGAGAATGAAGGACCAAGAACAACAACAACAATAACCCTAAAAATAGTTTATTGATTGTTAATAGAAAGAAAAGTTGTGTCCTTGAATTTGGGTAGCATGTTATTAACATTGATTTACATTGCTCTGGTAATTATATGTATTATTCTTTTGGGGGAATAGAATAACATTTATGTAGTGCTTCCTATATGCCATGAGATATTTTACAAAGATCTCTCTTTTGATTCTCACAATAACCCTTCCAGGTAGTTGCTGTTACTATCCCCATTTTACAGTTGAAGAAACTGAGGCAAACAATGATGAAATGATTTGTCCAGGGTCACACAATTATTAAGTGTCTGAGGCTTGAACTCAATTCTATCCATAGTACCACTTGGCTGTCTCTTAGCTCTGCTGCCTTCATTCTGTATCCTTTCTTACAAGTCTTCCCATGTCCAAATTCTTCCCATTTGTTATTCTTTACAATGAAATAATATTCCATTATATTCATGTACCACAGTTTGTTCCGGCCGCTCCCCAGTGGTTGGCACATTTTTTTGTTTCCAGTATTTTTGTTATCACAAATAATGTTGCTATGGATATTTTGTACATATGGGTCTTTTCCTACTGCCAATAATCTCCTTGGGGTTTAATCCCAGTAATGGAGCCTCTTAGTCAAAGAAAACGAACAATTTAATAACTTTTTCTTACAGGATGAAAAATTGTTTTCCAGAATGATTGAATCAATTCACAGTTCTACCAGTGAAGAATTAGCATCAGGCAAATACTTTTTTTTTTTAAACAAGCTCTTGTTAGGTGCACTCCATCCCCAGACAAGAGTCCATCATTCCCACATTTTCCACATGGTCCAGAAATCCAAATCTCCTGCTCAGACACCATATTCTTAACCAGCTGTTCACTCCCTCGATTCTGCTTTTCTCTTCTGAAGCCTTTGTCTTTGATTGGCAGCAGATATGAAAACACCACCTGTGCCCTGAAGGTCTTTAGTTTCTTGCCCAGGACTTCATAATCCTTGGCAATATTTTTTAGCTTTCCTCTGGCAATATCCCTAGAAGAGGGTGGTAGCCATGAGGTTTGACAAATCTTGGGAAGTTCTCCATCATATCTTGGATATATGCCCTGGGGAAGACAGCAGACCTTAATTATTCTTAATGTAAGGTTGACAAATATCTGCCTCAGCACCCCTTGGCTAAGAGTCACCAATGGCTACTGTTGATCACCTCTTCCTCTGCCCTTCACTGGATGATTTCTCTCCTGATGGCACCTCCGTCTCAACAGCATCATTTTCTTGGATGACAATTTGTGGGAGTTGTTATAGAGGGGACTTTTGTTTACTTCTGTCTATATACCCAGAACATTTGGCACACCATATATGCCAAATAAATGCTAATTGATTGCTTGGATATGGTTGGTCAGGAGCAGTGATGTCAAACTCAGATAGAAACAAAAGACCATTAAACCATGCATAAAGATCCCTGAAAGCTACATATTGACTTAGAAAATCACACATGTCTATATACTTCTCTATCTAAATTAATTAATTAGTTTTGTGAAATGTTTCCTAATTACATTTTCATCTGCTTTGGGCCACCTTGGGAGCATTGGGGGCTGAGTGCTACCTTTTCTCTGTGTGTTTGACATCTCTGCTCTAAAGGCCTCTGAGGTCCTATGATCCTGGGAATTTCTAATATAAAGACCTCTTTCTCACATTAACATTTTTGTAATAGTCGTTTCCTATTGGCATTGGTTTGGTTGAGAAATACAAAAAGCTACTATGAATTTGGCTTTTGGATTCACAGACTCCTCACAATAACTCCACAGTCCAAAATGCTGAGAATCCCTGATCTAATGATTTACATCTTTCAGTCCCAAACATGTTCTCTCCTTCCTCCCCCTCCCTTTTTACCTCTTTCTCCCCTCTCTCTCTCTCTTCACTCTTACGCTATTTTCTCCTTTCCTCTCCCTTCTCTTTCTCCCCCCTCTCTTTCTTTCTCTACCCCCCTCCTCTCCTCTCCCTCTCTTTTCTCTCTTCTCTCTCTTTACTCCCTCTGCTCTTCTCTTCTTTCTTTCTCCTCCCTCCCTCCTTCTTCTTCCCTCCTCTCTCTCTCTCTCTCTCTCTCTGTCTCTGTCTCTCTCTCTCTGTCTCTCTCTCTGTCTCTCTCTCTCTCTCTCTCTCTGTCTCTCTCTTCTCTCTCTCTCTGTCTCTCTCTGTCTTTCTCTCTCTCTCTCTCTGTCTCTGTCTCTCTGTCTTTCTGTCTCTCTCTCTGTCTCTCTCTGTCTCTTTCTGTCTCTGTCTCTGTCTCTCTGTCTCTCTCTCTGTCTCTGTCTCTCTCTGTCTCTCTCTCTCTGTCTCTGTCTCTCTCTCTGTCTCTCTCTCTCTCTGTCTATGTCTCTGTCTCTCTCTCTTTCACACACACACACACATACACACACGTTATTCTATCTCTAGCCAGGACACTCAATAAACTCATAGATTTTGGTTTTTTTAGAAGGTAAAGGAGCATTAGATATCATCTTTTACAAAGGAAGAGTGTTAAGAGCTAGAGAGATTTGTTCTAAGTCACACAATGAGCTAAAACCCATCTCAGAACTGGCCCCCCGGGCCTTCTGATTCTCTTTTTGGTGGTCTTCTCTCCCCTCCAGTCCTTTCAGTATCTCAACAGTCCTTCCCTTCCCCCGCCTCCATTTCCCCAGAGAGACAACATCTACTCACCATTCCCCCGACTTTAGGCAGCTTTCTTTGGATGGCTCCAAGCCTGCCCATCCCCACCCTAGCGGCCTCATCTTCCTGGCTATGTATTGTCACTCCAGAGGGCTGTGGTCATCCTAACACAACCAGCAGCATCTGAGGTGTCAGGGACAATAGCCCACACAGAAAAACAAGCATTTAGCAGAGGCTAAATGAGTGGTCACCTCCATCCCCAAGGTCTGCCTTACCCACAGGCCATGAAAGCCATATGATGGGAGGTCCACCTTTAATCAGAAATATCACCCCTCCCCCACTTTTCCCTCTAACCCAGCCAGGAAGCCCCAAATTCCCCTGCTAGAGCCTCATTCCTGAGTAAAGTATTTCCCCTCTCCTGGGGAGACTGAGCACGAGGTGACCAGATTCTCTTCAAAATCCTCTTCCAGGGAAATAAGGGGATTCCTTTGACCTTGATAGAACAAGAATTTGTATGTGATTCTAAAAGATATAGGAAGCCAGTGGAACTCTTTGAGCAGTCAAACTTGTGCGTTAGGAACATCACATTGACATCTTTGTGGAAGATGAATTGTAGGGAGACTAGAGGCAGGCAGGAGGACCTTTCAGAGGCTCCCCAGATCTAAATCCTCTGGTCCTCTCAGACCTCCTCTGGGAGCCTATTAGTGGCTCTGAAAGAGAGGGACTTGGCATTCACTCCCCCTCCTACTTGGAAAAGACAGGGAACCTCTCAGGGGAGAGTCTATCCCAATTCCCACCCCCTCCCTGGTGCCCCCTGCCCCCTGCCAGCCCTAGATCCCTAGGAGATCCTGAACTCTGGCCAGATTCCAGCTTGAAGCCGGGGGAAGAAGGAAAAGGGAGGGTGAAAGCTGTCAATCCAGCCCTGAGGGGACAGCTGACCCCTGGGAACCTACCTCAAGGGAAGAACCAATTAATATGGAAAACTTGAACTAAGCAGGGCCTCCAAGTTCCCCGCCAGCTGTGTGCTGGGCAGGGGGCAAGGGGGAGAAAGGGGAGGCAGCCACGGGAAGGGGGAAGGAGAGAAGGGATTGCCCAGAATTTCCCTTTTCAAAATTCAGAAGTGACAAGTGGTTGTGTGGATAGAATGAGGAAGAGTGAGCAGTCACCTAAAGTCCTTCTGACACCTACCTAAGCGTCCTTCCCCTTGTTGCACTCTGAGTCAGAATGTTGCCCATGATTTACTCACCACCACCACTATTCCCCTTTTGCTGAGAAGGACGTTGCTAACAGCATAAAAGCCCACAGTTAGAATAGACAATCTCAGGGATCTGCAGCAATACTGTAGAGCCAGCAGGGATCCTAATTTGGGTAGGGAAGACACAATATGGGTGTCTTTTACTCCCTTCCTCTAGAATTATGTCCTCAGGGCCTCATAGCCACTTAATAAATGCTTATTAATTAACACGATATATTAGGAAGCCAGAGAAACCCCAGGGACAACCCCCTCACACTCCATGCACAGGTACACGTACACATAAACAATATATACACATATACAATGTACACGTGGCAGGGGGAGATACAGTTCCTGCACCCAAGAGCCCAAAGTACTAGGGGAAAGATGGCCTCTGCCCTCAGGGAGCCCCAAGTCTGAGTGGAAGAATCACAACCTCTGGGTTAGTGGTTCCTTAGGGACTTTCTAGTGCAAGGGGGAGATACAGCTTCTCCCTTCAGGGACCAACCCCTTTCTCCCTATTGTAAGAAGGGAAAAAACACCCTCTGGCACTTTGAGGGAAAGCCATAGCCTGTGCTCTCTGGAAGCAGACAGCTTCTGCCCTCAGGGAGCCCCAAGTTTGAGGGGGGAACCATAGTTCCTTTCCTTAGGTAGCCCTCATTATAAGGTAAGAGAGCTATAGCCCTTATTTTCAGGGAGTCCAGGTTGTGAGAAGTGGGACTTAGTTCTGTTATTCATATGAACATCTGGTAAAAATAGGGAATACAAAGCTGGGGGTAGGGCTGGCCACAACTTTAAGGGGATCAACTTCTTCTGTTAAGAAAAGACCTGTTCTGAAAGGTTTACAAAGAGGAGGGAGCCTTTCACCAGGAGTCCAGTACTGTAGCTCCCAACCAGGGTCCAGTTGCCCGGCTCATCTTCCCCATGCCCCCGGGACTTGTGGAATTTCCCATTCTTACCTTGCACAGGAAGAAACCGCAGTTTGGGGGGTCAGCCTGAGAACTCCCCATTAATCCATGGGCACTACCTGGCTGGCTTCCTCGGGGCCTCTGTGGGCTCGAAGGAGTTAAGGGATAGTCAGGAGGCAGGGAACTGTGTGGTCCTGTTTGGGGTGGCAGGTTTCCGATTTGGGGGGGATGGGTGTCGTGGCTAGGTGAGATTAATAACTGGGCTGTTAAAGGCTGAACACAGACTTTATTATCCTGCACGTGTGGGGCCAGCCTTGCTGGAGCTCAAAAGAGGCTGAGTTTGGCTGGGAGTGGGGGATGGAGGGGGCAAAGGGGGTTTCCTAGGTTTATAGAGTGGGGGGTCGTCAAGGTGGCCTTGTGGAGCTAACAAATAGACAAAGATAAAAAAAGGAAGCCTCGGAGAAAGTTATTTCTATGAGGAAGTTAGCACTGTGTAACAGTTACATTTATGAGGGACACAATGTTTATACAAATAAACGTATGCAAAAAATACACAAAGTACTTTGGGAGAGAAGTACCAGTAGCTGGGAGGGCAGTTAGAGAAGTCTCCATGGAGAAGATGGCACTAGAGTTGAGCTTTGATTAAAAAGTAGCCAGTGTAAGAAAGGGAGGTGAGGAGGAGGGCCTTCCAAGCACATCAAAGCCTCAGAGACAGGTCAAGTGTGAGCAATAGCAATCTTCTTCCAATGTTAGAAGAGATTTTACTGGATCCCAACCCTGAGTTTCTTTTTTGGCGGGAAATAATAGCAACAATAGCTGACATTTATATAGCATTTAGGTTTTACAAATCACTATGTTATCTCGTTTGAGTCTTCCAACAACCTGTGAGGCAGGTTCTATTCATCCCCCTCATTTTATAGATGTGGAAACCGAGGCACAGAGAGATTAAGTGACTTTTCCAGGGTTACATAGCTAAAGTATCTGAGGTAGGATTTGAACTCGGGTCTTCGTGTGGAACATTTGAGAAGAAAATAAGGTTTTGAATATGTATCAAAGGGCTTGACAGTTAGGTAGTAAATGTTGTGGATAGAGAGCTAGGCCAGGAGTCAGAAAGATGAGTTTAAATCCAGACACTGACTAGTTGTGTGACTCTGGGTAAGTCACTTAACTCCTCTTTTGCCTCAGTTTCCTCATTTGTAAAAAGGGTGCTATTATCATAACACTAACTCTGGGTTGTTGTGAGGATTGAATGAGTTAATATTTGTAAAGATTCAGCAAATACCTGCTACATAATAATGCTATATTAGACTGGGTCATTCTATTTTCTAAGTGCTAGAGGAGGTCAGAAGAGGAGGCGATCCAGAAGGGCTGGAGAGCTGGAGGCATGAGAAAACTTTTTAGAAGTAGTGGGACTGGACTTGGTAGGGAGGAAGGAGGGAATTCTAGCCAGAGTGGGTGGGATTTAAATCAGAGGATCTTCATTCAGGTCCCTCTTTTGTCACTTCACAGCTGTGTGACCATGGCCAAATCAGGTAACCTCAGTTGGACTGGACAGCCTCTAAGGCTCCTCCCACCTCAAAATTCACACTCCTATGATCCAGTCATGGAGGAACAACGTGTGCAGACATGAAGATCGGAGGTGGAAATACTGTGTGTGAGAAACAGTAAAGAGCCTGGACCAAAGAAAATGTGATGAGGTTGATGCATGATGTGATTAGATAGGTTGACTTTGGGTCATGGAGGGCATTAAATGTTATGTAAGGGAGTTTGTAGAATTAATAAGGACCCTGAGAGCAGATCTGGGGATAAGATGGTGAAGCCTGTGCTTTAGGAATATCATTTTGGGGGCAAGGTGATTCTGTGGATTAAGTGGAACTCTTGGGTCTGAAGTCAAGAAGATCTGAGTTCAAATCCAGCCTCAGATACTTTCAAGCTGTGTGATGCTGGGCCAGTCAATTCACCTCTATTTGCCTCAAGTTTCCTAACCTTAAAAAGGAAATAATAATAGCACTTACTTCCCAGGGTTGTTATGAGGATCAAATGAGGTAATATTTACTTATGCATAGTAGGTGCTTTATAAATGCTTGTTTCCTATCCTCCGCATTCTAAGTGAAGAATGGATTGGAGAGGGAAGAGAAGGTAGGGAAACGAATTGGAAGGCCAATCAACACTCTGTTGGACACCATATGTAATATCCCACACTTATAACTCCCTGTGCCTGCAATGAAGGAAAGAGGTACATTTTTAAAAATTCTTCTTGGTGTCTGCCTTGATCTCTTTAATCACACATCATTGTGTCATTGGTCTGTTCTTTCCATTTGCACATTTACTTTTGAAATGTGTTTTGTTTCTCCTGATTTTGCTCATTTCCCTTTGCATCAGTTCGTGCTTCTCTGAATTTTTCTTTTTCACTATTTTTTAAGCACAATTCCATGACATTCATGTATCACAATTTGTTTAGCTGTTCCTCAACTGATGAATGTCTACTAGGGTAACTGACAGGCCTCAAATTTGGCAGTGAGTTAGGGGGATATCTACCTCAAAACTTGTGAGGACTTGCCCTCATCAGAATAGGCAGATTAAAAACAATCTGTTCCAACAGATACGAATGTGGTTGAAGCAGGTGCTGTGGAGCGCTTAGCACTTTGTCAGCCATTGAAGATCCACTGCATCCCAGACCATTGTCAGTCATCTTGATTTTTGTCTTGTCACTGGACTTCCACGACTCTGGAAGAAAGAGTGAGATTGATGACTTTGTCAACAGCTCTGTCTGGTAAATCCAACTCAATCAATAGTCAAGACATCACCTCATGATTGTCCTTGGTCCTCTTCATTGGTCCTCTTCAAGAACAAAGGTCATACAACAGCTTTATTTCCGGAGCTTTGCTACCACAAAAAGTTCAGCTATGAATATTTTGGTGTATAGAGAATCTTCCTTTCTGTCTTTTTCCTAGGTCAAGGAGCATGGATATTTTAGTCACTTTTTTAAAAGCATAATTTCAAATTGTTTTCCATGATGGTTAGACCAGAAAATCTACCTTTTCAAAGAATTGAAGGGAATGAAAGATGAAGAAATAAATCCAGAGGAGAGAAAAGTCTTTCACAAGATCATACCAGTGGAAGCCATTTCCTTTGACGCTAAATTCTGTGACCTTATCAAAAGATAATGCTGGTTATAGGGACTTCCTATTACATCATAGAAGTCATTACAACTCTATTTGTGGGGAGGCTAGCAGATGTGGAATCAATGGAAAGAAGGGATATAATTGGGGACTGGGGAAGTGATGGACAGGAAAGTAAGCTCAAATCCAGGTCTTGACACTAGCCCAATAGGGAGTTCCATGCTTGTCACTGAGTGACTATGTCCCCACATGCTGCTGCTTCTTTTATCCATTTTGTGGATTCTCCAGGCCCCCAGTTTTATCTTCTTTGCCTACTTTTATCCTGGGCACCATTTACTTCCATCACCTACTGGAAATCAACTTGGGATTTTAGTGTGTGCATCCACAGGGAGAGGAATAGGAAGCCTCTAATGGAATGCCATAGGGATCTGATATTTGCCCTGTTCTGTTCACTGAGTCTGTCAATGACTTGAATGAAGGCATAGGTGATACATTTATCAAGTAAACATGTTGAATGAGATGGATAACCAAAACACTGGACCACAGAGTCAAAGTCCAGAGAAATCTTGACAAGCAAAAATGTCAAGTTAATTGCATCAAGAAGAAATTTAATAGAAAGAATAAAGTCCTATAGTTGGGTTTAAAAATTAGCTAACTACTCAAGATGAGGGATATTTAATTAGACAGAAGTTTATTGTTAAAAAAGATTTGGGATTTTAAAGCAGATTTTAGAATCAATATGTGCATGGCATAATGGAAAGGGTGTTAGATCTGAAGTCAGAAAGACTCATTTTCCTGAATTCAAATTTAACCTCAGACATTTTCCCTAGGCAAGTCACTTAACCCTGTTTGCCTCAGTTTCCCCATCTGTAAAATAAGTTGGAGGAGGAAATGGCAAACCATTCCAATATCTCTGCCAAGAAAATCCCAAATGAGATCACAAAGAGTCAGACATGACTGAAAAATGACTCAATAACACGATCAATATGAATCAACAGGAAGACATGGTAGCCAGAAAAATCCCATATGACTTCAGGCTGCATCAAGAAAAGAGAGGTACAGACTTAGGCAGAAGACAGTGTTGCTGCACTCTGGAATCTAGGGTTCTATTCAGGGCGCTGCAGGTTAGGAAGGACATTGATAAACTGGGGCACGTCTAGACAAGGGTGACCAAGCTGGTGAAAGGGAAAATGGGAAACAATGTTGTGCTAAGATTGATTGAAGGGACCTGGGATGTTTAGCCTGGAGAGGAGACGGCTTGACAAGATGATAGATGTCTGGGAGCATTTGGAAGGCTGTCATGTGGGAGACGAATTAGGCTTGCTCCACTGGGCCCCAGAAGGCAGAGCCAGGAGGACTGGGGAGAAGATGCAGAAAGAAAGATTTTAGCTCAATATAAGAAAGAAAATACTGGTCATTAGAACTATCCCAAAGTGGAAGAGGCTGCCCGAGGAGGTCATGAGCTTCCTTCACTGCAGGGCTGCCCGGATGGCCACCTTTCAGATAGGGGAGAGAGGGCATTCATGTTTCAGATACACTGTGGTTTGGACTAGAGTCCTATGAAGAGCCTTCTACCTTAAAGTTCTGCTGCTTTCCTTCCCCAGACCCCCACCCCATTACCTTCTTGCCCACTGAACCCTTCTTCCTCTATCTTCCCTATACTTTGAGCTCCCCAAGAGTCGGAATTGGACACTTCTCTGCTCCTTGACCCCCACTCCAGTCCTGAGTATGCTCCTCCTCTGCCTCATCCAGACTATGACCTAGGGCAGTGGCTTTTCAGTTTGCTCCTGGTTTTTCAGTTTCCTAAGGTCAAGGGCTCTTCTTTTTTTTTCCTTCCCCTATAATCTTCCTGGACCAGATCGAGGTCAGCAGCTCAGTCTGTTTCTTAAATTCAAGGTCTCCTCTTCCTCTCTCTTCCCCAGGCTATAAATTCCCTGAGGGCAGGACCAAGGGCAGCACCTTCCATCTCCTGTTCCACCTTCTCCTACAGTGTAACATAGGATTAGGTACCTTGACCTGGGAGGGGAGAAGAGGAAGACAAAATCTGGACATGCTAGTGAGGGGCAACGTGAGTGAGTGAATGAATGACTAGGGAGCTGAATTTGTTCCCAGCTCATAAGACACAGACCTTATGGGAGTGGGAGGCTGACATTTCCTTCCTACCTCTCACAACTGTGCTTTGGAATTGTCCTTAGGGCAGGAGTTTGAGAAGAGTCTGGCTTCTCCAGGAGGTTAAGACTGACCTCCTTCCTGTTCCTGACCTGCTGTCACTTAAGGAAATGGATGAGAGACTGATTATCTGAGGCTCTGTGTGGGTGTGTATGGGGGTGAGGTGGGAAGAGGGAGGTGCAATAAGAAATACTGTGCCCCTCCCCCCCCATGCAGCTCCCTAGACAGAACTCAGATACTACAGTGTTCCCAGTTTGGGGACAGGACAGACTGAATTGACCAAGACCTTTCCCCTAACCACCACCCTCCTTTTCAAATAGCATAACCCAAGCTTTAGCTAAAAATGGTGTAGGTACATGAGCCTTGGACTGAGAATCTAGGTATGATTATAGGAAGGAATAGTAGAGGTTGTCTAGCTCGTTGTCCCCTTTTTTGGTTGTTGTTCAGTCATTTTTCAGTCATGTCCAATCCTTTGTGATCCCTTTTAGAGGTTTCTTGTCAAAGATACTGGAGCGGTTTGCCATTTTCTTTTCCGGTTCATTTTTACAGATGGGGAAATAAATGAGGCAGAATAAAGTGACTTGCCCAGAGTCACATAGCTAGTATGTGTTTGAGGTCACATTTGAACTCAGGAAGAAGATAAGTCTTCCTGATTCCAGAGCAGGTGTTTTATCTCCTGTACCACCTAGATGAGGAAACAAAAATGGTAAATCACAGAAGTGAAGGAACTTGCCCAATCACCTAGGTATTAAGTTTGTAGAAACAGAATTTGAACTCTGGATTCATCACTACAA
Organism: Sarcophilus harrisii; assembly: GCF_902635505.1. Lineage (NCBI taxonomy): Eukaryota > Metazoa > Chordata > Mammalia > Dasyuromorphia > Dasyuridae > Sarcophilus > Sarcophilus harrisii. Next base: position 83,802,414 of record NC_045426.1, read on the forward strand.
GTTGGTTTTTCCCATTTGTGCCAGACTGACCTTAGAGAAGACCCTGTCCCTCTCTGCTTCTAATTTCATCTACTATAAAGTGAGAGGAGGGGAAGGGGGTGAATTCTAAAGGTCTTTACAAATCTGATATTAGAGAGGTGAATTGGGAAGGAGAAACCTGACTCTTGGGCAACCACTCTGTTTTACATTGGGCCCCCCATCACCATAGGTCCGAAGTTTTCATGCTTCCCTGGTTGCTAGGGAGCCTCTGCCATAGAGCTCTTATCCACCTACTCCAGGTCAGGCTCTCCTGAGATGCATCCCTTGCTCTGCAGGTTCCATACTGTGTTCCTGTCCTTCAGGACTCTAGTTTCTCTGCAAAGTGTCAGCTCAGATGTACCAATAAGGTTTTTTATGTAATAATAGAAAAAGTCTGAAGCCTTCCCATCTAGGTGAGCTAGCTGGCTGCTCCTGACATGGGTTAGAGAGAAGACTGTTTCCTTTCGAGACAGCAGCTATAGGCAAAGGATGACTCCTGTGCTCTGGTACTTCTTAGCAGTCCTGATTTCTCCCATCCTGGGTTTCTTCCTCTATCGAATACATATAATAATACTTGTTCTACCCATCATATGAAGTTGTTTTCCAGGAAAAGTCCTTTGTACACCTTAAAGCCCAATAATGATCTAAGTTGATAATAGTAGGAATTTCAGACACCCTGTAGGAGAAATGAACAAAATGACTCCTCAGATTTCTCCAAAGTCTCTGCTCTCCTCCCCTAGAAGAGTTTTCACCCTGGGGGTGAGGAGTGGATGGGGAGTTCTGGAACCCAGAGCTTGGGCTAGAGAAAGGGAAAATCTCAATGTTCAGAAAGAACCAAAGATGCCCAATTTTACCCCCTCCCTGTTCTAATCTCAGCCCTAACTCCAGCCCCAATCCGAGGCTACCCCTCCCTGTTAGTTTCATCCCCCAATGCTGACTTCAACTTTTCCCCCCTTTGTCCCCTTTCTTAGTTCTAGACAAAGTCCCCAGCCCTGGTCCTGTGCTACCTTTCAATTTCATCTCTTATGATCTTCATCCTACTTCCAGTCCCAATCCCACTCCCAGCCCTATTCTAGCCCCAGCCCCATGTCCCAGCTCCCCAGCCTTAGTTCCAGCCCCCAGCCCAGGACTTGCCCTAGCCCCTCTCTTAGTCTCAGCCCCCAATCTTAGTTCCAGCCCCAGGCTTGGCCTCAGCCTTGGCCCCACAGCTGGCTGAAGTATTAGAGAGTTTAACGGCTTCAGGAAAATTGTATTAAAGGGAATTCTCTCCAAGGCTCATTGAAGTCAAAATAGAGGGTGGGCCTCACAAATAGGCCTTATAGGCTTTGGCAAACCGGAATAGAGAAGGGCAAGCCATGGCCACTTCACTGACCATTGCCTCCTTACTCCCATCCCCCAGCTCACTAGCCACTGCCCAGGAAGCCAGACCTGGAAGTCCAGATTCAGGTCCCAGTTGTTTTCTCCTATTAGGAGGAAAGCTCTTCCTTCCCTTCCACCTTCCCAGACTTCACTTGTAGTCTCAGCCTACCCTTTCCCTTCCAGTTTGTCAAGTCTTGTTGTCTCATGCTTTCTTCTACACCTGCTTGCCATTCTGCATCAGGGATTCTGGGAGCACAGAAACCCTTCCTGGCCCTGATGCTGAGGACAAGGCTCCTCCTAAAACAGCACATTGGGGGTTCTTCTGACCCGTTATATTAGAATAGGAGGCCCCAAGCCCCCCTTAGCTTTCCTGCCTTTGTCCTCTCCTCTTTGCCCCTGTTTCCCATATAGTTCCATGCTGGAGGAAGGGGCTTCTTATTTTGTTGTATGAGGGATGCTAAATTCTGAATCTCAAAATCTGCTCACTCAAAAAGGATACTGGCAAATACCCCATATCATCCCCCGCTTCCAAGCTCCATTAGTCTTTGAAGTTGTTGCCTTGGTTATTTTTAAATTTAATTAATTTTTTATAGTGGAGAAAAAAATCTATTTACTCACCATTCCATCTATCCCCCATCTTGGGGGTGGGAATGAAAACACACTCTTGTAACAAAAAAAGCAAAACAAATTCCCACATTAGCCACATTCAAGCCTACGCTCTGAGCTTATCAGCTTTCTTCCAGGAGAGAGGGTCACATGTTTCCTGGTGATTATATAAAATTTGAAAAGTATTTGAGCAAACAAATTGAATGTAGTAAAAATCAGAAGGGAAACAGGTAAGTGGGGGGAAATTTCTCCAATAAAAGTCTCATTTCCTAAATGAGGGGAGCTGAGCTAAATTTGTTTTTAAAAAAATATGAGCCATTCTCCAACAGTCAAAAGCATATGAACAAGCAGTTTTCAAAAAGAGAAATCTATACTATTAACAATCACATAAAAGTGCTCTAAATTACTAATAACTAAAGAAATGCAAATTAAAATTATTTCGAAGTTCTACTGTGCACCTAAAAAGATTTTTAAAAAGAAAAATGGCAGATGTTGGCAGGGCTGCGGGAAAACAGGTTCAGTAGCATGCTGTAGGTAGAACTATAGACCAACTGTTCTAGAAAGCCATTTGGTACTCAGCCCAGAAAGTTACCAAACAGCATATCACCTAGTTATGCTACTTCAGCTTGTATCACAGCAGTCAAAAACTGGAAACTAATTGTTGTCATCCATTTCAGTTCTGTTGTTTTTCAGTCATATCTGACTCTTCATGACCCTATTTGGGATTCTCTTGGCAAAGAAACTAGAATGGTCTGCCATTTCCTTCTCCAGCTCATTTTACAGATAAGGAAACTGAGGCAAAGGGTTAAATGACTTGCTCAGGATCACCCAGGTAGTAAGTATCTGAGGCTAGATTTGAATCTTTCTGATGGCAAGCCTGGCATTCTATCTACTGCACCATCTAGCTGCCCTGTCATCCTCTTGGGAAATAGTTAAACAAATTGTGGTATATGGATATAATGAATACTTTTTGCCCTGAGAAATGATGAAATGAACAATTTCAGAGGAGACCAGAAAGACCTTTATAAAATGATGGAGAGCAAAGTGAGCAAAAGTAGGGGAACAATTTTATACAATGATATCTTGTAGAGAAAAAACCATTTTGAAAGATTTTAGAACTCTGATAAATACAATAATAAACTATGAATCCAAAAGAATGAAGTGAAAACATACCATTTACCTCCCTGACAGATAAGTGATGAATTTAAAATGCAGAAAGAGACAATCGTTTTTGGATATGGCTAAGATGGAAATTTGTTTTGCTAGATTATATGGCTATATAATGAGGGATTTGATTTTCTGGGTTTTAAAAAAAAATTGCTCAATGTGTGGGGGGGAGACTGTGGGAGGGATAGATGGATTAAAAAAAAAAACTTGGTTACCTGAAAAATGAAAATTATACATTATAAAAATAAAGAATTATATTTTTAAAATAATAGGTCTCACATGAGCAAAAATGTTTGTAGAAGTTCTTTTTATAGTGATAAGGAACTGGATTTAATAGATGTCCACTAGTTGGGGAATGACTGAATAAATTATAGTATGTGAATGTAATGGAATATTATTGTTCTACAAGAAGTGATGAGCAGGCTGATTTCAGAAAAACCTGGAAAGACTTAGGTACACCGATGCTGAGTGAAATGAGCAAAACCAGGAGAATATTATATACAGTAACAGCAAGATTATGTGATGATCAACTGTGATGGACTTGGCGCTTTTCAACAGCGAGGTGATTCAAGACAATTCCAACAGACTTGTGATGGAGAGAGCCATCTGCATTCAAAGAGAGAGCTATGGAGACTGTGCATCAAAAAGTATTTTCATCTTTTTGTTGTAATTTTTTTCTTTCTCATGGTTTTTTCCCCCTTTTAATCTGATTTTTCTTATACAACATGACGAAAATGGAAATATATTTAGAAGAATTGCACATATTTAATCTATGTTGATTATATTGCTTGCTGTCTTAGGAAGGGGGAGTGAGGAAGAAAAGTTCGGAATATAAGGTTTTGCAAAAGTGAATGTTGAAAACTATCTTTTCATATACTTGGAAAAATAAAATGCAATTTATAAATAATGGGTCTTCTGGAATTGTGGTTGAACAAGAGTTTTTAATTCTTTCAAAGTCATCTGCCTTTATAATGTTGTTACTGTATAAATTGTGCTGGTTCTGTTTACTTTAATCTGTATCAATTCATGCAAGTCTTCCAAATTTCTCTAAAACTGTTCCCTTCATCCCTTAGTATTCCCCTAAGTAAGCTCACATTGTAATGATGACTCTTCCTCATCTCCTCCTCACCTCCATGGATGAAAACTATGCTTTGGAAGTCCTATTACCTAGGAAGCAGGGGGACTGAAGCCCAGGTTCCACTCAACCAGAGACTCAGGAAACATTCAGCACCTCAGTCCTCTTGGTCATTCATCTCCCAGCCTGATTATGAGTATCCTCACAAAGCCAAATCCTACGACTGGCTCAGTTTGGAGCTGCATCCTTGTGCCAAGAAAGAGCTATAAAATAGGGTAGAGAGCCCACTGACCATCCCCTCTCCTTCCTGAGTTGCATAGGATTACTAAGAGAACTTTGGAGCTAGAAAACAATTTAAGGACCAAGTCCAATTGTTTCAAAATATTTTTTAAATGAATGTTAAAAATATATGACTGCTTACCATCTAGGGGAGGGGAGGAGGGAGGGAAGGGAAAAGTCGGAACAGAAGTGAGTGCAAGGGATAATGTTGTAAAAAATCACCCAGGCATATGTTCTGTCAATAAAAAGTTATAATAAAAAAAAATCAATTATGTAGGAAAATTGGAAAAAAAAGAATGTTAAAATTTGTCTTTATATTTAATTGGAAAAAATACTGTTTTAAAAACTAAGAGCTCATATTTTCATAGCATTTATAGTACAAAACACTTTCATTCACATCTACTCTCATTTGATCCTGAAATAGCCCCATGAGACAGGTCAAGTGCTGTTATTCCCATTTAGCTCAGAGATGTGATCTGAGCGGATCACACAGCTCATCACACCTGGGTCTCAGTCCAGATCTCCTGATTCCGAGTCTAGGGCTCTTTCCACTACCTGCCCATCCAATACTAACTCCTTTTAATAACTCTTTAAAGTCATTAATGTTTTCTATCTGGACCTCATCTTCTTTCTGTCTCTTAATTTCTCCCTTTCTCTTCTTCCTCAGTGTCTATTCTGTTTTTCTCTCAGTCTTTTTTCTTGGTATCCTTGGTTCTGAGTCTCTCTGTCCTGATTTCTATCTCCCTCTGAGTCTCTCTGTTTCTCTATTTCATTGTGGGGGGAGTGGGGAGTGGGAGGCGAGGACTGTCAATCTCTCTATCCTTTCCAGTTTCTACTTCTGTTTTCCTGTCTCTCTGTGTTCTTTTGATCTTTCTAGCTGTCTTTTTCTGCTATCCAGGCTGAACTGAATAAAATCTTGTAAGGTTTGTCATGTATATTTTCTTGTTTTGGAGATGCTCCAGATGTACTAAGCTTGGGGGTGTGCTGGGGGTCTGGCAGGCTGTGTGGATGGAGAGGTCAGGGTCAGGTCAGGTGGATAGACAGCTTGGAGAATGGGCATAGGCCACTGGCCCAATGGCCAGGGTATGGGCAAATATTTCTTTTTGTCATCTATGTATGATGGGTGGGTGGGTGGGTGAAGGTTAGGATTGAACTTCAAAGAGATAGATCTGTGAAAGAAAGGGTGAAATAGATAGGAGGCAGTCATGGGCAGAGGCAATGACCATGATACAGACAGATGACTGGGATAAAAAAATGGTATCTAGGAAGGAAACTGTGGGGAGAGATTCACCAGAGATGTAGGGAGGGTCTAAGGGTGAATAGAAGGAGAGATTATCCCTGTTTGCTTCCTTCTCCCTTGAGAGTAACTAATCTGAAAAATCTCACCATCTGTGCTGTTTTTGATAATGAGAGGACAGAAACAAAAACCTTTTAAGCACCTACTATGTGTCAGGCACTGTGCTGAGTGCTTTCCAAAGAGCTCATTTGATCTTCACAACAACCCTGTGAGATAATGTCATCTTGCCTAGTAAATGTCTGATGCTAGATTTGAACTCAGGTTTTCCTAATTCAAGGAAAGGAGGGGAAGGGGCTTCCCCTCGTGAGTTAATGAGAGGTCTATCCACCCTGATGCTATGGTCATAGAACCATAAATATAAAACAGGAAGGAACCCAGGATTCAAACCCAGAATCTTTGACTCTAAATCAAGCTTTTTCTTCTGCACTATACCAAGCTTAATGAGGCCCCTCTACTCTCCTTAGACTATTGTGCTAATGGGAAAGGATTCCCCCCTCTACTTCTAGGTTAACCAGAAAGGACTCACCCCCTACTGCCATGTTAAAGAGGAAAGGTTCCTCATGCTGCTATGTTAATAGGAGAGGAGCACCTACTCTCCCATAGTTCTCCTGTGCCAGATTGCTGCCAACCAGGACCTTCTGGAGATGATGCCTTAACCCCAAGGGAGGACTTTTTAACATTTTACCCATTTTGCTCCTCCCTCTCCTTTTCTCACCCTTCTAGTGTGACCAAATGCACACTAATGCATTTTGGTTTGGAACTGCAAATTAGTAAAAACCATTTGGCAAAGCAATTTGGATTTGTTCAAATAAAGTGGATAAAATGTCCATATCCTAATTTAACCCAGAGATTCCACTGCTAGACAGGGGATGAACCAAGAATCAGAAAAGCTGGTGAAGGCCCACTGTTAAATTTTCAGTGTGAATATTTACACCTCAGAAGTCAACAAATGTTTCAAAGTAGGGCTTGATTTGTGGATTGCCTAGACTTTAAAAAATAATGGAGAAAAGGTTGAATATGATGAATAGAGGAAATCATGGAAAGACTCACATGAACTGATGCAAAGTAAATAAACAGGGCCAAGAAAAAAAAAAAAAAAACTAAGCACAATGACAACAGCTTTGTAAACAGACCAACAGTGGCCCACAAAACAAATGGAAATGATTGTGGCCACATCACAGAGCACAAGGTTGGCTACAAAGAGGAACTGTGGAGGATACAAATATTACAAAATGGGGCTTGATTGCCTAGACTTTAAAAAATAATGGAGAAAAGGTTGAATATGTTGAATAAAGGAAATCATGGAAAGACTCACATGAACTGATGCAAAGTAAACAATCAGGGCCAAGAAAAAAAAAAATAAGCACAAGGGCAACAGCTTTATAAACAGACCAAACAGTGACCACAAAACAAATGGAAATGATTGTGGCCGAATCACAGAGCACAAGGTTGGCTACAAAAAGAAACTGAGGAGGGTGCCATTTTTTCTGTCCTTTTGAAGACATGGGGAGGAGGGAAGCCCACTAGTAAAGAATACTCCACATATTGTCTGGGTTTTTATCAATGTTTTGATCAATGCTGTATTCCTCCCTCCTTTTTTTTTTCTTCCTCTTTTTCTTAAAAAAAATCTTTGTTATATAGGATGTCTCTCTGAGTGAGGGAAGGGAGATACAGAAGGAAATATAGGTGATGTAAAAAACAAGAGATCGTTAAAAATGATTTATTTTTGAAAAATGTGTGATCAGGCCTCTCAGACTGGGATTAGGACCACCTCCCTCCCTCTTTCACAAAGTCCTCAAATTCCCTGGAAGCCTGGAGCCTTTGTGGGTGTGGAAGATGATATTTATCCTCTCTTGTTTACAGGGATTAGAAACAATTAATTAATTGGGTGACTCAGGAGATCTGACTGCCTTCATTAAGCAGCAGCCTTGTCCATCTGTCCCCTTCAGCTCTGTACTTCCCTCCTGCAGTCTGTCCCTGGTTAGACTAATCTCATTAGCAATATCATGTAAACAGCATCTGGCCCAATGCTGTGTCGCCCTGGACCTTGGCATTCTGGGATCTGGGTACCAGGACTGATGGGCCTTCTGGATTCCTGGGTCCTTGCCTGGGTTAGCCCTTGGCTCTCACACTTGATCTCATCTACAAGAACAGAAGGCTTGGAAGAAGTCTTTTAAAATATGTCATATTCAGGGAGTAACGATCTTACAAGTACTGGGGCTCTCGTGGCAAATGAAGGTCCCTGGCCCCAAGCTCAAGCATTCTCCTTTACAGAAAGTCTGAGGCCCTGGACACATTGGCTATACAGGGGACCACCCACGAAGCTGAGATCCTTGGTCTCTGCTCTCCCTGAATTCTTATGCCTCACAGGCTCTGAATGCCTCTGCCCCCAGCCCCAGCCCAGCACCAATCACTCTCAGTATCTATTATGGATACCAGCCCACCAACCTAGGACTGTTCCCCCACTTCCTTTTACCCTAGCCTGGGATCCTTCCTCTGACCATACTCAGGAACATTGGGGAGGAGGTTTGAAAGGCAATTCTTAGCCTTCTCTGACCCCATCACATGGTTCAAAAACAAACACTTCCTTCCCGACCCCAAACTCTTATTAGTGACCCATAAAGATCTATAATCAAGGAATTTAACTGTTTGATATTGGACAAGTCATTTTTTTTCTGGACTTCATCTGAAAAACTATGGATTGGATTAAATGGACCTAAAAGATCTCCCTCACATGAAAAAGCCTATGTTCTCTGTTCTGTTTCCTTCTAACTGATATTCTGAAGATCCCATCCTCAAACCCCTTCTGAAAATGTCTAGTTTGCTATTCATCAAATGGGCCCTTCCTCCTGGGGCCCCTGAATGATCTGAGATGTGTCCTCCCACTCCTTCTTTGTTGCTCCACGAGGATCAGAATTCCAGAGTCGTCCCAGGCTCTCCGCTGCCCATAGAGACCATGCGACATGCTTATTTCACAGGAGGAATAACTAAACCCCAAAAGGAACAAGGACCTGCTCAGGACTCTATAGCAAAGCAAGTAAATTTACAATTTGAACCCGCCTCTTTGGACTTCGAAAGCCAGGTTTGTTTCACATTTTTTTCCCTCTCTTTTGAAGGGAAGCAGCGAGCTAGCCCCTGATTCCCGGTGGTAATATTGTCCCGCAGGGGATATGACAAAATAGAAAGGTCACCTCCGTGCCCCTGATTACCTCAGCCCCAGAATTCTTGGGGGACAGTCCGAGGTATCTGGAAACTGACTTTACCCCCGACAGTGACACTGAGACTTTCCTCTGTTTCTTTGGAGAGGGAAGGGGAGTGCAGTAGGGGGAACCCTGGCCCCCAGTCCTCCTCCTCTGCATACACTCCCAACTCCACAGGCCATCAGCCGCCTCTGATTTTCCAAGACTGAAAAAGAGAAGGGAAGGAAGAATGTGGGGAGGGGGAGTGGGGGGTGAGGGGTGGAAAGTACCTTGACTGAATTTTAAAAACCCCTGGATGGTTGCCATGGAGATGGAAAGGTGCATCCCCATCGTCATAGCAACAGGCAAACATCCAGGGCTGCATTGGGATTGGGATTTGGGGGAGTGGGGCTTGAGCCTCAGGCAAGTTGGGGGAAGGAGGGGGAGGGGGAGCAGGGGGCCCGAGATGGGGGCTGTTCTTTCTACCCAGACTCTGGGTCTCTACTTCTGCCTACCCCCAATATCCTGAGCTTTGGGAAGAGCATGGCTGGAGGAAGGAAATTCAAGCTGCCTTCCCATTCTCAGTTTCAGCTCCCAGATCAGGAGATCTAGGATTTGGAGACCAGGAATATCCCGTTTTCCCGAAAACCTTAGATTTGGCCTAAAAGCACAGGTTTAGAACTTGAAGACAACTTAGAAGGCTTATAATACAAATGAGAACATGGGGCCCAGACAGGAGACCCAGGTGACAGGGCAGGGATTTGAATGTAGGTATATTTATTCCAAATCCTGGTGATCATTTTTATTTTTTCATTTTAAAATATTTTAGTGATGTTTCCCCCATCCCCCAAGTCTATCATTGCTTATTAGGCCACCCACCCATCTTCACTTCCCTTCTGAGTCACTTCCCTTCTGAATAAAAGTCTTCCCAAATATGTATAGTACAGCAAAACAAACCAGTCAATCGGCCTCCCCTGGAGAAAACAGGCCGATTTTCTACCTTAGTCCACCATTTCTATTACAAGAGATAGAGGGTATCTTTCAGTATCAGTTTGTTGTTGTTGTTGTTTGTTTGTTTTCCTAAGGCAATTAGGGTTAAATGACTTGCCCAGGGTCACACAGCTAGAAAGTGTTAAGTGTCTGAGACCAAATTTGAACTCAAGTCCTCCTGACTTCAGGGCTGGTGCTTCAGCATCAGTTTTTTGAAATTCGGATTAAGCAACTTTTAAGGGATTTCAAAATTGTTCCCCTTCGTTTTGTTTTTGTGGTCATCACATAAACCACTCTCCTGGTTCTGCTCATTTCCCTCAATGTCAATTCATTCAAGTCTTCTCATATTTCTCTGAATCTATTAGGACGTGATATTATACCCTTTATCCATTATATCCATACACCTGGCTGCCTCAGTTTCCTCCATTGTAAAATGGGGATAGTGATAGTATTTATCTACCTGGCAGAGTTGCATTTAAGATGGGATATTATATCCTTTATCCATTTCATTCTTACACCCATATGCCTCAGTTTCCTCCATTGTAAAATTGGGATAATAATAGTATTTATCTACCTGGCAGAGTTTCGAGGACCAAATTAGATAACAGCTAAGCATTTAGCACAGTGTCTGGCAAATAGTAAGTGCTCAATAGGATGCTTGTTCCTACACCTTCCCCCTTTCTTATGCCACAATTTACTAGCCATTCTCCGACTGATGGATTTCCATTTTGTTTCCAGTGTTTTACTACAAAAAAAAGTCCCTAGCAGTGCCCTGTGTTATCTCACCTCCTCTCTCTTCTGCTGTTCATTCCCAAAAACTTTCCTCAAACTGACTTGACCTTGAAGGGACATCACACCAGACATTTACCTAGGGAGGGGTCACAAGGGTTTTGTCTAGCATACTGGCATCGAGGGGGCATCCTCATTCATTAGTCTTCTGGACTACTCTCCTTATTCTATGCCATATGCTCTATTTACTCCCTCACTCATCCTGGATTACCCTTCACCCTCTCTTATGGTCATCGTGATTCCTTTTGAAGGGTCTACTTTCCCCAGTCAATGTCTGGGGCAATGTATTGGTGCAAAGAACACTGACTCTAGACTGTCAAGGATCTAAATTCCATGACGTCATATGTGACTTTGGGCAGGCTATAATCTTCCTGGGCCTCGGTTTCCTTATCTGTCAAATTAAAGGGTGACCTCTGAGGATGCCCCTGGATCTTCATCTGTGATTCTGTGATCCTGTCTATCATCGTCCCATCCCTGTCTCTTCCTTGGAAGAAGGGAGTCTCTTGGTGATTATATTTAGCAATGAGAGGGTTGACCAAAGTGTGCAACCTTGCTTGTGATGACCAAGGCAGGCTCCTGAGACCTTGGAATACCTGGTGGTAGCCTCCCCAGCAGCAGTGTTCGTAGGTCCCTTCTCTGAAGGCTTCTGCCGCTGTTTCTTGTTTCTATCATTGGTCCAGGGTCTATGTCCCCAGGGTCTGAAGTCTCTCCTCCACCGCTTTTGCCTTAGCTTGTCCTCTGAAAATAAGAATTTCTCAAAGAGTCTTTGAGCAGCCCCAGGGGTTCCTTGAGCTCAGATGGGAACCATAGCCTTGCATAGGACAATTGACAGTCTTTTTATCCTCTGAGCATGAGGCCTGAGGAGGAAGGGAAAAGTGAAGGCACCAGACAGCTCCATACATACCCAGTCTTACCCCATTCAATTTGACAAACATTTATTAAGCATTTACCATGTGCAGGACCAGGTTCTCAGTGCTAATGATACAAAATAAATCAACAAAATTCCCGCTTTCAAGGAGCTTAGCGGCTGCTCATAGTAGAAAATGATGGAGTCAAAGGAGAAATATGAAGGCAAAGGAATCTAAGAAAGTTGGAGGAGGGCAGGACTGAATCCAGTAAGAGTAGGTTGGAGATCAGGACTGGCTTCCTGGAGGAGGTGACAGCTGAGCTGAGCCTTGAAGGAATAGGAAGATTTAACAGGTCTTGAGATATAAAAGAGTACATTTCAGGCCTGGGAGATGGCTCTGTGCAAATGCCTGGACCTGGGAAAGACGAAGAGAAGGAGAGGGAAGAAGAAGAAAAGTAGGAGATCAGGGAACAGCTGGAATCAAGCCTAACCAGAACATGGTTTAAAACACAAACTTATTTTTTGCCTTTTGTTTTTCAGTGTGGTATCAGACTGAGTACTGGTTTTGGAACCAGAAAACCCGGATTTAAATCCTTGCTCCACTACTCACAACTCCTGTGACCTTAGAAGGTATATAGGTCAGTCTTCTGATCTGTAAAATGGAAGGGTTGCAGATATCCTTTCTGTCTATAGTTTATGGTCCAGGCTCTGTCTATGTGGTAAGGGAGATAGGAGAGGGAGATTGGAGAAGGAAGGGGTTTAATTTCACACACACACACACACACACACACACACACACACACAGAATGCTTATGAGAAAAATGCCCTCTACAAAAATACAAAAAGAGGGAGCCATTGAAGGTTACTGAGCATTCAGGGTTAAATGATTGCATTAGTGATGTTATTTTAGGAGTTGTGTAAGGGATGGATTGCCGAAGGAAGACACTTTCCCCAGCTCCAAGGGCAACAAGTTCCATCATTTCTGAAACCCAGTCCTGGCTCTCCCACTTCCTTGCTATGTTACTTTTGACAAATCTCTTTTGTTCTCTGGACCTCAGTTTCCCCATTTGTCACATGACGGTCGAATTCTATGATCGCTAAGATTCTGCTCAACTCTGATGTGCTATGATCCCAGGCTCCTTCCCTCCTCTGGGCCCTCATCTGTCAAATGAGGGAGGACGGACCTGACCAAGCTCCCTCCAGCAATGAGATTCTCTGAATCTACAGCTCTACATGAACATTTTTCTTTTCAAATTAAGAAATTCTTTTCTCTAGTCTCCCTCTTGCACCGAGCCCTTCCCAAGCCCCCCCTTACTGGCTGTGCAACGCCCCCTCGGCCAAATCACACCTTGCTCACAAAGTGGGAGGGTGCAGCACTCCCCTGCCCCTGCCCCCTCCCTCACAGCCCCTCTCAGACTGAGGCTCCGTCAGAACAAGTTTTCTGCAGGGTCCCCAGGGATGGAGCCTTCCTGGCAGAAAACCTACTTGCACCTTTCTGTTAGAGGAGCTCCTGCCCGCCTGCCCTCCCCTCATGCTCAGGCAGGGCTTTATCAAGATCAAAATGACTTAAATTCTTTATTCTTATTTCTCCAGGGGGAGAGACTGGGGCCTTCAAGTTTCCACACAAATAGACGCACACCCCAGAGACCTACTTCAATCAAGCTCAGCCTTTCTCCTGGCGATCTCAGTTAGTGCCTGATGCCAATTGTCTTCCTTGGATGGGGGCAGGAGAGGGGCAGAGACAGATGGGGGGGGAGCAGAGCCCAAGGAAATCTGGGGAACCTCCCTGCCTTTGGAATAATATATTTTGAGCTGGAAGGGATCTTAAATCATATGCCCCATTTTTCCTTTTACAGAGGAAGAAACTGAGGTATAGAGAGAGATGGTTAGGATTTAGTCAAAGTTACCCACGTGGTCCTGCTCAAGGACCACCTTTCCCTGAACTTCCCTGCGCCACTCCTTGAACTCAGCTAGAAAGCAGATGGTCGGGCTTTCTCCTTTGTGCCATCAGCCTCTTTCCTGTAACCTACTCATTTGTGTATGCATGGACAAGCATTTATTAGGTGCCTACTATGTGTCAGGCATGGGGAAGACCCTTGAGGAACTTCCATACCTTCTTCTACTGGAGGAAGATTTTTGTAGAGGATGTTTTTCTCATAGGCATTCTGTGTGTGTGTGTGTGATTGTGTTGTGTGTGTGATTGTGTGTGTGTGTGATTGTGTGTGTCTGTGTGTATTGTGATTGTGTGTGTGTGTCTGTGTCCGTGTGTGTGTGAGATTGTGTGTGTGTATGTGTGAGTGTGTGTGATTGTGTTGTGTGTGTGTGATTGGGTGAGTATATGTGAGTGTGAGTGTGTGTGTATATGTGTGTGTGATTGTGTGAGTGTAAGTGTGTGTGAGTGTGTGTGTTTGTGTGTGAGGGGGGTGTGAGTGTGTGTGTGTGAGTGTTTGTCAAATTAAACCCCTTTCTTCTCCAATCTCCCTCTCCTATCTCTCTTAACTAAGCCCTATCTTGCTGGCTAGGCAAACATACACACACACATATACCTCATAATTCATATAGCTATAAAGAACTCTCTATCTACATCTATCTATATTTATAGATCTAGATAGACAGATAAAATACACATGTGTGTGTGTTTGCTTAGCCAGCAAGAAGGGCTTAGGTAAGTCTATTGATTTTCCCCTAAAAGGAGAGAAGAGGGGGAGAGGGAGGGAGGGAGGAAGGGGAGTAGAGAAAGGGAGGGAAGGAGAAAGTAAAGAAGGGACAGATAGAAGGAGGGAAGGAGGAGAGGAAGAGACAGAAGGAGAAAGGGAGGGGAATAAAGAGAGGGAGGATGAGAGGGAGGAAGAAAAGAAGGGAAAGATAGAAGAAGGGAGGGAGGGAAAGGTAAAAGGAAGGAGGAAGGCAGAGAAAGAAAGAGAAAAAGAGGGAGGGAAGAAGAGAAGAAAAGAGAAAAGGAAGGAGGAGAAAGTGAGAGGGAGAAATTGAGAAAGATCCATATATAACTATAGATAGATAGATAGGCAGACAAACAGACAAACAGACAGACAGGCATCTATCTATAGTTTTGGGAGAAGACCGATAGCTGGGGGGATCCAGAAAAATTTCATGTAAAAATGATGCTTGAGAGATCCCTTTTTGAGTCTTAAAGGAAACAGTGATTCAAAATAGTAGTAGAGGTGAAGAGGAATCAGGAAATCTGTATGATACCCCGCTTCCTCCAAGTAGAATTTAAGCTTCCTGAGAACTCGGTCTCTCTGGTATTGAGCACTGGGTCTATTACAAAGAAGGAACTCAACAAGTTACTCAGTGTTAGATGTAGACAGGTAGCACGGTGCATGGAGTGCTGGAGTCAGGAAGACTTTCAGACACTTAACCTTCTGTGTGATCCTCAGGATGTCATTAACCTCTCTCTGACTCAGTTTCCTCATCTGTGAAATGGGAATAATAATAATAGCACCCATGTCCCAGGGTAATGGTAAGGATTAAAAAAGAAAACCTAGGTAATATGAGTATAGTGTTTTGCTTTGTGGTTATTGTTCATCCATATCCAGCTCTTTATGGCCCCATTTGGAGTTTCCTTGACAAAGATGCAGAAGTTATTTGCCATTTCCTTCTCCGATTCTTTAGAGATGAGAAAGCTAAGGCAAACAGTTAAATGACTTTGCTCAGTGACTTACCTCTATTAAATGTCTGAAGCTGGATTGGAACTCAGGTTTTCCTAACTCCTGAGCAAGTGCTTTAATCACGTCACCATCTGGCTGCCCTTATACACCTTAAAGCCCTTCATACATACTAAGTATTTTTTTTTTATTATAGCTTTTTATTTACAAGTTATATACATGGGTAATTTTACAGCATAGACAATTGCCAAACCTTTTGTTCCAATTTTTCCCCTCCTTACCCTTCCCCCCCCCCAAATGGCGGGTTGACCAATAATGTTAAATATGTTAAAGTATAAATTAAATACAATATAAGTATACCATACATACTAAGTATTATAACAAGTGTTTTTTCCTCTCATTGCTCTAAATCCTTTTACAATGTAGATCTCAGTGTTATCATTCAAGTGAAGCAGTGCTCTGGGTTTACATGACACTTTGTCTCTGCCTCTGTCTCTGTCTCTGTTCTCTGTTTCTGTCTCTCTCTGTCTCTCTCTCTCTCTGTCTCTGTTTCTTCCTCCCTCCCTTGCCACCCACCCCTTCCCCTCTTACCTGTTTGATTTCTCCTCTATCTCCTTTGCTTAATTATCACCTACAAAATAGCTCCTAACTGGGGGCAGGGAGAGTACCCCAGGATTCTGTCCTGGGATCTCTTCCATTTTCTCTCCATTCTTGGTGAACCAATTCATCTGTTAGCATGGGGCTTAATTATCCTCTCTAAGTTGATGACTCCTAGATCTATAGATCCAGTCCTCTTTCCTTTTCTGAGCTGCAGCCTGATTTCACTGAGGATCTAATGAACCTTTTGATCTGTTCATCAGGAGCCTCAAATTTAACACGTCCCAAACTGAACTTCTTATTCCCCCCCTCACCCAAACTTATTCCTCTTCCACACTTCCTTATTTCTACTGAGTGTGTTCCCATCTTCCCAGCTGCCCAGACTTGCGGCTTTGATGCCACCCCCCCAAGTGCTCCTTCTCTTTCACCCCCCAAGTATCCTCAGCTGCCAAATCTTATTTCTCCCCTTTTTTGTGTCCTTTTTTCTCCACTCAAAGTCACCTCCTTGGTTTGAGCCCTCATCATCTCTCACCAGGACTAATGTCCTGACTGGTCTTTCCACCTCAGATCTCTCTTTTTTTCTGACACAACCTTCACAGATTTTCTTAAAGTGTAGATCCAACCATGTCACTCCCCTCCTTAGTAAATGCCAGTGAATATTATCTCAAGTCAAATATACTATTTACAATTAAAGCTCTTCTTGACCTATATGTACAAAAATATGTATAGCAAGTCTTCATGTGATGGCCAAGAATTGGAAACCGAGGTATTGCCCATCAATTGGGAAATGGCTGAACAAGTCTGTGGCATATGATAGTGATGGAGTACTATTGTGTTAGAAGAAATGAAAGCAGGATGCTTTCAGAAAAACCTCAGAAGACTTATATGAACTGATGCTAAGGGAAATGGACAGAACTGTATACAAAAACAGCGATACTATAATGATTATTAATTGTAAAAGACTTAGTTACTCTGATCACAGCAATGATCTAAAACAATTCTAAAGGATTCATGGTGAAAATTGCTATCTACCCCCTAGAGAGAAAACTGATGGAGTCTCAGTGCAATTTGAAGCATAAGTTTTTTTGCACTTTATTTTTCTTGTGTGCATGTGTTGGTTTTTTTTTGGGGGGGGGGTTGTTGCAACTTGGCTAATATAGAAATATATTTTGCATCATTCCACAGGCATAATTGATATCACATTCCTTGCCTTCTCAGTGGGTGGGGGAGGAGCAAGAGAGAGGGAGAGAATTTGAAACTCACATTTTCTTAAATGTTAAAAATAAGTAAATAATCTTTTAAAAAATTTAGAAAATGAAAGTCTTTCATGGCCTACCTCCAACCTATCTTTCCATTCTTAGTAGACATCACTCCATTTAACACAAACTATGGTCCAAAAGAACTGGGCTTCTTTCTGTTTTATCATATATTCCACTCGTGTCCAGTCATCTTGTCTTTGCCTCCCTGCCCCCTAGAATGCACTCCATCCCCACTTTCATCTCTAGAGCCCTTAGTTACTTCAAGACCTAGCTCAAGTATCACCTTCTATAGGAACTCTTTCCAGATGTTCCCAGCAGCCAAGCCCTCAAATCACTAACATCTGTTTCCTCTAACTAAATTACAAGTTCACTGCGGGTAGAGATTGTGCTTAGCACGGGGCCTGGTACACACTAGATGCTTAATACATTTTTGGTGTTTGAAATCAATGGACCTGCGCCGGAGGGTAAGGTAGGAAGGCAGGGAAGAGGTCCAAGGGGCTCCCTTCTGGGGGACATTGTTTTCCCCTCTCTGGGGCTGTCTTTCACTTTCTCCGGAAGAGTACACTGGTCAAAATACGGCCTGACCTTTGACAGAGTTGTTAGCATTGCCCTTGTGTTATTTCCAGATCACCTCAAATGCCCTGAGAGTGTCAGAGGTGGAAAACAATCACAGAGTTTGAACTAGATCTAGACCTTGGAGGTCACCGAGTCCCTTGACCCCAGAAGAGAAGGGAGGAACAGATTGGTCAGTGATTTGCCTTGGATCACGGGGGTGGTTGAGGGTCTGCCATGGGATTTGAACTCAGGTCCCGGGGAGTCCCAGTGCCTCTTTATCCATACCTAGGGCTTCTTCTCTTAGAGATTAAAAGGTTATATAGTTCAGTTTTACAGATGAGATGACTGAGGCTGAGACCAGGCAAGTTGTCTGAGACCAAAAGGCGATCAGAGGGACCATGCAGCAAATGCTGATTCCAGAGCCAGCCTCTCTGCTCCTGGCCGGCTGCCTCACAGCTCAGGAGTCACCTTATCCTTTCCCTGAGCTGGAGGGGAAGGGATGAGGAGATACTGAACTGTGGGTGAGGTCCAGTTCTCCTGCCTCGGTGGGTCCTAGGTGCCCGATGCCTCTGGTCCAGAAGGGCTGAGACAGGCCGCATCGGGGAGGCTGGGGAAGCCAAGGTGGCTGCCCCTCCTACTCCTCCTGGAGGGCCCACTACTCCATCCGTCAGGGGTCAGCTAGGTTAATGAATCCCTCCCGTCTCTGCCTGGGAGACAGGCCGGGGCAGGAGCTTCTCAAAGGCAGGGGTATACTAACAGGAAGCTTTCGGCCCAGCGGCTGTTCCACTAAACACACAAAGCCACAGCTCCTGTATGTCTGGGCCGTGTGGGGCTCCTCTCTGGGGACCCTCGGAGGATCATAGGCTTTGTGGCCGGAAGGAACCGTGGCCGGAGTTTAGCGATCCAAATGCCTCATTTCACAGATGAGAAAACTGAGGACCACCGAGGGCCAAAGGCTGCACCTTCTAGCTTTCCGCAGATCACAGGATTTCCGGGAAGAAAACACTCTGTAAAATGAAAGGTAGCAGAGACAGAAGTCAAAGACAGGTCTCTTGACCTCAGGTCTAGAGATCCTTCCATTATTCCACAGCTGCCCCTATATATCTCGACTTGATGGCCCAGGGGAACCACAGAAACTAACCCCAGAGAAGCCCCACTTGGCTTTCCTGCTGACAGGCCCTCCCGCTCTGTTTGGAAGGGCCCCTTCTCGAAAGGAAGCTGCCCCGTTCTGGGTTAGGCGAGACATCTATCCATCAGCCTGGCGGGCAGCTGGGGCCCGGGTGGATTTATGGGGCAGAGTCTGGGGCCAAACAGCTGCTGCTTGCAATTATGGGGACTGGGCCTCTTCCAGCCAGGTGTGCTCCTGCATCAGCCCACCCTGCCCCTGTGGGCCTGGCTCTCCCCCCCGGAGCACCACCCATCCTCCCCAAGGCTGCCACCTCCAGGCAGGAGTCCATTAAGGCCCATCATCATTCTATAGGGGTCCTGGGCTACCACATCCTTCTGATGGAGGATTATCTCAGGAATCTGTCCAGGCCCCCACACCACTACAGCTCCCCTTCCTCACCCTCCACCCCAGCACACACATAAGCGTGTACACACTCCCCCCAAATACAAACATTCACGTAGGGAAAGACATCATAGAATCACAGAATTTTACAATCCTAAGGGACCTCAATGGCCACATAGTCTAAGTCAGACCCTAAAGGAAGGGTTCTTAACTATATTTGGGGGCCTGGATCCTTTTGAGAGTCTAGTGAAGCCTATGGGCCCCTTTGCAAAATAATGCTTTTAAATGAAACAAGGACATAAGATTCCATAGGAAGCCAATTATAAAGAAATAATAATTATCAATTTTTTTTAAAAAAAGGTTAATGGACTTGATGCTAAGAACCCATCCCCTAGGGAAATCTTCAAACATACGTGACAAATATTCACCCCTGTCTACACGGAGATCTCTGGGAGGGGGAAACCCATCAGCTCCCGAGGCAGCACATTCCATTTTTGGACAGCTCTAATTATTAGGAAGTTTTTTCTGATCTCAAGCCTAAATTTGCTTCTTTGCACCCTCCACCCTTTGCTCCTGGTTCTCTCCCCCAGGGGACAAGAATTCTAATCCCTTTTTCTATTGAGAGCCCTTCAAATACAGACAGCTATCATATATTCTCCAAGGTTTTCTTCTCCAGGCGAAACAACCTCAATTCCTTCAGCTTGTCTTCATTTGATATGGTCTCCCATCTGTGCAGGGTCTTGGAAATTCCAGAGCACTGCCATAGCCCATCTCGGCTTTAATCCTTAGGTGAGACCCTCAGAGTAGAGGTTATTATCCCCATTGTATAGCTGAGGAAGGGCCCTTGAAAATAAAGGAACTTGTGGGAAGTCATACAGCAAGTTACTGGCAGAACTGAGACGGAGGCACCGAACGCATGTCAATGTTAGGCACCTACTGTGTGCAGACCCCATCCCTGGTGCTGGGAGAGATACACAGTTTAAGTTAGATCCTATCCTTGCAAGCTCACAATCTAGTAATAGGATAAGTATAGGACACCAATAACTATAATATACAATATTACAATTAATAATAATAAATATAATAAAAGCTAGCTGGGAAAGATACACAATTTAGGTTAGATCCAATTCTTTCAGCTCACAATCTAGTAATAGGATAAGTATAGGACATCAATAACTATAATATATATTATAATTCATAATAATAAATAATAATAAAAGCTAGCTGGGAAAGATACACAATTTAGGTTAGATCCAATTCTTGCAGCTCACAATCTAGTACTAGGATAAGTATGGCGTCAATAACTATAATATATATTATAATTCATAATAATAAATAATAATAAAAGCTAGGATTTGTATGGCATCTACTATAAATCCGGCACTGTGTTAAATGCTTTACAAATATCTCATTTGATCCTCACCTGAGAGGTAGGTACTATTATTTCCTCCATTTTAATAGTTTGGGAAACTGATTCAAGTAGATGATTTGCCCAGTCAGACAGCTAGTATGTCTCTGAGACTGGATTTAAACTCTGATCTATCCAATGCTCTCTCTCATTTTACAATATAGCTCATTATCCATATTTTGTGTGTGCAAAATATATAATATCCGGCCTATAATGCTTAATAAATGATTTATCTACACATGCACATGTATGTATACACACCTATCCACATATATGGATATATCCACCTATGTAGCTACAGACATGGTCCAATATGCAATGTGTGCAGACATTTGAGAAGCGCAAGATGTGACATGAGGGGTTCAGGAGAAAAAAGCTCCTTACCAACCAGGGAGCCTATTCTTAGAAACCTGAGGTCTCCTTTGAGTTTTACCTGCAATTTATTACTATTTTTGAAAAAGTCTGGTAAGTCTTTACAGGACATCATTTTAATCTACCTGAGATGGCCCCATTTCTATTCATCTAAGAGGAATTGTTGGGCTGTTCAGCCGTTTTCCACCCTGGAGGAACTGAGTTTCTTTCAGTGAGCACAGCTTTTAATACTTGGCCCAGTGAGCTTTCCCTGACTCTGAATTCCTACCACATTTAAGAATGTGCTCTATCTACCCCATTGCACAGTTGCTTAGAGATTGCCTTAAAAATATTTTCTGTTGTTTCATAGTCACGTGAGCTCACAGAATGTCAGAGCTGGAAGGGACCTTAGAATGTAAAACGCAGCTTGCTGGAGGTGAGGATGGGAGGGACCCTTAAAACACAGAGTGTTGGAGCTGGAAGGGACCTTAGAATATAGATCACAGCTTGCTAGAGCTGGGGGTGGAGGGAGGGATCTTAGAACATAGAATGTCAGAGCTGGAAGGGACTTTAGAGTATAGAAAGCAGCTAGCTGGAGAGAAGGATGGAAGGGACCTTAGAACACAGAGTGTTGGAGCAGGAAGAGACCTTAGAAAATAGAACACAGCTTGCTAGAGCTGGGGGTGAGAGAGACCCTTAGAACACAGAATGTCAGTGATAGAAGGGACCTTACAACATAGAACCCAGTTTATCAGAGCTGGGAATGGATCTTAGAACATAGAATGTCAGAACTGGAGGGACTTTAGAGTGTAGAAAGAAGCTTGCTGGAGGGAAGGATGGAAGGGATCTTAGAACACAGAATCTCAGAGCTAAGAGTAACCTTAAAATATATAACCTAGGCCAGAGTTACAATTCCAGGGGAGCTTTGATCTCTGTTTGGCTAAGCCATAAAGTGTATGAAAGGGAGTGATGCGTTCTAAGTCTGGAAATGTAAGTTAGAGCAGAGCTATGAAGAGCTTTGAATGCCAAACTGGCTTTCTACCTATTCTTCATACGTGGCCTCTCTAATTTCCTGACTATGCCTTTGCATTGCCAGTCCTCTGGAATGCACTCCCTTCTCATCATCACTTCTTGGAATCTCTAGTTTCCTTCAAGGCCCCCTTCTGCATAAGAAACCTCCAGCTGCTAGTGCCCTCTTCCCAAAAATTTAGCTTGTATATATTTTATATCTCTGTTATAAACCTACATGTATGTACATGGACAGCTTGGTGGGGCAACGGGTAGAGTTCTGTAATTAGAATCAGGAAGATTTGGATTCAAATCCAGCCTCAGACACTTATTACAAGTAAGTGAGCTACTAAATATCTGAGGCTGGATCTGTGAATTAACCTTGTAACTTAACCTCTGCTGGATCAGTTTCCTCAATTGTAAAATGGAGATAATAATGGTAGCTACATCTCGGGACTGGGATTGTTGTCAGGCCCAAATGAAATAATATTTGTGCAAGTGCTCAGTACAGTGCCTGGCATACAATAGGTTCCATATAAATGTTTATTCTCTACCCTTTCCCACTTGAGTTTAAATCTTGCTTTCAGACACCTTCGAGGTAAGAATGATTCTGGGCAATTCAGTTAACCTCTTTCTGCCTCAGTTTCCTCAGATGTCAAATGAGATAATAATAGCACCTACCTCACAGGGGTTTTTTGAGTATATTTGTAAAGTGTTTTGCAAACCTTAAAATGCTATGCAGGGTGTACCAAAAATATTAGTGTGGTAGCTTAATTTGCCCTAAGACCTCTGGAATTCTTGTTGTTATTATCAACATATTTATTAGCTTGACTCCACTGATGTTATATAAGGTTCTTGCGAGCAGAGACTATTTTGTTCTGTTTCTTTATCTCTAGCATATAGCACAGTGTTTGGAGCACATAATAGATACTTACTAAATGTTGATTGATTAAGCAATTGGCTGATAGGGATCTGAAATTTAGAGGATGAAGAGCTTGATAGATTTTCTACATAAAAATTTTATATAATTTAGTACTATTTCAACTCTGTAGAAGCCATTATATTGACTAATTCTCCCTACTAGCAAAAAAAAAAAATACTTTTAAAAAGTTACTTTTTGTACTATTTTCTTTTTTGAAGATAAAATTGTTAGGAGGACCTGAGTTTACATCTAGCCTCAGACACTTAACACTTTCTAGCTGTGTGACCTTGGGCAAGTCATTTAACCCCAATTGCCCCCCCCCACACCCACAAGCAAATTATCTTTTGTTTTTAAATTCCATATTTTACCAATACTTTCCACTGTTTCTCTCCCTCTTCCCTCTCCCAGAGTCACCTCTTAAAAATTAAATTAAAAAAAGAATAATAAATCAATTCCAAAAGACTACTCAACATATTAAAAAAATTCTGTTATCTATGATCCTCTACTCCCACAAAGAACCAGGAGGGATGGGTTTCTCATACTTCTTTTTTAGGGCCAAGCTTCATTATTACAAATTTGTATCATTCAGTTTTATAACATTTGTTGTATGGTTGCTGTTCTCTTAATTTATGTTGCTCTATTTCCCTGGTTCTGTTTACTTTACTTTCCATCAGTTTATAGAAATGTTCCCAAGTTTCTCTTAATTCTTCAAATTTATCCTTCTTTAAATCTTAGTAATTCTGTACCGCTCATGTGTTTAGCCATTCCCCAATCAATGAATATCCAGATTGTTTCCAAGTCTGAGTTCTATTATAAATATTTCTAGGATTTTTTTAAAAATCAGTAACTACATTGGGATGTAGACCAGTAAAAGAATTTCTGTAGCAAAAGGAATGGACAATTTCTTGCATGATTCTTTCATTATTTTTACATCATGATTTTCAAAGCTGATGCTCTGCTGCTTGCCCCAGATGAAAATTTCATGGTGCTTAGTGAGGATGTCAAAATTACTAGTTATGGCATAGCAGCAGGTCAGAAATAGGAGGGATAGTAAAATAGAGAACAGATTTAATTCTTTAAATCCGGGAGAAACTTTAGAATATTAGCTATGTGAACTACAAAGGATCATCCAGTACAGTCTCATTTTGTAGAAATTTGAGTGGTAGAGAATGTTGTTAAATGGTTGGATGAATGAGTGAAAAAAATTTTATTAATTATTTATTAAGCATTTATTTACTATTTTCCAAGTTGAATGCTAAGAATATGAGTACAAAAGTGAGACCAACTCTGATTTCAAAAGTTTATTTTTTGTTTTCAGTTAATTAATTTTTTGCACTTAATGGTATTTTATTTTTCCAATTACATATAAAGATAGTTTTCAACATTCATTTCTGAAAGATTTTGAGTTCCAAATTTGTCTCTTTCTCCTTTCCCTCCTTTCCTCCTCAAGACAGCAAGCAATCTGATATAGGCTATACATGTACAATCATGTTAAACATCTTTCCATATTAGTCATGTTGTGAAAGAATCAGAACAAAAGGGAAAAAAAAAAAACATGAGAAAGAAAAAAAAAAAAAAAGTTTTAAAGTGAAAATTGTATGCTTCAATCTGCATTCAGATTCCAGAGCTCTTCCTCTAGATGTGGATGGCACTTTTCATCACAAGAACTTATATTCTAATGGGGAGAACACATACAGGAGAGTGTAGCTTCAAGACAGATGCTAGATCTTGCAAAGGCTAACAAGGTTACAATGCCCAATAGGCCAGAAGTGGAATCACCAGAGCAAGTTCAAGTATCAGTAGTCCTGAGAATTCAGAGACCAACTGGTCCAGAGGGTGACCACCATGACCAAGTCATTATATTTGGTGACTCGCTGATTAACTGAAGTGATCACACAATGTAGATTCAGGGCTTCTTGATGATCAGGATTTCCCTAAGGCCAGGGGGCTGCAGAGGCCCCAGGTCCACAAGGGACCAAAGATCAAACTGTAACAGTGACTCCAGCTTCCTCCTGCAAACACAGAGATGGGGGGAGGCAGTGATTGACACTGGGGAATGATTGCCACTCAACATGGAAGGATTAAGAAGGGGAAGTAGGAAGGCTGGAGAAAAGAGCAAATAGATAGAAGAGAGTGAGAATGGAGGGAGCTACTGTGTTTACTCATCCCACTAGCGCAATCTCATTTTTCAAGTTATTGTAGCTGAGATGTAGCCCTCATAGAAAGAGTCGTACAAATATAGCCCAATACTGGGGATTGCTGGGAAACCTACCTACAACAGCTTTAAATATTTGTTGTGGTGATTTTTTAAATGCATAGTTTGTATTTGGCAGATATTTAACCCTAACATAATCTCCCTTTTTAGAGAACCCATCTGTCTTTTCTTCATTTGCTCCAGATTTCAAACACCTTACTATCCACAGCTCACATAGAATCTCTAGGTCATATTAGTGATTTCACTATTGGGCAGATATCTATCCCAAGGAGGTCACCGACAAAGTAAAGGCTCCATACCTATCAAAATATTTTTAGCAGTATTTATTTGTGGTCCAAAGAACTGGAAGCAAAATAGATGTCCATTGATTAGGGAATGGCTGAATAAAATCTCATCCATGAATGTAAAGGAATATTATTGTGCTGGAAAATATGATGAGCGTGATGAAAGCAGAAAAGCTTGGAAAGATCCATCTGAATTGATACAAAGAGAAGTAATCAGAGTCAGAAAAATAATATACTCAGTGACTATCATAATGAAAGTGGAAAGAACAACCACTACAAAGCATCAAAATTTAATACTGTAGATATGAGAAGATATCCCCAACCCACTCCTTCTCAAAGGTGACCAGTCCACAGGTATTGCACATTATACTTGGTTTTGGACTTTTCAATAAATCGAGATTCATCAATTATGCTGATTTTCCTCTTTCTCCTCTTCTCTTTCTTCCTTCCTTTGTTTTTTTCCTTCTTCCCTCCTCCTCTTCCCCTTCTTTTCTCTCTCTCCTTCCCTCTCTCTCCCTTTCTCCCTCCCTCCCACTCTCACTCTCCCACTCTCACTCTCACTCTCTCTTCCTTCCTTCCTTCTTTCCTTCCTTTCTTTAAAAACTTCTATTCAATGTATGGGATGAGTCTCTGGTTGCTCATGGGATGAACAAACTTAATGCTATAAAATAATAAAGAATAGTTGGTCCCAATCAAGGGGTCTAAAAAGATATGACCTCCACTCCTTTGTCAGGGTCTATGAGTATAGAACACTGTATATAAAGTCAGATTTTGGGGGGATGTATTATTTAGTTTTACTATTTTTTTTCTTCTTTAAAAAAATCTTTTGTCAATCTTTCCCTTCAAAACAAAGGAAAGGAGAGGTTTATTGGGGGAAATCCCAACGATATAAAAATAAAAGATAGAAATAAAAATAATCTTTAAAAAATTAAATAATGTTCATGGATGGTTGCATATTCAATAATTGTTTGCCTTAATAAATTAAATTCCAAAGTCATATAGCCTAATGAAATATGTCTGATATGCTTATGTTGCTTTGTATAGTGCTTTGTACACAGAATGGACTTAAATACTTGTTGGATGGATTTAAATCCAAGTTTTTCTGACCCCAAGTTTAGCTAATTTTTTTTAACTCATGATAACCACACTTCCTCTGAAGAGAGGGTAAACAATTTGCCAAAAAGGAAAAGGACGGTAACAAGTATTACCAGAACTGGCTTTGAATTCAAATCTGGTGGCTCGAAACACTGCTTAGTAGATTTGGAGCCAAAGACTTAGGTTCAAATCCTGAACCTCTTGCCAATACTGCGCAATTTTAGGCAAACTCCTTCCCCTCTGGCATTGGATCAGATTATCTGCAGGGTGCCTACCTTCTCTAACCTTGCCTTGCTCCACCAATTCATGCACTGAAATCCCTTCCCACTCTGACGTTCTGGGAGCTCTGGAGCTCCTCCCACCAATCTGGGATTGGCCCAGTCAAGCCCTTTGGATAAAGTTCATTGATTCAGGTGGCAACCCTAGGAGGCTCACTAGCAGTCAATCAGAAAACTTCCTGCTTGATGGCAGACTTTAGCAGTCCCTTGCTCAAAAGGGACGCCCAGAACTGAGTAAAATACTCCAGCTGTTGCTTGACCAAGTCAGAGGACAGTATGACCCTCAGCTCTCTGTACTAGACACTGATTCTGTGAACACAGTCCAAGATTTCATGGTGAGAATTCTTTACTAATTAGAATATGAGTATCACCAATCAGCCATCTTTCCATCCAGGACAGAGAAAGAGGGATTGCCTTTTTACAAGTTTATTTTCATTCGGAGGACAATTTCTTGCTTTTTAAATATAAATTTTTAAATCTTCCATATTTATCAACCTTATTCTTCCTTGCAATACCCTTCTATTTATATATACTGGGGGCTCATTATTTATATATACACCTTTGAATCAGCATTGCCCATGCTCTGGGTTTAGAACTTACCTATACTCTGGGTACAATATTTACCCATATCTTGGACTCAGTATTTATTCATGATCCAGGCTCAGTATTTCAGTACTTATATTTTGGAATTAGTATTTGCCCACACTCTGGATATAGTATTTAGACTTACCTTGGACTGTATGTGTGTGTATACCTATACATATAAACACACACATATATGCACAATTACATATGCATATATATATATAATGTGTGTGTATATATATACACACACACAAACACATACATATATCCTAGGGTGTATATATGTATAATGTTATACATATATACACTTGCATGTATATATTCCAGAATGTATACTGTGATGTCCCATTTAGCTCCCTGTTGACTTCAGGATCAGCCAGAGTCAGGATCAGCAAAAGTCCTTGGTTTTTAGGGGGGAAGTAAAGGAGATGGACAAAAACTCCATGAGCTCTCTACAACCTCCTCTCTCCTCCTTGTCCATAGCCAAAGCGACCCTGGCTTGTCTTACTCCAACCCCTAATCCCTCCTATGATTATCTGTACACACCAAAAGATAGAGCCAGCACAGAATAGTGAGAAGGGCCATTTTTCCAAGCATATGCTAATAGAGTATTGTCCAATAGGTAATTAGCCTTAAGTGCTTGGTTGTCTGATTCCAGTGCACCATCTCAGAGTTTCAGTCCTCTACATCTTCTGCTTTCTTTTGTTTTAGAACACAGGTGATCACGCCATTCCTGACTTCTCAGGAAGGGAGATGAAAAACACCAAAGGGAAGTGGGGAGTCAAACCCCGATACTGTTAGCAGATTTCTGAGCTGAAGGCTCTTATTAGAAACAGCACAAACCCATCAGCATGGGAGGTATTACACAAGCACATAGCAATAACGCACAGGCTATCAGTGATGACTTTCCCCTCAGTCAGTGCAGGCTCAATGTGGTGTAACAAACATGAATTGTACATGCAAGTAGTAGTATAACAAACAATATAAATCAACATGGTGTTGTAAAAGATTTCCAGAAGTCCTAGAAGGAGAATGTGTAAACAACAGTCACACATACGCCTTCTTCAGAAATCAAGAGATAGTCCAAAACCATTCTATTGTCCATTGCTTCACATGTCAGGGAATACAATGATCCCTGCAAGTTTTTGAAGTCCTACAACAGTCTTATCATTTCTCAGAAAATCCAATGATTCCTGAGGGTTTTCAAGTCCCACAACAGTCTTATCATGTCTCAGAGAATCCAGTGACTCCTGAGGGTTTTCAAGTCCCACAGCAGTCTTATCATGTCTCAGAGAATCCAGTGACTCCTGAGGGTTTTCAAGTCCCACAGCAGTCTTATCATGTCTCAGAGAATCCAGTGACTCCTGAGGGTTTTCAAGTCCCACAGCAGTCTTATCATTTCTCAGAGAATCCAGTGACTCCTGAGGGTTTTCAAGTCCCACAGCAGTCTTATCATTTCTCAGAGAATCCAGTGACTCCTGAGGGTTTTCAAGTCCCACAGCAGTCTTATCATGTCTCAGAGAATCCAGTGACTCCTGAGGGTTTTCAAGTCCCACAACAGTCTTATCATGTCTCAGAGAATCCAGTGACTCCTGAGGGTTTTCAAGTCCCACAACAGTCTTATCATGTCTCAGAGAATCCAGTGACTCCTGAGGGTTTTCAAGTCCCACAACAGTCTTATCATGTCTCAGAGAATCCAGTGACTCCTGAGGGTTTTCAAGTCCCACAGCAGTCTTATCATGTCTCAGAGAATCCAGTGACTCCTGAGGGTTTTCAAGTCCCACAGCAGTCTTATCATGTCTCAGAGAATCCAGTGACTCCTGAGGGTTTTCAAGTCCCACAGCAGTCTTATCATGTCTCAGAGAATCCAGTGACTCCTGAGGGTTTTCAAGTCCCACAGCAGTCTTATCATGTCTCAGAGAATCCAGTGACTCCT
Source organism: Sarcophilus harrisii (assembly GCF_902635505.1). NCBI lineage: Eukaryota > Metazoa > Chordata > Mammalia > Dasyuromorphia > Dasyuridae > Sarcophilus > Sarcophilus harrisii. The sequence goes on from NC_045426.1 coordinate 83,831,649, forward strand.
GAGGGTTTTCAAGTCCCACAGCAGTCTTATCATTTCTCAGAGAATCCAGTGACTCCTGAGGGTTTTCAAGTCCCACAACAGTCTTATCATGTCTCAGAGAATCCAGTGATTCCTGAGGGTTTTCAAGTTTTACAACAGTCTTATCATGTATCAGAGAATCCAGTGATTCCTGATGATTTTCAAGTCCTACAACAATCTTTTCATGTCTCAGGGATTCCAATGATTCCTGAGAGTTTTGAAGTCCAACAATTTTTGATGTCCATGAGTCAAACACCATAACTGCCATGTTCTTTCAGTGGTGGGCACAGTCAGTGATGGAACCAACCGATGTTTCTTGGGTCTTCTCCTTCGTTTCAAGGGTCTGCTCTGTCTCTCTGCAATGGACAAGGCGAATGTGGTTTGTTGGCACTCATCTGATTCCTTCTCCATCTGTGGAGATACAAGCAAACCCTCTCCCCCAAGCAAGTAACCTATCTGGTCCCTTCCATTCACCACTTTCTGGGTCTCTGCACACCACCTGGCGATTATCTAAAGATAATGGAGCTGCTCACACTGTACAGTGCCCTTCCGGTGGATTATAAAACTTGTCTGCCAGAGGTAGTGCATCTTTGTCAAACATCAAGAAGTTAATAGTATAAAGGGCTAGATTTAGAAGTTCTCTAGGGTTACCTGTGGTTCCCCCTTTCTTTTGTTTTTGGAGGAGCATCTTAATGACTGTTTCTCCTCTCTACTATTGCCTGTCCTTGAGGATTAAAGGATATGCCAGTGGTGTGTAAAATCTTATGCTGTGAGCAAAAATGTACAAAATGTTTAGAAGTATATGCAGATGCATTATCTGTTTTTATTGCTTATAACACACATATAATTGCAAATGCTTGGATAAGGAATTCAGTGACCACTCAGGCTGACTCTTTTGCTGCTGGTATTGCAAAAGTGAATCCTGAAAAGGTGTCTATCACAACGTGGATAAAAGACAGGCAACCAAAAGATTTATAATGGGTCATATTCATTTGCCAAATTTCATTAGGTCTCAAATCACAAGGGTTCTTCCCTGGAGGCAGTATAAGAGTATGGAAAGGAAGGCAAGCTGTACAGGCTTTTACTATGCTCCTAGCTTCCTCTCTTGTTATTTCAAATGTAAATGTAAAGCTCGAGCAGCCTGATGATATTTAAAATGAGATTTTTGGGCTTCCTGAAATAAAGGAGTATTGGCCAATATGGTTAGAAGGCTATCTGCCTTTGAATTACCATCAAAAATAGGACCTGGAAGTCCACATGCAAGATATAAATCTTACCTGGATGCTTTCTCACTTGCTCTTGAAGTTTCTTAAAGAGCTGATATATATTAGAGGCTACAAATTTTATTTGGGCTGTGGCAATTCTTTGTACCACACTTACTGAATAGGCCGAATCAGATATTATATTGATGTCTCCTGGATAATAAGTAAGAGCTAGAATGATCGAGTACAATTCATTCTGCAGAGTGAACTGAAAAGGAGTTCAGACTACTCTCTTTATAGTTAAGTCACGAGAGTATACAGCACAAATGTTATGTTTGGATGCATCTGTAAAGATAGTTGGTCCTTTAAGAGGAACTTTAGAAACCTTCTCTTCAAGAATCCATCGCCAGTTATGTAATAGTCTGGTTATATTTAATGGAGACCCGTGTGTAAGATTTGGAGCTGTAGCCAATAAAATTTGCCACTCTGGGATGGTCTCACAGCAGACATTAATTTGTGTATTAGTATAAAAGGTGTATATCTTGTCAGGCCTTATCCCAGATAATTGTACTGCTCGCTTAATGGCCTTTAATAAAATAAGTCTTTAATAAAAAGTCTCTCTGGAAGTCCCTTGACAAAAGGAGCCCTGTCTTCCCATGTTTGGATCTTGGGACGTCTGCATCATAGCCTCACTATAAAAGGCAGTTGTGCCCATTGTGGCACAGTGTCTTATGATCTCCTCTAAAGGAGCATCCTTGTGTAGTTTTAGTATAATTCTTCTACAAATCTCATTAGCATTTTCTTTAGTAAGTTGCCTTATTATAATGTCTATTACTGCATTTTCTCCAATTGTTCCTATGACAACTGTCTGCAAATGTCCCACAAAATCAGCAAAGGGTTCATTTGGCCCTTGTGCAATTTTTGTGAAGGCCTCTCCCTTGTCGTTTTCACCAGGGAGAAAAGCCCAAGCTTTGATGGCAGCAGCAGCAATTTGCTCATATGCTGCTATGGGGTAATTAATCTGTACTGAATTGTCTGCATAAGAACCTACACCTGTTAGTTGGTCATAGGTGATTGGAGGATTAACTCCACTATGACTATTTTATTGGGCTTGTATCCTACAGAGCTCACTATATTCAGAAAGCTACAACAAGTTTTGTCCATGTTCTAAGCATGTCCTTGCTATAGATTTCCAGTCACTAGGGGTTAAGACTTCATAAGCCAAATTCTGTAATAACGTCTTAACGTAAGCTGATGTAGCCCCATAAAGAGTGCAAGCCTTTTTCAGGTCTTTGAGGATTTCTGTATCAAAAAGAGTTTCTTCTTCTTCTATATCTTCTACTTTCTTGACCTAAAGAGTTAAACTGTTAAATCACAGGATACATTCCTATTCTCAAATCAGCTAAATCTTGTCCTTCTTCTGTGGCTTTAAGTACTGCCTTTTGCAATCTAGTCGTAGAAGGGGATGATTGCTGGCAGGGAGATGTTTGGTAGTATCACTGACCCTCCCACTACTCCTCCTCACTCTATCCGGGAAGGTGAAGTTGATGGGGGCATGTCAATAATCTGCTCCGGTTTAGGCTGGGCTGCAGCAGCCTTGTGAGAGCGAGAATCACCATGCCCTTCAACATCACTTAAGTCTTCAAGCTCTCTGGTGATATTGCCATTAATCTCTCCTTTGTCTTCACCTTTTTCCTCACACTTCCTCATCTGGCTGTTCTTAAAACTTTTCTTTTTTCTATAACTTGCAGGATTCTTTAAAGCCAATTGTATTATGTTGTATGTATAGAATGTTTCCTTGGAAATTGAATCAGGACCTTTATCATTGTAGTATTCACATAGTTGACCTCCCACTAGTTTCCAATTATCTGCCCCTATATCTTCTTCCTTTAAGAACCAAGGGGATGTGTGTTCTACTGTACCCAAGAGTCCAGCGATCTGCTCCCAAGTTACAATTAAGCCTTAAGTATGCTTTCTATAGTGCCCTCTCAGGGTGGGGATGGGAGTGGAGCTGGGGATGGGGGAGAATCTTTTCCAAATATCTGCCCCATTTCAGCTAGAAAAGGTTACTAGTTTAGCCCTTAACAAAGTAAGTTTCCTGTTTGTCTATTAAAATACTCACCCTATTTCCTGGTCACCGGGGACTTCTTCAGTGAAGTTAGGGTCCTTGGTCCCTAATTGGGCACCAAAGGTGATGTCTGAGTTAGCTCCCTGGATGCCTTAGAATCAGCCAGAGTCAGGATAAGCAAAACTCCTTGGTCTTTAGGGGAGAAGTAAAGGAGAAGGACGAAAATTCCACAAGCTCTCCACAACCTCCTCTCTCCTCCTTGTCCACAGCCAAAGTGACCCTGGCTTGTTTTATTCCACCCCTTAATCCCTCCTATGATTATCTGTATACACCAAAAGATCAAGTCAGCACAGAATAGTAAGAAGGGCCATTTTCCAAGCATTTGCTTATAGAGTATTGTCCAATCGGTAATTAGCCTTAAGTGCTAGGTTGTCTGCTTCCAGTGCACCAACTCAGAGTTTCAGCTCTTTACTGTATACACATGCACACATATATAATCCCCATTTTACAGGTGAGGAAACTGAAGCAAACAGAGGTTTAAAGTGCTTTGCCCAGCATCACCCAGCCAGTGCGTGTTTAAGATTGGATTTGAATATAGGTTTTTTTGGATTCCTGGCTTAGGTTCCATTCCCTGCACCACCTAGCTGGCTCATACCTTCTTCCTCTAAATGTTAAGTGCAGATGAGAATCGTGTTTTTGCCTCTATTTGTATCCCTAACACTTAGCAGAGTGCCTGGTAAATATTAGATGCTTAATAAATATTGACTTACTGACTGACTGATGTTGACCCTGGCTAGCTATAACCTCAGGAAAATATTTTCCTCTCACTCACTGTGAGTTTCCTTATTTGTTATCTCTCCATATTAAAAGGAAAAAGTACGTGATCTCTAAGGACTCTCCCAGACTTGGCAATCTGTGATTCTAGATCTGTGCCTGTGGCAGTAGAAGGAAGCAGCTTGTACCTTGCCCCTACCTCAGCCTTGAGAATCCTCTTATTAATGTGTGTCCACCCCGTTTCTATCCATTATTTCATTTGGCCCTCAGTTTTCTAGTTCTTATTTCTATTTTATAGGTGGGTAAACTGAGTCACACAGAGGAAAAGAAACTATTTTAAGATCACAGAGTGAATCAGTGGCCCCGCTGGGAGATGAGGAGACAGGCTTTCTGATGACCAGTTCTGAGTTCTATTTTTTTCTATCCCTTTTACCTGATGGTGGAGTTTGGTGCTAATTTTCTCTCTTTTTTCCCAGGCGTTTTATCTGTTACAGGCAAGAGGATTGAGAGTTCATCAGGTTCAAACTTAGAATAAAAAGAATGAAATCATAGATTTTCTCATCTGTCACACACAGAATATAAGAACTAGAAGAACTGTAAGAGGCAAGTAGAAAGAATATTGGAACTGAGAAGATCTGTGTTCAAATTTCACCTGAGACGCTTATTAGCTAGTGACCCTAGGCAAGTTGAAGTCTCAGTTTTATTTTATTTTTTTTTTATTTAATAATCTTTAATTTACAGGATATATACATGGGTAACTTTACAGCATTAACAATTGCCAAACCTCTTGTTCCAATTTTAAGTCTCAGTTTTACATCTGTAAAAAAGCTATGGTAAATAAAGATCCAAAGAAATCATGTACCCAAGATATATACAAGCATAAAGTGCCATATAAATGCTAGCTATTATTAATTACTATTTATATACAGTTGAGCAAACTGAGGCTCAGAGAGGGAATGGAATCGGTCTAAAGACAAATGGAAGCTAGTGATAGAATCAGGTCTAGAACTCAGGGTTCTTTGACTCCCAGGACAGCTGGGTTTTTCCCTTCTACACTGAATTTTAAAGCAATGTGTACATGTCACTGTCTTTCTCAATCCATTTCCTCCCTGGAAAGTGGAAAAATGTAGTTTCTGATGTTGGAGTTCATCCAACATTGGCTAAGGGGCAGGGGCTTACCTCTGCCCAAATCACAGCAGCCCCAGTGACACGGGGTCCTGCCCTTACCTACATGCACTTGTGTACACACATATATACACCCACAATTTTATATAAATTATTTGGTGACTGAGAAATGTTTCATAACTAGAGGGAACAGGAAAAACTGCCTGTAGGAGAAGCAATTAGCTGAGGAAGCCAGAAGTGAGGGTGAGAGGAGAGTGCATTCCACCTACAAAGCACAGCCCTGTTCAAATGCACTGTGAAAGAAGAAGGAACATCAAGTTCAGAGCATAAGTAGGCCACTTGGGCTGAAACTTAGAGTATATAATAGATAATAGGAAATAATGGGAAATAAGCTTGGAAAAGGTAGACTGGTTCCAGTTTATGAAGTCAATAATAGTCTATAGTCAAAAATATTTATTAAATACCTATTGTGTGTCAGACATTATGCTAAGGATTAGGGGTATATATATATATAAAAAGGGGGTATATACAAAAGACAGTCTCTGTCCTCAAGGAGAACTAATGGGGGGAAAATGCATGAAAGGAAACTGAAAAGTGGTAGAGGAAAGAAGGGACTGCCAAAGGATACCCCAAGTTGTGGAGTCAAAACAGCAGAGCTGCTGATGGAGAATGAGGGGCTTCAAATGCCAGGCTATATTTTAACCTAAAAGCAATAAGAACTCATTAAAGTTCCTTGAACAGAGAGGAGTCACATGGTTACTCATGCACCATAGGAAGATTACTTTGGCAGCTGTGGGAAGGATGAAATGGAGAAGGGACGGCTGACAGTCTAGGAGAAGTGATGAGAATCTGAACAAAGATGGTGGCCATGGGATTAGGGGAAAGAAAGTGAAATACACAAGACATAGTATCAACTGGATATGGACAGTGAGAAAGAAGGTATATTTCAAGGCTTTTGGCTTGGGTGACTGGAAAGACAGTGGTGTTTTCAATAGACAGGGAAGTTTGGGGGAGGGATGAAAAGAGGGGAGATGTTTTTGTTTTTTAATTAAATTTATTTATTCTGGTCTCAGACACTTAACACTTCCTAGCCATATAACCCTGGGCAAGTCACTTAACCCCAATTGCCTCAGCAAAAAAAATATATATATATATATATATATATATATATATATATATATATATATATATATATATTTATTTTATTACACATTGCTTTATGAATCATATCGGGAGGGAGCAAAAGGGAAAAACCACGGAAGAGATTTTTAAAAAGACAGAAAAAGACATGAACATGACCTTTGTTGATTTACATGTAGTCTCTATAGTTCTTTTTTTGGATGCAGATAGCATTTTCTGTTCAAAGTCTATTGGGATTGGCTTGGGTCACTGAACCACTGAGAAGAACCAAGCGTTCCATAGTTGATTATCACACATTCTTCCTGTTACTATACACAATGTATTCTTGGTTCTGCTTGTTTTTCTCCACATCAATTTGTGTAAATTTTTCCAGGCCTTTCTAAAATCAGCTTATTCATCATTTTTATAGAACAATAATATTTCATTACCTTCATATAGCACAACTCGTTTAGCCATTCCCCAATTGTTGGGCATCTACTCATTTTCAATTCTTTGCTCCCACAAAAAGAGCTGCTATAAACATTTTTGCACGTATGAATCCTTTTTGGAGAGGGAGATGTTTAACCAAGATTTGGGACAGAGGGCTCTTTCTCTTTCCTTTATGCTCCCTGACACAAAAAGAGAAAGATGAAGATAAGAGGTTTTGGTACTAAAAAAGGGCCCGGGAAATCATTCAGTCCCAATGCCTTCATTTAACAAGGGAAGAAACTGAGGGCGGGAGCAATAACTGCTAATATTGATAAAGCTCTTTACATATACTACTCATTTGAACCTCACAATAATCCTGTGAGTCAGATAATGCAGATATTTCTATCTCCATTCTCTAGCTAAGGAAATTGAGAGCTTAATTAATGTTTCTAGGGTCACACAGCTACTACATGTAGCAGAGGACCTTGTTTCGTGCTTTGCTAGATCCAGCCACTGAGTGCCCAGTAGGTGCTTTGAACAAGAGTGGACGCTTAAATTAGGCACCAGGATATGGTGACAATGGGAGAAGAGGGCTGAGAGTATCAAGTAATATAAGGCCAGGTGCCACTGGGCCTGAAAGGAGAGAGGCTGGGAATCTGGAACCCAGGCTTAGAGATAAACAAGTTAAAGGAATAAATAAGCCTTGGGGTGAAGGGTCAGGTCCCCTTGATCCATTCCAAGGAGCATCCCAGGGAGTTGTCCATTGACTTGGGCATGGAATCAAAAAATCTCAGAAATGGAATGGGCCCTAAAGGTCATTTAATCTATCAGTCGATCAATTAATATTTGCTGAATGTTTCCTGTGCCAGAACCTCTAGATGGAAAGACAAAAATGAAAACAAATCATTCCTTAATGAAAGTAATTCCTATTGGGGGGAAATATTACATACAATACAATATACAATTATATACATAGCTCCAAAATATTAGACAATAAATAGAAAGAAATTTGTGGGAATGGGAGGGACATCAGCAGCTAGAGAGACCAGGAAAAGCTTCCTCTAAAACACAATATTGGACTGAGCTTTGGAAAAAGCTGTGGATTATAAGAAGCAGAGATAAGTTGAGAGTACATTCCACTCTGAGAAGATAGCCTGTACAAAGACAGGAACGCTGGGTGTGAGACACGGTGAGAAGACCAGCTTGGTTGGCATCTAAAGGGCATGAAAAAGCGTAACTACGACATATAATAAACCTAGAAAGGTAGCCTGGATCCAGATTGTAAAGAGCTTTAAAAAATGAACTAAGAATTTGCACTAATTCTTAAGGCAATCCGGAGCCATGGAGGTTTATTGAAAAGGTTTAACTTGGATTTTAGGAATATCACTTTGGCAGCTGGTGGAGGAACTGGAGTAGGGAGAGACTGGAAGAAGGGAGGCCTATTGGGAGGCTATTGAAACACTTCAATTGAGAGGTGATGTGGAAGTAAGTAAGCAGGAAAGAAAGAGATGGATGTGAGAGGGAGACTACAGACTTAGCAACTGAATGATTATGTGAGAGATGAGGCAGATGAGGTGATTGCAAGGTTGAGAATCTAGGGAGGTGGAAAGGTGGTGGTATATTCCAATGACATGGGGAAGTTAAGAAGATTTTCTAAAATCTACTAAACAACAGGTAATCCAGTCTTTGCTCCTTGAAGCCTGCCCTTTTTTATCCAGAGTTGATTGCTAGATTTTCCTTACATAAGTTCGAAAGTTTTGTCCCAAGACCTTGTTTTGTCTTTTGATTTAGAAAGGGCTAGACTCCCAATCCAGGACCAATCAGTTCAACATCAGAAAATGATGTAATTTTCTTAGAGGAAATGATATTAAAGAGGAAACATTATCACTTGGTTTGCTGCTCTACTCTAAAGAAAATGAGACCTTTCCATCTGACATAACTATGTGTGTGGCACATAGTAGGTGCTTCATAAATGCTTATTGGATGTTGTCTTCCACCATTAGAGTGTGAATTCCTTGAGAACAGAATGGAGACTCTCACTTTTATTTTTTTCTATTTGTATTCCTAGCTTAGTTTTGGGATAATCCCATGCATATACTAAGTGCTTAATAAGTGCTTCATATATTTATTCAAATGCTGCCTAAGATCTCATTAGATTCAGCTAAGTGGCAAAGTGAACAGAGTATTGAACTTTAAATCAAGAAGACTCCTTCCTGAGTTCAAACCTGGTCTCAAACACTTATGACTGTGGGTCAGTCACTTAACTCTGTTTGCTTCAGTTTCTACATCTGTAAAATGAGCTGGAGAAGGAAATGGCAAGTCATTCCAGTATCTTTGCCAGGAAAATTCCAACGGGGTTCAACAAAAAGTTGGACATAACTCAAAAATGACAAAATCACAATGAATTGTTTCACTTTGGGCATTTGCAACCTCAGCACCCAGCATTGTGCCTGGCATACAGTAGGTATGTAATAAATGCTTACTGACTAATTGACTGCTATGCGACACCTTTGACTTATAGTTCATCTTGCAGTTCATCAAATCCAGATCTCATTCATATGAACTGTTGTCCAGCCACACTTCCTATATCTTAAGGTAGAATCTTTTAAAGGCCGAATCCTGATGCTGGGATCGAGTTTGTCCTGAATCAGGGTTAGGGGTGGGGTGAGGGGAAGACAGGGACAGAGACAGGCCGGTCTCCCCTTTCTCAGTCCTTGCAGGGGTTTTAGCTCGGGTTAAAAGTCCTGGGTCCCATCTGAGCCAGATTAATTTGACACATTGCCCCAGGCCTGGGAATAGAGATAATATGGGGGAGGGGGGCGGTACAAAAGGGTTTTTATAGCCCTCCAGACAAGGGCCACCCCCTGGGCCTGAGGCAAATGTCCTGAAGCAGAACCAGATCTGAGGGGGAGAGAGAAAGAAGGGCGGGACAGAGTTTCTAAGCCGTACTGGGGGAGGGGGCTCTGTTGAATGGGAGAGGAGAGAGGCAGGGAAAAAGCTCCTCCTCAGCCTGTCCCCTGGCAGCATCCTCTTTTAACCTATTCTTGGTGTTGAAACTAGTGAAAGACTTGGGTGCTCTTAGTACTCCCCACATATAGCACCCTAGGCAAAGGCCCGATTGCATCGCCTTGGTTATGGCAACAGCCTTTGGGCCCTTTCCCGGGTGGTCCAGTCTTTTCAGTGACTGGGATGGGCCAGAATCTCATCTCCCTCTGCCTTCCAGACCAAATTCATAAACCAAGAGAGGGTCTATCCCTGTAGACAAGGAGCCCCTGCTTTTCTCCCTTCCCTCCCTGAGTCTCTCTGGCCATAAGCATTTGAGGGTAAAGTAGGAAGCTGGAGGCCGAAAGGAAGTGGCTGGAGGAAGGCACAGGTCCCCTCCCCCTCACCCCTTCGCCTTCCCCTGTCTCCCCTCTCCCCCTTCCACTCTGCTGCAGGGACAAAGGCTCCAGACTAGGACCTGTGTGGATCTTGCCTTTTCATGTAGAGTCATAAATATTTATCAAGAAAATGGGGCGAGTGACTAGAGGCATGGGGAGGGGGGGGGGGGCAGACTGGGGGAAGGCGGGAGAGCAAAGATGCAGGAGGATTAAAGGAAAATCCATCCTGTAATGAAAGCAGCTGCCTGAGAAGGGGACAAGGGAAGGATGTGTTTGCCTTTGGATCCTGGGGAGGAGCCAGGGGAGGACAGAGGGTCCACGGGCTCCAGGATGCACCCCAGGGGCTGCCCCACTGTCCCGAGGACCCCGACTTCCCCTCCCAGGTGAGCCTTACTTGGAGGGAAGCAGGGGTAAGTCTGAGGAGCAGCTCACAAACCCTGTGATGTTGTCTCTGACCCTCCATCTTCCCCAGCACCCCCCTGACAAGGCATTCTCTCGCCTGCTCCCTACATCCTCTTGGACGCACTCCTAATGAGCTTCACGCCGATCATCCTCTAATCAGCCATCCTTCCAAGTTGTCCCCCTCTCTCATAGAGTGTTTGGTTCATTAGGGGACTGTCTAGGACAGTGGGTCAAACTCAGAAATGAGAAGCACTCACCTCCACAGAGGGACTCGAGGCCTTAGGAAAAGCCTTTAATCCACTTAGAAAAGCACATCAACGTTGGCTATATCTATTACATTTTCGTTTGTTTTGTTCAGTGTTTCCCAATGACATCTACATCTAGTTGGGGCAGCAGGAGGAGCTTGGGGTGCCAGGTCGTCTTTGATACCTGGTCTCACTGGTTTGACCCCTTAGTTACTCTAGGAAAAATGGAGGGGCAAAGGAGCCCCCGGAAATCTTCAGCATTAGCTCACTTCCCCAAGAGGGAATAGGACTCGGTAAAAGTCAAACACCTAGAAATGGCCGAGCTGGGCCTTGATTTCAGCTCTGATGGTCTTTCCCACATGTCACCTTCCCTCCTTTTCTCCAAACTCCAGATCTTGTCCCAACCTCTAACCAGCGTTAGGGATGAAAAGCCTGACATTATGGGAGCCCGTCACTGAAGGGAGACTACTGGTCCGCACACACACTCATACACTGGGCTCACCTGCAATATCACACTACTCTGCAATACAATGCCCATTTATTAAACATCTTCAGTATACAGAACAATGCACTCAGTGCTGGGGAAGAAACCAAGTTTAGATGACACAGGTCATTACTTTCATGGCGTTCACAATGCATATATATATATATATTTATATATATATATAGAGAGAGAGAGAGAGAGAGAGAGAGAATTATATAATATATAAATATATAATATAAAAATAAAATAATACAACATAAGTAAACATAATATGTACAAAAATATAAATCCAGTTATATAACAGAGATGTATAATATAAAATATATCGATATAAAATATGGAGAAAATAATCATATATACAATATAAGATATAGGGATTTAATATATAGATAAAATGAGCACATATACATACACATAAATAGATAATTATGATAGGTAATACTGTATAATAAGTAATTCCTAGAGATGTGAAGTGGATGACTGGGTATGTGATCAGAGGATCATAAGATCATGGACTGAGAGCTAGAAGCCACTTATATCAATGTTCCCATTTTACAGATGAGGAAACTGAGCCCCGTACAAAGTGAAATGATTTCATCAAGCTTACAGAAGTTAAAAGGCAGCATTCAAATCTAGGTCCTCTGATTGCGAGATCAGGGAAGGCTACCCGATGAAGGTGATATTTGAGGTGAGTTTTAAAAAATGGACTGGAATCTAACAGATTAAAAAAAGAAAAAGTGGGAGGAAGGGCAGTGCAGGCCCACAGCACAGCCCGAGCAAAGGCATGGAGGTGGGAGAGCGGCACAGGGGCGAGCTGTTGGATTTTCTGAAGCACAGAATGCAAGAAGAGGGGTAATGCTGATTAAGGGAGACTGGTGGATAACCGGGAGGTGCCTTGAATGCCAGGCTTGGGAGTTTCATTTTTATTGAGATGGGAGCTACTGATGATTCCGCAGAGAAAGTGAGATTCGATCAGAAAGGTGGGTCTGCACTGGCAGAGGTGGGAAGCCCTGAGGAAGCCTTTGCATTTCCCCAGGCAGGTAGGGGCAGTGGGAGTAGAGGAGATGGAGAGGTAAAGGGAATGGGAATCTGAAGCCGGTCGGGTACAAAGAGTCAGAAATAACGGGGCTGCCTCGAGATGCCACAGGCAGAAGAGGGGGAGCCGGCGGGAGGGGCAGGGAGGCGTCCACCCGCACGTCCACACTCACATATGCTCACACACATGCTCATTCACACGCGCACACGTGCCCCCACCCCCTCCCCTGGCTGTCCTCTCCCTCCTCCGGGACCACTTAAGAGAAACCTCCTTCATTGAAATGCTGGTGAGAGAGAGAATATGAAATCAAAAACCTTCTCTTGCCTGAGTGGCAGGTCCCGGATTTGGCCCCCTCCCCCAGGCCCAGCACACGACTGTAAATTACCCACCGACATGGGCTGAATGTTAAACCCCAAACTGTACCCTGGTCCTTTGTTTCCTCTCGGATCAGATAGAAGTCTGGGGAGCTGGGGAATGGGGGCCCAGGAAACGAGCCCCTTCGGACCCGATGGGGGTCCCTCCGGCCCTTCAGCCCGCCCTGCTCCGGCTTGGGGTCGCCCTTGGGGGTAAAGGCGGCACCTGGGAAACGCTGGGGAAATGGGGCGCTCTGGAAGAGGGAGTGGTTTGGGGCAGGGCTGGAGGAGAGGGGAAGAGATGGGCTAGTGCCGTCTGCTGCTCAGTCTTCCGGGCCTGCCCTCTGAGGCTCTTCTAGGGGTCAGGTTCTGAGTCCAGGCTCCAGCTCGGTCTCCAGAAAAGGCAGATAACCATCCTCCCAAAGCCGGACCTTCCTCCTCCTCACGAGGGATCCAGGACTGGGATTCCCTCACGTAGGCTGGCTCCTGGTCCAAGGGAAGCCCTTAGGTCAGGGAAGACATCCGTCCTTCTATCAGGAGACCAAGGTCTCTCTGACCACAAGCCCTGGGCCTGAGGGGGAGAAAGAAGGAATTCCCCGGGGCCTGACTCAGCCTGAGGGAGACGGAAGAGGCCAGCCCTGGACTTGGAAAAGCTCTTCCAGATGAAATTCTGGGATGCTAATTAGTATCTGCTGAGGGGAAATGGAGGAGGGAAAGTGGGGT